>NC_141687.1:1504550401-1505750401 GCF_964263255.1 Lissotriton vulgaris
TGCTGGAGGGGCTTTGAGGTTCTTGGAGGTCTCACAGTTGCGGGAGAAGACAGTACACCACAATTGTTAAATCCTTAAGGCAGCAGGCAGGGTTTGGCACCAATTTTGTGCAGCAGGGCTTCAGTCCTGGAGTCAGTAGCTCTCCTTTGGCCTTTTCTTCTCTATGTCTGTTGAATCTAAGTTCATGGTCCAGGGATGCCACCTGAATACTACATTTAGGGGTTTTAACGGGAGGAGACAGGTAGTAGCCAATGGGCTAACTACCTTCAAAGTTCTACACCCTCTAAGCAACCATTTCCTGTGGGAAGGGGCACTAATCTAGCCATAATTGGCTAATTCTCTCACAACCTAAGATGGAGGGAAATGAAACGTGGGCTCGTTATCCCCTCCTCGCCTTAGGGGTGGTGCTGGCTGAATGGGGACCCACCTCCAAATTTACCTGATTTCCCGCTTGTCCTCCCACCAAATGTGGAGCAGGAAAGGGGGTTTGGCATCCTTCACTAGCTTGAGCACCCTGGGGTGCATTTAAAAGGTGGCATCACATTTGAGTCTTCCCACCTTGAAAGGCCTTCATGGCCTGGGGGAGGTGTGGGACACCTGCGCCCAGAGCGGCTTTGTTTCTGGTCTCTTAAAGCACTACCTATCACCCCATGAGGTCAGAAATATGTCTATAGCAGAATGGATTAGACTATTCGGAGACCACATCAGTGCTTGGGAGGTTTTCAGGGGACCCTTTAAAGTGTCTCTTGTGTGCATTTATTAATAGATCCAACACTGGCAAAAGTGAGGATTTATTAAGACAAGATGTTTAGTACCAAACATCTTAGGATACAGTGCAGCTAGTTAAAGCTTGGAAGCTCGTAATGACAAGTATCCATCCCATGTACTCTATGGTTTCCCTGTGCATTTACAATATACAAGAATGGCTCAGATATTGCAGGGTCATATCTGTTCATGCAGATATATCCATACATGTAGTACCGTGCACCCTGCCTTAGGGCAGTAAGGTGTGCAGTAGGGGTGCCTTTATACCTCATGCAGTCTATGGGGGCACGGTACACAGGGCTGTGTGCCATATCACCTCTTCATTTTTCTCTGCACCAAGACACACAGCCTGAAACAGCAGATTGGATAGTCTTCGTGAGAGGTCTCTGAGTGGCACAATTTGTGCTGCAGCCCCAGTGGACCCTCTTCAGTCAAATTCCATAGTACCAGTGGTACCATTTGCTAGTGACTTACAAGGGTGGTTGAAGTTGTGTCAATTGTGGTGCAGTTTTGGGGAAGTGATCTAGCACTGGGAATCTGATTGGCAGGGACCTAGTGAACTTCCAATTCAAAATCACATCATACACCACACAAGAATTGGCAGCCAACATGTCAAAAGAGGCACTTTCCTACAGAGAGGATGTGTTGCATGTCATTGGCGTAGGAGATGACGGTGATGTCTTGTGATCAAATGATTTTGGTGAACAGTTTTATATATATATACATATATACATATATGTGTGATCAAGAGTACTTGGTACTCGAAACGCGTCGCTTGAAAGGTTCCAAATAAAACAACATCTTGCCTGAAGCCGTGGGGTCCGTCTTCTTCTTTCGCCACGCCGAGTGGAGGTTTGAGGAATTATTCGGATATATATATATATATATATATATATATATATATATTATATATATATATATATATATATATATATATATATATATATATATATATATATATATATATATATTCACTGAAGAAACCATAGGTTATAGACCATATATAGTTAGGAATTCGCATTTGCAAAACCTTATTTTACTCACACAAAACCATTGAAATTCCATATATAGTTAGTTGCACTAACTATATATCGCGCACCCGCAATCCACTGCTGATGATGTCACATATTACATCATTCATGACATGGTCAGTGACATCACTGATGACATCACTGATGACATCTCAAATGACATCACTGATGACATCTCAAATGACATCACTGATGACATCTCATTTGACATTACTGATCACATCACTGATGACATCATTCATGTGATTATACGATGAACCTCTTCAGACTCTGATATAACCTTAGATACACTCAGTGTAAACAGACACTCACAGACTGTCACTCATCCATGGAGTTACTCACACACCTAGTCAGTCATGCAAAGAATCAATCACACCTCCATTTCCTCAACTATACAGTTATACACACCTTACTTATTTGAACATATACTAACACATATTTACTGTTTTATACAATCCCTGATACAAGTTCACAATGATCCATACAGCCACTCACACATTCACTGGCTCTTATGCACAGTAATTTTTATATGTGAACTCTCACATGTACTGTGTTTTACATATGTACTTACTTTGACATGTAGCACTGAGATATCCATTCACTCACCAATACACTCATGCACACAGTCAACCGCCCATACAGCTGTTTCCACATGCACTTTTGAAACCAAACATCTAGTGAATCAACTGCTCACACATCTATGCACAGAGTCATACACCTCCCAGCCACCCACACACACACTCAGTATCCCATACAAATACTTGGGCAACCAATCAATAACCCATATAGTTACTCATATAGCTACTTATCAACACATGCAACAGTTTACAGAACAACAGACATAATGTTGCACAAATTAAGACAGTTTAGTCACTAACCCATGCACTCAGTGAGACACATTTAATCACTCACTCATACAGTCAGTCATGCACCTACTAAATCCTTCATCCAGACACTTATACATCCACTCATTCTTCAATATGTAAGAAATATTTTAACTTTACAGAAACATACAGTCACTGGATGTTGTCATCAGTGATGTCATCAGTGATGTCATTTGAGATGTCATCAGTGATGTCATCAGTGATGTCACTGACCATGTCATGAATGATGTAATATGTGACATCATCAGCAGTGGATTGCGGGTGCGCGATATATAGTTAGTGCAACTAACTATATATGGAATTTCAATGTTTTTGTGTGATTAAAATAAGGTTTTGTAAATGCGAATTCCTAACTATATATGGTCTATAACCTATGGTTTTTTCAGTGAATTTTCAAGGTTTTGTAAATGCTAATTCCTAACTATATATGGTCTATAACCTATGGTTTTTTCAGTGAATTTTCAAGGTTTTGTAAATGCTAATTCCTAACTATATATGGTCTATAGCCTATGGTTTTTTCAGTGAATATATATATATACATACATATATAAACATATATCATCTGTATATCTATATAAATACAAACATAAATGCATGCATACATATACTTATATGCATACAGATGCATGTTATTTACATGAAAGTTGAAAAAACACTAATAAAAGCAAAGCTAAAAAGCCACCTCATTACAAACAGAATGGCTTTAACTTAAACGAGGGCGAGATCTATTGCATTTTCAATGCTTGTTTACTTTGGTTCCATCAAGAAGGCATTCAGATGTGTCACACATTTGCCATAAATTCTGAATGTTAGCACTCTAGTTGCACATTAGATCACTGTAGTAAAGCTACTGCTCACCAGGGACGTCTGCTGCTGGTATTCAAAGTGCATGTTTCAGTCTGCATGTCAGAATTTTTTTAATGAAATAGAAGAGGATTTGAGAAGTCACTCAAAATGATCCCTAATTTTTCTTTCTGAAGCACTAATCATACTTTCTATGGCAAAATTAACCCCCTCATGTTGTTCCTTTTTAAATTGAGTGTTTTCAGACATACCACTTCATTCCAATCAAGATGGCTTCTGGTGTGCCATACTTTTGTCATAAGTAAGACTGTTAGCGCTCTAGTTGTTCTTTAGAACACTCTGGGACATTCTGTCATTGGGCTATACTTGGGGTACATCTGATTGATATTTGGGCTACATTTAGGCTCTTTTGTCTCTGGTGGCCATCTTGGGAGACTGTATGTCAGAATTTTTTAATGAAATTGAAGAGGGTTTGAGAAGTCACTCAAAATGTGCCCTAATTTTTCTTTCTGCAGCACTAATCATAATTCATATGGCAAAATATACCCCCTCATTTTGTTCCTTTTTAAATTAAATGTTTTAAGAGTTACCACTTTATTCCAATCAAGATGGCTTCAGGTGTGCCATACCTTTGTAATAAGTAGGACTGTTAGCGCTCTAGTTGTTCTTTAGAACACTCTGGGACATTCTGTCATTGGGCTATACTTGGGCTACATCTGGGTGATATTTGGGCTACATTTGGGCTCTTTTGTCTCTGGTGGCCATTTTGGGAGACTGTATGTCAGAATTTTTTAATGAAATAGAAGAGGATTTGAAAAGTCACTCAAAATGTGCCCTAATTTTTCTTTCTGCAGCACTAATAATACCTTCTATTGCATAATATACCCCCTCATTTTGTTCCTTTTTAAAATAAATGTTTTAAGAGTTACCACTTTATTCCCATCACGATGGCTCCAGGTGTGCTATACCTTTGTAATAAGTAGGACTGTTAGCGCTCTAGTTGTTCTTTAGAACACTCTGGGACATTCTGTCATTGGGCTATACTTGGGCTACATCTGGGTGATATTTGGGCTACATTTGGGCTCTTTGTCTCTGGTGGCCATTTTGGGAGACTGCATGTCAGAATGTTTTAATGAAATAGAAAAGGATTTGAGAAGTCACTCAAAATGTGCCCTAATTTTTCATTCTGCAGCACTAATCATACTTTCTATGGCAAAATATACCCCCTCATGTTGTTTCTTTTTAAATTAAATGTTTTAAGAGTTACCACTTTATTCCAATCAAGATGGCTTCAGGTGTGCCATACCTTTGTAATAAGTAGGACTGTTAGCGCTCTAGTTGTTCTTTAGAACACTCTGGGACATTCTGTCATTGGGCTATACTTGGGGTACATCTGGGTGATATTTGGGCTACATTTAGGCTCTTTTGTCTCTGGTGGCCATCTTGGGAGACTGTATGTCAGAATTTTTTAATGAAATTGAAGAGGGTTTGAGAAGTCACTCAAAATGTGCCCTAATTTTTCTTTCTGCAGCACTAATCATAATTCATATGGCAAAATATACCCCCTCATTTTGTTCCTTTTTAAATTAAATGTTTTAAGAGTTACCACTTTATTCCAATCAAGATGGCTTCAGGTGTGCCATACCTTTGTAATAAGTAGGACTGTTAGCGCTCTAGTTGTTCTTTAGAACACTCTGGGACATTCTGTCATTGGGCTATACTTGGGCTACATCTGGGTGATATTTGGGCTACATTTGGGCTCTTTTGTCTCTGGTGGCCATTTTGGGAGACTGCATGTCAGAATTTTTTAATGAAATAGAAGAGGATTTGAAAAGTCACTCAAAATGTGCCCTAATTTTTCTTTCTGCAGCACTAATAATACCTTCTATTGCATAATATACCCCCTCATGTTGTTCCTTTTTAAAATAAATGTTTTAAGAGTTACCACTTTATTCCCATCACGATGGCTCCAGGTGTGCTATACCTTTGTAATAAGTAGGACTGTTAGCGCTCTAGTTGTTCTTTGGAACACTCTGGGACATTCTGTCATTGGGCTATACTTGGGCTACATCTGGGTGATATTTGGGCTACATTTGGGCTCTTTGTCTCTGGTGGCCATTTTGGGAGACTGCATGTCAGAATGTTTTAATGAAATAGAAAAGGATTTGAGAAGTCACTCAAAATGTGCCCTAATTTTTCATTCTGCAGCACTAATCATACTTTCTATGGCAAAATATACCCCCTCATGTTGTTTCTTTTTAAATTAAATGTTTTAAGAGTTACCACTTTATTCCAATCAAGATGGCTTCAGGTGTGCCATACCTTTGTAATAAGTAGGACTGTTAGCGCTCTAGTTGTTCTTTAGAACACTCTGGGACATTCTGTCATTGGGCTATACTTGGGCTACATCTGGGTGATATTTGGGCTACATTTGGGCTCTTGTGTCTCTGGTGGCCATTTTGGGAGACTGCATGTCAGAATTTTTTAATGAAATAGAAGAGGATTTGAAAAGTCACTCAAAATGTGCCCTAATTTTTCTTTCTGCAGCACTAATAATACCTTCTATTGCATAATATACCCCCTCATTTTGTTCCTTTTTAAATTAAATGTTTTAAGAGCTACCACTTTATTCCCATCACGATGGCTCCAGGTGTGCTATACCTTTGTAATAAGTAGGACTGTTAGCGCTCTAGTTGTTCTTTAGAACACTCTGGGACATTCTGTCATTGGGCTATACTTGGGCTACATCTGGGTGATATTTGGGCTACATTTGGGCTCTTTTGTCTCTTGTGGCCATTTTGGGAGACTGCATGTCAGAATGTTTTAATGAAATAGAAAAGGATTTGAGAAGTCACTCAAAATGTTCCCTAATTTTTCATTCTGCAGCACTAATCATACTTTCTATGGCAAAATATACCCCCTCATGTTGTTTCTTTTTAAATTAAATGTTTTAAGAGTTACCACTTTATTCCAATCAAGATGGCTTCAGGTGTGCCATACCGTTGTAATAAGTAGGACTGTTAGCGCTCTAGTTGTTCTTTAGAACATTCTGGGACATTCTGTCATTGGGCTATACTTGGGCTACATCTGGGTGATATTTGGGCTACATTTGGGCTCTTTTGTCTCTGGTGGCCATTTTGGGAGACTGCATGTCAGAATTTTTTAATGAAATAGAAGAGGATTTGAAAAGTCACTCAAAATGTGCCCAAATTTTTCTTTCTGCAGCACTAATAATACCTTCTATTGCATAATATACCCCCTCATTTTGTTCCTTTTTAAATTAAATGTTTTAAGAGCTACCACTTTATTCCCATCACGATGGCTCCAGGTGTGCTATACCTTTGTAATAAGTAGGACTGTTAGCGCTCTAGTGGTTCTTTAGAACACTCTGGGACATTCTGTCATTGGGCTATACTTGGGCTACATCTGGGTGATATTTGGGCTACATTTGGGCTCTTTTGTCTCAGGTGGCCATTTTGGGAGACTGCATGTCAGAATGTTTTAATGAAATAGAAAAGGATTTGAGAAGTCACTCAAAATGTGCCCTAATTTTTCATTCTGCAGCACTAATCATACTTTCTATGGCAAAATATACCCCCTCATGTTGTTTCTTTTTAAATTAAATGTTTTAAGAGTTACCACTTTATTCCAATCAAGATGGCTTCAGGTGTGCCATACCTTTGTAATAAGTAGGACTGTTAGCGCTCTAGTTGTTCTTTAGAACACTCTAGGAGGCTGCAGTAGAACACAAAGGAATCAACTGACAGTCTCTGTCCTTGTTGGATGTACATGTTTTACTGAGAATGTCAGACTTCATTTTCACATGACTGAGAAAGATAATGTGAATTTACAGAAAATATGCTTTCAGTTTAGCTTATAGATCCCCTTTCAAACCACTGTGGGAAAATCATGAGATATTAGTTTTCTTTCACAGCAGAAGGTTTTTTCACATGGTAAAATCACCTTAGAACCCACCACAATTCCTAAAACGAGTATGGTACCATCAACAAATGATTTATAATGTAACTAAAGTCCTAAAACCCTCTATTAACTACAATGCTTTTTAATGAGGTGCTATCATGTATATTGGTCCCAAGATGGCTGCCAACACTTGTTGGATGAAGTGCTCACAGCCAATCAGATCAGATGTGTGGTTAGGCTCCGCCCAGATATATATCTTTTTTTGAACCTAAATTACTCAAAATCCACTGGAGCACATATATTGAGACCTAGCAAAGGCACATCGGGCTAACAGTCCCTACAATTTTGAAAAGTTTCGTGCAAATCCATTCAGCCGTTCGAGCTAAAAGTGAGGCCAACCGCCCTATGGAAATTAACATGGGAAAAATGCGTTTTGGGACCCCCCTTTTTTCTCGGCCCCCCCTTGATGAAACCCCCCCAAATTGTCAGGGGCTGCTCAGAAACAAAATGTTCCATTTTCCTGAAAATTTCAGCCATTTCCGTCCACAAACGCCAAAGTTATTAGACATAGAATTTTCAAAAATCCCATAGAGAAAAAATCCTAACTATATATACCTACTGGCGACTGCCAGTAGGTAATATATATATAGGAAACTGATGTGCGGTGTCCCACAAGTATCGCCCCACACTTTTTAACATATATATATATATATATATATATATATATATACACATATACATATATATATATATATATATATATATATATATATATATATATATATATATTACCTACTGGCGGTCGCCAGTAGGTATATATAGTTAGGATTTTTTCCCTATGGGATTTCTGAAAATTCTATGCCTAATAACTTTGGCGTTTGTGGACGGAATCGGCTGAAATTTTCAGGAAAATGGCACATTTTGTTTCTGAGCAGCTCCTGGAAATTTGGGGGGGGTTCGTCAAGGGGGGGCCGAGAAAAAAGGGGGGTCCCAAAACGCGTTTTTCCCATGTTAATTTCCATAGGGCGGTTGGACTCACTTTTAGCCGGAACGGCTGAATGGATTTCCACGAAACTTGGCAAAATTGTAGGGACTGTTAGCTCGATGTGCCTTTGCTAGGTCTCAATATATGTGCTTCAGTGGATTTTGAGAAATTAACGTTTAAATCAAGATATATATCTGTAACAGCGCTCCGGGCAGCGATCCGGTTAGCGAACTTTTCGCGTATCGGAACTTTGTGAAGCGAAGCTGATTGGCTCTCCGGTGTCTGTCAACATTCTCAACAGTCCGGAGCGGCCGCCATCTTGTCTCTCGGTAGGATCGAGAGACAAGAGGAGGCCAAAACAAAGGGGGAAATGAAGGAAAGGGGGCAAGGTAGACCCCTTCTGACCCCCTAGGATTGATGAGGGGGATATTATAGAGCCATGCGGGGCCCCAAAAAAAAAAAAATCCGATTTTTTCGCCGTAGAGACGCGTCTTGGTAAGCGAACCGGGCAGCTAACCGGGCAGCTAACCGGGAAGCTAACCGGCAGTGTAACGGGAGTCTGAGGAGTAGCTGATTGGCTGTCAACATTGTAAACAGTCCGGAGCGGCCGCCATCTTGTCTCTCGATAGGATCGAGAGACAAGAGGAGACCAAAACAAAGGGGGAAATGAAGGAAAGAGGGCAAGGTAGACCCCTTCTGACCCCATAGGATTGATGAGGGGGATATTATAAAGCCACGCGGGGCCAAAAAAAAAAATCCGATTTTTTCGCCGTAGAGACGCGTCTTGGTACGCGAACCGGGCAGCTAACCGGACAGCTAACCGGGAAGCTAACCGGCAGTGTAACGGGAGTCTGAGGAGTAGCTGATTGGCTGTCAACATTGTAAACAGTCCGGAGCGGCCGCCATCTTGTCTCTCGGTAGGATCGAGAGACAAGAGGTGGAAAAAAAAAAGGTGTAAATGAATGAAAGGGGTAAGGCAGACCCCTCCTGAACCCCTAGGATTGATGAGGGGGCTATTAAAGTTCCCTGCGGGGCAAAAGAAAAAAAGAATTGCGATTTTTCGCGGTAAAGGTGCTTCCTGGTACGTTAACCGGGCAGCTAACCGGCAGCGTAACGGGAGTCCGACATATTGTGTTTTTTGAACGTTTGTGATATGTGCACGTGTGGATTTTGTCTAATTAAGGTTAAAAAAATATATATATATCTTTAAGCGTGTTCTGGCGCGCTTACGTTTTGGGTTTGGTTTGCGCTGCAGAGACGATACGTCACGGTTATGGGATGCATCATGAGGCGTCTCACGGGCTACGTGATACGTCACTTAATAAAGAATATATTTTACAGCTATAGATATTAGCTTTTAAAAAACCAATGAAATTCACAGAAAAAACCATAGGTTATAGACCATATATAGTTAGGAATTTGCATTTACAAAACCTTGAAAATTCACTGAAAAAACCATAGGTTATAGACCATATATAGTTAGGGATTAGCATTTAAAAAACCTTATTTTATTTGCACAAAACCATTGAAATTCCATATATAGTTAGTTGCACTAACTATATATCGCGGACCCGCAATCCACTGCTAATGATGTCACATATTACATCATTCATGACATGGTCAGTGACATCACTGATGACATCACTGATGACATCTCAAATGACATCACTGATGACATCACTGATGACATCTCAAATGACATCACTGATGACATCACTGATGACATCACTGATGACAACACCCAGGGACTGTATGTTTCTGTAAAGTTAAACTGGGTGTTGTCATCAGTGATTTCATCAGTGATGTCATCAGTGATGTCATTTGAGATGTCATCAGTGATGTCATCAGTGATGTCACTGACCATGTCATGAATGATGTAATATGTGACATCATTAGCAGTGGATTGCGGGTCCGCGATATATAGTTAGTGCAACTAACTATATATGGAATTTCAATGGTTTTGTGCAAATAAAATAAGGTTTTTTAAATGCTAATCCCTAACTATATATGGTCTATAACCTATGGTTTTTTCAGTGAATATATATATATATATATATATATATATATATATATATATATATATATATATATATATATATATATATATATATATATATATATATATATATATATATATATATATATATATATATATATATATATTAAAAAGTGTGAGTGTGAGGCGATACTCGTGGGACACCGCACATCAGTTTCCTGGTCACTGATATGAAGGGCGGCAGCCAGTCCCCTCAGAATTTTCCTATGAGGAAGGTACGGATCCATTTGTGAGTGGATACTTGCAGGCCAATGTTATGGAATCTTCTGATTAGGGTGCTTTGGGAGACAGTATTGAAATCCACTGAGCGTCGAGCAAAATGAGGGGTGCTCTTTCACCTAGGTTCAGGATGTTTCGAGTGTGATCAGTTGTCATGATGAGCACCATTTCTAAGTTATGTGTTGTCTAGAAGATGGTGAAGTTCGAGGTGAGTTGTGAGTTGCTTGTTAATGGCCTTTTTCATTCACTTTGGCTGGATAAGGGAGCAGGAAGTTGGGGAGGAGGTTTTTTAGGTAATTCGAGTCAGCATCCTGAGGTGGTTGTTGATTTCTGCAAGTTTCCATTCATCCAAGAAAAGGGTGGACATAATGGAGATGCTAATTTTGTGGGTCAGGGTGGAGTTGATTGGTGATTTTCCTAGGTTGTAGATGTGGTGGGGCATGGGTCAATTGGGGACCCTGAGTAGGTGGCCTGCTTGATTGCCACTGTGACGTTTCTGGTGAGGGTTGTCCATTCAGTGTGGTGACCATCCTGGTTGGTGGTTGGTAGGTTGACAGTGAGGTCTCTGGGGTCGGGTTGTTGTGTGAAGCTGCTCTAGATGTTTACGATTTTGCTGTGGAAGAAATTGGATAGGTGTCGCAGAGTTGTTGGGTGGCAGCAATATTGCTGACCGTGACTGACGCCGAGGTGAAACCCTTGACAATCAAGAAGATATCCTTGCAGCTGTTGGAGATTCCTTTAATGGGGTCCACTAGTGCTTTTTTCCTGTTGTCTCTAATTTGCTGGTGATAGTGTCTAAGTGCAGACTTGTACATAGCTTTGTTGGTGGTGTCATGGATGGCTCTCCATTTCCTTTCCAGCTGTTTACAGTGTCATTTAGTATCTCAGAGGACTTCTGTTTACCAGTTGAGCAGATTGTTTAATCGATTATAATTGTTGAGTTTGATGGATGCGAGGGAGTCAGTGGAGTTCTTGATCCAATTGTTGAAGTTGTTGATGTCCTTGTCAAGTTTGTGTGTGGGACTAGACTGATCAGTACCAAGGGCTCTGAGCCAGTCTGCTTCTGTTATTTTTCTCCAGCTGTGGCTTGTAGTCCTGAACTAGATAGGGGTGTTGACTTTACCTGTGTTGATTTGGAAGTTGATGATGGAGTGGTCAGTACATGTGAGCTGTGTGGGGGAGTTGTATTTGATGTTGTCACTTGTGGTGAAGATCAGGCCCAGTTTGTGTTCTGCAGTGTGTGTTCGTTTTGTGACAAGCTGGGTGAGTCTGACGTTGCTCAAGCTTTCGAGGAGTGTTATGGAGTATGAATCATTTTGGTCTTCCAGTTGAATGGTGAGGTCGCTGAGGAGAATGTATGCTATTGAGTCAATGGTGAGCGAAGCACCATGGTCGGTGATGAGTTTGGTAAAAGTGGCACCGGGTCCGGGTGGTAAGTAGCTGAGGGCTCTATTCAGGGTACATTTTTCTGAGATTTGCAGCTTGAAGTGCAGGGAGGTGACGTGGGGAGGGGGAGGGGCAGGGTGGGGGGTAGTAATGTGTGGATTACGGAGTTTAACAGGTAAGTAAACATATAAATAAATAAAACTAATTTTGTTTGGCGCACTGCATCACCAAATGCGATGCAGTGCCCGCACTAAATTCATTTTATTTATTTATATGTTCACTTACCTGTTAAACTCCGTAATTCATACATTACTACTCCCCACCCTGCCTCTCCCCCTTCCCACGTCACCGCCCACAGGAACTCCTACTGCTGACCGCGGCTGTTTGTGTGGGGGTGTGGGTGGCTGGCTGCTGGAGAACCAGCAGTGGGTATAGGTGAAAGCTCCTACTGTTGTGTGAGGTGCAGCTCAACAGCAGTTCGGGGAATGGTGTCCGGGATATAGCAACCTAAGCAGTACTGCATATTATCACTGAATGGTGATCAGACTAGGGTTCCCGGTGCTGGGGTGTGGTACAAGCACGGACAGGTGCAGACTGGCACTATTTCATGACCTTAGGGGAAGTGCAGGAAGTGTTTCTCCAGACACATACTGTCACTGTAAGTAAGCAATCATTTACTTGATTCAATTAATCAAAATGATTAAAAAAGAATGGTGCATGCCATAAAAAACACGGGTAACGTTTCATTTGTATACCCATTAATCTTGTTAAAACTTCAAGCAGTATATCACAGGTGGTGATAAAATATTAGCAGTACATAAAACATGCTTAAAATTGTATTCATATACCCACTATTGTTGTTAAAATCTTCAAACAGTATATCAAAGGTAATAATAAAGTATTAGAAAAACATTTAAAATGATAGTACAGAGAGGATGACATGTATGACTTGATAACCTATCATGAGTCATCTGCTCATTTTCACTTGCTCTTTCTTTACTTTTTCTTTTGTCACTGTATTGTGAAAAGAGGATTGTGGAGGTGGTAATATATGACAAGAACGTTGTATTCATATTTGTTGTGTGGTATTTTGGTGTGGTAGTGATGTGAATTGTTATGTATTTGTGCTGCAGTATTGTAATATGATGTTGTTGTATGGCACTGCAGTTATGTTGCATTCTGTTTTGACTATTTTAATGTGTATCTAATATATCTAATCAAAAAGGGGGAGGAAGAAGGAGCAGTGATCCATTCAGCTCCCTTGTCATAATACAAAATATCAAAGGGGAATGGATTACTTGTACCTGAGTAACTAGTGTTCAATGTTCTGTCTGTCTTTCAATAAAACCCTCATTCACGTACACAGGCCGTGTGCCGGGATATCTTGGTTCTCCGCCATGTTACAGCATCATCATTGTTTTTATTTTGTATGCTACCTCCACCAGGAGGAGAAGCCACTGGTTAATGTAGCAGTGACCAGTGATAAAAATATGCCCTAATATGTTTTGTATTATTGATTTCCATATGCTTTGATGTTTTGTTCTGTTATTTACCTTGGATATGTTAAAAAATGCTGCTATGTTTCTGGCACAAAACTGCTCATCTTGAAAGTTCCTGTGATAAACAACCGTTTACCTTTGTCTAAGTTGTAAAATATCAACTCTTCCAGTTCTTTAATAACATAAGACACCAGTCAGCCCAAAACTGTGGCAGAGACTGTGTTAAATTGGTGCTCCCAGATCTCACTTTATATGATAAACCCCTTGTTTATAACAAAGTTGTATACGTTTGGGCATATTTATCAAAGGTTTTGTGTCACCTGTGTGCCACCCAATGGGGTGCAGGGTAGCACAAAACCTATAATGAGGTTTACCAAGCCACGCAAGGCCACCTTGCATGGCCCTGCATGGCTTTGTAAATCTGGAGTAATGCAAGTTAGCGCAAGTTTTGCATTACTCTGCCCCAGTGGGGGGAGTGGGAGTGTTTCCACACATCCACCCATGTATTTTGAAGCCTTCCTATATTTTCCAAAACTGGTAGACCTGGGAAAGGGTCACAATGCTGCACCTTCCCAGGGAAGGCGAACCAATGAGGAATATCTTTATTTTTCCTAGTTTTTCCTCTTTCTACTTGTAGCACATTTCACAGCACATGGAGAAAGAAAAAAAGCATTAGAGGATTGTTGTTCTGCGGGAAATTCCTTCCTGCAGAAAAACAATCCACCAAAGTGCAGGAATGCGCATTATCTTGATAGATATGGCACATTCCTACCCTTTCCCGCAGCGCTGCAAGGTGTCTCGCTGAATTGCGTTGCATGAAATAATGATAAATATTAGCCATTGTTCTTATTATGTTATATGTAAGGTTCGACAAGTAGAGCTACTGCATACCTTCAGGAGCCACAATCAGGTAGTACAATACTTTGCTGCAGTTTGACAAACACTAAGACTGGAGTGTGGCGTTTGAAAAGAACAGCCATGCTTTTAGGACTTTGTGGGATTATTGAGATATTATATTTCAGGTTAGTAATTTGAACTATTGTATTAGATTTGCAAATGTGTGGTTCAGGCAATAATTAGCATTACACTGAATCTGAAGCTCAAATTAATTCCTGTTAATTACATTCACAGCAACAATGATAATACATAACAGAATGCTGGGTTGTATTGTGCTGAGAGTGGGCTTTCTGTGAGCCAGCAAAAATGTAGCTTTTAATTGCATAGATTTGTGGATAGTAATTCTCATTTTACGAGCACAGCCATGGGATTTAGCAGAAATGCTGTCCTTTTGCAGCTGAAAAGGAAGAAATCATTAAGCTTATTAAATAATTAATGCTTTATTACTTTATGCTGGTGAAAGGCAGTGGGTGCTGTGGGCTTTCACAGTACATGGTTGGAAATTATCAGCAACAATCAAGCAAGGATGACTTGAAAATGTATGAAAAAATGGTGCGCATTACTATATAATTTTCAACTAAATTGTCATAAAATCCGTGGAGTTACAAGTGGTCCTGCAGGGGCCCTTAGGACGTACTCCAGGACTTTCATGGTGTGGTGTTTACGGATGCTGGAGTTTACATTGCCTTGGTCGACCCCAGGGCATGTGTCTACATAGTAAAGCCCTGAGGGGCCTATTTTTTGACACATTAGCTGCGCAATGGCCTCATCCACATATACAAGGCCACGAATGGTCACCCAGCATGTCTTTCCATGGCCTTGTAAATATGTGCTCCTTAACCGGCATTGCTCTGTGTGAAGCGGGTGTTCCACTGGTATTGTTGTGGGTGTCCCCAAGCAACATCCATGGAACTTGCAGCATTCCAAGATTTACAACATTTTGTGAAACTGGGAATGTGTCTGAATCCTACACCTCCCCAAGGGAGGCATAGGAATTGCGCAACAAGGAGAAATACTTGTAATTGTTCTCATTTTTTCCTCTTTCTATGCATGCTGCATTCTGCAGCACACATAGATAGAGGAAGTGCCATTAAAGATTGTTTTTGTGCAACAAGGTGTCCATTCATCCTCAAAATCAATCATCCCCGCAGAGCAGGCACCCTTGCAAAATGGCCCAAGAGTGCTTGCACTGGCGCATCGCAGACAATTGTGCCCCATGCACATGGGTAAAGACAAGGATGCGTTGTATTGTTAAAACGATGCATCCCTGTGCTTTCAAACAGATGCAGCACGCAGCAGCTAAATGGCCTGTGGCACAACTCTGCATCATTTTCTTTTAGATGGGTCCCTGACTTCTGGCTTCAGGTATTGCTTCTACCAGGGTCAGTCATGTCAGGGGCGTAACACAGACCCCTGCAGAGCAGGGGAGCCTCAACAATACAGAGCCCCCTGACCCTTCTTAGACCCTATTCAGCCAATGGTCAATGAGTTTTTGAGATATGTGAGAGACTCAGAGGTCCCTCATCACATTCTGCAGGGTGGCCCCATCATCTTATGCTACTGGACTGATTCATGTAATTTAATCTAAAGATTTTCACCACAGTGGTTTCTTGCTGTTGTGTACAAGTGTTTATTCTCTTTATAACTGTTTCGCTTTTAAAGTGTGTTTATTATATTGTCATAAGAAGAATGAAAGGCTGAATGGACCTGCCAGACTTTAGTTGAACCTGTGGCCATAGCATTAAACACAGCCCAGGGAGTGGTTGCATCAGACTAGTTAGCCACACGACTGGTTAACGTCCTTTAAGGTCACTGTCCACCCTCAAATTCCCTAGATGTTAAGTGTTGGACTTGTCCTTGTTGGCTAAAGTTCACTTATACTTTTTGCTATTCCCCTAGACCATTTTCCTGAGAGAGCTGTGCAGTTAGATGCTGTAGGTACTTGCCACTGTTAATCAGTGTGCAAGGACAGATGTTCCCTGTATAAATTGTAGTGGTGTTTGGTTGTCTCTGATTGGTATGTTTACCTTACTCGCAACATCCCTAAGTGATGTGCACTGTGTGCGCCAGAGCTAGTACTAAAGAAATGCACAGAGAGGGATCACAGTTCTTCAGTGTAGGGCCTTTGCACATTGTGCTAATTTAGCATGTTGTCCTGACAAGTGCTACCACTTGTCAAGCCTTACTTTCCCTTTTGCATACACATGGGGCACCTCTGTAGGACGTCTTGGGTAACGCCTAGGCAGGGTGCAGTGTAGGTAAAAGGCCATCCTGCTCAAAGGACAGAATGGGGGAGGCTGGGTGTAGTATTGTTACCCTAGTTTCTCAAGAATTGGAAATGGAACAGTGAAGTTTGGTATGTTTGAACTCACAGCGTCATAACGCATCTTTTTGGGTAGATGGTTTTGTCGCTGTGTGTCCAGAAACCGCTGTTTGAGAAAATAGCGGAGTTTGTGCTTTAGATCTTTTTGCATGTCTCACCAGAATGTGAATTACCTGCCTGGATCTGGGAGAGGTGAGAAAGGCTGAGGGAGGTCCTGCCCCAGGGGAGGGGTGGACATGGCGCCAGGCGTCCCTGAACCTGGAACGGGGAAATGGAGAGGCTTTGTGAGGAGAAGAGGCCTGGTTCAGAGCCATAAAACCATAGACTCATCTCCCTCTGAGTGATTAAAGATCCCGGCCCCCAGTATAAAAGAAAGGACGATGACACTGGGGGATAGATACCCAAGACTGGTTTAGGGAGGGGTCAGGGACCCCTGAGCACAAGAAAACTTCAAAGACAATGAGGGGTATAACTGGAAGATCTGCAACCCCAAGACGTTGTTTTTTTTTGTCATGTTGATGATGTCGTCGAGACGGTCTCGGTATCATTCAGAGAAGTGCTGGGAGCACTTTGATGATGCCGTGGAATGGTTGAGCCTCTGACGACATAGACCTGTCTGCGATCAGGATGAAAACCTCCGCCTCAGGAAGAGTTGCGGAATAGGCTGCTCGAGACACTTGACCCTTGCTTCGTGATCTAGGGCTTTTGGGCGGTTTGTAGCTCTTGACTGAGGAGAGACTGAAGGGGCGCTGCAGTGGGTCGTGCCCTCCCTTCTTCCTGAGCAGGACTTTGCGGGGTGCTGCGGCCTGTACCCCAGGGGCCTGTGGTGAGCTGGCTCCCTGTTCACAAACACAGGAACATAAAAGTTTCCATTAAGTCTCAAGTAGCGCAGTGGTGGGACCGTGTCATGGCAGCCTGAGATCTCCGAAGGGGTACTTGAGGTGATCATGGGCACCTGGAGCGAATCAAGACTCTGACATGCATGTCTTGGTGCGGCTACAGGTGTTGGAGCACCTGTGGAGTGTGGGCATCGTAGAAGAGAGCAGAGATTTGGGACGTACAGCAGAGCACTTTTAGGCCCAAATAGAGACCCCGAACAAGAGGAACTTATCCTGGGGAATGAAGTGGGAGAACACCTGTTGCGTCTGACATATGACTGTCCTTTTAAGAAAGTTAGCTTCAAAACTCTGAAGGGTATTTATACTGCTTGGAATCACATACGTAAACTCCTCGGGATCGGAAGGTTCTCTTACTATACGACTCTCCTTAGAAATGATAACCTTCCAGAGATCTTCACAGACTTATGTATGAATAGATGGGTCAGGGCGGGTATCACCCACTGTGGCTCCTTCTACACCCCAACGGGCTTTATTTCATTCGAAGAGCTAAAGAGAGAATTTGGCTTAGAACACCGGGACTTCTTTAAATTTTTACAAATTAGAGATTTTCGAATGAAAAAAGGGGGCAGCAGAGAATCCCAACAATCGACCTAGCGACCCAAAACATTAGAGTTAAAATTGGGGAATTATATACTAACTTACTGTCCATGCTTCCTGATTATCTGGATAAACACATTCAAAAATGGCAGAGCAAACTAAATACACCAGAGAGGTCAATCCAGAGGGCATTTGAATTCTCCCAAGGATCACTAATGTCAACCAAACTACAAGCCCAGTACTATAAGACATTCTTCCAACTATATTATACTTCTAGTAGAATAGCCAAATGGAGCACAGGCAAAGGCACAGCGTGCCCACGATGCACCTTAAACTAAGCAGATATATTACACATGTTCAGTAAATGCTGTAAACTTAATCGCATTAAACTGGAAATCTCTATCTTTTTGTCAGGAATCTTTGATTCCAGAATTGAGATCTCCGTAATCGAAATAATACTAGGAGTAGATGGGGACACCAGACCGAACAGAATGAAAGGGCTTATATTTATCTCTATGGCAGTGCTTAGAATTTGCCTCGCAGCGGCGTGGTTAGATCCGAATCCGCTGACATTTCAACAATGGCGAGCACGATTATTACCTACACATACTCTAGAGGTAGCTATCTACAGTAGGAGGGAAATGAAAAAGAAATAGAAAGGATTAGAAATCTGGAAACCCCTTACACGATGGAAAAGAAATTCTAGATCATATGATGAACTAGGATACGGAGTTGAATATGATTGATTTTTTTTATACGACATGTTTAAACTATGTGTATACCAGACTATGTATGTATTTATAAAAAGATTTGCCTGTAGTGGAGGGTGGGGGGGGGGCAGAGAATGGTTGGTTAAAATGTTAAAATCTCAATAAAGAACTGTTTAAAAAAAGTTATTGGTAGTGTGGGTGTGTGAATTGCTCTGTTGGGGGGCTGTATGGGTGAGTGGCTGGGTCTGCGAGTAGCTACATATGGGAGTGAGTGGCTGTCTGACTGTATGCCTGAGTGAATGGCTGAATGAGTTGGTGTATAGGTAAGTGAGTGGCTGTGTGTATAAGTGAGTGGGGTTGTAAGTGGCTCTGTGGGTGGGTGAGTGGGTGTGTAAGTGGTTGTTTGGGTATGTGAATGGGTGTGTGAGAGGTTGTTTGGGGGAATGGGTGTCTGAGTAATTCTGTGGATGATATCAGTGATGTCATCAGGGATGTCATTTAAGATGTCATCTGATGCTGGCATTAGTGATGCCACTGATCATGTCATGAGTGATGCAATATGTGAGGTCATAATCAGTCCCATTGCAGGGGTGTAAGTTATAGTTAGCTCTGGTAACTATTGGGCATATTTACAAGCCCCTATCGCCACAGGAACATCACTTTTAGTAACATTCCTGTGGCAATATGGGCTTCGCCTTATTTACAAAGCAACATGAAGCCACTTACCATGGCTTACTACTGCCGTGTAAATAAGGCACCCTCTCACAATATACTTCGTTTGAAGGGGGCAGGCAATGAGTGTTAAGGTGGGTGTTTAATATAGATGAAAATATATGAAGAGGCTATTTTACACAAACCCTTTTACTGCATGATTAACTCAAAAAGGAGTACTGCTCCTGCTCCTGCAGAAGGAAGCACCTACTACCCAGACTGACATTTGCCTGTTAGCTGGAGTGGGTGAAAGTGTGTTTGACCATTTGCAAGGCTTCCTGTCATCACTTTTTGTGTGTCTGTTGGATCCAAACCAGCATGTGTCTCCACTCAGCTGAGGTCATGATGCCAATTGTGCTGCCTTCTCCAATTCACCCTCCTGCTGAAGGATCACTGATTTCACTCAGTTGTATTCCAATGTGAATAAAAGGTAATTAAAGAAACCTATTCTTGAGAATTCTTCAGAAATAACGTATCTTCTACAGGAACATAATTCCCAGCATGTCAGGCCCATCCTGATAGATCCCTTTCTAGTAAAATTAAAATATCCATTCCTGTCACATTTTTCCCGAATTACAGAGATCCCTTTGATGAGGGACCCCTCTCCCTTAAATTGATATTCCGTCTGCATTTGCACCTTCTCTCTCTCTTGGGTTGGAACCTGCACTTTATCCCCCTTATCCCTCCTTCTACTCGCTTCACTCCTTCTTCTTTATCAGAATCAGTGCCCCCTGACCTCAAATATATTTTTAATGTACCACTGTCCTCTACTTTTCCCTATAACCCAGTACTTTTATCCCTGCCTATTCTCAGTTACCTATTCTCCTATCTATATCCTTATGGTGCATCCATGCCATATCCCACTAACTCTACCGCTACCTATACCCTAGTACCGCTACATCAACTTTACCCCAGTAACTAGTATCTCTGCAACTACATACTGTTAAAACTGGGGGTCTCTAGTTGGCGGAGGTAGGTACCTTAGTCCAAATCGAGACCCTTGCTTCTAGTCAGGGAAAGGAGGGACATCCTCTTAGATAACCCCTGCTCAACCCCCGGCAGCTTGGCATGAGCAGCCAGGCTTATCTCCAAGGCAATGTGCAAAGTATTTGCAACCACCTTCCCAGTAACACAGTGATAATACCACAAATGTCAAGTCAAGTCAAGTCAAAAAATGTATATAGCGCGCTACATACCCTGAGGGTCTCAAGGCGCTTGAAGAAGGGTGGGGAGTTATTTGTCGAATATCCAAGTTTTAAGTTGCTTTCTGAATGCTAGATGGTTCTGAGTGAGACGAAGGTTGGCAGGTTCAACCCAAGACTTTTTGCTTTTTCCTAGCCTGTTTCCGTGACCTGGTGTTGGTGATTTAAGACCTCTGCGCACTTTTTGACTGTGGTACAGTGTAAAGTGCGTGAGCTCTCTGTGTATGTGTGGTGAGTGACCTGCCCTCCCATAGGAATGAATGGGGAATATGTATGCCCATGGTATTTCCTGATGTGTGGGGAGTGCAGGGTCTAGTTTGGTATGTGCGAACTCTTGAGATTGAATGATGCGCAATGTTATATGCGGCATGATTGTGTCTAGTGTAGAAGTGCCACTTCTAGAAGTTGGCATATTTGGGTAAGTTGTGTCTGGCGTGTGATTGGCTGGAGCCTGGCTCCAGGAGTGAGCCTGGGCCTGCTTGTGGATTGACTGTCTGGTTTGAGGGTCCTGATTGGGGCTGGGTTTTCCCCACACAATGCTGGCTCCACCCCCTGGGGTGCGTCTGATATCCCTAGCCTGGCCAGTGAAAGGAATTCCCTATAACCAGTTCTAGCTGGTTGTCCCACTGCCTGCACCCTACTAGACAAAGGATTTCTCTGTATAAAAAGGGGCTGTGCCCCCTTCCAAAATGTTCTTGTTTCTGACTTGAATCCTGCCAGGGGTGTGCTGCTGCTTGCGCTCAAGGGAAGGCTTGCCTCCCTGAGCCCTGCCCAGCCCCTGGATGTCCTACCCCTGGTCTGCTGATGTCCTGGACTGCTTGCAGACTTGTGGGACCTTTTTCTTGCCTTTACCCAGGCTTTTTGAAGCCTAAGCGCCCTGGGAGCGCTTTTTAAGGAGAAGGCTCGTGACTCTGCCCTAGCGCTTAGAGAGCGCTTCCATTTTATGCCTTTGCAGCTCTGGGCTGCTGTTCAGGGATTCCCCCGTGATGTCAGCCCTGCGGGTGCCACCCGCATATTTAATTATTTTTTATTGATGGGTGCCACCCCATTTATTTAATTATCTAAAGGGTGCTCACCCCATTTCTACTTTTATTTTTATCCTCGAGGGTGCCCACCCCTCATTCTGCCACTGTGAAAGCACCGCCGCAGCCCGGGGGAAAACACCGTAAGATGATGTACGGCCCGCTGCCTGGCTGTGGGCGGGGCCGGAAGGAAGTTATTTCCGCTTCCCCCTTGCTTGGGGGAAGCCGGTGAGCGTGTTGCCGGTCTCCCGTGTGAAGGGGGAGACTGGAGGTGCTGCGCGCTGGGAGTGTGCGGTAAGGGATGGCCACCAGCAGAGAGGAGCCGAGGCGATGCGAGGCGAGGCTCCTGTGTCCTGGAGGGAGCCCCGACAGAAGAGTCCGCAGGCTTCATTCTTAAGTCCTGGCCCGAGATGAGGGGCCGGGTGAAGTAGGGCTTCAGCTGAAAGCGGGGCTCCCGCGAGTCGGGAGAGCCCTGCGTGTTGCCCCAAAAGCAGAGAAGCCGCCGCCCGGAGGAGCTCCGCACAAGAGACAGCCCGGTGAGTAGGAAGGGCTGGGGGGGCTCCGTGCGGCTGCTGTTGGTGCCGGTTTGGAGGCACTGAGTCAGGGCGGCCCCGGATGGCAGTGGGCGGCCCCACTGCGTTTACGAGTCTCTGAGGCTCGTGGGGGCATTTGGCCATGTTTAGCCGACAAAGGGCTCCAGAGGTACTTTCAGAGCCTCGAGGGCTCGATAGGGAGCTGTGCCAGTGCGAGGCCCAAGATGTTGGTGGGAGATAGTGCGGTCCCGGATGGCAGTGGGCCGCCTCAACGTTGTACGGAGTCCGTGGTCTACAGGGGTACAGTGTCTTTAGAGCCTGTGGGGCTCCAGCATTTGGCCACAGTATTTGTTTTAGAGCCAGGTGGCTCCAATGTGGCACAGTTTCAGAGCCTGTGTGGCTCCAACGTTCTGCGCAGTGTTGTGTCAGAGCCTGTGTGGCTCCAACGATTGGGCGCAGTTCTGTTCTAGGGTCAGTGAGGACCCTGTCGCAGTTTTGATTCCCAGCTGCCCAGCAAGTAGTGGGCACCTGCAACGTTTAGGTTTTGCGCCGGTGGCGCATCCCTGACTGGCGCTGCATTGGCAGCGCGCCCTGACATTCTGGACACAGGGCTCTTTAGTCCCTTTATTAGATGGGGGCTGGTATGTGATTTTATTTAGGTGCAATGTGATTATCTATGTGATGGTAATTGCCTAATGTGAGTTTTGCGCAATGTAATGTGGTGCTAGGAAATGTAATGCATTTAATATGCTTACGCACCTTGATCTTACACCTCTGAATGTTTTTAGGCATCATGTGTTTATGCGCTATTGAGTTGTTGTCTGGCACCTCTGTTTTTATGCATCATGTGTCTTCCTTGTTATTACACCTCTGAATGTTTTAGGCATCATGTGTTTCTCCGGCACCTCTGAATGTGTTTTGGTGTGTCATGTGCCTTGTTCCTTACACCGCTGAATGTCTGTTTATACATCATGTGTCTTTCCTACTCCTCTGAATGTTCTATGCATCATGTGTGAATCTTCTGAATGATATTTTGTGCTATACTTATTCTAAAGTTCTCAAAGGGCTATTTCTAACAGTATTTCTAGTTCTAAAAGTGTTGATTCTGACAGTGGCCCATGTGGCCCTGTCCTGTAAATAATCCCTTGTGAATATTGCCCATGCCAGTTGGCACAATGTATATTGTGTGATTACTATCTGATGTGTTTTGACAATACAGAAGTTATTTTTATATAACCTTGTGTGGAGTTCCTTTTGTGGTGTGCCTAGGATGTTGTTGCTGGTGTGTGCTTGCGCAAATGCTTTACACTTGGCCTCCGGGATAAGCCTGTCTGCTCGTGCCAAGCTACCTAGGGGGTGAGCAGGGGTTATCTTGGCGTGTGACTACCTTGCCCTGACTAGGATGGTGGTTTCTGCCTAGCTTTGGCGTCAGCCTTAGCCAACCAGAAATAGCCATTTCTAACAGACACCACACTGATTTAGGAAAATAACAGTATCTAGATCAAGAAGAAAAACGATGAGACCAAAAACAAAAATTATCCAGCATATGCATATTCGTAATATTTCACTGGGCCGGGTATTAGGCCAACAATAATGTGTTGGGTCTTGCTGTATTAATGTGCTATTCACGATGATGTAATGCAGTCCTAATGCAATGCTATGCTGTTTGTAATGTAGAAATAAGACAGTCCTTAATGCAAGTATTAATGCAGTTTGTAACGCAGGAATAATGCAGTTCATAATGCAAGAATAATATAGTTCTTAATGCAAGAATAATGCAGTTCTTAATGTTAGAATAAGGCAGTTCTTTATGCAAGCATAAGGCAGTTCGTAAAGCAAGGAATAATGCAATAACCCAATCTGCACGGTCAGCTCGGGCACCACTGGGCCCCAACAACAGAGACAAAAGGACTCAGTGCATCTAAAGAGGTGCAGCGGGAGTGCGATCGGAGCACTCCTGTACTCCTCCTGCACGCCTCCCCAGGCCACACACGCTTGTGGCTCCCGACTGGAGTCCAAGCCTTAACTGAGGGGTGCGCTGCTTCGCTCTATCTCTCCCCCTGCTTGTCGGACATCCTGCTGCGCTGTCCCAATGAAGTTGCAGCTCCATTGCTAGGCAATGCTGTAGCTGGATGGTTTACGACCCTGTAGATGAATGGGTTATGGTGCTGCGTTCTCCTTCATTGACGATCATGGGCAGATTCCTCTTGGCGAACAACGATCATGATCCCTTTCACCTTGCAGCTTCCTTACCCCCACATGCATCAATGTAGGATTTTGCATTTCTGAAATAGCGAAAATTAAGGAATCGCTATTTAGGAAATGCAAAATGCTATGCATCATTTTTTTCGGTATTTCTTTGTGATTCGGTAAAAATCGCATTTTTTACCGAATCCCAAAGAAATACCGAATTCTTAAGTTAATTTTCGCAATTTCCATTGATTCCTATGGGCCAAAAGGCCCATAGGAGTCAATGCAAATTGCGAGTGGCACTTAGAAAATTTCATGGGTGCAGGGGGGGGTCCAAAGGACCCCCCCCTGCACCCCTGAAATGTATTTTTCGCATCATGTTGCACACACACATGTCCTAAGGACATGTGTGTCCGTAACATGAATGTTGAAAAAAAAACATTTAAAGCATTTTAAACACTTTTTCCAAATTTACCGAGTGGTTCAACCACTCGGTAAATTTGGAACCCTGAGTGCGAATTTTCACTTGTCAAAGTGATGATGCATTGCTTTTAAGAAGTCGCACATCTGCGACTTCTTAAAAGCACCCGCAATTTTAGAACTCGCAACAATGTTGCGAATTCTAAAATTGCTTCATGCATCCCAAAAAGCACTTTTGCATTCGCAAACGGCCGATTTTAAGGAATCGCACCGTTTGCGAATGAAAAAGTGCTTGATGCATGTGGGGGTTAGCTTCAAGAAATACTTTTGCACGTTGCGATTCAGGCCGGCGGCGGCGATCCTTACTCATGGCCTTAGTTACGATGACAGCTTGCGCTACAAACAGCAATGCAGCAGCATGGATGAAGTTTCACACTGCTGGGGCAATGCGGTCATGGGGCACTTCATAAACAGCACCACAGACCACACAGCAGTCTCAGGTGTGTAAAAGCACATGCACCAAGCATTGCTGAGACACAGTCTGAAACTTTGATGTTCAGGAGTTTTCACAACAGGGGACCAGCTCTCCTCAGTGCCCTTGGAGACAAGTTACTTCAGGACACATCTCACAGCAAAGTCCTTTCAAGAAGGGGGACACAGCACACAGCAAAGTCCCTTGTCCTCGCCTTAGTCAAATCAGCAAACTGCAGGCCAGCCCCAGAACATTTTATAAGAGTGAGGGGTAAAAAGGTCCCACTCCCTTACTAACCAGAAAATTAGCATAGATTCTTCTCTTTCTGGTTCTTGCCTTAGACAGGGGGAGAAACCCTTAACCCCCTAAAATGAACAAGATTCAACTGGCTTGTCTGGGCAAGATTCGTTTCATCTGAATTATTTTGGAAGAAATTCCAACTACGCACTGGTTTGTCATGAGGTGTTTGTAGATTTATTTGCACTCTATTCATAAGAGTGGGTGAAAAGAAAAATAGCCAACACTTGCTTCGCCCCCTTACATGGCCATCCGGCCTGGGGCTTCGTCAGGGACGTACATACATGCATTGGTAAGGGAAACATAGTAAAGATTGGTTAGTGTCATGATCAATCAAAGGGGAGGTGGGGAGAGCAAGTGGGGGGTGGAAGGAGAAAATAGTTGGGAAAGAGGGGATGGCAAACAACTGCATGGGTGTGTTGGTATTAGGATAGATTGAAAAAAGTAAAGGAGGCCCCCTTATCTGTCAAATCTGGGACAGGGGAGAAATGTTGAAAAACAGGGAAGTCCCACTGGTAACCCACAAAGGTGGTTAGAATTATACTGTAGGTGCCCAGAATCTTGCTTTTTAGTAATACCAATCACACAATAATATATTACCAAACGTCCTGCACAACTTATTCAGCTAGACATAGGCCAACCATTGTAAAAAAACTATCAAATACCATTAATACCTATAAGGCACACATATTACCAATCTTTGGTCAGAATTAGAAAAAACAGGAAAATTGTTTTTAGAAAAATATATCATTCGTGTGTTTATTTCAGGATTACAAGATAATCACAATAATAACAATTAATTAAAAAAATCATACAGTATCACAATTAAAAATATATAGAATCATAGCTATAAGCAAAAAACAAACAATTTATACATTATACAAGAACGCAAGAACGGGGGTCGACGCAGCGTTTCGGTTTTGGAGAAACAATTAAAACTTTCTTCAGGACCAAGTTCTAAAAAGAAACACACAGTTACTTTTTTGTGCTTACAGATTGTTTTTGAAACAAACACATTTACATAAAACAATTCCTGTTGTTTAGAGATACAGAACATACTACGACTATTTAGCAGTTGGCACTAGTCAAAACCTAGTTGTTGGTAATTTTATTGGCATTGTCAAAACATACCAGCTTCTGTAATGGTCACCATTAACAAATACCAGCATATGCTTACAGGGAGATGTTAGCACTATGTTGTCACCTAGTAGGTGATTGATAACAATGGCATTGGTTACCTGAGTTGAAAAACTGTCTTCCAGATAAATCATGGAGGACCAGCCGCCCGATTATAATTTCCGGGTCTTAGCTGTACTGCATATTTTCATGGATTCGGATATAACTTGGGCAGTTATGATGCCTGTAGGTGAATGAAAATAGAGCCATCGTAAATGTACTGATACCTTTAATTTACTAGGCGTTTAAGAGTGATAGACAGAAAGTTTATGCACAATGTATCTACCTTATGCTTTCAATGGACAGGGTCCCGCTCTGGTAGTAGGAGCCACCGATATTGGTTTTCTGTTTAACTGTAGATAAGTAGATATAAATTACCATATTGTTTTCCAAAGGGTGATTCCCAAATATCCCAGGGGGTTCAATCATTCGCACTTACCCAGATTTTAATCACTGGCAACTCAATATTACACGAGCTTTTTCAATTGGCTTGTGTTGAAGGCGGCATTCATGTATTGGCAGGTATTCTCCAGACACTGTTGATAGAGAGAGGGAGTTTATGGAAAAGATGTTCCTATTAACTAGATTGTTCTACTTTACCCTCATATGTCATATATTTACCAAGCTGATATTGTATATGCACAATGACTGTGCGTAGCCTATAAGTGCTGCTGTGCTATATTTGCCCTTTCTATTGGCCCTTAAGTGCATTATATGTTCTACATACTTTCACCTAGTTTATGTCCTGTTATCAGCAATACTATGCATACGATTTTAAAACATTATTTCTGCGCTTCGAGTTCGATATATATATTACTCTCAATATGGTAGTAATGTTGAGTCTACAGGGAGTGAAATTCTCATATTTAAGCATGTATGTCGCAGCATGGATGCAGTTATATCACCTGATGTGGAGCCAGTAGCATCGAGTATTTCGGAGATATTATACGTGGATTTAATCTATGTACCACACATCGAGTGTCCCGGTTGCATTTTTGGGAGTGCGGCACGGTGATATACACGCGTCATTCAGTGCTTACTCTAGCAACGTAATTTAAGTCTGGGAGACATTACCGGTGATGTTCTTTTGCATTACTCTCAGTGTCCTACATAGTCGGACGCCTGACACAATTAAGTTACTTAAGGTTGTAGGGTGCAAGGCGGATATTATGGCTTGCGTATTAGAAAAGCAGGGATCTGTTATGCGCAAATGCGGATAGTATGCCGAAAGGACCGGTCGGGTTCAGCTTACCTTAAAGTTAAAATTCGGCCTCCCTGCTCCTACTCCGGCGGCGTTTCGTGGATTCTGCAACGCTTGAGTATACGGGGTAGAAGCGGTTTGGGGCCTTTTTATGGTCCGAGTCTGGTGATTGGATGAACGTCATCCGCTCGCTGATAGGCTCTCTGGCGATCACATGGCTGTTTGGTTTGTATACCAACAGACCCGTGTCGCGCGCCGTAAACGTAAGCACACGGCTTCTATCCATTTATATATGTTCATGATGGTAAATATAGTTTGTCGCCTGTTTACAATAATTACAGGTCATTTATAGAAAATGTCATATGAGTGCTAGGCTACGTTATGATATGTAGATGAAATTTAGCGTGTGTGTAATTTCACCACAGGGGATGAGAAGTATTGAGTTCTCTATTTACTGCTCGTCTCACTGCCGACTGCTTGACAGTTTGGTTGTATGCATAGGAACCATATGGGACGCGCTAAATAGTGTCAGAATTAGGAAATGCATGGATATTAGTGTATATTAATAAATTAGGCATAATTCGCACCGAAAACGGCACACGCCTATCAGAGTAATGTTAATATGAGAACGGAAGCATATTATGATTATCTTCCGCATGGGGGACGGTGAGATGGATAAACGGGTGATAGCATCATTATATCCAGTGCAGGCATTTTATCGCGTTCAATTAAATAAATGAATAGAAATAATTATATTTCGTAAACAATACTATCGATATGGGTGCCATGTCTTATCACATCTAAATTACTGCCTGTATCTCAATTTTCATTATTAAATTATCTTTTCCCAGTCTTCTCTGCTATTCAATCCGATGCGAACACTGTTACATTTGGACATATAAAATTGTTCGCGTCTTTTTCTTTTTTGTGTCAGGTTTCCACCTCTTGTGCTGAGGCTTACATGCTCTAAGCTGCACCAGCGAAGGTCACTAATCTCGTGTTTAGCTGCTTTCCAGTGATCAGTTAGAGGGGCCCCTATCTTGTTGGTACGTAGGGCTGACCTATGTTCATTAAGTCGTATCCGGACCTCTCTGGAGGTTTCCCCAATGTAAATGAGATTACAGGGGCAACTGATCAGATAGATTACACTTCTGGTACGACAGTTCATGAAGCTGGTTGGTTTAATTACTACATCTTTTATGGTGATGGTATTTCCTCGAATAATGTCTTTACAGTTACTACACCCTGAGCACGGGAATGTGCCCGTTGGTAAGGGTGCGCTATCGATACAGGGTTGACTTACTGTTTTGATTTCTCTGTACGTATGTACTAAACTATTTCGGATTGTACGATTCCTCCGGTAGGAGAACCTTGGTTTAGGCAACTTATTATGCTGTTTATCAGTGATTAGGTGCCAATTTCTGTTTATAATATTTTTTAGTTTGTTACTAATTACATTGTAATTGGTAACAAAGGCGATGGGCTGTGAGGTAGTCTCTTTATTCTCTTTGGGCAGGAATAGGTTCTCTCGATTGTAATATTTAGCACGCTTGTAGGAGTGTCTTATTAGCCGTTTCGGATAACCACGTTCTAGAATCTTGGTTTTCAAAACGCTAGCGTGTTTTTCAAAGTCCTGGGATGTGGTACAATTTCTCTTTAGCCTCAGAAATTGACCAAATGGAATGTTGTTTACTTGGCTAGGGGGTTGGTTACTTTTATGATGTAGCATGGTGTTTCTATCGGTCGGTTTTGTAAAAAGTTCTACGTTTAAGATGCCATTCGTATGTTTGATAATAAGGTCAAGGAATTCACAACTGTTGTCATCAATGTGAGACGTGAACTTAAGATTTTTATCACCGAGGTTTAACCATGTGATGAACTCTCTTAATGTATCTATAGGGCCTGTCCAGATGAAGAAGACGTCGTCTTTGTAATGAGACCACATCGAAATGTTCTCGTAAAACGGTGATACTGTGTTATAGATATGATGTTCTTCGAAATTTGATACATACAAACAGGCCAGACTGGGGGCACAGGTAGCCCCCATGCTGGTACCCTTGGTCTGTCTAAATAGTTGTTTGTTGAATAGAAACAAATTGTTTTTCAGTACCAAAGAGATGCAGTCTATAATGAACAGTTCGTGGGCCGTATGGTCTCTATCTTCGTTGTTAAGCATGGATGTAATCACTTCTATTGTCGCATTCTGTTGTATGTTGGTATAAAGTGCTTCTATGTCTAGCGTGACAAGGAACTGAGAGTTGGGGTTGAATTCTAGGCCTTCTATTTTTTGAATGATGTCAGATGTGTCCTTGATGTATGCCTTTTGGGTGGTGACAAGGGGTTGCAGGAAAACATCTGCATATTTGCTGAGTGGTTCTGTGAGAGACCCAATGCTTGATACAATGGGCCTCATTGGGGGGTTCAAGATGTCCTTGTGGACTTTCGGGAGTCCATAGAGGGCTGGGATAATGGGATCCTGATTATTGAGGAAAGAATATTCCTCTTCACAGATTATGTCGTCATCTCTAGCTTGTTTCAGAAGGGTAGAAATTGATAATTTAAGAGATATCCATTCATCCATGTTTGCTATCTTATAATGTTCCTTGTTCTGTAGTAGGCTTAGCATTCTGTTGTTATAATCGGGGGTGTCCATCACCACAATGCCACCCCCTATTAGAATAGTCAGTGTTTGATAGAGGGTAGTAGGGTGGGAAATGTATGAATTGGATGTCGGATAGAGAGTTATAAGAGGAGAGAGAGTGAGCGAGTAGTAGAAGTGCCTCAGTTTGGGGGACGGAGAGGGGAGTAGAAGGTAGGGAGGAGGGGAGTTAGAGACAGTAGAAGCAGCCAGTAGCCAGTATAAATGTAAGCACCATTAATAAACATTGACATATTTGAATTATATAAATTAATATGCATTTGTGTTGTATTGGGTAAGGCACACATGGATCATCCATTGTATAAAATTAAGAGATTGGTGTTTAGCGGCGAATGATGGGCAATATCTAATTTGTTAATGGGATTTGGTTCAGGGGTGACCATGTTCAGAAATACAAACAAATGAGAAACAATATGGTTGCGCATAGTACAATGGAAGAGCGGTTGCATGAGTTGATTTCACGCATGGTTGCATAACACATAATCATATTGTAAATCGTCATAAAAATTTGCGGCACAAAATAACGTATACGTTAACTGTACGTGTCACCAATTGAAAGTAGTGGTGGGAAACATTTTGAAGAGAAAAACCCGATTAGATGAGATTTAAAAACGTTTGCCGCGTAAGCGCGACATGTAACAAGATTTACGAGGACTACATGCTTAGTAGGAATGCTTTAAATAGCCAGGATTATAGTCAACATAAGTTCACCAACCGAAATGTAGTTAATATACCTTCTTGCAAGCGCAGCCTTTATTGAGTGACACAAGTTTCCTATTTGATGCCCATCACACATCTTAGTTACATCTGTACTTATTTGACCACGTAATTGCACAACTTAGAAACCACCTTCACGTAAGGACAGGGTGAATTTCACATCATGATTAATTTTTGTTCCAACATCACACTTCTGCGCAAACCGGCTTTTCCCTTCTTGTCTTTATCACAACCAAGGCATGGATCATCTCTCTTGACCGACCCAAAAGATGTAAATATTAACTCTCGCCTCCCCTTTTCTCCTCGGAAAACCCGGGACCGCACCAAACCAGATCCCTTGCAATTCAATACTGTAAATATTCCTTACCTTTTTTCTCCTCTATTCTTCCTGTTTGTATGATATTGGGAAACACGTTTAAATCAATGCATTGTTCGTAAAACTTCCTTGATTATATAGCTATGCCATACATATGCACTAACCATTTGTAAAAATGTATTTTCAAACAAATGTTTCCATTCTGCTTTTCTTGGGATATGTTTATTCGGGAATTTGTCCAAATTATTAACTATTCTTCCTACTAAACATGTATTCCTCGTAAATTTCATTACATGTCATGCTTACATGCTAATTTTTTTCATCTCATCTAATCGGGTTTTCTCTTAAGAATGTTTCTTACCACTGCTTTCAATTGGTGGCACGCACTGTTAACATATATGTTATTTTGTGCCGCAAATTTTACTAACAATTTACAATATGAATATGTGTTATGTAACCATGCGTGAAATCAACCTATGCCACCACTCTTCCATTAATGTACTATCCACAACCATATTGTTTCTAATTTTTCTGTATTTCTGAACATGGTCACCCCTGACCCAAATCTCATTAACAACCTGGAAATTGCCCATCATTAGCCTGCCAAACGCCAATCTCTTAATACTATACATTTGATGATCCATGTGTGCCTTACCCAATACAACGCAAATGTATATTAAGTTATATATTTCAAATATGTGCATGTTTATTAATGATGCTTAAATTTACACTGACTGCTTCTACTGTCTCTAACTTCCCTCCTCCCTACCTTCCACTCCTCTCTCCTTCCCCCAAACTGAGGCACTTCTACTACTCGCTCACTCTCTCTCCTCTTATAATTCTCTATCCAACGTCCAATTCATACCTTTCCCACCCTACTACCGTCTATCATACACCGACTATCCTAATACCAACACACCCTTGCCGTTGTGCGCCTTCCCCTCTTTTCCCAATCTTTTTATCTTTCTCTCCTTCCACCCCCCCACTTGCTCTCCCCACCTTCCCTTTCAGTGATCACGACACTAACCGATCTTTACTCTGTTTCCCTTACCAATGTATGTATGTTCGGCCCTGAGGAAGCCCCAGGCAGGATGGCCATGTAAGGGGGCAAAACACGTGTTGGCTATTTTTCTTTTCACCCACTCTTATGAATAGAGTGCAAATAAATCTACAAACAGACCCAGAACACACAGCAAGGGCAGTCCTTCTCTTCAGTCTCTTCAGCTGTTCTTCTTGGGCAGAGGTTCCTCTATATCACAAAGTAGTTTCAATTCTTTTTCAGTCTTGGGTTCAGTATTGAGTTCAGGGGTTTTGAGCTCTCACATTTATACCCCTAAATGCCTTTGAAGTCTTTGTGTTCAGGGGGCTCTGAGCCAGGTCCAAACCAGACCTGGGTGTCTTCTTCACTCTTTTTAACACCCTTGGCTCTTTTTTTATCAATACCTGTTTTTTTGTACAATTTGTTCGCCTTTTTTGCTGTTTTCTGTCAAATGTCCTCTTTTTGGGGAAGAAACCCGTTGTCTCATTTTGGAAAAGTTTCAAAACTGGACTTTCAATATCCTTGGGTCTTCTGCTTGAGAATGTCAATTGGATAGTGTTACCCTTAATGAGGTTAAGCCTTTTTCTCCTCTATCCTCTGGCCTTGTGGTCTACTTCTTCTACTAACCCTCTCATCCTAATAAAACTGTGGGTCCACCGATGGACAAATACCAACGTCGCCCTAGACACTAATGCCATATTGGCCGCATTTCCATCAGGCTATGCAGCTAAACAGATATGGTCTACTAAGCATTTCCTTACACCGTTCTCTGTGTCTTTTTTCTTCAGTCTCACCGCCACATCCTTTATGCATCTCAGATTAATTTATTCCCGCCGCCTTCCGCCTTGCCAGCGAAAAACAAAGAATTGATGATATTTGTCATTTATATGGAAGAAAAAGAGGCGGCTCAAATCTGAGCAAATCCTCCATGCTTTACAAATATGTGGCAGTTGTAGAACAATGTGGTCTCTCTGGAATTGAAATTGCACAATTATATCGCAGTAGCACAAAAAGAAACAATCTAGAACGGAGAAAAACTGGTATATAATCCGCTACAAATAGGAAACAATAAACAGTCGCAACATAAACATGGCAACTGCGTGGCTAATGCCTCTCCGTGTGAAAGGAAGATACACGTTTTATTTCTTTTCTGCTTTCAACTCAAAAACATTGTGAAAAAAACAACATGATAACTGACAATTTAAATGCATCTCCCTATCACCAAAAAGGCTGCCAGAAATTAAATGTGCAAACCCAAGTCACCATTTAAGTGATACGTTCCTGCATGTTAGCGTAATAACAAATATTGAGAGGATTAAAATCAGAAGTCTTTTTTAATACCTAGGGAAGCGTTGGTGATAATTAAATGGAATATTACAAGTAACCGCTTTGAATCTTTACTCAAAACTCACAGGCATTCCTAACCGCTTCAGCTGTGGGTTTGAGATAAAACATGGCTCAGAAGCCTTCCATGTTCATTGTGGCCAATGCAGTCTATCAGTGCAATGGTGCAGTCCCTTCAGTGGGGGAAATATTGACAGCTATGCTTCATAGAGTGCATTATATTGTTTTTTCATGTTTAAATTCTGCATTGTAGAGCTCAAAAGAGGAGCACAACAGGTGTCCGATGAAAAACCTGTCTGTACCATATTATTTAAAGTAAGAGTGTACAAAGTAACGTGGTTTTAACATCCGAATATGCATAATTCTATCCAGATATAAAAAAATATGCCAACTACCCGAGGTGCTAAGCAGTGGGTTTCTTTGTGAAAATACTAACTTTTATGAGCATTTTATACATGAGTGTGTTGAGTTATTGAGAGTTACTCACAAGGAAAATCTAAATATGAAATGCAATCAGGTACAAAATGCTTTTAAGTTACCCTACTAGTACAGTGGGATACCTTAGGTCTCAATCAAAAAGTGACAGTTATCCCTCTCCGGAAATGATGCCACTTCCGGGAGGGTCACATGACAGTGTTGGGTCATTTGTGTTTTGACTTTACCCCATCACGTGCTAGTCATGTGCTTAGGGCCCTACCATGTCGGTAGGGTTAAGCGTTAGCCACCAACGAACCAGAGCCCCTGGAAAATATGTGACCATGATGTGATGTAGAGCAGCACGCCCTCTTTTTATGTGCAGAATACATATAAGGAGTCCCCTAAGCAGCCCAGGCCAAACACAGGTGCTGCCCTTCAGAAAGAGGGCACTCGGCCGTTATGAAGTGATAAAGTCACCTATCCGAAAATATGCTCCCTGTTGGTGGTTTCAACACAATCAATAAATATTCTAGTAGCCTGACACCCGCGACGATGTAGCAGAACGTGCATCTGAGGATCTTAGGCGACGAGCATATGCCTTTAGCCACTGGAAAAATGTAACCTCAAGAGTGAACACCAGTGCTTGGGGCTGACCCTCCATATATCAAGGGCCCTCTCATAAGCAGTCACCCATTTGTCAATGTCATCCCCCTCTATGTATCTGGCTTGCCATTGTCAAACCTGTGATGTGAGGAAGTCAAAGTGTCTTTTGGGAAAGAGTTAAAGTGCTTAATGAACTAACTTGCTGCCATGCTAAACCTTTCTCGCTTGTCGCAATAAAAGGTTTCAGAGGCAAATTTCAGGCTAGGTAAATTTCATCTGGGGACACCAAATGCTGAAAGCAGCTATGCGTCTTTGTGAAAATCTGAGGGAAAGTTAGAAATTGCCAGTAGAATCAGATATGGAAGCAACTATTGCCCCTATAATTCTTTATATCTGAGGGATACCCCTCTTGAGCCAGCATTTAATAAAGTAATTATGCACCCTGATAGGTACGGTTACTCCCTATATTGGCAACTCTGGGTGACGGGTGGAAAATTATCAACAAATCCTCAGTCCTCGCAATGGTGCACTAAGTGTGTGGTAAAAATATGATTTTATTTCCAAAGTAAAAGATTTGTAGTTATGAAGTTTAAAAAATCTTGCAGAAGATCCCTAAACCAAACAGACAGATAAAGAGATGGAAATCTCAAACTAATTGAAGAAAAACAAAAAGTAAATAAAATGGAGGAAATGTGACAAGGATGGATTTTCAACTTTGAAGATAAATTAACAGGCAGAGAGTTATTTCATCAAATCTAATCAGTGAGGAAGAGCAAATATTTGTGGGGCTTTGCGATGATTTACTGAATGTCAATTTGTCGATGTGATGCTTTAGTAAAACAGGAAGTCCCATGAGTTTCTCGTTGCCTCTTGACCGAAGTCATTTATCATCTCTCTGCCTTCGAGAACGAAGTGTGCTAAGGCTATCTATAAACAGACCGAGTCCTGCGCTGCGTTGTTGTTCTCACAACTTGTCATTTTCTGTGGTCTACTTAATTGGGCACTTTTGAGTTTGGTGTCATGCTGTTCGGAATCAGTGGGATGTGCGCCCGTGTAATTGTATACTGTTGAGAACTGCACTGCTATTTTAAGTCCCTGGTGGACATTTTAGAACAATCATGGTGTGTCCTTAAAAGGGGTCACCACAGGCGATGGAAGAAAACATATCCCCTCAAAAGTTGAAAGTAATCAAGAGACACTGAAGCCAGATAATTTATTCTACATTAAATAATATTAATATTTGCACTGATGGAATGCTTCGTTTAGTTCATCTGTAATGGATGCCCGTATAAATTAAATAAATCGCTGCACATATAAGCAACCTGATGCAAAACGTGCCAGAAAAAGTTATGAAACGCCAAAATATGCGCGCCTCTTTTCTAGAAAGCAGTAAAAAGTTACTCACTTTAATCTACTGAGATCACTTGCATATATATGGTCTATTACCCATGGGTTGCTTAGCATAATATGAAAGACATGTGATGCTGACAGCATACAATTGCACTGGCAAAAACGTTATGGAATATTGCATGTAGCCATTCCTCTAGAGATGGAGTTTAAATGATTTAAAGGAAGCACTAACCAATATGGCATCATGTGTGGGCCCCAAACTTTGCACGTCTGGATTTACCATCCCGAGGCCCCCGGTAATTTTTGGGCAGTAGAAGGGAAAAAGGGATTGTGAGGTTTGGGGGAAAAACATGCAGAAATCTGTTTTACCGTGCCGATTTCTGCGTGCTGTTCCCTCGCACTCCCCCCAGAAACGTGCCTACTTGAAGCAGGTGAAATCTCCAAGGCAATGAACATTAATGAGGTAGGTCGCAATTTGCGAGAACATTTTTTTTTTATTTAGATACCGCCCTTATTTCCTAAAGTAAAAACAAAAACAAAAATTTAAGAAAAGAAAATTAAACTTTACGTTTAATTTTTTAAGAACATGCAGTGGAACCTTTGACCACTGCCTGCTCTTAAAAAATATTTTTTTTACATTCTCAAATTTGATAATGATGGTAAAACATTACTATTTTGCGTCCAGAATGCAGTTGAAAAACAATAATGCATACAATACTTATTCAAGATTTGTAAGGGACGCTCTACACCGGCCCATCCCAAATACTGAATCACAAATGCAAATTGCAGTTTGATTGCAAGTTACAGAATCTCATTTTGCCTCCTGTGCTTTTGAATACGCATTTTTGCAGATGCAAACAGGCTTATTCTGCAAATAGGCCGTTGTGACTGCAAAAATGCTTTGCACAGCTGCCCTAGTTTACTAGTGCTTAATATTGAGATAAGACATGTGCACAGAGCGTTTGGAATCACAAAAAAATCCCCCTTTATTACAGGCGTCCTTTTTGCAGCAGTGAAAAATCAAAGGACTGCTCTGAGAGAAAATTGTTCATTTTCAAACTATTTTCTTCCCTTGCTTCGCCCACAGGAATATGATCCAGTATTATCTGCAAAGAAGAAAAACTGATTCTTGGCAAATTGGTGTCAGTCACCCTCTGCCTTTTGTTATTGTTGCTCTTGCTACCAGTTCATGCATTTAGTTATTAGTTGAACATTCGGTAAGAAGGATTCTAAAAGTGTTAGTTTTTATCTGTGACTCTTCAGTGGAATTGATCATAGTATGGAGCTCTATGTAATGTCTACGGCCGCTGCAGATTGTTTCCTAGCAACGAGCGGGAGAATCGTGATGATCAATTGGCCTGCATTAACACAATGGCAGCACAACTAATATTCATTATGAAATTAATGTTTTGAAAGGCGCTTGCAGGCATACCAGATAGGGAGGGGGCATTTCTGTTTTCTGTTTGAGTTGCAGTGCAATCTTTCAAGCTTGAGAAAGAAATGTTGAGGAGGCGATGAGCCCAGCTGGTCCAGCTGCGGACATTGGAACGGGTGTTCCTGTAAGTAGCAGGGATGCCATGGGCCCTGGTGTGAGCAAAAAGATGCTCCTTTGATTGCTGTGAGGGTACAAAAATACAGCAATGATCAGGATTCAATTGGCCACGCAGAGCTCTGGGCCCCGTTGCACTGCGCCTGCTACACCAATTGTAGCTACGTCCCCGGGTATACCAGGTTCGAATCCTGGCCTCAGCTCAACATCCTGTGATTCTGGGCAAATCATTTCGTCTCCCTGTGCCTAAAAAAATGTGCTGCTAGTCTGGCTCTCCTGAAAAGCACTTTAACACTCCTAGGCCCCAATCGCCTTACATACATAAAAAAAATAAGAATGAGTGTTTGTAAGTCAGCAACAAATGACCTGTCTGGGTCACTGCTTGGTGCAATCAAATTCTGAAACAAGGTGTCTGAATATGTGTCAATCAAAGTTTGTTTCTAGAGAGACTGACTTGTCAAAAAAAGAAACACATACACATACATTTGTTCATGATGATTTACGACCCTGTACGACATATTGAACTAAAAAAGTAGTTTGCGTTTCATATAACCTATTTGGTTTATGGAAAGAGACAATTTCAATCTTATGCAAGCCTGTTCAGTTGAAGTGTTTCAGTTTTACTTTTACAGTAACCTTTACCGAGACATACCCGAGCATTAGTGGATATGCAGACTTGCCGTTTCTTTTTAGGTGCTATGGTGTACCTAAGGGTATGTTCTGCTTTGTGGAATCATTTCTCCCCACTTATTGGCCCTTATTTATGAGGCCTTGCGTCAGTTTTGCGCCGCCGGTGCGTCACTTTTTGTGACGCACCAGCGGCGTACAAAATGCGCCTTGTTGCGCCATATTTAAAAAGTGACGCATCTAGGTAGATGCGTCAATTTTTAAACCCCTGCACCACATTATACCTGCATCAGGTATAATGTATGCAGAGGGGGCGTTCCCCCGCAAAAAGCCTCGTAATAGTGATGCAGTGAAATCTATGAGATTTCACGGTGTCACTTTTAGGATGCTGTTGCGTCAAAATCTTGCGCCAGCCTCACAGCAGGCGTAAGACTGACGCAAGCCCTTTCACATGGGGCTTTCCCCATGTGAAAGGAGGCATTGCTGGAGTTGCGTCACTTTTGTGACACACTCCAGCAATGCGTCACTTATGCGCTTACAGATGCGTCAGAAATACTGACGTATCTGTAAGTCCTTGCGACATGATGCGTCATACATTAAATATGACGCATCAGGAATGTCGTAAGGAGTGCGCAGTGAAAAGTGACGCATCGCTGTTTTTACGCAGCGATGGGTCACTTTTCATAAATGACGCCCACTGTTTCCAAAGACCCATCATGATTACACAGTATTTAAAATTACACTTGTGCACTCAACAACACATCATCGATATCATTCATCACATGCAGGTTCCCATCTCACCTTCCTGCCCAGATACCGCTACTCTTCGCCCACGACCTGACATTTCCTCACATATGCAGTGTCCACAATCTCCCCTTTTCTGTTATATCGTCATTTCACATCCTCTACCATCATTCTTGACCACTCTCCTCCTCAAAATGGAGCACTTCTAATCCCCATCCCTCATTGAGTAAAACAGCTCTCGCATTATCCCCTCCATCCACCGCCTTCTTCCACTCTCCACCTCTTCATCCTTCCTCCATGACTTTCGGGGGCTCTTGCATGCTCTGTCAGTTCATCTATCCTCACGCTCTATCCCCACCCTTCACATGGTATAATGGCTCCTTTACCCTCTGTTTCAGTGGCTCCTCTCCACCTCAGTCTTGTACCTCAGTGCTTTCTCTACACAACTCTTGCAAATCCAGCATGAAAGAATGGATACGTTTCGGCACGTGTTGGTGCCTTCTCTCCTTCCCACGGTGCAATATAGGAGCATCTCAATCTGAAACAAGAGAAAGTAGTTATACACAAGATGGGATGGCATACATTTTCCTTAAAGTCAGCAGATAATTGCAAAATGAGAAAGAAAGATCCCTAATCCGCCCCACCACAACCGTACAGTAAATGGCAATAAGAATCAGGCAAATCTATAATATAACAAGTTCACGAAAATCTTCAATGTACGTTTCGCAATATGGATACACGTTGAGCTATGTGCTAAAAGAGTTGTGTTAATGGTTTTTGTAGAGTGTCATATCCCTTGACTACCTTTCTGACACCAGATGAAGGCACGTGTAATGGGAGATACCTGAGTGGGGAAGTCAATTTGATAGGTAGCCTCACTCATTCTGTAGTTCACGTGCTATGAACTGCTGTACACGTTTATACTTCGGCTCAGCCATTATTCTGTGCCAGCATTCAAGCAACAAAAACAATATATTGCACATGTGGCCGTTGACCTGTAGAAATGTTCTGTTTATTTCAGGATATCCTGATAGAATTAAACAAGGGTAATCTATTCAGCCTATCACCGTGAGGTATGTGATGTGGCTGAGACTTTGAGCATTAGTGGCATTCAGTAACCAGTATAGTGTGAGAGCTGAAATTAAATTAACTAGAATCAATCTCAGCTTACCAGATAGAACAAAAGACGAAAAGAAGATTCACAGAGGGACTTATACTGATAGGTTTTCCGAGCTAAATCAGTGGCTTTTCCGTTTTAAGACTGAGGGCCACATATGACGTTCCCAGATGCAGATCTCTTAATTCTGCTCCTCGGGCGTTACTACTATTACTCGTGTGAACTCTGCGTGTGAATTTATGGGAATTCCTGATTAATGAGGAATTATTGGGGGACTTGGTAATTCCAAATCCGAGTCCCTCTGTAATTCCATATTCTCCCGTGCAGTTTCCCCTGGACTTTTAAGCTGCTTTCAGCAGTCAAAATCTCCGGGGAAACATGAGAAGTCTGAAGATGCCGATAATACCCGATGGAACCTTTAAAGGGATTCAGGCCTTATGAGGAATATAGGCAGCCTCAGACGATTCTAAAATATTGTCCAGGTGCCTCTAACTCTATGCCAGCCTTACAGCACATACCTACATTCAGGGATTGAACCTAGAGATAGGCAAATTTCCTGTGGAAATGTTTGGCGAAGCATATAAATTGTAATCTTCACGGATAACCCTCAAAATATTAATGTCAATTTTTTTGAGCACAGGTAACCGGTTCAAACAAGGAAACAACATTATTTCTAATAACAGCATGAATTTGGTTACAGTATCCTGAGCCCTCTGTAGAATAATAAATATGGACCCTAAAAAACCTGTGTGGGTAGGCATTAGCCATTAGAGATTAAACTCTGTGCACTACTGCAACTGCACTAGAATTTAGAAGATACCATAAATTAACTAGAAACCAGTGCTTCATACGGATAGGCAAAATCATGATGGACAAAAACATCAATTCAAACTCCTGCTCCATATATTTGTGTGGTTTTGGAAATAGATGCAGGCTTGATTCACTAAAGGTATTTGTGTACTAAAATTCAACATAGGAATTTCCAAAGAATTGTCTAAAAAGTGTAAAATGAGGTCTGTAATTCAAAAAATGTGAAGTACCATTTGGAAATTCATTTAATAATATATTTACACCACCATGGTATTATTTTCTTGGGTGTTCATATGCTCCCATGGGCATGGAAGCATATGAACTCCCAAGAAAATAATAAGATGGACAGGGTATTCCAGGGTGGTGATGCCAAAGAATGTCGCACTGCAACAAACTTGTGAGATTTATGCTATTCAAATTGTATTTAAAGTCTAATTTCTACCACAAATAAAATCGGAAACGTACTCCAGTTGAGTACATGACTAATCCATACCTTGGGTGGAATTGGGGAGGTTATACTCCCTAAATTAAAGGGGTTTACGGAAGGAATCTCTTTTTTCTTTAGGGAAAAATGTTGTCGCCATGGCCATGGACAAAAAAGTTAGCAAGTAAGAATGCACTTTTGATAAGCCTTTACTCGTGCATAAAGGTACACAATAAACATTGATGCATATCTAACTGGTTAAGATTATAATCATTCCTAAAAGCTGCAACTTTAACTCCTTCAAAGTACGTTTTTAAGAACTCAAAAAAATTGCAAATTTACCCCCAAAAAAGATGTCAACTTTTTTTTGGGGGGCGAAATGGTGAGCTCCTACTAGCCACAAGAAAAGAGTACTTTAATCATTAAGCTCCTATGGGCACCCACCCATAGCAAGCAGGACTGTTGCTTTATTTGCTAGAGCAATTGGAAAGGAGGAGCGTTAGTGCTTGCAATAGAGGACAAGGCACCTCTAATACGTTACTGCTCTCACCTTCATATGTGCCTGATATTTTCAACCCACAGTAGGCGTCATCCAGATTTCTATCTCGTCAAAGGCAATAGTACAAGACTGCAGTGTGGGAAACAGCTATTACCTGTCTACGAGTTGGAAAATGCTAAGAGCAGCAATAGTGGCACAATACATTCGTTGATTTACCATAGCCACATAGGGTCTAATTACGATCCGCTCAACACCATGTTGGTCCTGTGACTGACGACCTGTGGTCACTGGCCCCAACTGTCTTATTAGGATGTGACCAAAAACTGTTCAGTTGCAGCCCTACATTTCCCTATTTGAGCATGCATTACGGCTGTAATACTTAGTCTCATAGGGAAATGGGAGCTGCAGGGATCAACAGGGGCCCCAAACCGGAGCCGCACACCCAAGGGAGCCCTGCTGGGTGCTCCCAAACACACTTTCTGACATGAAACAGGGAGGGAGCACACTCCTGACCTCTCAGCCGGGTCGCCCCTTCGCATTCTGGTACATGCAGTTCATACGATTCAGGACAAAGTTCGTAAGTATTACACCAAGGTTGGTGCAAGCAGGTGCTTGGTATAAGGTATCTCTGGACATGAGACATGGCTCGTGTTTCAGGATAGTATCCTTCATCAGTAGAGATCAGTTTGGGGTGGCTAAGAGGCTGCCAAACAATCCAGGCTTCGTTGCCTCTCGGGCGCGGAGGTGCTTCGCCTATAGCTCGTTAGCTATGGAGGCTCACGGAAGACCTAAACAGGAAACAGGGAGGGAGCACACTCCTGACCTCTCAGCCAGGTAGCCCCTTTGCATTCTGGTACATGCAGTTCATACGATTCAGGACAAAGTTTGTAAGTATTACACCAAGGTTGGTGCAAGCAGGTGCTTGGTACAAGGTATCTCTAGACATGAGACATGGCTCGTGTTTCAGGATAGTATCCTTCATCAGTAGAGATCAGTTTGGGGTTGCTAAGAGGCTGCCAAACAATCCAGGCTTCGTTGCCTCTCGAGCACGGAGGTGCTTTGCCTATAGCTCGTCAGCTACGGAGGCTCACAGGAGCACTAAACAGAAAACAGGGAGGAGCACACTCCTGACCTCTCAGCCGGGTCGCCCCTTCGCATTCTGGTACATGCAGTTCATGCGATTCAGGACAAAATTCGTAAGTATTACACCAAGGTTGGTGCAAGCAGGTGCTTGGTACAAGGTATCTCTAGACACGAAACGTGGCTCGTGTTTCAAGATAGTATCCTTCATCAGTAGAGATCAGTATGGGGTGGCTAAGAGGCTGCCAAACAATCCAGGCTTTGTTGCCTCTTGGGCGCGGAAGTGCTTCGCCTATAGCTCGTCAGCTATGGAGGCTCACGGGAGCCCTAAACAGGACACAGGGAGGCAGCACACTCCTGACCTCTCAGCAGGATCACCCCTTTGCATTCTGGTACATGCAGTTCATATGATTCAGGACACTTTCTGACATGGTTTCCATGTCAGACAGGCCAGAATTAAAACCATGCCGGAAAACGTGCATCATAATCCCAAGGGCAGAAAAGCCTGCCCTTTGGGATTACAAGCCGGTTCCGAGTGGCCAACGGGCTCCTTGAGCTAGAATGGCCAACCAGTTTACTTTCTAACTGCCAGTATTGTAATGTGGCAGTCGGAAAGTAAACTGAGGGGTTGATCACGATATGGCCCGGAAGGCTCCAACCGTTGGTCGGAGCAGTTACAGCCTGCATCATAATCATTAACCTTTTCTTTGCAGTAGAGGAAACACCAAGAAATAGAATGCGCCAAAATTAAATAGCTCTCCACAAGTCCTGTCTATCTTTTGTTCCAGCCAGTACCTTCTTTATTGATGGTACCATTGGTAGCAAGGGCTGTGCAAATGGTCCCGAAGGGCTAGACAGGGGTAGCAGGTGCTATCCAACAATAGTGAGTGCTCCCAGGAGTTGATGTAATATTGTTTATTTATCACACTTTAAATTTATTCTGGGCTTTAGTTTTCTTTTGCACTCTTGACTTTTTATTGACATTTTGTGCTGAGGCATCTGTCCTTAAACAAAGACTGGAACATATAATTGTTTCTTGCACATATTCTAGTATTTCAGTTTTTCTTTGCATTGTTCTGAGAAGCAAATAATGTAAAAACCCAAAGTACCCTCCTTCTTCTAATCTTCCTTCAATCAGCATGAGAAATTAAGGTATAGTGTAGCTGATCTCCCTGTTTGTTTCCAAGGTGAATGATAGACCTCTCTTTTTTCTCACTCACTTTTGAAAGAGGTGTTTACATTTCTCAATACCAGGAGCATGTCAGTTTTAATGGGTAGGTTGCAAAAATTCATAATAGGACAAATTGTATACCGCCCACTGTTCTCTGCAGGATAAGTGGCACAGTTCATTCTTTGATTCACGATAACAACATAGGGTGAAGCCCTTGTTCACTCGTAATCAGTGCTTAATTTGTAATATTATAGGTGTCAGGGGGGCACTGCTGCTTTAACCACCCATTCACCCTGCCAGTGCTGCCTACGACAATAATCTAGTAGCATAATTTTGCCTCCAACCTTTTGCAATTGGCTAGGCCATATATATACTTACCTTTGTCCTTATGTACCTGTGTGATGCCATAATATTAATGAGATATGGTGCACAACCAGTATAGAAGGTGTCTTTATTGTGTTTTGGCATATATGTGTGAATATATTAATATTTTGCTATTTTCAGAGACGTCCAGATTGCTGATATTAATCTTCTATAGGGTTAGGATGTGACGTGGCGCCTAAATGCATTTAATACAGTGCATTCACCAGGGGTTAGTGAAAATGTGTGTTCAATGCTTTCTTTATAAATTGTGACCAGTTGTTGTTTTTGGATATTACATGTATTCGTTTATTGTGCTGTATACACAGGTACATTATATTATAGTTGATACTTTTATTTAAAACTTCATTTATTGGATTATATGTAGGTTATAAAATTAATATACATTAAGGTCACTTGTGAAACACCATGCCGAGGTCTTTGATCTCCTAACAGAGGAGGCTCCGGATGTCTTATTCTTGACAGAGAACTGGCTCACTTTGATTCGGTGGCAGAGCCCTGGCTGGCTCTTCCCCCAGGCTACGTGTTGAAAAGCATATGCAGAGGGGACGGCAGAGGGGGCGGCATTGCAATAATCACAAAGGATGTCTATAACTGCAGCATTAGCAAGGAGAATATCGTAGGTTGCGAGAGTGCATTGTTTAAAATCACACTGAATTTTTATTTTACTGTGACTGGCTTTCTCATCTACCGCCCTCCGGGCTCTTCTAGTCCTTTCAGGGAAGACTTATTGCATATTATCGCTCTATATGCGGGCAGGGAAGCAAATTTCACAATTCTATGGGACCTTAACCTCCATCTTGGGAACTGCGGGAAGGCTGAGATCACTAGCTTCCTGGCTGACCTAGAGGCCTATCAGCTGGCCCAGCAGGTCCGGGTATGTACGCATGTGGCTGGCCACTTGCTAGACCCCATATTTTCTTATTTAAGTTCCCTAACGATCCTGCCGCCGGTCCTGCAGGCTTGGACTGACCACTTTTTGGTCCCGTTCTCCCTGCGGCTGCTGAGGAAAGTCGACCTGATCCGTCCGGCTCCAGTCTTAAAACGCCCCTGGCATAAGTTAGACATGGGTTTTATTTCAGCTTGGTTGTCTAGTCATAGGCCCCAGCTGCCACCGGATGTGGAGGCGGCAAACTCTTGCTTTAATGAGTGGGTAACTCTAGGCTTGGATAGTTGCATCCCGGCTAAATTGGGGGGGAGACTCGCAGGCCATCCAACCCCTGGTATAATGACTCGCTAATCATATCCAAAAAAGGCTGCAAGCAGCTTGAACGTGCTTGGAGATGCTCTTATGATGGGGTAGCAAAAAGTGAATATCGAGCACCCATTAAACAGTACCATAAGCTCATTCGGAGAGCTCGAGTGGAGTATAAACAGCAAGATGCACGCTCTCAGCAGCTGCCACTAAACACCAGACCAGGTACAATCCAAGGGTGTTTATTCCACAAGCTACATGTTTCGGCTTCTCACAAGCCTTGTTCACGCAAGTGAAAGATCGTGTGCACAGAGTTTAAATTGTGTATCAAACAAAATAGAAAGCGGACTGCGGGAAAAATAATGGCAGACATGTTAAGTTAATACATAAATAAAGTGACCAAAATCAAGCGAACACACAAGAAAATCATGGCATTCAGATAGATATTGACTCATGTCTGACAACAATAAATGTCAAGGACATAATGCAAAGATTTACAAAATTGAAAATCCGAGCGGAAACCCACACATAATATTACATAAAGATAGGGCCACTAGATGAGTATTGATAAACATAAATAAACACATTATACACCTTGGAACATGTAAATCATCATGTCAAGAGCGTAGCTGGAGCAATGAAATCAGGCAACATCGGACCCGGAAATATCAACTTGTGCTGTCTCTGCCATTTAAAGGACAGCACAACAGAAACAATCGGAACCAAAGGTAAAGGTTCGTGGTGAGGGGAGAAAAACCAGTTAGAAACATGACACAGGCTTATGTTGGATGAATATATATATATATATATTCACAGAAAAAACCATAGGTTATAGACCATATATAGTTAGGAATTTGCATTTACAAAACCTTGAAAATTCACTGAAAAAACCATAGGTTATAGACCATATATAGTTAGGGATTAGCATTTAAAAAAACTTATTTTATTTGCACAAAACCATTGAAATTCCATATATAGTTAGTTGCACTAACTATATATCGCGGACCCGCAATCCACTGCTAATGATGTCACATATTACATCATTCATGACATGGTCAGTGACATCACTGATGACATCACTGATGACATCTCAAATGACATCACTGATGACATCACTGATGACATCACTGATGACAACACCCAGTGACTGTATGTTTCTGTAAAGTTAAAATATGTCTTACATATTGAAGAATGAGTGGATGTATAAGTGTCTGGATGAAGGATTTAGTAGGTGCATGACTGACTGTATGAGAGAATGATTAAATGTGTCTCACTGAGTGTATGGGTTAGTGATTAAAGTGTCTTAATTTGGCAATCATTATTTATGTTGTTCTGTAAACTGCTGCATGTTTAAATCAGTAGCTATATCAGTAACTATATGGGTTATTGAATGGTTGCCCAAGTATTTGTATGGGAGACTGAGTATGTGTGTGGGTGGCTGGGAGGTGTATAACTCTGTGCATAGATGTGTGAGCAGTTGATTCCCTAGGTGTATGGGTTCAAAAGTGCATGTAGAAACAGCTGTATGGACAGTTGACTGTGTGCATGAGTATATTGGTGAGTGAATGGATATCTCAGTGCTACATGTCAAAGTAAGTACATGTGTAAAACACACTCCATGTGAGAGTTGACATATATAAATAACTGAACATAAGAGCCAGTGAATGTGTGAGTGGCTGTATGAATCATTGTGAACTTGTATCAAGGATTGTATAAGAGAGTAAATATGTGTTACTATATGTTTGAATAGGTAAGGTGTGTATAACTGTATAGTTGAGGAAATGGAGATGTGATTGATTCTTTGCATGACTGACTAGGTGTGTGAGTAACTCCATGGATGTGTGACAGTCTGTGAGTGCCTGTTTACACTGAGTGTATCTAAGGTTATATTAGAGTCTGAAGATGTATTATCACATAAATGATATAATCAGTGATGTAATCAGTAATGTCAAATGAGATGTCAGTGATGTCATCAGTGATGTCATTTGAGATGTCATCAGTGATGTCATTTGAGATGTCATCAGTGATGTCATCAGTGATGTCACTGACCATGTCATGAATGATGTAATATGTGACATCATTAGCAGTGGATTGCGGGTCCGCAATATATAGTTAGTGCAACTAACTATATATGGAATTTCAATGCTTTTGTGCAAATAAAATAAGGTTTTTTAAATGCTAATCCCTAACTATATATGGTCTATAACCTATGGTTTTTTCAGTGAATTTTCAAGGTTTTGTAAATGCAAATTCCTAACTATATATGGTCTATAACCTATGGTTTTTTCTGTGAATTTCATTGGTTTTTTAAAAGCTAATATCTATAGCTGTAAAATATATTCTTTATTAAGTGACGTATCACGTAGCCCGTGAGACGCCTCATGATGCATCGCATAACCGTGACGTATCGTCTCTGCAGCGCAAACCAAACCCAAAACGTAAGCGCGCCAGAACACGCTTAAAGATATATATATTTTTTTTTAACCTTAATTAGACAAAATCCACACGTGCACATATCACAAACGTTCAAAAAACACAATATGTCGGACTCCCGTTACGCTGCCGGTTAGCTGCCCGGTTAACGTACCAGGAAGCACCTTTACCGCGAAAAATCGAAATTTTTTTTTCTTATGCCCCGCAGGGAACTTTAATAGCCCCCTCATCAATCCTAGGGGTTCAGGAGGGGTCTGCCTTACCCCTTTCATTCATTTACACCTTTTTTTTTCCACCTCTTGTCTCTCGATCCTACCGAGAGACAAGATGGCGGCCGCTCCGGACTGTTTACAATGTTGACAGCCAATCAGCTACTCCTCAGACTCCCGTTACACTGTCGGTTAGCTTCCCGGTTAGCTGCCCGGTTAGCTGCCCGGTTCGCGTACCAAGACGCGTCTCTACGGCGAAAAAATCGGATTTTTTTGGCCCCGCGTGGCTTTATAATATCCCCCTCATCAATTCTATGGGGTCAGAAGGGGTCTACCTTGCCCTCTTTCCTTCATTTCCCCCTTTGTTTTGGTCTCCTCTTGTCTCTCGATCCTACCGAGAGACAAGATGGCGGCCGCTCCGGACTGTTTACAATGTTGACAGCCAATCAGCTACTCCTCAGACTCCCGTTACACTGCCGGTTAGCTTCCCGGTTAGCTGCCCGGTTCGCGTACCAAGACGCGTCTCTACGGCGAAAAAAATCGGATTTTTTTTTTTGTTTGGGGCCCCGCGTGGCTCTATAATATCCCCCTCATCAATCCTAGGGGGTCAGAAGGGGTCTACCTTGCCCCCTTTCCTTCATTTCCCCCTTTGTTTTGGCCTCCTCTTGTCTCTCGATCCTACCGAGAGACAAGATGGCGGCCGCTCCGGACTGTTTAGAATGTTGACAGACACCGGAGAGCCAATCAGCTTCGCTTCGCAAAGTTCTGATACGCGAAAAGTACGCGAACCGGAGCGCAGCCCGGAGCGCTGTTACAGATATATATCTTGTTTTAAACGTTAATTTCTCAAAATCCACTGAAGCACATATATTGAGACCTAGCAAAGGCACATCGGGCTAACAGTCCCTACAATTTTGCCAAGTTTCGTGGAAATCCATTCAGCCATTCGGGCTAAAAGTGAGGCCAACCGCCCTATGGAAATTAACATGGGAAAAACTCGTTTTGGGACCCCCCTTTTTTCTCGGCCCCCCCTTGATGAACCCCCCCAAATTTCCAGGAGCTGCTCAGAAACAAAATGTGCCATTTTCCTGAAAATTTCAGCCAATTCCGTCCACAAACGCCAAAGTTATTAGGCATAGAATTTTCAAAAGTTCCATAGAGAAAAAATCCTAACTATATATACCTACTGGCTATCGCCAGTAGGTAATATATATATTTATATATATATATATATATATATATATATATATATATATATATATATATATATATATATATATATATATATATATATATATATATATATATATATATATATATATATTCACTGAAAAAACCATAGGTTTCACACCAGTTATAGTTCTGACATAAAACCATTGAAATTCCCACGTTATAGTTAGTGGACTCACTATAACTTGCGCGCCTGCAATGCACTGCTGATGACGTCACATATTACATCCCTCATGACATGGTCAGTGACATCACTCATGACATCACTGATGACACCATCCTTGTGACAGACTGACAGACCTCCTTTCGGTGTAATGTAACCCTTGAAACACATATTCAAAATAGAAACTAACATTTTCAAAAAAATTGAGATACCTATACCACTTACAACAACCAATTCAGTAATTCCACCATCTATATACACATCCTCTCATTCAGCAACAGTTCTATATAGTCACTCATACATATACTCACTCATCATATGTAGTGATACACATATACATCCTGTTACACACCGACAGTCATCCAAACGTTACTCACACATGCAAATAAACTATTGAACATCCATTTATTTGCATATACAGCTATACATACACTAGTACATCACTTTTAAGGAAACTTACACATATTTACTCTCTTAAACAAACACTTATAGAAACACATACTTATTTAAACAGGAACTCTTTCAATCTCTCACATATACTCACTTATATACATCAATACTCACATATACTAGATTAAACATATGTAGTTACTCATAAAGACACTAGTGAGGCAGGCATTCACTCACTAACACACACATATTCACACTCATCCACCCATACAGTCCTGCACATACGCTGTCTTAAAAACACATACAAACAGTGAGTCAGTCACCAATCCATGCAGCCACTTATACACAAAGTGAAACACTGATACATATATTTAAAATATTTAAAAATCACTCGCTAATATATGTATTCACTAAGATACACTTTGAAAGCCAGTTAACCAATCAATATTTTATTAAAAATAAACATCCATTTACACACTTATTTAAACATTTATTTGTTCATCGACCTTTACAAATACATATATAAAACATATTGATATTTCAGAAAGACACACATTCACTGGATGATGTCATCAGTGATGTCATGAGTGATGTCACTGACCATGTCATGAGTAATGTAATATGTGACATCATCAGCAGTGCATTGCAGGCGCGCAAGTTATAGTGAGTCCAACTAACTATAATGTGGGAATTTCAATGGTTTTATGTCAGTAAAATTTCCAGCTAACTATAACTGGTGTGAAACCTATGGTTTTTCAGTGAATTTAATAGGTTTTTTAAATGCTAAATGCTACATGTTTTGAAATCTTTGAGGTATATTTTGTACTTTGAAATGGCTACAGTAGCAGCATCAGCTGGAGCATCTGCACCACCACCACCACCACCACCACCAAGAGGACCACCACAACATCACATTGGTGGTCAAGAAGAAGAGGAGGAGGAGGAAGAGGCGACACATTGTATGAGAGTTTTTTTCCATCCCTGAGGGAAAAAAGAAAGTGAATGCGGCAAAGGTGACTTGCCTTATCTGTGACATGGAACTCTCAAGGGGTAACCCAAATAAAAAATATTCATTTGGGAACAATACCGCAGAGATGAGAGAACTGGCTAGCAACCCTCCCCAATCTACACCCAGCACCTCCAAACGAAAACAACCCACTCCATCGGGACCAGAGACAAGGGAGACAATCCCTTGCATTCAACCACGGTTTGGAGAATTTAGGGTCACCTGTATTTTTTGTGGTAAGACCATCTCCTATGGTGAGCAGAGCCTAAAGCTCATCCTCCTTGCTGGTGACAACCAAAATTGCCCCCAAAAACCCTAATTTTTTCCAGATTTTTTTTTGCTCCTGTTGAGCCATTTTCAATTCCCTGTTTTTTGTTTCTCCCCATAAAAATAACCAAAAAAAATACAAAATAATTCATAAAAGCCAAAAAAAGTACAAAATGTTCAAAAAACATAAAAAAAATATAAAACAACAAAAAGAAGAAAAAAAACAGTTCTTTTTAGAACTACCTCCAATTTCTAAAAAAAGGCTACATTTTTTAAAAACTCTATCATTCATTTTTCCCCAATGGACGCTCCCCGGTCCGCCCCCCGGTGCGTGTACCGGGCGCTCCCCCCGCGCAAATCGAAAACAAATTATTTTTTACACCTGCGGGGCCCTTTTATAGCCCCCACATCAAACCAAGGAGGTCAAGGGGGGTCTATCTGCCCCCTTATTTCATTTCCCCCTTTGTTTTTCCCATCTCTTGTGTCTCGATCCTACCGAGACACAAGATGGCAGCCGCTCCGGACTGTTTCGAATGATTACAGACACCGGAGAGCCAATCAGGTTTCCGTGCGCACCTCACGTGGCGCGCCCAGGGCGCTCCCCGGTGCGCGTACCGGGGCGCTTCCATAGATATATATATATTTTTTAACCTAAATTACTCAAAAACCACTGGAGCACATATCTTGAGACAGCAAAGGCACATCGGGCTACCAGTCCCTACAATTTTGCCAAGTTTGGTGGAAATCCATTCAGCCGTTCGGGCTAAAAGTGAGTTTGACCGCCCTATGGAAATTAACATGGGGAAAACACATTTTGAGACCCCCCTTTTATCTCGACCCCGGCTTCACGAATCCCCCCAAACTTTCAAGGAAGGACCGGAGCTCCGCGAGGCAAATTTGAGGAAATTTTCAGGCAGATTCGTCAACCGGCGTCAAACTTATTCACAATAGAATTTTGAGATTTTGCATTAAAAAAATCCTAATTATAACTACCTACTGGCGACCGCCAGTAGGTAATATATATATATATATATATATATATATATATATATATATATATATATATATATATATATTACCTACTGGCGGTCGCCAGTAGGTAGTTATAGTTAGGATTTTTTTCAATGTTAAATCTCAAAATTCTATTTGGAATAACTTTGGCACCGGTTGACGAATCTGCCTGAAAATTTCCTGAAAATGGCCTCGTCAAGCTCCGGTCCTTCCCTTAAAGTTTGGGGGGGATACGTCAAGCGGGGGCCGAGATAAAAGGGGGGTCCCAAAACGCATTTTCCCCATGTTAATTTCCATAGGGCGGTCGATTTCACTTTTAGCCCGAACGGCTGAATGGATTTACACCAAACTTGGCAAAATTGTAGGGACTGGTAGCCCGATGTGCCTTTGCTATGTCTCAAGATATGTGCTCCAGTGGATTTTGAGTAATTTAGGTTCAAAAAAATATATATATCTATAGGCGCTCTCCGGTGCGCGCACTTGAGTGCGCTCCTGGCGCGACACGCGACTTGCGCGCAGAAAGCTGATTGGCTCTTGGGTGTCTGTAAACATTCTAAACAGTCTGGAGCGGCCGCCATCTTGTGTCTCGGTAAAATCGAGACACAAGGGGTTTGAAAAAAAAAGGGGCAAATGACCATAAGGGGAAAGAGTAGACCCCCTCTGACCCCCTAGGTTTGATGTAGGGACTAAAATAGGGTCCTGCAGGGCATTACATTTTTTTTTTCGTTTTGCGCGGGAGAAGCGCATGGTACGCGCACCGGCGAAGCACGGGGAAAATCCAGGACCATATTTATGAAGGCCTTGCGCTGTTAGTTTTGCGCCTCCTGTGCGTCAATTTTTGTGACGCACCAGCGGTGTAAAAAAATGAGCATTGTTATGCAATATTTAAAAAGTGACGCATCTATCTAGATGCGTCACTTTTTAAATATAGTGCAACGAGGCACATTTTATTACACTGCTGGTGTTATGCGTCACTTTTCTGTGCGCACTCCTTATGACATTCCAGATGTGTCATATTTAATGTATGACGAATCATGTTGCAAGGAGTTACAGATACGTCAGTATTTCTGACATATCTGTAAACATAAAAGTGATGCGAGGCAGGTGCAAGATGTTGACGCAACAGCATCCTAAAAGTGACGCAGAGAATTCTTATAGATTTCAGTACGTCGTTATTACCAAGCTTTTTGCGGGGGAATGCCCCCTTTGCATACATTATACCTGACGCAGATATAATGTGGCGCAGAGTTTTAAAAAGTGACCCATGTACCTAGATGCGTCACTTTTTAAAAATAGCGTCAGGTATAATGCATGCAGAGGGGGTGTTCTCCCGCAAAAAGCTTTGTAATAGCGACGCAGTAAAATCTTTGAGATTTCACTGCGTCACTTTTAGGATGCTGTTGCGTCAAAATCTTGTGCCTGCTTTACAGCAGGTGTTAGACTGAGGCAAGACCTTTCACATGCTGCTTTCCCCATTTGAAAGGACGCATTACTGGAGTTGCGTCACTTTTGTGACGCACTCCAGCAATGCGTTACTTGGAATGTCATAAGGAGTGCGCACAGAAAAGTGACGCATCGCACCAGTGGTGTAAAAAAATGTGCCTCGTTGCGTTATATTTAAAAAGTGACGTATCTAGGTAGATGGGTCACTTTTTAAAATCAAGCGCCACATTATATCTGCGTGAGGTATAATGCATGCAGAGGGGGTGTTCCCCCACAAAAAGCTTTGTAATAGCGACGCAGTGAAATGTTTGAGATTTCACTGCGTCACTTTTAGGATGCTGTTGCATCCTTTAAATATAGTGCAACGAGGCACATTGTATTACACTGCTGGTGTGATGCGTCACTTTTCTGTCCACAGTCCTTATGACATTCCAGATGTGTCATATTTAATGTATGACGAATCATGTTGCAAGGAGTTACAGATACGTCAGTATTTCTCACATATCTGTAAACATGAAAGTGACGCGAGGCAGGCGCAAGATTTTGACGCAACAGCATCCTAAAAGTGACGCAGAGAAATTTCATAGATTTCAGTACGTCGTTATTACCAAGCTTTTTGCGAGGGATTGCCCCCTCTGCATACATTATACCTGATGCAGATATAATGTGGCGCAGAGTTTTAAAAAGTGACCCATGTACCTAGATGCGTCACTTTTTAAAAAATAGTGTCAGGTATAATGCATGCAGAGGGGGTGTTCCTTGCAAAAAGCTTGGTAATAATGACGCAGTGCGTCACTTTTAGGATGCTGTTGCGCCAAAATCTTGCGCCTGCTTCACAGCAAACCTTTCACATGGTGCTTTTTCCATGTGAAAGGACACATTACTGGAGTTGCGTCACTTTTGTGACGCACTCCTGCAATGCGTTACTTTTGTGTTTACAGATACGTCAGAAATACTGACATATCTGTAACTCCTTGCGAATTGATTAGTCATATATTAAATATGACATATCTGGAATGTCATAAGGAGTGCGTCCAGAAAAGTGACGCATCGCTGTTTTCACGTAGCGATGCGTCACTTTTCAGAAATGAGGCCTCCAGTTTATTCACTGTGTCATAACTTTCTTTTCTAACACTCACCTTCTTTCATTCCTCCTACTTCACTTCCTTTCACCTCTCATACCTTTCTGTTCTTTCTTACTCATTCTCCTTTCAATTATCAATGCACTATATTTCACTTACTCTTCATTTTTTTAAGAATATAGCTCTTTGATGAGAATTGGAGGTAGTTCTGAAAAGAACTTTTGGTTTTCTTCTTTTAACTGAACAGGAACAAAAACAGGGAATGGAAACTGCTCAACAGGAGCAAAAAGAAAAGAAAAAAATTAGGGGTGGGAAGGGCAGCGATGGTTCTCCAATGCTCGAACCATGAGCAGGACACTTTGCTCCCCATAGGTGAGGAGTTGATTGCAGTATCTGCATTTGACGACCCCATGGTTAAATGCAGGTTGTATGTTTACTACCTGCTCCTGCGATTGTTCTCTCCCAGAAGAAGTTGCTCCTCCTGTTGATGTAGAGGCCCCATCTCTGGGAACCTCTTGTGCCAGAGCCCTGACACTTTCCCGGGCAAAATTCTGGGGGTGCCTCCTCTCCACATGGCGAATCATGGTGAAGTTGCCAAAAGAGTATTTTTTGGGGGGGTTACCCCATGACAGGACCTGTTTGCAGATCCTGCACTCTACTTTTGGTGCATTCACCTTCTTCTGGTCTGCTGGAAACTTAAAAAATTTCCAGATGAAATGTTCTTTGACCTTCGGCTGAGGAGGCTCTTCATCAATGAAATCATTGGAGTCATCTTCACTGCTGGATGGTCTGGCAGCCATGATTAATCAAGGAATATGGAACAGCAAAAAAGGCAGGTCTTTCAGTCACAAAAGTGAAAGAAGAAGTGAAGGAAATGGGTGGGGATTTCATTCATTGTAAAAAAAAACTGTTAGCAACCAATGAAAAGTGTTATTTTAGGGTCACATGACCCGACGCGTTTACGCTGCGCGCTCCGGAGCACTTCCGGTGCGTTTACGCAGCGCGATCGTAGGCGCTTCCGGGGCGCAAACGTGGCGCGATCGTAGGCGCTTTTGCGTGCGTTTATGCGCCGCGAACGTAGGCGCTTCCGAGGGCACTTACGTTGCGCGCCGAAGTGACGTCATCAATCTTTTATAGAAATGCATAATCATTTTCCTTATTAAAAAAAACTAATTTTATTTGTATGGTACGAAATGTTTTGCATTATTATTAACTTTTCATTCATATTTTTTTTCACGAACGACAGTTGCGCTCTGGGTGCGCTTTCAGATGAGCTCACGGAAAAGCTTACCGGAGAGCTTAGCTGAAAGCTTCCCGGAGCGCGCACCCAGAGCGCAAAAGAAAAAAATTATATAAAAAAAACATGAATACTTTAAAAAAAACAGCAAATTGTAAAAAAAAAAAAAGTTAGAAACTCGATATACAAAGGAATTAGCATTTAAAAAACCTATGAAATTCACTGAAAAAACCATAGGTTTCACACCAGTTATAGTTAGGAATTAGCATTTAAAAAACCTATTAAATTCACTGAAAAAACCATAGGTTTCACACCAGTTATAGTTAGCTGGAAATTTTACTGATATAAAACCATTGAAATTCCCACGTTATAGTTAGATGGACTCACTATAACTTGCGCGTGCAATGCACTGCTGATGATGTCTTATTAAGCCAGTTAACCAATCAATTTTTAAAAACCATCCATTTAGACACTTATTTAAACATTTATTCTTCCATCAACTTTTACATATACATATATAAAATATATTTATTTTTCAGAAAGACACACATTCACTGGATGGTGTCATCAGTGATGTCATGAGTGATGTCACTGACCATGTCATGAGTGATGTAATATGTGATGTCATCAGCAGTGCATTGCACGCGCAAGTTATAGTGAGTCCATCTAACTATAACGTGGGAATTTCAATGGTTTTATATCAGTAAAATTTCCAGCTAACTATAACTGGTGTGAAACCTATGGTTTTTTCAGTGAATATATATATATCTCAACTGAATATCATCTCATCACTTCCCTGGCAGGCGAAATGAGACACGGACCCAGCGGATTTGGCAGGTAGTTCTTTTTTATTTGACCTTTCCTCTGTTATGCATTGCGAGCACCAAGTGCCCTTGCTCTCACAGCAGTAAACGTGACCGCCTTTCTTTTTTATGTGTTTGCTTAGTGTTCCACCCTCCTGTGAGTCACACTATCGCATGTGTGGACATAGAAAACATACTCATTAAAGGCTTTACATGTTTTACTTCAAGTATTTGATAGACGTGCTTCTTAAACATTAAAATATATTAAATATTTCAACATTTACATCTCTTATTGTTGCACCTTATATATTACCTACTGGGGGTCGCCAGTAGGTAGTTATATTTAGGACCTAGTTTCCATAAGAAACTCATTTTTTGTTTTCCCAATAACTTTGGCGCCGTTTGACGAATCTTCGCAAAATTTTCAAAACTTATCGCCTGCTCCGGTCAGCTTCTATTTTGAAAGTTCTGGGGTGATTTGGCAAGTGGGGGCTGAGAAAAAATGGGGGTCAAAAAATGTGTTTTCTCCATGTTAATTCCCATAGGAAACTTTAGAGACGGCTACAGCCCAAACTGCTGAATGGAATTGCACCAAAAGGTAGCCCTTGGTTCAGAAAAAACTCTTTTTGTTAAATGGTGTAAATCCATTCAGTAGTTCCAGAGAAATTCAAAAGAAGAGGTCGAAAAATGCATTTCCTATAGCAAACTTTAGACACGGCTACAGCTCGAACTGCTGAATGGAATTACACCAAATATTACATGAAGGAAGCCCTTGCCTCAGAAAGAAATGGTGTAAATCTGTTCAGTAGTTGCTGAGAAAATAAAAAAATAAAGGTTTTGATATATAGAGGCGCCGTGGATCCATGCACCCTGCCAATCACAAGCTGTATTCTAATTGGCTGTCAACACTTCAAACCAGGAAGTGTTGGCAGCCATCTTGTGCCTCGGTAGAACCGAGACAAAAGAAAAGAGAAAAAGGCAAAAAACAAGAAAAACAAGAAAAGGGGGCAGGGTAGAAACACCCTGACCCTCAAGGCCTGCTCAGGGGGTCCCAGAAGGACCACCAGGGCCAAAAAAAGCATGAAAAAAAGTAATCATCCGAATTCGCACTGGGTGCGCGAATCCGGCCGTGAAAATAAAAAAACAAAGCGCGGACTCTCGCACTTTGTTTAATTAAGCCCCCAGGTTGTCCAGGTCCCGGGGACACAATCCCCCCCACACTACCACGGGGACCGCCGGGGGCTTTGCTTAACTATTTGCGGGGGCACATGGCCCCTACGCAAACCCGGGGACCACCACCCCAGGGGCTTTGAATAGTTGTAACCACAGGGGCACACTGCCCGCCAACAGCCCTGGGGACCGCCACCTCCGGGGCTTCTTTATAAAAAAAAACATGTTTGCAGGGCTTGCCACATGCCCTGGGAACTGCCACCACCCCGGGGCACTAAAATGTAAATGCGGGGGTCTGAAACGGACCCCCGAGCCCCAGGGACCACCACCCCGGGGTTTTGTCATTGTTGGGAGGGGGGTCACCCTCCGGGAGCCAGTGATGGCCCTAGGGACAGCCATCCCCCATGGCTGGCTCCTGCAGTGTCCCAGGGTTTGCTATGACAGGGCGAGAGCCTCGCGGCGCCCGCCCTGTCATCGAAAACTGTAATTTGGTTTTTGGAAGAGAGGGCATGGAACCTGCTCTCTCTTCCAAAAACCAAACCAGATTGCTTTTCCACACTGGAAGCTGCATCTTAGCCGCTCCCAATGTGGAAAAGCAATGCCGGCTCCTGCAGGACACGGGGAGCCGACTGGACCGTGTGGGCATTGGTCTCCCCCAACGGAGAGGGCCAGCCCCGAGGATGGGGTCCCCGGGTCTAGAAGTGGGCTGGGATGGGGGCCACGTTGCCCCCCTCCCCTACAAAAATATTTTTAAAAAGGAAGGCTGGCCCCGGATGATGCGGTCTCCGAGGCCATGATTGGCCTGAGGAGGAGGGCCACGCCGCCGCCCCTACCCAAAATAAATAAAAAAAAAAACAATTGGCAGGCCCCGGGGGATGGAGTCCCCGGGGCCAGAAGAGGCCAGGGAGTGGGGCCACGCAGCTCCCTCCCCCCAAATATAAATAAATAAAGGCCGGGGATGGGGTACCCAGGGCCAATAGACGCCTCAGGAGGGGGGCCACGAAGCCCCCCTCCAAAACATATATATATATATTTATGTGGTCATGCCCAGTGGAATGGTGTCCCCGGGGCTGGAATTGGCCACGGGAGGGGGCCCAAGCGGCCCCCTTCCCATTCAATTTTTTTTCTTAAATGGGGCTGAGGACCTGGGGGTAGGGTTTCCCAGGGCCCAAAAAAAGTAAAAAGAAGGTGGACCACAGAGCCCCCTTCTAAAAATAAAAAAAAATGCAAAACAACTTAAAACGCGCCACAGGGCACATTTACACAGTGGTGAAAGGAGGGGGCGAGGCTTGAGGTGACATGTGTGCAAACACGCCCTGTGGTGCATTTAAAGTTGGGGAATTAATTCCCTTTCAATCCTGAGGGTCCCTGAGGGCCACCTAGCCCACCAGGTGCTTCCAGTAAGTGCCATTGTGCTGCGTTGCAGAGAGGTAGTTCAGGCAACGGCCCTTTTTACACCTCTCTGCAACGATTTTATTTATTTTTTTAATTTATTTTAACAGAGCTCTGTGGCGCTTACTGGAGGTACCTGGTAGGCTAGTTGGCCCCCAGGGGCCCTCAGGATTGAAGGGGACTTTATCCCTCAACTTAAAACGTGCCACCGGGTGCATTTGACCAGTGGTGAAGGGAGGGGGCAGGGCCTGAGGTGACATGTGTGCAAAACACCCTGTGGCGCATTTAAACTTGGGGAATTAATTCCCTTTCAATCCTGAGGGCCCCTGGGGGTCAACGAGCCCACCAGGTGCTTCTAGTAAGCGCCACTGTGCTGCGATGTAGAGAGGTGGTCCAGGTCATGCCCCTTTTTACACCTCTCTGCAATGCAGCTCTGTGGCGCTTACTGGAGGTTCCTGGTGGGCTAGTTGGACCCCAGGGACCCTCAGGATTCAATGGGACTTAAGTCCCCAACTTAAAATGTGCCACGGGCTTGTTTGCACAGTGGTGAAGGGAGGGGGTGGGGCCTGAGGTGACATGTGTGCAAACACGCCCTGTGGTGCGTTTTAAGTTGGGAAATTATATCCAATTCAATCTTGAGGGTACCTAGTGGTCAACAACCCCAGCAGGTTCCTCCAGTAAGCGCCACTGCGCTATGTTGCAGAGAGGTGGGCCAGGCCACGCCCCTTTTTACACCTCTCTGCAACGCAGCTCTGTGGTGCTTCCTGGAGGTACCTGGTTGGCTAGTTGGACCGCAGGGACTGTCAGGATTCAAGGGGACTTAATCTCCCAACTTAAAACAGCCACAGGGCGTGTTTGCACAAATGTCACCTCAGGCCCGCCTCCCTTCACCACTGTGCAAAAGTGCTTTTTAAGAGGTAGTTTTAATCCCCCTGCCCTATTATGTACTAGGGCCTTACAGAGGAGGTCATGCTAATCAAAGGGATACCTCAACGCATAATGTTCCCTAGAGTATCTGGGTGTTTTCACTGTATTTTAAGGGGTAGATTTATGTTTCCTGGTGAATCCCTGCAAATCAGCAGAGGTGCACCAGGAAAGATGCGTCACGCAAGTTTACCCTTGCAGCGCATCATGGCGCAAGGATAAACAGATGCATTTCGCATCTGCTGGCGCATGTGCTGGAGTTGCGTCGCAGGTGCAACGCAACTCCAGCACTGTTCCAACCCAGCCTATGCCGAACATGGTGCGTCAAGCCTTACGCCTGCTTCAAGCAGGCTCAAGGTTTTGACGCATCGGCGTCGGAAAAGTGACAGAGTACAGTCTTGTAGATTTCACTCAGGCACTTTTCCGAGGCGTTCCTGCAACGGAACGCCCCCCGCTACGCCGGAACACCCTCACGAAACCTGAAACAGGTTTCATGTGGTGCAGGGTTTTACAACATGATGCATCTTCATAGATGCGTCACGGTGTAAATAGGGCGCATCGTGGGACATGGTTTATGCCTCTGCTGCGTTACAGAAGTGACGCAACGGTGGTGCAAATGAGGCACAAGGGGCTTGTAAATCTGCCCCCAATGTCTTTTAGCATAGCACTGGCTCTAGGCCTGGTTAGTCAGAGTCAGTTACCACCAGTACCCGTCTGAAAAAGTTGTGGGCACAGGATGATTTTGCAACAAGGCCTCTTTCTGCTCCTCTGTTGGTTCTTTCTGCACATGTCTTGCTTCTTCCTGCACTTTTATAGTCTTTGTGGACTTCTGTTGCTTCTTTCTGCATTTCTTTCGCTTCTTTCTGTGCATTTTTTCTTCTTTCTTCACATGTCCTACCTCTGTAGGCATAGTTAGAAACTAGCATTTGAAAAACCTTTGAAATTCATTGAAAAAAACAAAGGTTTCAGGCACGTTATAGTTAGAAATTAGCATTTAAAAAGCCTTTGAAATTCACCGAAAAAAACATAAGTTCCAGGGACGTTATAGTTAGAAATTAGCATTTAAAAAACCTTAGAAATTCACTGAAAAAACAGTAGGTTTCGGGGGCGTTATAGCTAGATGGACATTTCACTCGTACAAAATCATAAAAATACCCCTGTGATAGTCAGTTCAGCTAACTATAACTAATGCCCCCGCAATGCACAAATGACATCACAAACCTATGTTTTTTTCAGTGACTATGTGTATATATATATATATATATATATATATATATATATATATATATATATATATATATATATATATATATATATATATATATATATATATATATATATATATATATATATAAATATATATATATACATGGAAGTAATAGTGGAAATAGTAATTTTTATTTACCCTCTATCCAACATTTTCCCTACTGTACAACTTGTTGGAGTGTAAATAACATTTATATCTTTTACGCTATGCAATTGTTTAGCATGGTTATATTTAACAAAAACAGTGACATTAATTTTAATGTTTTAACTTATATATAATTTATTTTATATTTATATTATAGGTTTACTTATTTATTTATGCAAGTATATATAAAATTATATTTTTAACATTTAATTATTAAAAATGGTAATTCATTTTTAATATAAGTTAATATATCTGTAATAAAAATGCATGTTTATTTATGTTTTTTACTTACATTATTATCACCTTAGCTGCGGCGCAAATATCCCTCCCCAGTGCTGCGCTGTCCATTGGAACTAGTGCTGAATGGACGTCCAATGGTCGTGCGCAGCACTGGGGAGGTAGCGCTCGTGACGACCGTTGGCCGTCGGCAGCGCTTAAGAGGTTATTTTAGCAAACTATATTGTTTACGACAATATTTAGAATTCAATATTTTTGTACTTACCTGTGTGTAGATAGGAATTCGATATTCTGGTAGTCGATATTTTATCAGCGATATTCTGGCAGGGCGATATTTTGATCGTCGATATTCTGTCCGTGATCCATAAATATATATGTCAACCACTGGCAATAAGGCAATAACACACTATAAGGCTCAGTACAGGTCTTACAAAATTATTTCCATGCTCAACCCTTCGTAGCTTGGCTGCAAGCAGAAAGGCTTACCTTCAAAGACAGGTATGTAAAGCAGTTAAACACACCAATTCAGTAAATAATCAAGAAACGACACACAATAATATTTCAACAATTTATAAAAATAGGAAATATTTTTATCGTAAAAACAACACCAAAACGATCAAAAAATCTAATGAACAGAAATAGAGATATGATTTTTTAAAGATTGAGCACAATATAGCACATAGAAATGTATAGCACCTATTGGGACATCTACTTGCGCTAGACCGGATCAAAGTCAAAGTTTTAGACCAACTGCGATGAAGCCCTGTGAGGCTACTCCTCGCGGTAGGTCTTTGTCAAAGTTTTTACCTTCGGACTTAGAAACTTTTCTGGAGCTTTTCTTCCCGGGGTCCCTCGAAGCTTTCATCCAGTCCGGATTCGGTGAGGGTTTGCTGGCTTGCTGTGCGTCATGCTCAAAGTCAATCTTATGCAAATCAGATCTCTGGAGCTTTCCAGAGGGACGAACCAGGGAACCAGGCCGGTTTGCGGATGAAGGTGGTTGGCTTGCCTCACGTGGCTGGTCCCAGTCACCTCTCCAACATTTGGACTTAAAAACTTTTTCGGAGGTTTTTCCTCAAGGGTCCCTCGGTGTTCTTTACAAGGTGGATTCAGTGAGGGTTCGCTGGCTTGGGTTTCAGCTTGATGCCGGTCAAACTCTGGAAGTTCTACCTCCAGAGCTTTTCAGTGAGATTAACCTGGACGGCAGGCTGGCTCGCAGTTTAGGGTCGCCCGCTTGGCTGGCCAGGTCGAGTCTGTCCACTAATGAGTTTTTATCCAAAGTTGCTCCAAACTTCTCCAAACCTGTAGAACTTCTTTGTGAAGTCCCTTTGGGGGTCCCAACGTGTCCAACACCTACTCCAAGGATCTGGAAGCTCCAAGATGGTCCTTGAAAATTTGGGACTTCAAATCCCACAAACCACTTGGAAAAAACCCTTACAAATCCACTGGTAGTACTCCAGGCTGAGGATTCTTGGTAGTGTTGTTCCAGGTGTTAACCTGTAGTTTGCAGGAAGTTCACTTTTTAGTCCTCTTGAAGTGGGTTTGACCCACAGGGCTGCACTTTCAGATTGTGCAGCAGGAGTAGTCAGTTATAGTAAAGGGTCTGGTTGGTACCAATCAAATTTGTGAGCATGGGCACTTCATTTTCCATTACATTTCAAGCAGCCGATCTGAAAGTCTCTGCCCCTCTCAGATACTTATTCCAAGTTCTCTGGGTCAAGCAGGAGGGCACTCTTGTCCAATGAGGTGCAGAGCAACACCCCAGGGTGAGGCCACATACTTAAAAGTGTTGCATTATTTTCTCCCAGAGAGCATCATTTCTCCAAACTTCATCATGGGTGATTTTCCAGCAGAGAGACAAGAACAGACTAAGCCCTCTTTCAGGAAGGTCCATCTCCAAACTGTCCTTCCTCACATCTGGCTATTCCTTCCTCAAACCTGTTATCTGGCTGGGGCAGATGTGTAAATGTTTCTCCAGCCTGTTCCCTCCTTCCTTTGAAGAACATTATTTACTACCCCTCCCCCTGGCTCCGGCATTCCTATACCCAGCAGTCTTTTCTTCTCCCAGAAGGATTGCCTAACCCCAGGGACCATTTATCACCTCTTCAAAGCAGCCTGGCTAATCCACTTTACTCTGACCAATCAGGACAGATTACCGTAAGGCTGCATTTTGGCTTGCAGACAAGAAAGTCTTATAACTTATTGTCTGTATATTTTAGGATGAATTCAACAATACCATATTGTTGAATTTATCAATATCATTCTATTAATCACTTTATGACATGCTAATCAATATGGCTGGGGATTTGTAATGGGAAAACATTTTTTGGGCCATTTTTCCAAACCAGCGCTTACAAAAACATATTTCATAAGGACCCTGTCTATATCTACCGGACCCCACCCCCCCTGCGATACCTAGGGGAGACTATAGGGATTCTGAATATGTACAAATATTGCAGATTCTCAGTCCACAATGCTTCTAGCACAAAAGTCGATTTTGGGAAGCACTTAACTACAATTTGGGAAGTGAAATGTGCAATTTCACTAAACCCAAGGCCTATAAAACTCATTTAATAAGGGTCCTCCTTTTAACTACTTGACGATCCCCCCCCCCCCCCCTCCCGGGACACCTAGGGAAGACCGCAGTGGTACATAGTATGCCAAAATATTGTTTTTAATATTTTTGATGTGCCTCAAACACGAAAATCGAGTTTGGGCACAATGTGCATTTTAAAAGTAGTCCCGCAACACAGGGCTGTTTTTAAACTGACCTCAGGCCTCAGTAGTGCACACGTGCAAGTGCAGAAAGGGCTGAAGGCCTCTAAACAGCAATGCCCTATTATATACTAGGGACCTAAATGGAGATTCAATCCCCCTACCCTATTATGTACTAGGATCTTGCAGGGGAGGTCATGCCGATAATAGGGATACCCCCTAACCCATAGTGTACCCTAGTGTTTATAGGTATTTTCACTGTATTCTAAGGGCCATATTTACAAGCCCCTATCGCCACCACAACATCAGTGAGCTGTGGTGGCACTAGGGAACTCTCCTTATTTACAAGCCAGCATTAAGCCACTTAACGTGGCTTTAGCTGCGTTGGTGGGCATTCCACTGCAACACCCATTGATTTTGACGCTGGCCCCTTTTTACAGGGGCAGTGTAAATAGGAGTCAGCACCACATTTAAGACCTGGAAAAACATGTTCTTACACAGACAAAATAAGGAGAAATGCTTTATTACTACTTGTTTTTGCTGTTTCCATGTGTGCTGCCTTGATGAAAATACATGGGGGCATGTTTATGAGCCCCTTGTGTGGCGCAAATTACAAAGTCGTATCTATTTAGGCCATGCAAAGCCACTATGCATGGCTTTTACTTGCCTCATAGATATGGAGTTAGGCAAGGCAGCGCAAATAGCTGCATTGTCTTACTCCATGCTCAGGAGGCATGCCATGGGCATTGTGCTGTGTTTATGTACGCAATAACCCATAGATTTTGATATTACGCCAGATTTCTGAGAGCATGTAAACCTGCGGAAGTGTCAAAAACGTATGCCTCCAGAGGTGAGGAGTAACCAGGAGAAATACCTTAATTTCTCCTCGTTTTGTCCTCTTTCTATGTGAGCTGCATTGTGCAGCACACTAGAAGGAGGAAAATGCCTTTCAGGGTTCAATCTGTGCAGGAATGTGGCGCTTCCTGCACACAAACAATCCTGCCAACAGCACAGGCACCCTTGTACCATGGTGCAAGGGTGCTTGTGTTGGCACTAGGCTTCCGAAACAGTGCCCGTGCACGGGGGAAAGAACAGGAATACGTCGTATTGCATAAATGCTATGCATTTCTGGCCTTTCACTTTGGCGTAGAGCAGCACAGCAACCCACTACGTCCAATTTGGTGTTTAAAGTTTCAACTTCCAAGTGAAAACAACAGGTGGGAATGCTTGTTAGAAAAGAGGTGTATGTACAAAGGGCATCATTTTCAGTAAATTCAAAGTTGCAATTGAAGTAATCCTCGTTGACCTTTAGGTAATGATTTTGCCGATAACCCAAAGGGTTCTTAGCTGAGACACAAGAGGGATTGTTTGGAATCAAAACAGTCCACCAGAGGAAGTCAGTAAAGAGAGTGAGCTCACTAAAAACCTTTACCTTTCACTCCCAAAATCCCTTCTCTGCCAGCTCGTGGTTCCCAGCCCCTGAGATGGGCACTGTTCTTGGGAAAAATGGGTGTACCAGCATCACTCCTCCTGGATCACCTGGATCTTCATCAGAGTAACAAGTGAAAGGCTGTGTGGGGCTTATTTATGAGACCCTTGTATCACATTTACAGCATGTAAAGTGGTACAAGCGTGATGCAGGGCTCTCATAAAGATTTAGGAAGCCACGCCGAGCCACCCTGCATGGCTTTGAATGGCCTCATAAATCATGAGTAAGGTGACACAGTGCAAATCGCTGTGTCACCTTACTCTGTGACGGGAAGATGTTCCAAGGTCATTGCAGTGGGTTTTCCCAGACAACACCATTGGACTTTGACACTGACCTAGATTTATAAAAACATGTAAACCTAAGGTCTCCTGAGGGGAGGTATAACAAGGGGAAATAATTGTATTTCTTCTCATATTGCATTGTACAGAACACTTAGAGGAAAACGTCTTTTAGGATTGTTTCTGTGATGCACAAATACAATTCTGCAGAAAACACAGACACCCTTTCACATGCAAGGGTGTTTGAATGGTGCTAGGCTGCGGGAACTGCCCCAATGCAGGGGTAAAGACAAGAATGCACTGTACTGCATAAATACTGTGAATTTCTGCCCTTTCACTTTGCCATAGGACAGCACATCAAGCTGAGTTTCTGAGATGTCCTACACTAAATGCCGATAAATGAGGGCCATGGTTCTGAAGGCAAAACTTGGTCACAAGCCAGATGGCCACTAGTGATTAGAGCTCTAAATGGCCCGCTGACTCCAAACGTCTACCGTCATTCCCAAGACTCATCATATCAGGATCATAATCTCTCGAATAACTTTCTGCAGACCTTGCACAAAATCCCACAAGTGCTCACAAGACATCAGTGGAGGAATGTGTCTCTGTGGCCATATTGGAGGCTCAGGTATAAATACTGTGAGCCTTACATAAGCCCTTGCTCATGGAGCAGTGTGAATGAAAAAAATAAAATGATGATATATAAAGTTATTATCATTTTATTTTTCGTATGGTTAGGGAAGGGTGAGGCGGGGCAGGGCTCCCCTGACATCAGGGAGCAGGAGTGGTTGTGTACTCTGTAAAGAGCGCATGAATGTTTGACCGGCCCTCTCAGTCTGGTTAAACATTCATGCGCACTTTGCATGTTCTCCATGCAGGCTGCATTACGGCCTGCATGGAGATCATGCCCAGGCCCCCATTCCCTGGCTGAGCACCGAACCATGGCGCTCAGACTATCGCAATGCTGCATTGCAATTTTGTGATTGGTTTAGGGGAGCCTGGGTGCCTACAAATCACAACGCTGCATTGAAGCATTGTGATAGGCTGTGGGAAGCCTAGGTGGTTCCTGGTCCCGAGAAGAAACTCACTCAACGTGGGAGAGACAGGGCGAAGGAGTGACTGCGGCGAAATTAGGTAATCAATTCAAAACCACCCCCTCGTCTCGGTCCCCTGTACCTTACTGGCTGCCACTGCTAACCAACTTAACTGATGAAGGGCCAGCGATGGAGGGAACAACTGTTCCTGAATTGGCCATCTGAGTACTGTTACCTAAAAAAAGAACAAAAGAAATTAAGTAAGACCAAGACAGGCAACATCACTTAGATGTCTGTGCTTGATTGCCAATAATTACAGGTTAGTGCACTAATCCTTATAAGAATAGAAACATTCTTGGAACAAGCACCAAAGAACATGGCTAGGCAGTTAATGATAATTGTAAAACCTTTTCTTAATATAAGACAGTGTTTAAGTAGCTTGTGACATTAGACTTTTGTGACAATTTAAGAAGCTCACTAAACACCAAGAAAAGCTTAGTCATCCATGAAAGAGGAATCAAAGATAAAGCATTTAAGCCCACTATCTTTAATTTGGTGTTCTAAGTTTCAGCTTCAAAGTGAAAACAGGTGTAAATGCTTGCTAGAAAAGAGGAGTATTTACAAAGGGCATAATGTTCAGTAAATTAAAGTTATAATCGTAGTAATCATTGTTGGTCTGCAGTTAATGATTTTACACATAACCCCAAGTGATGTTAGCTGTGACAAAAGAGGGATTTTTTCGAATAAAGACAAGCGCTCCAGTGGACTAGGCCTGGACGGTAAATTCCGTTCCGTTCGTGGAATTTGCGGAATTTGGGTAATTTTGCGTTCCGCAGAGAAAGTGGAATTGCCAAAAATACCGCAATTCGCGGCTTTGCAGAATTTTTTGCTTGTTCCCGCTTTCAAAATGCGTGTTCGCAAGATATTTCACCCCAAGCACACATACAGCACTTGCGAAAAGGAAAAAAGCATTGTGAACGGGCAGAAACAAGCAATTCAGGACGTTCACAGAACTTTTGCATGCTCGCAGAGATTTTTTACTGTTTTGCAGAGCTTTGCGTAGCGCGACTACGCTAATTCCTCCCACCTCTACAGTGGAAGTCAGTAAAGAGAAGCTGTGAGCTCAAAGATCACCAAAACCATTACCTCTCTGTGAGAGGCTGGCCTGGTATATGCGGTCAACAATTTAAAATGGGCACCCTGCACCAGTCCAGACAGCCCTTATGGTGATTTAAGATGTCTCAGAGAACCTTAGAAAGCTATCAAAGTGGTAGCTATGGAGAGCAGCCCAGTGCTAAGTCTCGAAGGAGTGTAAAGCAGATTGTTTTACCAGAATGTAATCTTATGGTATAGATTAAATAAAAATAGAACCACACAATAGTTATAAAACTATGTATTTATTACATAACACTATCTAGTATGTTACTGTATCTCCTACATGCACACACACACACAAAGCACACAATGCTTAAGCAAAGAGATGATAGTAAATAGCACTAATACACAGTGGACCACAGGGAGGACTAAACCATATACTAAGAAAGTGGCATAAGAACCACGACTTGTGTCAGGACAATGTTGAGAGGACGTAGAATCACTGGGACCCCAAGGAACCACCCAAGGTGAGTAGATAGGCCCCCACGGAGGACAGGTGCAATGTGGGAACACGACCAAGTGCTCTGTACAACTCTATGGGAAAGTTGTGGTTGGAGTTTTAGAGATTAGGGACACTTCCTAGTGAACTACAAGGAAACCCAGTGGAAGACAGAGGTCGGAGAGCCACCCCACCCGTAGATACCAAAGTACCCAAGTTAACTAACCCTGGGGTTAGGTAACTTGGCTGCATAGGTGTGAAGTCGTGTCAGAAACCGCTGTTGTACCCAGTTGAGCACTTCAAAGAAGAGCAGCTGCTGGAAGGCAGAAGAATATCCAGTGAATCCAAACATGGATCATTGTCGAAAAGTACCTGAAAGCAGAGGGGACAAAGTCTGGGTCACTTCAGGGTGACCAGGGACTCGGTAGACAAATGCCCACAGATGTCAGGTGCTTCAGGATAGTGGACGGGTGCCTTGACTCCGCAGCTGCTAGGACCAGGTTATGTCGATGACAAGGAGCCATATACAATCTGCCCCATGAAGGATGTTGAGTCAGTGTCCAGCGGGAGCACCAAAAAGTCTTGGCAACGGTAACCCACACAGAAGGTCAAGGAAGTGTATTGTTCAGACCAGCAATGTCCAGGAGACTCACCACACATAGGAGAGTCAGGGCAAGCCTGGAGCAACCTGGGGAGTCCAAGAAAAGCAAAGTTCACCCTTAAATGGACCCACATGCGGGAGCCACAGGAGTTGTGTGGGGACCTCAAGCAGCTTCAAAAAACAACAGGCCACGGAGCATTACTTGCAAGGTGGTTGAAGATCTTTGTAGCAAGTGGTGCCAGAGGTTAGAGGTACACAGAGCCCATTGCACTTGTTAAGGAATTGCCAATAAACACATGCACTTGCAAAAGTATGCGGTGCACAGGGGTTCAGGAGTTGCAGTGCTCACAAGGGATTCTGACCTCAAACTTGGTGAGAGGGCAGCTCGGACCTCGAGGGACATAGAAACCCACCTCCTGAGTTGCTGAGACTTTCTGAGTCTGTAGGAGCTCTGGATCAGCAGACTGGTCAGCAGTGTTGCTATGCCTGTGAATGCAGGGGAGTGAATCCTTCACTCCAAGGGAGATTATCTTCAGGTGTATTTGATGCTCCACAGGTCCTGCACAGATCATGTATGGTGCACAGGCACAGACAATGCAGCAGACTGAGAGGGAGACAGATTCAGGTCCAAATGAAGTCCAGAGTGCCCACACAGTCGAAGTGCAGTTTTTTCAGATTAGAATTGTGTCCACAGCAAATTTAAGGTCCTACATTTAGAAAAGCCCTTAAGTACCCACAGAAGAGGGTTGGAAAGATTCTGGGGAGGGTCTGGGCAGGGGGGATGTTACTCCCATGTCCAGTTTCGCACCAAAGTGGTAGCTCAGGACTGATTTGAACTGGACTATGAACAGGGACACCAAATGTTCCCCTCATGCAGACTTTCAGTCCCTGGGAAGCGCACCCACCCAGCCCTAATACACTAAATCCGGTCTGGGAGTTGGTCACAGCTTCCTGTGACAGAATGCCTATTGTTCTGCCTTCCCCTGCTCAAATTTGACTCAGCAGCAGGAGGGCAGAAATGTTTATCTGATCGGAAGTAACCATTTTGTGCTGTCAGGTGTTAGATGACTGGTACCAAGATCACCAGGGACCTCACAGTGCTCGCTCCTGAAGGGTTGTAATCATACTTACCAGTGTGGATTAGGATTCCAACATGTTTGACAACAAACACAATAGGGTTTGTTTCAGCTGTTTTAGAGTTGGCCATCATGTGGGCGTGTAATGCCCCTCTATATGTCATATATGGCTGCTTCACTGACAACCCAGAAGAATGGACTACAAAGTCTGCAGGGGTGTCCTGCTCATGCAGTGGCACCCTCTCACTTAGAACAAATCACCCTGCCCTCAGGATTGTAAAGGCCTGCTATGGGGGTGACTTATAGGTTTTAAGTGAAGTGACCCTTAGATATTGCAAACCTATATTTTATGTAAGTGGTGCATGCACCAACTTACCCAGGCTGCAATGGCAGGCCTGTAGTTCCATTTAGCATGGCCTCTCAAGGATGGCATAATACATGCTTCAGCCAAGGGGAGGCCTCTGGGGTACTTATGCCCGGGGTGGATGGGTACCATATAATAGGGACTGACAAGGGTACCCGAGTATCCAATTTGGAGTGTAACTAAGTACATAACATAACAGCTTAGGGAGAAAGCAGATAGACTGGGGTCATGATTAGCAGGATCCCAGTCGGACTAGTCAAAAACAGTATTACATTTAGCAAAAAGTGGGGGTAACCATATGAAGCAGATCCAACGTTCCTACACTCTCACTTCCAAAATTCCATCTTCCCAGGAATGTTTGCCAGCTCATGGTTCCAAATCCCTGGATGGGCACTGTTCTTGGGCAGAACGGGTGTACCAGCATTGCTCCTCCGGAATTTCCTGGCTCTTCAGCAGAGTAGCAAGTGAAAGACTGTGTTGGCCGTATTTATGAGACCCTTGCATCACATTTGCACCATGTAAAGTTGTACACCTGTGATGCAGGGCTCTTATAAAGATTTATGAAGCCACGCAAAGCCACCCTGCATGGCTTTGAATGGAATCATAAGTCATGAGTAAGGCGACACAGCGCAAATTGCTGTTTCGCCTTACTCTGTGCCCTGGAGACGTTCTATGGGTGTTGTAGTGGATTTTCATAGACAATACCCATGGACATTCACACGGACCCAGATTTAACAAAACATGTAAATCAGGGGAATCGCCAAATCTGTATGCCTTCCGAAGTGAGGTATAAAGAGGAGAAATAACTTAATTTCCCCTAGATTTTTCATCTTTCCGGTGCAGAATGCAGCACATATAAAAAGAGGAAAATTCCTCTTAGGATTGCTTTTGTGCAGGAAGGTGCCCCTTCCAGCACAAATACAACCCTGCCTGCAATGGAGGCACCCTTGCACAATGGTAGAAGGGTGCCTACGTTGGTGATAGGCTGATGAAACAGCACTAGCACAAGCAGAAAGCACAGGAATGCACCGCTTGCTTAAATATGGTGTATTCCTGCCCTTTCACATTGACCTAGAGCAGTGCAGCAAGCTGCCTTGCTGCGCTCCCCTATGGAAAAATGCTGTAAACAAGGGCCTGTTTTTTTTGTGTAACTAATGTAAAATTTACAGCTCTAAGGGCCCGATGTAGGTCGGTCGGTAACGGCCGAAAATCGGTATTTTCGGCCGTTACCGATCGGTATACATGATTTGACATGTAGGTGCACTATTTTACCGAATCGGTAACTTTACCGAATCGGTAAAGTTACCGATTCTGTAAAATACAGAATCGGTAACTTTACCGATTCGGTAAAGTTACTGATTCGGTAAAATACCGATTCGGTAATTTTACCGATTCGGAGCCACCCATATGTAGGTGGGACTCTTCAGAGTCCAAGGAGCCTTAACGAATCGGTATTTTACCATCAAATCCTATTTGATGGTAAAATACCGATTCCGGTGTGCATGCACATGTGTGCATGCACACCTATGCCATGTGACAGGCAGACCTGCCCTTAGGGCAGGTATGCCTGCCACATGGCACCTGTGCCTGTTTTGGGGGTGCCAGAGGGTGTCAAAGTGACACCCCCTGCACCCTTGAGAAATTCGGTATTTACCGATTCGGTAAATACCGAATCGGTAATGCCCATTCATTCCTATGGGCTTCAAAGCCCATAGGAATGAATGGGCATTACCGATTCGGTATTTACCGAATCGGTAAATACCGAATTCATCCGATTCGGTATTCCAGCACATCTGGAATACCTACATATCGGACCCATTTATTTACCGATTTTAAATTACCGAATCGGTAAAATTCGGTAATTTGAAATCGGTAAATCAATTTTACCTACATCGGGCCCTTAATGTCTGCAAATAAAATGGCCACCTTGCACATACCATTAATTTAACATCCAATGTATTCGTTTCCTAGGCCCAAACCAGATACAAACAGACTACAGTTAGTGCTCTAATTTTAGCAAAGAGTTAGGCCTGATTTCCATGCAACATGTATCTGTTACCACGAAAACCCTGCCAAACTTTTGTGAAGTAATTTCTTCTCTTAACTTTTAAACACTACTTTCATGCCAGAACTTAAATTGCAGGGGGCTCAGAGGGTGAGTCATGCTACTCTGCTAACTTTTGTTATCCAAACGCTATCATTGCATGCTCCTTGAGGCATTAACAAGAAAAAGAAGAGCTGAAGCTGACAAAGAAATATGGCCCTCTTCACCATGACAGCCATGCCGTGCATATCTAAGTGAATTTCAAATTGAAAGGAAAGGAAAACACAGAGACTATCTGGCGCTACTTCCGGCAGGCAAACAGCGTCTCACAAGTTTGAAATTGGAATTTACAACAGTGTCTCAGACACTGTTTGCAATTCCTATTGGTGTCTCAAATTGCAAGCATCATTAATATTCGTGAGGCAGGTGCAATTTGCAACCCCATTAGGAATATCTAGCAGTCCCAGGGATGGTGGCCTGCTGGGGTCAGCAGATCACCATGTCTGTGACTGCTTTTTAAATAAAGCAGTTTAAAAAAAAAATGCAGACAGTTTTCCTTACAGGAAAACTGGATGCTTTTAAAAAAGTGAAATTCAACGTTTCTTTTTCATTTTTTAGGGGTTTTAAGGGCAGGCAGTAGTCCCTGGGACCACTGCCTCCTCTTAAAACATATTTTTGCATCCATTCACAAAGGGGAAGGGACCCATTCCTGTTTCAGAGTGGCTTACCACCTACTTGAAGTAGGTGATAAACTGCAAGTGTTTTGCTGCCACAATTGCGGTCGCTAAACAATGGTATATTCCATTGTGACCCGCTATTAGGAAGGGACGCCCCTTCCTAATAGTGAGTCAAAAACGCTATTTTGCGAGTCACATACTTGCAAAATAGAATTTGTACATGCCAGGACACATTTTTTTCCGGTCGCAAACAGACCGATACCCTGATTGTGGCTGCAAAAAACGGTTGTACATCTGGCCCATAGTCAATACTGACTACATGGTTCTAAGGGGCATATGTACAAGAACGTAACGCTGCCGTAGCATCCATTTTTTGACGTTAAGGCAGCTTTCTTTTTATCGCCTTATTTACAAGTTGCCACTAACTGCAGTTAGCGGCACTTTTCTGTTGTAAACGTGAATTTTTATGATCTCCTATTCTGTTAGCTGGACTTAACGGAAATGAGATGCAAGGTGGGTGATCCCATGCTAAAACTGCTGCTAACCCTGATATTTACAAAGAAATTCCCACATGGCGATAACGCGCCAAAACTGCTGCTCAGTCCAGTTAGCTGCAGTTTTTTAAGACCAGAAAATAGCTGGTCTTAAAATTGGTACAAACACTCGAGGCCTCATTTCAGAGGTTTTGGTGCTGAACAGTGCAGCAAGGAACGTTGATGCGCTACCCTGCAACAAAGCAAAAGGGCAGGAATGTGCACTAAAAATAAGCTATAGCGCATTCATGAAAAGTGTTGCATCACTGCAACAAAACAGCGTTGCAAAACTACTCCCTGCACCATCCTTGCGACACCATGGATGCGCCAAACTCGAAGTATGGTGCTCCATCTACAATCAATGACAGATACGTCTGGAATCCTTACATATCTGGCAGCGCTAAAGACACACATTGCTACAGTTGTGTTGCAAGCATGATGCAACTCCTGCATGGGGCCAGCCTACCCTTATGGCACTGTGCCACACTTACGCCTGTCATGAGGCATGCGAAAGGTTTTGACGCAGTGGTGTCCTCAAATTGTCACAGTTAAATCTGAGAGACTTCTCTGCGCCAATCCTACAAGGCATTGCTGTGTTGGACCACCCACCCTGCATACATCATACCAGATGCAGGTATAATGTGGCACAGCGCTTCGCAAGGTCATGCATATGCCTAGATGTGTCACTTTGTAAATGCAACGCAACATTGTGCAAGATCCACGATGCAAGTACATCAAGAAAATGATGCACCAGCAGCGTTAAACTGCTGTAAGGGGCTCAGTATTAAGCCCCCTGTCTTTTTCCCCTATGATTCCGCACAGTGTTGGCCATCTCTACTTTAGACATCTGCAGGTGCATCTAGACTAGTGGAGGGAGGCAGTGAACCAGTTGGCCTTCTTGAAGTGTTTGTTTGCCTGATATTGAGGGGTACCAGGGTTTTGGTGCAGTTGGAGATCCATCGGTGGAGGTTGCGCGCTGCGGTGTTGGCGTCTGTAAGCGTTGGTGGAGTGGTGGTGCTGAGGGAGTTGACGAGAAGTTCTTCGGTGGCAATGATGGTGGTGGTGTACGGTGGGGCTGGTGAAGGCGTAATGTAAACAATGATGGTTGGTTCCGGAGAGTACTGTGGTGTGGCTGTAGTTGAAGTTTGCGCTGGCAGAGAAGCAGGGCTCAAGCATGTGTCCGGTTGTGTGGGTTGGTGCAGTGACTAGCTGCTTGAGTCCGATGTTGGTGAGGTTCCCCAGGAGGGGGATGGTGTTCTGGTCATTGGGGTTGGGCAGTTGGAACCTGAGGTCTCAGAGTTGGATGTAGTCGGTGGATGGGAGAGCCTGGGTGTGATGAGGTCAACAATGGCATCGGTGAATGGGAGTTCATGGGTCGGGGGCCTGCAGACGAGGGTGTCACTGAGAGTGGTGTTGGGGTTGGTCTGGATATGGAAGGGGACGTGTTCCATGTTCACCATTGGGTCATTAGAGTGGGTCGTCAGTCAGAGTGGGCTTTTGTAGAAGAGGACAATGCCTCCTTTGAATGGTCGGGGTGGTTCTTGCAGGTGATTTTGTAGCCGTTGGGGATTGCAATGTCTTGTCCGGAGCAGAGGTTGGTCTGGATTTACTTAAAGAAGGTGATGTCTGAAGAGGTGGTATCGCGGAGGTCCCAGATTTCTGTGACGTATTTGTGGATGGACCGCACATAGAGGATGATGCAGTTGAGCCAGTTGAGTGCACTGTTGGTCGGCTGAGCGGCAAAAGGCACTGGTGTGCTGATGTGTCAGGAGGTGCTTTTGCAGTTTTGGCAGGCGTAGGGTGAAAGGGTATTCCTCAGTGATGCTAGATTGCAGGTGATGTGGCATCCACTGTTGAGGGCTAGGAGGGTGCTGGTGTCATAGCGGTGGAGTGTCCGAAAGGCTGGGTCCCTGGTGCTGGGTTCAGTACAGGGGTGGAAGGACACAGACGGGCTTGCCTTTGATTTGCATTTAGACAACAGTGGCACACCCACTGCGCATGTCAGCACAGCGGTGTCATTAGATATTGCTGTAAATGTGCTGGACAGCTGGGAGGTGGGAAATGTGAGAAAGCACACTGGAGGGGTGGGGAAGCGGGGCTTTGCAGCAGCAACAAGGGTGAGGATAGGGAAAAAGGTCATTCAAAAAAGCAGAAGGTAGAAAAACAATGGAGAAGAGCAGTAAGATAAACAGGAACAGCAGACAAGAGGGACAGGAGAGCAGCCAAGCTGCAGAGCAGTGACACTCTACCCCTGAACCACCAGGGATGTGGTGCAGGCAGGAGCCGGCAGGTGGAATAGGGACTTAAATACCTGACCTACGGGTCAGAGGAGCCAGCAGCAGCAGATGGGGGAAGCAGCAAACAGACAGTGCAGCGCTGTGGAAAGAGGAAGTCCACTAAGGGTTAGTCCCCCGTATACCCAAAAGCAAACTAACAGTGGGCAAGGAAAGGCAGAACCACCCAGTTGCCTCTTGTGATCTAACAGTGGTGACCAGATTCTGTGTTCCCCAGTGAGTAACGGTAGATCAAGCTACATACCGAAGGGCATGGGCCAGAAATGGCCTCCCTGCCTTTGGAACCCACTGCCACCAATGGCCGATCTCAGTGCCTTGAGCCAGTTAGTGGAGCCCCCCACCAGTATTGTGCGATGCCCTCGGTGATGTAGGTCAGCCACAAGGGATTGCTCAGGACATGGTGTGCATTCCCCACAGGCCTAGGCCTGGGCCAGACTCGCCCCCGGGCCTCCTCTGCTACGCGTCCCACCTTCTCCTTTCCTGGACATTGACACTATGGCACAATACGCTGCATGCTCTCTAAATCTGTGACTCAGCCAGCTGGAGCCTCAGCCAGGTGGGATTTCACAAGCCTGGGTACAGCGTTGCCTCCAAGTCCACTGGGGAACCTCCTGATGCAGGTGATGCAACAGGGCCCCCTTAGGTGTGAATTTGAAGCACCCCATCACACAAGTTTGGCACAGCTCAGGGGCCTCACTCTCCATAGAGTCTTGCCAGTGCTGCATCCTCTGGCCTGTGATGCAGAGTGATGCGGCCCACCATTGGTAATCTCATCAGTGCACCCAAGTGTAGTGGTGGGGCCTGCCTCAATGCCTACTGTCATGCCCCATCAACTCCACACCACCTTTGCCTCCCACTTCAGGTCACAGACGCAGGCCTAGCGAGGCCTCTGTTCCCCGGGGACTGACCCCGCTTTCAAGATTTTGGCTGGTATGGTGTTGCAAGGAGGGCGCTATGAAAAGTGAGGCATCGCTGTTTTTTTCCCAGTAATGCGCCTCGTTTCATAAATGTAGCCCTAATTCTGAATTTCCTTTTCCCCTGGGACTCTGGCTGGTCATCTTGGCTGTTGGGGGAGTTGGGGTTGTGCTGCACTTTCTATTTTTCATTGGAGATGGACTTATAGGCTATTTTTTGCCTCTAGAGGCAAAAAAAAGTAATGTTGAACTGACTAACACAAGTTTTTTTGCCACTAATGGGCCTTTTGCCACTTTTTGCTCACTAAAGTCAACAATTTTAGCGCCTTGATGCTAGTGTTAGCTGCAGTTATCAATGGGCTAGCGGTTAATATCGCCTTGTAGCGATATATTGTGACTACATCGATAACAGGGAGATTATTTTTGGTGCTAGGCCACTTTAGGATAACTGCCGTTAGCTAACTCTAGTTAGAGGCAGTTCTTGTACGTATACCCCTCAGTCTCAAAACTCCATATAGAGATAGTACGACCATGAAGGCCTAAGTCAAGTGATCAACTCCCTCACTAGCTACAGGAATAAATGCAGATCATCAAATAAATCTACCAACAATGCATCCACTTCACATTGATGCTATCTTGACCATGTGCATAGTCCTGTTGGACCTGAACCTTGTTGCAGGGTCTCCCCCAGATTTTGCATTCTGTTGCTGAACCCGTTTTCGTTGGCACTAGGACTCTGTGCACATTTTCCCTGTTAACCAGTAATAAAGTGCTTATGCTCTAAAACATGGTACAATTAGCCTATTTCTAATTGGCACATTCAATTTTCTTGTAAGTCCTTATGAAATGGCACTACATGTAACCATAGTCTATGAATTAAATGCTTCTAGTGGGTCTGTAGCACTAATTGGGCCCTCAACTAAAACATGTCCCATCGTTTGGCTTTTACAATTTGCTAATTATTTAATATCACAGGCTTGTGTGCGCGTGGGGCAAGGAGAGAATCAGTAAAACACCGAAATTACCATTTTAACAGCAAACTATTTACTCCTATTTGAAAGGACGTTCCTTTAACTAGGATGTAGGAAGTGACATAACATCTTTAACAACGATCTAGGATAATATAGTGAAACTTAATGAGACTTTAAAAACTCCCAAATCACTTTAGGTTTACCTATTTGTTAAGTACAAATTCCAAAAATAATTGTCTAAGTGCTTAAAATGTTGTGTCAGTTTTCTATATGTATTTATTTATTTATAAAGTAGTTGTGTTAGTTTAAAAAAATCAGTATACAGAAAAATCACCCCAAACTTTTCAGTGAAATTGTGTCTCAAAGGTCACTTTAAATTAAAATATTGTTCACTGTGAACTGGTGAGGACACAGAGTGGAAGTTTGAATCTTTATTTGCACAGAAATTGAGGCCCTCATTTATGAAAAGTGATTCATCGCTGCGAGAAAACAGCGATGCGTCACTTTTCATTGCCCTCTCCTTGCAACACCAATGATGCGTCATATTTACAGTATGACGCATCATGTCGTAAGGAGTTACAGATACGTCAGTATTTCTGACGTACCTGTGGGCGCAAAAATGATGCATTGCTGGAGTGTGTCACAAAAGTGACGCAACTCCAGCAATGGGTCATTACACTTGGGCAAGTCCAAGCATTTACCTGCACTGAAACTCTGTTTGCTGACGCGCTGTTGTAGCAGTTTGACCACGCTAGCACGCTATTGTCTTTTATCTATGACACTTTCTTTTTAAAATCGCCGCTTGTACTGTTGTGAACAAATACTATTTGCACAGTATTATTTTAATTACTGCTAGCACAGTAGCAAAGTTACCTTCTTGTGTGCACAATACCGCTTATCTCCCCGTTCCACCGCAGCTTGTGCTATTTGTTGTGGAGGGAGTGGACTAACGCGGTACAGAGGGAGTCATTTCACCCTCACTTCCGGGGGCCATCTTGGAGAGCTGACGGTCTAGTGGTTGCACTAGGACCATCAGGAGCCTCCTATTTAGGGCGAGCATTTCCTGCCGCGCTTAAGCCAAGCATTTACCTGCACTGAAACTCTGTTTGCTGACGCGCTGTTGTAGCAGTTTAACCACGCTAGCACGCTATTGTCTTTTATCTATGACACTTTCTTTTTAAAATCGCCGCTTGTACTGTTGTGAACAAATACTATTTGCACAGTATTATTTTAATTACTGCTAGCACAGTAGCAAAGTTACCTTCTTGTGTGCACAATACCGCTTATCTCCCCGTTCCACCGCAGCTTGTGCTGTTTGTTGTGGAGGGAGTGGACTAACGCGGTACAGAGGGAGTCATTTCACCCTCACTTCCGGGGGCCATCTTGGAGAGCTGACGGTCTAGTGGTTGCACTAGGACCATCAGGAGCCTCCTATTTAGGGCGAGCATTTCCTGCCGCGCTTAAGCCAAGCATTTACCTGCACTGAAACTCTGTTTGCTGACGCGCTGTTGTAGCAGTTTGACCACGCTAGCACGCTATTGTCTTTTATCTATGACACTTTCTTTTTAAAATCGCCGCTTGTACTGTTGTGAACAAATACTATTTGCACAGTATTATTTTAATTACTGCTAGCACAGTAGCAAAGTTACCTTCTTGTGTGCACAATACCGCTTATCTCCCCGTTCCACCGCAGCTTATGCTGTTTGTTGTGGAGGGAGTGGACTAACGCGGTACAGAGGGAGTCATTTCACCCTCACTTCCGGGGGCCATCTTGGAGAGCTGACGGTCTAGTGGTTGCACTAGGACCATCAGGAGCCTCCTATTTAGGGCGAGCATTTCCTGCCGCGCTTAAGCCCAGCATTTACCTGCACTAAAACTCTGTTTGCTGACGCGCTGTTGTAGCAGTTTGACCACGCTAGCACGCTATTGTCTTTTATCTATGACACTTTCTTTTTAAAATCGCCGCTTGTCCTGTTGTGAACAAATACTATTTGCACAGTATTATTTTAATTACTGCTAGCACAGTAGCAAAGTTACCTTCTTGTGTGCACAATACCGCTTATCTCCCCGTTCCACCGCAGCTTGTGCTGTTTGTTGTGGAGGGAGTGGACTAACGCGGTACAGAGGGAGTCATTTCACCCTCACTTCCGGGGGCCATCTTGGAGAGCTGACGGTCTAGTGGTTGCACTAGGACCATCAGGAGCCTCCTATTTAAAGCTCACATGGAGCAAACGCGCAGGGGATACGCGCAGCGGGCGCGCCATAGGTGCGCCGGAGGTTCGCCAGAGGTGAGCCCATCTTTGCCCATCCGTGACCATCCGGGGCCTGGGGCCAGAACCCCTGGCCAAAATGTGCTCTATTCCAGGGGTGACCTATTGCAGCTTAACTTGGGCAAGTCTCATCTGGAGCCGGCTACTATACATCGGCTGGCTTGTGAGGGCTTGCTAATTTCACCTAGTAGCATTAGAGGGCGGCAGCGCGCTTCTAACATCTATACCCTGAGCTATGGCCTGCTGAATACACGCTCTTTGCAGAGCCATAACATGGAGGTCTTCACACTTTTGGAAGACGGGGAGTTAGACGTCCTTGCGCTCACCGAAACATGGTTGGAGGATTGTTCGGCGCCAGATTTAGTGGCGGCCCTTCCAGACAATTATCTGGCAATTCATTTCAACAGGGAGGGAGCCAAGAGAGGAGGGGGAGTAGCCCTTTTTTATCAGACACGCCTCCGCGCCGAAAGGTTTCTCTCCGAAACCCTCGGGGGAGCAGAGGTTATGGCGGTTAAGCTTAGGCGGGGAGCGGTTTGTGTGGTGTTCTTGGTGGTATATCGGCCACCTTGGGCGTCGCCAGACTTTCCGGCCCTCTTTACGAGACTGGTCCAGGACCTGCGCACAAGATATGATAAAATGGTTGTTGTCGGGGACTTCAACTATCATTGGGAGAAATCCCCCAAAGAGGGACAAGCATTACAGATCGAGGAGGCGATCTCCTCCTTATGTCTTACCCAACAGGTCAAGGGACCGACACATGAGAAAGGACATGTGCTCGACTTAGTCTGGACTACCATGCCAGCCCAGGGTGCTACGGAAATTCTTCCCTGTGCATGGTCTGACCATTCTTTAAAAAAGGGTAGACTCTTATTGAGGGGCCACCTGTCCAAACCTGGGGAGGGCTGGAAAATGGCCCGGAAATGGAGAAATCTTGATGGGGATAAATTGGTACACCTCTTGGAACACCCCCCTGCAGTAAAAGAGCAGGATGTCAACGTTGATGTCCTGTGTGGTCACCTCCAGCATAAACTGGGGAGTGCCATTGATGTGGTGGCACCTCTTCGCAGGGTGAAGAAGGTGGCGAGAGGAGCTGGGGCTCCTTGGTACAATGATTCCCTAAGGGAGATGAAACGTGGGGTTAGGAAGAAAGAACGGGCATGGCGTAAAAAATATGACGCCATTGCCAAACAAGAATACGTCTCATCCTTAGCTCATTATAAACTAGCCATACAATCTAGGAAGGCTGCGTTCTTCGAGGAAAGAATAGCTGCAGCAAGAAATCCGCAAAAGGAAATCTTTCGGGTCCTGGCGGAGCTCAGGGTAAATAAAGAGCAAAGTCCCGAGTTCACTCAGGAGGACTGTCAGAGGTTTCAGGACTTCTTCGTAAAGAAGATATCCGATATTTTGGACGAAATTGCTGGAACTACACCCCTCGAATGTCCTTGCCTACCGGACCTTACCGCCCCGTTAAACATCCCACCATTAGCTGAGTTCTCCCCAATTTCTAAACAGGAACTATTTAAAATCATAGACGGAGTTAAATCGGGTTCCTTGGTGGACCCATGCCCTCCTGACGTATTCAAGTTGGCAGTACCAGGAATTGAGGAAGAGGTTCTGCATTTATTGAACACTTCTCTCCATACAGGACAGATCCCTCTAGCTTTTAAAGAGGCTCGTCTGATTCCTTTACTGAAGAAACCTGGTTCGGACACGAAGTGTCTGAAAAACTTTCGGCCCATCTCTCAGTTGCCTTTTTTGGCTAAAGTGATTGAGCAGCATGTGTTAGCTCTACTCTCGGGCCATCTAGAGAGTAACAACTTGCTGGAGACCAATCAGGCAGGGTTCCGTGCTAATCATAGCACGGAACTAGTTATGTTATCCATCCTAGATGAGCTAAGAACTCGGGCTGACGTAAAAACACCGAGCGCCCTGATACTACTGGATCTCTCCGCGGCGTTTGATACCGTGTGTCACAAACAGCTTCCGTCGCGGTTGAGATCCTTTGGCATCATGGGTACAGCACATGCATGGCTTACATCATTCTTGCAGGGTAGGACACAACGAGTACAGCTAGGAGATTTACTTTCCACCTCTGCTCCGATCACCTGCGGGGTCCCACAGGGCTCTGCCTTGTCACCCCTACTTTTTAATATCTACCTGCAGCCACTAATCGCTCTCCTGAATAGGATGGACTGCCTAGTGTACAACTACGCCGATGATACCCAGATAATCATCCGGCTGGATGATGGCCCGGGAGCATCCACTAGGCTGCAGGACATACTGAAAGCCACGGTCAACTGGATGTCCGAGAACTCCTTGAAAGTCAACCCGGATAAGACGGAAGTGTTGCCCATTTCTATCTCGGGCAACCCTTGGAGTGAGACATTTTGGCCTATGGAGCTGGGTACACCACCGAAACCAGCATCCGCAGTCAAAAGTTTAGGCCTATATGTGGATAACAAATTATCCATGGAAAAACAAGTTACCACGGTAGTGGGTACCTGCATAGGCCTTCTAAGACAATTAAGGAAGATCTCTGCCTTACTTTCATTCTCTACTCTGAGACACGTGGTCTCAGCCACAATTCTGGCTAGGCTGGACTACGGGAACTCCCTATACATAGATTTGCCCCAGCGGCTGCTGGACAAACTACAGGAGGTTATGAATGATGCAGCGAAGCTGATCTATAAAAAACCCAGGACTGCTCATTCCTCTCCCGCAGGAGTTGCACTGGCTCCCAATTCGTCAGAGGATTGTCTTTAAAGGATTGTGTATCGCTCACAAGGCTCTGTATGGCAAAGCACCAAAATATCTGAAATCCCGACTATCCCCCTACACACCGGGAAGGACTTTGCGCTCGTCGGACGCTACTCTTTTGTCCCAATCCCGCTTCAAATTGACCACGGTGGGGGGTCGTGCGTTTTCCAACACGCTCCCAGCCTTATGGAACAAACTGGCCCCAGAACTCAGGAAGGAAAGTAACTTACTATCCTTCAGAAAAAAACTAAAAACTGTACTGTTTAAACAAGCATGGAACAGACCTTAAGTGCACAGGTGGGTTCAAGTGAATGTAACATCTCACCACGTAAATCTGGACAAACAGCGCTTAGAGACCCCGGTGGTTATAACGCGCGATATAAATTAAATAAATAAATAAATAAATAAATGTGCCTGCGTCAGTCTAATGACTGCCATGAGGCAGGTGTAAGATATTGACGCATTTGCGTCCTAGAAGTGGCACAGTGAAATCCCATGGATTTCACTGCCTCACTTCTACGACCCTTTCTTGTGTTGGAACGCCCCCCTGTATACATTATACCTGGCACAAGTATAATGTGGCGCAGGGGTTTACAAAGTGATGCATCTGCCTAGATGCGTCACTTTGTAAATATGATGCAACATGGCGCATTTTTTTTACACTGCTGGTGCGTCACAAAAAGTGACGCACCAGCTGGGTAAAAGTGAGGCAAGACCTTATAGATAAGGCCCTTAGGATTTAGATTTTTCTACTGGCTACTGAATCTGCTTATACGCTTGCTGATAGGGGATCAGCTCCACTGAAGTCATAATATAAAAGTAGTTGGTTTTCAGCCTAACACAGATGCAACCTGGCACCAGTTTATTTTCCTCCGAGTCAGTCAACATATGGACAACTATGCTAGCAAACGTGGCTCGCAGTTTTTGAACTAGATCAGTAGAAAATCTTCTGACTGCATGAATGGATAATACTTTTCTTGGAGCTGCCCCTATTTTTGCATCCATGCATACATTAAAACAGAAATTACTCTTCGAAGACAAGAAAGGAGGTAGCAGGTTTGCTGTAACATTGCATGAATGCTGTGTTGAGAGAAGAGCTGAGTATTTTTTCAGATTACATATTACGTTTTCGAGAACTTCGTCTTGCCTGAATTTGTCTGGAAAAAACTTACCAGGGTTGTAATACAAAATAATAGCACCCTGCAGGATGTGTTGAAGGGCCCTGAAACTCCTTCATCTCGAAGATATTCATACGCTTTTAGCTGAATGGGGCCCTGTAGCACTCCCCTCACCCCGTTATGAAGAGACAGCAAGAGCCTGTGTTAAGCCTCTGAATACTTTCTGACCCGCTAGAAATAATATTTCTATCTTGCAAAAAAAAAGAAGTAGCCCTCAAGCACCTTTGATATGCTAATTTGAAATGCACACAAAACATCAATATTCCCATGGTGAATTCTTAGTTAAGAAACTGCCTCGACCAAGAAATGAATTGACAGCCTGTAGGCGAAACGGAAATAAAATGATGTCAATTAAAAACTCTTGTACTTACAATGTGTTTATACATGATAGGTACTTAATTTAGCATTTCTTTAATATGTAATGTTGAACATAATTAACGTTTCCACTATCTTTACATGCAAAGGGTGGGCGCTCCATTAACTATCGTAGTTAGCTTTGATGTTTTAGAAACGACTAACAATGATGAATACTTGGTTGAGGCTACATTATAATTCATACGTTGCACATTTTTTATACTCATGCATTTTCCAAACATTTCAATCATTATTTGTGGAATGCAGCAACAAACTTGGTTCTGACTCATCTGACTAAGGGGCTGATTACGAGTTTGGTGGTCAATAGGACTGCTGTACCAGTGGGGCCGGACTGGCGTATTAGGATGAGACATCACAAATAACACCTCAAATTACATTATTATTAATTGGCAAAACTGGTGGCCCTCGGCCCAGACGTACGGCACATCATCCAGCAACTAGCTGAGCAGTAGTGTGGCTCACTGGTTAGAGGCGGCAGACCCGAGAGCAGAGGACGGCCCGGGACCAGGGTTCGATTCCCGACGCGACGCGGCAGGTTTCTGGACCAGGGTCAGCGGACTCGATAATTCTCTCGCCTCGGTGCCCACTCTGATCAGCGATCACACTCGGCAACTCTGGGCATAAGCTTGCCTCATCTGCACTAACGGCCCCACCAGACCGCCGGGGATGCCTGGTCTCACCCTGGAGATACCCATTAAGGGACCATCTCTCAGGGAAGCCAGGAAGGGTTTCGCAGCGGTCGAAGCGCAGAGATACTCCTCCGGGAGTCGATCCTAGCGCTATATAAACTTGCAATTAATTAACTGATTGACTTGGAGGAACGCTCTTGTCAAGATACCTTCAAATTTTATTGCATCCCGAAAAAGATGGAACAAAGAGACATGCTAGACTTTCTCCCAAGGATGAACGGCTTCACCTTCACCCCAAAACTTGAAATCCAAAGAGTGCACCGGATACTCTCCAGGTGTCAAAGTTTGCTTCCTCCTTCATGCCCAAATCCGCCAAATCCTAAATTACAGCCGTTATGACATTGATGGCGGCCGATTCACTATTTCACCCAGATGCCAAAGCCATACTCTGTGTAGTGCTTTCCTTGCTCTCCGTCCGCAACTCAGGAAATGGGACATTACGTTGTCCTCTTGGGTCCACACCCCAATGTGGATCACAAAGGATGGCCGCTCCAGAGATTTTCACAACCGGGGGATTTGGCTTGTTTCTTGGACTCCTTGGGGACACCAACATTGATACCAATTTTCCCCCCACATATCGCCCCTGGTAACTCTGACAATGACACTACCAACACTGTTCCCCTCATGATATAGTCGACAGCATGATCGCCCACCTCGAAAAAAGTAGCTGGACAGGGAGAGGGGGATTAAAAACTGTTGAGGAACTGACACACAGTGATGACAGGGACAAGTCGACATCACTCTAGAAACCCTCCTCGCGTCTGGACAATGCTGCCGAACTACCCCCATGACACTGAAATTACTTCTGGATGTTAAAAAACAACCCTATGATGCCTGGAAAGATGAGTATGGTGTCTCTGGGAGGGACTTTTGTCTTTTTTGTATTGATTCCATCCTGCAATGGACACTCTCTGTCCGTATTGCCTTTAGCTTTTTATAGTTTCCGTAGTAAGTTCCCACTTTTTGATGTCTTATGTTCAGCCTTTGAACTGATAGGATTGATTGAATGTGACAATTTCCACTTATTTTCATGTGGCGATGTCCCACCTCGAGATCCTCCACTCCCATCCCTTCATCTACTAGCCCCATTCACGGTCTAGGAATTTCTGAATCCTTCTACAGAGGGCCACCAGTACTCTATTGGTGGTTTAGATCTCTTGGAGAAGTCTAGACCAGCTGCTGAAATTTACAACAGCAGCAAGTAGAATATTGTTTCTTTACAATATATATCCTTTGAATCCATTGCTGATCTACCATCCCTATCTCCCCAATGGGTCCATTCAACACCCATACCACACCCCTTTTCCCCATTTACTGTCAGAACCCACTGCCTCATCCGCCCTAAATGGCTATTTGCACTACCACTCACACCTCCACCCTACCTACTGACCTCTGTGGGCCGCTCGGGGTCCTAAGAGCCGCTAGCTTCTAACACACCTGAGGATGAATCAGTCTAGACCATATGCGCTACTATTTTATCTCTCCCCTTACAATAATCATATTTAACATGAATAGCCAAACCCCTTAAGTGAAATACAATAAAATAAGGTCCTATCTTGCCTCTTAAATAGTGTCCACCCTCCTCAAGCACACACACCTTTCCCTAAAGGAAGTGGAGAAACTCAGGAGGGACTTGGTCTGGAAAATAGTCTGCAGCAACAAAACCCCTACCACTGCCTCTGCATCCTCACTCCCACCTCCTACCAAAACACTAAGGGCAGATTTATGGTGATTTGGCAAAGGGCAGCACAGCAAACCACCTTGCTGTTCTGCCCTACGTAAAAGTGAAAGGGCAAGACTGCACCATATTTATCTAATAGGGTGCATTCCTGTCCTTTCCCCTTGTGGTGGCACCATTTGGCAGCCTATCACCAACAAAGGTACCAGTGTAGCATGGTGCAAGAGTGCCTGTATTGTCGCTAGGATTGTTTTTGTGCAGGAAGGAGCACCTTCCTGCACAAATCTAATTCTGGGGGTTGTTTCCATCTTTTTATGTGTGCTGCAGAAAAACGAGAAGAAATAAAGGTCTTTCTCCTTGTTGTGCCTCCCCTGGGGAGGCATAAGGTTTTTGGTGCATTACCAGATTTACATGACCTTGTAAATTTAGGGAAGCATCAAAATCCTTGGGTGTTGTATGGGAACACCCACTGCAATATCCATGTAACACCTCCCTAGTGCAGAGTAAGGCAACACAGTGGTTTGTGCAGCCTTACCTTACGTCATATCTATGAGGCTATTCAAAGCCATCCAAGGTGGATTTGCGTGACCCATTAATATAATTTTGTAGTTTGCCTCACTAGAGCATCACAAAAAGTGATGCTACTTCAGCGCATGGGGCTCATAATTTGCTCCTAAGTTCTAAGAAATGCAGAATAGCCAGTCTCATTCACAAAGCCCTCCACTCCATGGTTCCCCAAACATGAACAACACTGGCGGACAATACGCCTTGGCAAAACTCAGAATTGGCTCTAAAACAGTTGGAGTGTGTTTGGGTCATGCTCAAAATGAGTCCAATTTCGATTACCTAACCTGCCTTCATAGTCCTCTGGCAGAACTCAATACTTTTCACGTAGTGATTGGCCGTGACAGGGATGTGGCACATGATGGGATCTTGGACCACACAGGTCCTATAGCCAAGCCAATGACAGACAGGGCACTCCGACACGAACTCTGGGATGACCATAGCTTACTAGACATATGGCATCTCCTCTACTTGACAGACAAAGAATATTCTTTCTGCTCAGTGGCCCATGGTACGCAGTCCCAGCTGGACTAATTCTTCACCTCTCAACCTACCTCCCAGATTTTTAAAGACTTTTCCATCCTGGAGGATTCCCTCTCCAAGCACACCCAGAACAGCTACATATAGACTGGAGCTTACAGATACTGACTTGAAAACCATGGTGTCTAAACACAGCCCGCTATAAATGCCTCCAGGAGAAGTCAGAGCTACGCTCCCACATGACCGTTTTCTTGAAAGACAACCAAGGCTCCATCTCCTTCACTGAAACCCTGTTGGCACTGGCCAAGCTCACCCTTCAATGGCACTTGCAGCGAACACAGAAAAAGCTTGCTCTAATGAGATATTAAAAATACACCCTAGCATTCACTGTGAGGCCCACTTCAGCTAACAGAGGTGCCCTGGGAAAGGCTAAACTAGAGCTCAACTCACTATATACGTCTAAAGTAAATTATTTACTCTATCAGCTCAAGGCCCACCACTATGAACATGGTGAAAAAGGGGAAAGGCTCTAGGCCATGCAACTTGGGCAGAGGGAATCCGCAATAGCCAGCTTGGCCATTAGCGATGGCTCTGACTGTATTCACGGAGATCTTCAAAGCACTGTGGATGTCTTTGCGGTCTCCTACTCTGACATCTACAGCTCCGAAATTCAGAATGTGGGGAATGTTATGAGATGTTCTTCACCAGCCTTGACTTACCCTGCCTCAATGAGGCCAGCAGAAATCTCCTAGAGTGGGAACCTCTAAATAGGAAGTGGCACAAGCCATTATCAACTTACCAAACAACAACTACAGCCGGGAAGACTGATACTCAGGCAAATTCTACTGCAAGATGAACGAGGAAATGGAGGTTGCACTCTATGCTGCCTCTCAAAAAGTCAAAACAATGAGGACTATGTCTCATATGTCCAACAAAGCAGCCATCACGGTATTGCTGAAACAGGGTAAACATCCCTTGCAAGGTGGCAGTTACCACCTGATTTCCCTTTTGAACATGGACGTGAAAATCCCGACAAGAATCCTTGCATCGAGACTCAAACAACTAATCCCAAGCTTCATACATGACATGCAAGTGGACTTTGTCCATGGCATGTCCTCTAACAATTACTTACGTACCCTGGCAAATGTCCTCTGGCTCTTCAATGCCTCAAGGCATTTGACCAAATTGAATGGGGATACCTATTTAGGTCTCTCTGCCAGTTTGGCCTGAGAGAAAACTTCATCACCAAGGTCTGCTGGCTTTATAATTCATCCACAGCCCAAGTCAATTGTGGAGGTTTCTTAAGGGAGCCATTCTCAGTCTGTAGAGGGACTAGACAAGGGCAGCAGCAGCAATTCACCAATTTCTCTCAATAGCAGCAATATTACCCACGGGTGAGGCCAGAATTCTGCTTTATGTGGACGATATACTGCCTAATCTCTCAGATCAAGGCAGAACACTACCAGCTTTAATGTCCCTGATATCTTCTTTCTCTCAAATCTCACGTTATAGGATCAATTGTGACAAAGCAAAGCACTGCCCATGTTCAGGTTTACAAATGCAAAACATACAATTGATGGACAGAATGCAGCATAATGTTATACATTCACCCCAGTATAGAGATCTGGGACTAAATCCATCGTTTTTTTGCTAACCATGCCATTCCAGTTTGCACCCAGCCATATGCAAATTAGTCTTGATGCTGCGCCCAATGGGAACAGTCCAGCCCTAACTGCCAGGCCAGGTCCTCCCTGGACTGGAAACAAGCATACTAGGACCGGTTTCTGGGTTTCACCTCTCATCAGCCAGGATAGCTTGACTCCAGTGGCATGGAGAGCACGGGACACACGTCTGGGCATACCCGTCCCACTCAGGGTGAGCGTGACAAATGCAAAAAGTACAATTGATGGAAAGAATGCAGAACAATGTCATACATTCACCCCAGTACAGAGATCAGGGCCTAAATCCATCTTTTTTTTGCTCACCATGCTATTCCAGTTTGGACCCAGCCATATGCAAATCAATCTTGACCCTGCGCCCAATGGGATAACATCTGACATTTCTGGCTTCCCATTCCAGTGGGACAAAAACAGGCTCAAATACCTAGGAATTTTCGTTAACAGGGGCCTAGAAATTGATTTCAGACAACATAGACCCCCTTATTGGCAAACCAAAGGCACATTATGTGAAATGGAATCACCTCAACATATCCCTCTAGGGAAGGACACAAGCAGTCACAATTGTGATAGTCCCCACTTCACATATGTCTTTGGTATACTACCACTCCTAGTCCGCACTAGTGTAGGCCTAGTATGGGCATTAGGCAGAGGCATTAAATCATTCATATGAAGTGACATGAGACCACTACTGTCCTTTTCCAAGTTGTTTGCGAACAGTCACACTGGGGTACTTGTGTTACCTTGTTTAAAACTTTAAAACTATACTATAAGGTTCTATATTTAGCACAACTCTGTTATCTAGGCCCAGGAGAAATACATTTTTCTGTATATGCTGCTTTACAAATGTGCACACACTATGTACATTGACTGTTTGATTTACTCTATATGAAGGTTTAACATGTTCACTTTGTTACGTCTTTCTCACTTGGGTGTATATCAATGTTTTCCCTTCTCTCTTCTTATGTCTGGTTTATATTTCGCTTACACTCTTCAGGCTCTCAGCCGTTTTTCTCATTGGCCTTGATCTGAATGTAATAGATGACCTGTCTTGATTTGCTATCTTCTAATGTGCTTTAAAATGTTTTGTGTTACCATGCCCTACTTTTGACGTGTTATGACTGATGAGATCGATTAATTATCCTAATCTATGTTAAGCCTAAGGCCTGGCCAGTTTGTACTGATTTGCAAAGATTTGTACTAATTTGAACTAAATCTCCCGGGAAGACACACAGCTTGTAAACACTTCAGTCCCTGTACTGCTGTTTTGTTGTTTTTAAGTATCCAATAAAAATGGTTTAAAAAACAAAAAGAAAGAAAGAAAACTCCCACACCAATTTAGAAAACTAGAGTAAAATGTATCAAATTATTTGCCACCAATATAACAAAGCTCCAATCGGTATAACTGGAGATATGCAATTTCGAAATTCAAGATAAAAGTAGGGCCAAAAACGCAAAGTGCCAACTGAGTTTACCTAGTTGCACTGGAATGGGCCAAAGGAACAAGTTCAGGCACAGGACCAATTTTGTTTTTTCTGAGAATAGTACCTTATTGAGGATTGCTGTACAGCGAGGCTTTGCAGGAGCTTTGCATTGCTCTGCATCAGTTCCAATACTGCTGGCAGCTGCGCTGAGAGGCTTTGCAGGGCTTTGCGTCACTCATTGATAGTTCCAATAAAGCTTGCCACTGTGCGGCAAGGATTTGCGGGGCTTCACATCGCTTTGGGACAGATTTGGTGGCTAGGAGGAGCCTAACTAAAGCCAGATCTGGAATGGGGAGGCATCATTTCTAGATCAAGAACTCTCTCCAGCAGAGGCAAGCAGGGTCAATCAGGTTCAATTGCAGGTACAGACAAGGCCAGTACAGCAGGTCAGTTGGGCAGTCACAGGAAGGCTTCTTCAGCATCGTCAAAGAGATCTCCAACCCCAGCGCCGGTAACAACAACATCACTCCCTCGCAAGACCTCTGCGACTCTCTCGCCTCGTTCTTCCACCGCAGATCGCCGAAATACACAACAGCTTCGGCGCACCTACCACGCACCCAACCACCGAACCAAAGCCCCCCACCACCACCCTCTGCGCCTGGACCCCGGTCAGCACCGAAGACACCACCCGCACGATGAACACCATCCACTCTAGATCCCCAACCGGCCCCTGCTCCCACCACGTCTTCAACAAGGCCGACTCCATCATCGCACCCCAACTCCGGGACATCATCAACACCTCCTTCAACGCCGCCACCTTCCCGGAGAGCTGGAAACACGCCGAGCTCAGCGCCCTCCTGAAGAAACCAACAGCGGACCCCACCGACGTCAAGAACTTCCGCCCAATCTCGCTCCTCCCTTTTCCTGCCAAAGTCATCGAGAAGACCGTCAACAGACAGCTTGCCACCTTTATCGAGATGAACGTATCCTCGACCACTCGCAGTCTGGTTTCCGAGCAAACCACAGCACAGAGACCGCCCTCATTGCAGCCACTGATGACATCCGATCCCTGCTCGACAACGGGGAAACAGCGGCCCTCATCCTCCTGGACCTCTCCGCAGCATTCAACACTGTCTGCCACCGCACCCTATTGCAGCGCCTCAGCAACATACGAATCCAAGAGAAGGCACTGGAGTGGATCATTTCGTTCCTCGCCGGAAGAACCCAGAGAGTCCGCCTCCCCCCGTTCAGATCTGAGGCCACCAAAGTCATCTGAGGCGTACCACAAGGATCATCACTCAGCCCCACCCTCTTCAACGTCTACATGAGCCCCCTCACAGCTATCGCACGCCAACACAACCTCAACATCATCTCCTACGCCGACGACACCCAGCTGATCCTCTCCCTCACCAACAACCCCGTCACCGCCAGAACCAGCCTACACGAAGGGATGAAAGACGTCGCCGAGTTGATGAAGAACAGCTGCCTGAAACTTAACTCAGACAAGGCGGAAGTCCTCATCCTGGGATCATCGCCCTCCGCCTGGGACGACTCCTGGTGGCCCCCTGCCCTGGGCACCACTCTCAAGCCAACGGACCACGCACGTAACCTGGGCTTCATCCTAGACTCCTCCCTCTCGATGACCAGACAAGTCAACACCGTCTCATCATTGTGCTTCAACACCCTGCGCATGCTCCGAAAGATCTTCCGATGGATCCCCACTAAAACCAAGAAGACGGTCACCCAGGCACTCGTCACCAGCCGACTGGACTACGGAAACACCCTCTACGCCAGGACCACGGCCAAACATCAGAAAAGACTCCAACGCATCCTGAACCCCTCCGCACGACTCGTCCTGGACGTCCCCCGACACAGCCACATCTCCGGCCACCTGAGAGACCTGCACTGGCTCCCCGTCAGCAAGAGGATCATGTTCAGACTCCTCACCCACGCACACAAGGCTCTCCACGACTTGGGCCCCAAGTACCTAAACAACCGCCTGACCTTCTACACGCCCACCCGCCAGCTACGATCGACCAGCCTCGCCCTCGCCGCCGTACCACGCATCCGCAGAGCCACCGCCGGAGGAAGAACCTTCTCCTACCTGACAGCCAAGACTTGGAACTCCCTCCCCATCCACCTTCGGCTGACCCAGGACCATCTCTCCTTCAGGAAGCAACTCAAGACCTGGCTTTTCGAGCAGTAACAGACCCCTCTCCCCCAGCGCCTTGAGACCCTTCCAGGTGAGTGGCGCGCTATACAAATGTTATGATTGATTGATTGATTGATTGATTATGCAACTTGTTCCTGTACCTCAGAGCAGGAGTTCTGCCAGCTGACTCTTGGAGTCATAATAAACAGAAAAGATTTTACTTCAGCACTCTCAAAGTAACACGTTCTATTTTCAGTGGCCGTAAGCAAAAACATTAGATCAAATATTTAATGTGACTACCCACAGGAAACACTAGTCTGGAAGCAAAATTCAAAGAGATCTGTTTTAATGTCAAGTGACCAAAAGCACTGTGTTTCACTAGAAACAAAAGATCATGTCTATGAACAACAAAAGTACAGTTCGCATGTGGAGGTCCTGTTCTTTGAGCCTCCTTGGTGATGCCAGATGACACGTGTTTCGTTACTTTCTGTAACTTCCTCAAGGCTTGATCTGAAATATAAATGCTAAAATTAAAAGCAAACCACCCAAACTTCTTGGGCCAAAAAGTTTCGACAAAAAGTCAGGAAACTATCTAATGTGTTCCATTAGAGTTCCCTCTTCGAAGAACATGAGAAAAAAAGGGGAACCTTCCTGCACATACACCCGCATAGGCATGTTGCCGGTTCTATGTGTGATGCACAAAGCAACCCACATGGAAACAGCAAAAATTAGGAGAAATAAAGCATTTCTCCTTGTTTTGCCTGTTTGAGACCAGGTTTTACCTGTAAATACGGGGCAGTGTCAAAATCAATAGGGTTGAGGTGGAACGCCCACCCATTGCCCTTCCCTTTCACATTAAACACAGCGTGAAAGGGTTCCTTATTCAGGATGTTTTCCCTGGACCAGGACGCCTGTCTCTTGTCCAGGGAAGACATTGCTTGGCAGTACGGCCTGGACTATTCCCATGAGGCACAGGGTGAAGACTGATTTGCATATAGCTGTGTCTGAACTGGGGTGGCGAAGTGAGCTAAAACAGATGATGGATTCAACCCAGATCTGTGACTGGTGGTGAGTGTCTGAAAAGTCTCAGCGCTCCGTTCATCATCTTCTTGTGTTTGATTTGTTCGCCTGAAGTTAGCAGGGTATGTCCAGACGTGGGTCCCTTGCTCACTTTGCCACTGGATTCTAGTTAGCCTGGCTGATGAGGGCTGTCAGCCAAAAACTTGTCTGAGGATGCTTGTTTCCGGTCCAGGGAAGACATGGCTTGGCAGTTTGGGCTGGACTGTTCCCACGAGGCACAGGGTCAAGACTGATTTACATATAGCTGTGTCTGAACTGGGGTGGCAAAGTGAGCTAAAGAACGATGATGGATTCAAACCAGATCTGTGACTGGGGGTGACTGTCTGAATAGTTGCAGTGCTCCGTCCATCATCTCCTTGTGTTTGCTTTATTTGCCCTAAGCTGGCAGGGTTTTCCCAGACGTGGGTCCCTTGCTCACTTTGCCACTGGATTCAAGCTAGCCTGGCTGAGGAGGGCTGTCAGCCGAACCAGTCCCAAGATGCTTGTTTCTGGTCCAGGGAAGACATGGCTTGGCAGTTCGGGCTGGACTGTTCCCGTAAGGCACAGGGTCTAGACTGATTTGCATATAGCTGTGTCTGAACTGGGCTGACGAAGTGAGCTAAAGAACGATGATGGATTCAACGAGATCTGTGACTGGGGGTGAGTGTCTGAAAAGTTTCAGCGCTCCGTCCATCATCTCCTTGTGTTTGCTTTGTTTGCCCTAAGTTGGCAGGGTATGCCCAGACGTGGGTCCCTTCCTCACTTTGCTCCTGGATTCAAGCTAGCCTGGATAATGAGGGCTGTCAGCCCACATCTGGTCTCAGGATGCTTGTTTCTGGTCCAGGGAAGACATGGCTTGGCAGTTTAGTCTAGACTGTTCCCATGAGGCACAGGGTCAAGACTGATATACATATAGCTGTGTCAGCACTGGGGTGGTGAAGTGAGGTAATGAACGATGATGGACTCAACCCAGATCTGTGAATGGGGGTGAGTGTCTGAAAGGTTTCAGCGCTCAATCTATCATCTACTTGGGTTCGCTATCTTCATCCTAAGTTGGCAGGGTATGCCCACACATGGGTCCCTTGCTCACTTTGCCACTGGATCCAAGCTAGCCTGGCTGATGAGGGCTGTCAGCCTGAAACCGATCCCAGGATGCTTATTTCCGGTCCAGGGAAGACATGGCTTGGCAGATCGGGCTGAACTGTTCCCATGAGGTGCAGGGTCAAGACTGATTTGCATATAGCTGTGTCTGAACTGGGCTGGCGAAGTGAGCTAAAGATTGATGATGGATTCAACCCTGATTTGTGACTGGGGGTGAGTGTCTGAAAACTTTCAGTGCTCCATCTATCATCTCCTTGTGTTCGCTTTATTCGCCCTGGGTTGGCAGAGTATGCCCAGACGTGGGTCCCTTGCTCCCGTTGCCACTGGATTCAAGCTAGCTTCACTAATGAGGGTATCAGCCCGAAACCGGTCCAAGGATGCTTGTTTCTGGTCCAGGGAAGACATGGCTTGGCAGTTTGGGCTGGACTGTTCCCATGAGGCACAGGGTCAAGACTGATTTGCATATAGTTGTGTCTGAACTGGGGTGACGAAGTGAGCTAAAGAAAAATTTCAGCACTCCATCCATCATCTCCTTGTGTTTGCTTTGTTCATTCTGAATGTAAATGTACATATATATCTTTATTGATTTTTTTTTTCAAAACAAACACCTCTGGTAATTGCATTGACCAAATCATGAGCATACATTACTGGTAATTCAAAGTCCACACACAACAGGGCATAGCATAAGTTCTACAACGGTAACTTTAGTCTTAATCACCCTTCTTACCCACCTATACCTCGTGTATTAAGATACAGGCATGGACGAAGACCACCCCACAGATCACTGCTATAGCTCATGCCCCCAAGCTTCTGTATTACAGATAGGCCACCTACCCCCCTCCCATACCCCTAATCCCCAACACAAATCCCCCATCCATGTCGGGTGTATAATTTCTCAAGATGTACCTGGTATACCATGCTCCCCTACTCCTTCCTTTTCCATTCCAGGAGAACTATGCTACTCTGCCTCCCTCAGCACTCTGGTATTATCTGGTCCCCCCCCTGAGTGTATGTCCCCCCCAGCCCCTTCACTGTCTTCTCCGTCTGCTCCCCAAGTGACTAGCTCTGCTACCGTTGCAGTCCAGGCCTGTACATTATCTTCTAGTTTCTCATCATGTCTGATTTGCTGCATCTGAATCACCTCGGCAGTCACCCATTGCTGCATATCCCGCACCCATTGTGTCATTCTGAGCCGATGGCAACCCACCCACGAGATGTATATCTGCAACTTCGCAAGACCATCCCCAGAAGGACTAGATTCTAACTATGGTTCTTGAACTTGGGGCAAGGCAGCAGTCCCAGCAGCACCACTTGATTCTCTCACGCTTTCTCCCACCCTGTCTCCCCCCTCAACGCCTCCAGGACTGCGGTCTAGTACCACTAAAGCTTAGGGCATACCCAAGCCATATGTATGAATGCAACCTCCTGCCTCCGCACCGAGGACATTGCCCAGTCGCTCGGGGTATATCTTGTGGAGCATTCTCGGGTCAGATACGTTTGACGGACCTAATTAAATTGCATTAATTTAAACCTCATGTTTGCAATCACTTGCTTCACCTCCTCGTGAATCTTGCCCCACTCCTTATCAGTGAAATGGTCCCCATCAGTGCATCCAACTTCGCTTGAATTGGCAGCCCCCCGGTCCCTCGATCATCCTGTATCGCCTGGCACAGATGTGAAATCAGCCTGCGGCCTTTAGCCATTACTAATAAAGTCTGTGGCACCACCTGTGCAATCTTTCCATATTGTAGAAATTGTCCGGGACCAAGATCAAACATCTCCTGTGCGGGCTCGCCGGTGATATACCGCGCGTTATCATATAGGTCACCCATGATCAGGCATCCCCCGTCCCGCCATCCCAGCACCGACATGGAGGCAGCGATCTGTAGGAACGGGAGAACCACCCACAGGGACATGTCCAGCGCTTATGGAGTCTTCTTCAGCACTCTCTGGACCACCAATTCCCACAACTCTGCCACATGTCGCATAATGTATGGGCATCACAGGGGCACCCCCGCCCCTATCATGAACAACTAAGGCAACTCGCTTTCCCCACAAGTCACCACCAAAAGGGTCTTTTCCCAGGTATTGTCCCTGTCTAACCAGTGCACTGCGTGCTGGAGCCGCGAGGAGATGTAGTAATACTCCAGGCATGGGACCTCCAACCCCCCCAGCTTTCCATGTTCTTTGCAAAGTAACCAGGCTAACACGTTTACACCGGGACCCCCAAAGCAAATCGATGATAAGATTATCCAGTTCAATAAAAAAGAATCTGGATAGAAGGAGTGTTGATTCAAGTACAAATATTGAGGCAAAGCCACCATTTTAATAATGCTACTCTCCCTATGAGAGATAAAGGCAACTCCAGACAAAAACGCACCAAACCTCTTAGACCTTGCACTACCCTGCTGATATTTTGCGCCAAAAATTGATCGGCTGTGTCTGCTAGTCGAATCCCCAAATATTGGGGTGCGGACTGTACCCATGGAAGGCCAACCTCTGGCAGCTCCTCATCCTGGCAGAGGGTCAGTCACCCCAAAGGAACCAGCTTAGACTTCCCTTGATTAATTTGAAAGCCCGAAACACACCCAAACCCCACCCACATGTCCAGCAGCAACGGAATCGCTACACTTGGGTCCCTGATGTACACCAGGGTGCCGTCCACATACAAGGAACTACGTGATTGGTCTTGCCGATCATGATCCTATATGGTGCCATCCTTTCCCGGAGAGCTACCGCAAGTGGCTCCATCACTACCATGAAAAGTAAAGGCAAAAGCGGTCACCCCTGCCTGGTTCCCCTTTGCAGTCGGAAGGCCTGTTACACCAACTGCCTCACTCTGATCCTGGCATAAGGTGCCGAGTACAGCAGCTGCACCCATTGCAAAAAGCAGACTCCTACTCCCATTGCCCGAAGAACCTCCCAGAGATATGCCTACCCTCTGAAGTCATACTCTTGTTCAATATCAAGAAGTGCTAATGCGCACTCCTTCTGCTACAGCACCAGGCGAGTGTCAAACATGTGACAGACTTCTGAGATTCAGGGCTGTGCTACGCTTAGGGATGAACCTTGCCTGATTTGAGTGAACGAGGTACTGCATGTACGAATGCAGACGTCCAACCATGATCCCACTAAGAATCTTCATGTCAATATTTAGCAGTTATTTATAGGCCAATATGACCCTGGGAGTTGGTCGTCCCTGTCAACCTTTGGGAGAATCACCACCACCGCTTCATTCAGGGATGTGGGAGTGCCCGGGACTGGAAGGCTTCATTATATACCTCAAGGAGGTAATCAGCCAAAACATTCGCAAATTTCTTTTAAAATTCAGCCAGAAGGCTGTCACCGCTGGAATCTTTTGGAGGATTTCAGCAAATTAATCCCTCCCATCACTTCCTCCTGCATGAGCAGTTTGTCCACAATCTGTCTGAACTCCGCCTCCAGGCAGGGGAGTTTAAGATTAGTGAGAAAATCCTCTACCATCTCCTACGCGGGGGCTTAGCACCCCGTGTATACTACGGCCAAATGATCCACCAAACTATCCAGAATACTGTGTTGGCTGTATACCATGTGCCCATCCACAGTCCTCATATGGACTATCGGTGAGGGCTTCTTCTCAATATGAATCAACCTTGCCAGCAGTGCCCAGGAGCGATCTCCCTCCTCATGTAGGTGCTTGTTCACCCTAAGTTGGCAGGGTATGCCCAGATGTGGGTCCCTTGCTTACTTTGTCATTGGATTCAATCTAGCCTGGCTGATGAGGGCTGTCAGACCAAAACCAATCTCAGGATGCTTATTTCCGGTCCAGGGAAGACATGGCTTGGCAGTTCGGGCTGGACCGTTCCCATGAGGCACAGGGTCAGGTCTGATTTGCATATAGCTGTGTCAGAACTGGGGGGCAAAATGAGCTAAAGAACAATGATGAATTCAACCCAGCTCTGTGACTGGGGGTGTGTGTCTGAAAAGTTTCAGCACTCCGTCCATCATCTCCTTGTGTTTGCTTTGTTCGCTCTAAGTTGGCAGGGTATGCCCGGACGTGGGTCCCTTGCTCACTTTGCCACTGGATTCAAGGTAGCCTGGCTGATGAGGGCTGTCAGCTTGTAGCCAGTCCCAGGATGCTTGTTTACGATCCAGGGAAAATATGGTTTGGCAGTTCGGGCTGAACTGTTCACATGAGGAGCAGGGTCAAGACTGATTTACATATAGCTGTGTCTGAACTGGGGTGGCAAAATGAGCTAAAGAACCATGATGGATTCACCCAAATCTGTGACTAGAGGTGAGTGTCCATACAGGGCTCCTTCCATCATCTCTTTGTGTTCGCTTTGTTCGCCCTAGGTTGTCAGGGTATACCCAGACGTGAGTCCCTTGCTCACTTAGCCACTGGATTCAAGCTAGCCCGGCTGTTGAGGGCTGTCAGCCCGAAACCGGTCCCAGGAAGTTTGTTTCTGGTCCAGGGATGACATTGCTTTGCAGTTCGTGCTGGACTGTTCCCATGAGGCACAGGGTCAAGACTGATTTGCATATAGCTGTGTCTGAACTGTGATGGAGAAGTGAGGTAAAGAACGATGATTGATTCAACCCAGATCTGTGACTGGGGGTGAGTGACTGAAAGGTTTCAGCGATACGCCCATCATCTCCTTGTGTTTGCTTTGTGAGCCCTAAGTTGGCAGGGTATGCCCAGATGTATTGTCCCTCGCTCACTTTGCCACTGGATTCAAGCTAGCCTGGCTGATCAGGGTTGTCAGCCCAAAACCAGTTCAAGGATGCTCGTGACTGGTCCAGGGAAGACATGGCTTGGCAGTTCGGGCTGGACTGTTCAAATGAGCCACAGGGTCAAGACTGATTTGCATATAGCTGTGTCTGAACTGGTGGGGCGAAGTGAGCTAAAGAACGATGATGGATTCATCTGTGACTGGGGGTGAGTGTCTGAAAATTTTCAGCATTCTGTCCATCATTTCTTTGTGTTTGCCCTGTAACACCAGCTGCACATTTTTGCCCTAGTGGGCATAAACACTTTAAATGTCAAGCATTTATAATTAATGGCACATTAGGAAGAGTCACTGAAATGTCATCATTTAGTTCTTGCTAGGCCTTCTAAAATTTGGGGTATCATCCTCGTTTCACCTATATAAAAAAAACGGTCTTCAATGTCATGGTAAAGAAAGTAAAAATTTTGCCCCAGAGGGCAATTAATCACATTCAAATACTGTTTCATTTTTTCACCCCATATAAGAACTTTTCATGATACAAACAACATGATATTCAGCTCTGGTGAGCACGCCTTTGTCTGTCCGGCTAATATCTCTCTATACCATGTGTTTACACCTTCTGATACATTTATGCTCAGGTTGGTCAATTCAGATTTACTTCCCACATCAACGTAAGTGCAATAAAAAAATAACATTCCTATTGTGGAACAGTAGCCAGATACAATAGCTCTCCTGCGTTTTGATTTTCTCTTCTTCTGTAAGGAACAGACAGTGATTAAAATCAAATTCACGAAAACATATTACTATTAAAACATACACCTAAAATAAGTCATTCGAAGAAAGAGATGAATGTTTTGGAAACTTATTACTGCCAGATACAATTATCCCGGATGAATTGCTAATTCTTCATCCAGGTTTAGGCCCATGGGATGAGGAGTATTGTACTTAATGTTCATTTTAGATCAAAGTCTTCTAAGTACTAAAATTCTGTCACCCCCTCGTTCCCGAATTGGTAAATTTTTTAAAACACAGAGTTTTAATAGATTACAATTTTGGTTATGGTAGGCTTTGAAACGTCATGCAATTGGAAATTGCTTGTCATCATTTCGCATTGCACGCATATGATCCAACACCCATTTTTCGGCGTTGTGTACGGTGCTTTCTATGTAAAATGTATTACATGGTTATTTGAGAGCATATACTCCAAAGTCTGTATTGCATGTAATATGTTTCAAAATGTTATGTGCAGCTTGTTTTTCAGATAACTGTTTTGTCTTACAGTTATCACTATATTTACAAGCTTTATAATTTCTGCAGGTAAAGAATCCATTGATGTTATTTTTATCACTTTCAGGGTTCACTATGCAATGGCTCAACATATTTTTCAGGGATCTAGCTTTCCTGAAAGTTACAGCCGATTGTTTCCAACTGGTTTAGCTAGGTCTAGGTCTGCTTTAAGAATTTCTCAGTATTTCTTTAGACTTCGTTTCACTTCCCAAGATTGGTTATGAGATGATGTAATACATCTAATTTGCTTGTCTTAGTCCTCTAACTGCTATTTAGATACAAGTAATTCTTTGCAATTGAGTTTTTCAACTTTGTTTGTTGCTTGCCTAATGGTCTCATTGCTGTACCTTCTTTCAGTGAATCTTTGGGCCATAATAGCTTGTGCCTTTTGGAATCCCTCTTCTGTGTTACAATTCCTTTTAGCCCGTAATACTTCACCAAAGGGCATGCTCTGAATTAAACTAAAAGGGTGACAGCGGCCTGCATGTAGCAGGCTATTGCCTGCTGTTTCTTTCAAAACAGTCGGCTAGCTAGTTTCTCCCCTGTTATCTCCGATTTCTGGTCTAGAAACTGTATTGTGGTCTCATGAATGCTACTGCTAAATGTCAAATTTGAAGAGTTATCATTAAGTATGTTGATGAACTCGTAGGCTTGGTCCTGAGAACCTTTCCAGATACAAAAGATATTGTCAATGTATCGTACCCAGAGAACAACATGTTCCTCGAAGTGTCTAATGTTACTGACAACCTGCTTCTCCCACCAGCCCAGGTACAACCCGGCAAAGCTGGGTCGAAGCAAGTTCCCATCGCCGACCCTTGGGTTAGTCAATATAGTGCTTTATTGAAGAGGAAAAAGTTGTTAGTTAAGCAGATATATATCATTTCCAAAAGCATCTTTGTGTGTTGAAGGTAAGAGAGTGATCTTCCTTTTAAGAAGTATCAACATGCGTCTATTCCTAAATCGTGTGGGATGCACGTTTATAGACTATTGACATCTAGACACATTAATAGGTCTCATTAATTAGCCTAAAAAATCCCCCAGAAGTAACTTGTGATCTAACCTGTGATCAAGGAGCGGAAAGCTCTGAAACGCGTTGGGACGTTGTTGCTGGTGTTCTTTAAATAAACTCGCTGTTGTATTGGAGCTGAGGTACTGTATTTTTCCGTGACTGGATTAACTCTACCACTCCAATACCCATACCTCTAAGCCCTAAAATTACACTTACCACCCTAAAACGTATACCACTGAACCCTAAAATTACCCATGTCACCACAAAACCCATACCCACCCTGAACCCTAAAATTATCCTTGGCACCCCAAAATGCACGCCCACCATGAACCCTAAAATTACCATTGGCACCCCAAACTGCATACCTTCCCTGAATGGTATTATTACTCTTGGCACACCAAAAAGCATACCTACGATAAACACTAAAATCACCCTTGTCATCCTAAAACCCATAACTAAAAACCTAATATTACCCTTACCTTCCCAAAACCCAAATCCACCCTGAACCCTAAAATTACCTATGCTACCCCAAAACCAATACCCACCCTGAACACTACAATTTCCCATGGCAACCCAAAACCTATACCCACCCTGAACCCTAAAATTACCCTTGGCACCCCAACAACCCATGCCCAACCCGAACTTTAAAATTCCCCTTGGCACCCCAAACCCATACCCACCCTGGAACCAAAAATTACCTGTGGTACCCCAAAACCCATACCCACCCAGAACCCTAAAATTACCCTTGGCACCCCAAAACCCTTACCCCCAAAACCTAAAATTACCCTTTTCACACCAAAACCCAAATCCATCCTGAACCCTAAAATTACCCTTGGCTACCCAAAACCCACACCAACCCTAAAAACTAAAATTACCCTTGGCACCCAAAAAAACCAAACCCACCATGAACCCTAAAGTTTCCGTTTGTCACCCCAAAACTCAAATCCACCCAGAACTCTAAAACTACCCTTGGCCACCCAAAACCCATGCCCAACCTGAACACTAAAATTACCCTTTACCCACCAAAAACCATACCCACGCTGAACCCTAAAATTACAGTTTGTCACACCAGAACCCTTACCCATCCTAAAAACCTAAAATGATTCTTACCACCCCAAAACCCAAAGTCACCCCAAAAACAAAAATTACCCTTGGCACCCCAAAACCTATACCCACCCTGAACCCTAAAATTACCCTTGTCACCCAAAACCCATACCCACCCTGAACGCTAACATTACTGCTTGTCACCTCAGAACCTTTACCCACCCCAAAAATATAAAATTACCCTTCCCACCCCAAAGCCCAAATCCACCCTGAAAACAAAAATTACCCGTGGTACCCCAAAACCCATCCGCACCCTGAACCCTAAAATTACCATTGTCACCCAAAATCCATACCCGCCCTGAACCCTAAAATCACCTCAGAACCCTTAACCTCCCCAAAATATTTGAATGATCCTTACTGACCCAAAACCCAAATCCACCCTGAATCCTAAAATTACCCTTGCCACCCCAAAACCCATACCCACCTAGAACCCTAAAATGACACTTTACACACCCCAAACCATACCCATCCTAAACCCGAAAATAATCCTTGGCACCACAAAAACCCTATTCAATCTGAACCCTAAAATTACCCATGTTTTTTGTTTAAATTTATTTACTAGTTTTACAGTAAAACCCTTACCTACCCTAAAAACGTAAAATTACCCATGCCAACCGAAAACCCATACTAAGCCTGAACCCTAGAATTACCCTTGGCACCCCAAAACCCATACCTACCTTGAACCCTAAAACTACCATTTGCACCCTGAAACCCTTACCCCTAAACCTAAAATTACTGTTACCACACCAAAAGCCAAACTCACCCTGAACCTAAAATTACGCTTGGCACCCCTAAAACCCACACTCACCCTAAACACTACTGTTACCCTTGGCACCCCAAAACCCATTCCCATCCGAACTCCAAAATTACCATTTGTCACCCCAAAACCCTTACCCATCCAAAAACCCTAAACTTACCATTTCCACCCCAAAACCCAAATCCATCCTGAACCCTAAAATTACCCTTGGCACCCCAAAACCCATAACCACCATGAACCCTAAAATTACTCTTGGCACCCCAAAAAACATACTCACCATGAAATCGAAAATTATCCTTTCCACCCCAAAACCCAAATCCACCTGAACCCTAAAATTACCCTTGGCACTAGGCCTGGGCGTAGTTGCAAAGTAGCACTACGCGTAGCTACACGAAGTGCACTTCGCACTACGCGAGCTACGCGTAGGACTATGCGAACTGCGTAGTGCGCTAATCGCGATGATTGTAAAGTGCCGGATGGTTGTTCGACTGTGCAATCATTGAAAACGGCATCTTGATTAGTGCAAGCTGTCTGTTGCTGTCGCTCGCGTAGAGTTGTAGTCGAGCAGCAGCTTTCTCAACGTGGACTGGTAGTTTCTCATCTCGAGCGGTCGCAAGCATAAGTGACCACTCACAATGAGAAACCTGACCTCCCCGCGTTGAGAATCTCACCGGGAGGTTTATTTTCCACGCTTGCAATCGGCAACTTGATGTTGCTGATCGCGAACGAGGAAAAAGTCTCGCCGGGATGTCATTTTGCTTGCTCCCGGTCGCCAACTTGACGTTGAGGACCGCGAGAAAGCAAAAAATGCTCTCTGCACTACACTACTCTACGCTACGCATGTTTGCACTGTGCTACATGCAATTCAATTAGTTCAAAGTAGCGCAAACTTTGCAAACTATGCGAGCATAGGGTAATGCTTGGCCCTGGTTACTAGGCATTGCAACACCCATACCCACCTGGAATCCTAAAATTACCCTTGACACCCCAAAATGTATATCCACCCTGTACCCTAAAATTACTCTTGACACCACAAAAACCATACCGACCCTGAACCCTAAAATTACACTTGTCACCCCAAAACCATTCCCCACCCTTAAACCTAAAATTACCCTTACCTCCCCAAAAACCATTCCCACCATGAACCCTAAAATTACCCATGCCACCCCCAAACTGATACCCACCCTGAACCCAAAAATTACCCTTGGCACCCCAAATCGCATACCCACCATGAACCCTAAAATTACCCTTGGCACCCCAAAACCTATACCCCCCCCTGTAACCCTAAAATTACCCTTTACTAGTTTTACAGTTTTTATGTATTCCAACAATCAAATTGTTTGTCCTCAAATATTCCATGTAAATGTACATTGTAGCAGTTGCAATAACATATTAGCTCAACAAATTTTAAAAAAAGAGGGGTGTGGGAATATATACAATTACCCATGATACCCCAAATTTGATATCCACCCGAAACCCTAAAATTAACCTTGGCACCCCAAAACCCTAAATCCCCATAAACCTAAAAATACCCTTATCTCCTCAAAACCCGAATCTACCCTGAACCCTAAAATGACCTATGCCTCCCCAAACCCATACACACCCTGAAATTACCCTTGGCACTCAAAAACCCATACCCACCCTGAACCTTAAAATTACTCTTGGCACCCCAAAACCCAAACCCCTCCTGATCCCTAAACTTACCATTGGTACCTCTAAACTTGTACCCATCCTGAATGCTAAAATTACCCTTGGCACCCCAAAACCCATATCCACCCTGAGCCCTAAAATTACCCTTGGCACTCAAAAACCCATACCCACCCTGAACCCTAAAATTACATTTGGCACAGCAAAACCTAAATTTGGCCCAAAACCTAAAACTACCCTTACCACACCAAAGCCCAAATCCACCCAGAACCCACTCAACACTAAAATGACCCTTGGCACCCCAAAACCCATACCCACCCTGAATCTTAAAATGACCCTTGGCACCCCAAAACCCATACCCACCCTGAATCCTACAATTACTGTTTGTCGCCCCAAATCCCTTAACCACCCTAAAACCTAAAATTACGCTTGCCACTCCAAAACCCAAATCCACCTTGAACCCTAAAATTACCCTTGGCACCTCAAAACCCCCAACCATCCATAACCCTAAATTACCCTTGGCACCCCAAAACACTTACCCTAAAACCTAAAATTATCCTTACCACCCTAAAACCCAAATCCACACTGAACCCTTAAATGACCGTTTCCACCCCAAAACCCATACCCACCCTGAATCCCAAAATATTTTGACACCCCAAAATTCATACCCACTCTGAACCCTAAAATTACCCTTGGCACCACAAAACCCAAATGCATCCTGAACCATAAAATTACCCTTGGCTCCCCAAAACCCTACCCACCCTGAACCCTAAAAGTTTCTGTGGTACCCCAAAACCCCTACCCACCTTAAAACCAAAAATTTCCCTTACTACCCACATTAAACCATAAAATTACCCTCGGCAACCTAAAACCCTTACCCACCCTAAAACCTAAAATTACCCTTACCACCCCAAAACCCAAACCCAGCCCAAACCCTATATATTCTTACCTTATACTTACATATAAAACACATATGCCCTAATCATTCATGCATTTACAACGAAATTCGTTGTAAAGACATGTGTGGTAAAGGCATAGGTTTATTAATGGCATGAGTTGTCATGGCATTGCGCTGTGATGGTACTTGTGTGGTGATGGCATGTGTTGTAATGGCATGCATTGCAAAAGTTTTGTTGTAATGTCTCTGTCCCCTCATACAAGCAATAGCATACCCATGTGCAATGCATATGTCTCTACTTTGTTCTGTATCCTCAATTGCCATTACTCACTTTAAACTGTCGTCTGAGCGATCCCCCTGCTGTAGCATTCTGCCCTCAAGGTGCCACCCGAGGCCTTAAGGAGAAAGGAGAGTGGCTGCCGTGTCATGTCATCAAGCTGCTATAATCCTAGGACCAAATCAAAAGACTAATCCAATTTGTCAACTTCTTATTAGTGTTTTGAATTACATTTCATCGCTCCTTCCCAGCCTGGAAGTCACTGGGGCCCATAACCTTGCAGCTTTTTTAGATAAGGGCCTGCTCACATCTAGCCCATACAGATATATAACACTGAATCCAACCATTCAGCTTCAGAAGGGGGCATTGGTTGTATCCACTGTTTGCAGATCTGTCTTCTCCCCAATGAAATCAGATAAAACTCCAGTTTTTAGCCATAACTTAAGCGGCCTCCAGCCTCCGGTGATGTCCCAAAAAAGACTAACCCAGGGCTTAACTAAATTTGGGTGTGAAGAATACCCTTCAAAAACCAACGAATATTGTTCCAGAAATTCTGAATTCCTTGGTAAAGTGCAAACATAGTAATGTCATCAGCATTTCGTAGACCTCATTTCTTGTGGCCAGCTTCCCCTGGGGGCATATTTACAAGGGAAGGGGCTGAGTGAGGCGGTACACTTCCTGGCTTAATGCCTCACTCCGCCACTTCAGAAACGCAGGACTGCACCATATTTACAAAAATATGGTGCAGCCCTGCGTTTGTCCTTGCGCTGTTGCTACACTTAGCAGCCTAGCACCAACGCGGGCACATGTGCAGCATAGTGCAAGAGTGTCTGCATGCGGGGCAGGATTGTTTATATGCAGGAAGGTCCCACTTCCTGAATATAAACAATGTTTAAGTGCTGGTTTGCAACTTCTATGTGTGATGCATTAAGCAACACACATAGAAGTTGCAAAACTGTATTTAAAAAAATGATTGTTTATGTGCAGGAAGGGGGATTTGCCTGTACATAAACAATCATTGGACCTTTGCTATTTTCATGTGTGCTGCACAACTCAGCACACATGAAAACAGCAAAACATAGGAGAAAATTAGACATTTCTCCTCATAGCGCCAGGTTTACCCTGGTCTTAAATCTGGCACTGACTCCTATTTACGCCTCCTTTGTAAATTGGAGGCAGTGTCAGATTCAATGGGTGTTGTGGTGGAACGCCCAAAGCAACACCCATTGCCCTCCCCTTTCACGCTAAGCATAGCGTGAAAGGGGACCTTATTTACATGCCAGAGTTAAGCCATGTTAAGTGGCTTAACACTGCTTCGTAAATAAGGCAAAGGCCATATCGCCATCACAATGTCACTGAAAAGTGACTTTGTGATGGCGATAGGGTCTTGTAAATATGCCCCCTGATCTCTTCAATCTCGATAATCTTTGGGTGACCAAAAAACTCTGTGAATAGAAAGCAGATAGTTTCTTCTGAGATATGCCGGTTTAATCCCACTATATAAAAACAGAAAGATTCTTGCCACTGCTGATCGATCCCTGTGATCAGCACTATCTCACTACACAAGGAAGTGCACATATACTAATCTCCATCAGAGACATTCATTATTAAACCATACCAGGCTGCCACCTCCATCTTTCATTGTAGTCTGTTGATTAAGAGCTCTTCCAATTCGTTTGTACCAGTCTTCTCTCTGCCCATATTTCGGAACCAACTTTCCAACTGATAGAATTAAAATCTGCCACTGCCTTTTTAGTTATGCCTGAAAATGATCCTAAGAGCAAAGTTCTCCATCTTAAAGAATCTGACCACATTCATTAATGCCAGATTCCCTTTGATTTACATGCAGCCTACCTTTCAAACATTCCGGGGTGCCTAAGGAATCCCAATTTGGAGCATGCTTTCTTAAGTATGAAAGATTAGTTATTCGCCTGATCTAAGCCCACAATCTAGCAGCCAGCTGCAGAACCTTTAGTCTCACCCTACTGAAATATTTTAGATCCTAAAATTTGTACATAAGTTTTGACCCTCTTTCTTCTACTATGTTTAGCACAATATCACATAACTGGTCAGCTCCGGACCCACACCTCTCAGTCAGCAGAGACTTTAAATTAAACAGACTTCTGCGGAAAAGACCATGCCTATAGTCGCAAATCTGGTAACGTGATATCCTACTTCCTATGCAATTATTTTTTTGTGATTCTTGCCTCTTTGGAAGCCCATATAAAAGAATCATCTCTCTGATGAAGCTTTTTCAGCCATGCCTTCTCAGAATGGAGAGGAATAATATTAAATAGGAAGGTAAATTTAGGGAGGATCGACTTTTTTTTATCAAATTTGTTCTCCCAAATATTGATTGTGGAAGATGAGACCAGCAAAGTAATAGTTTGTTCCTTTCTGCTAATGACTTGTTAGAATTCAGCTTCACAAGTTTTTCTAGAGGACTACTAATCTTTATCCCCGGATATCTCAATTCCTTCTTTATCAATTTGTGTCTACATTCTATATTCAACACCGTAACCTCTGTCTTTAGCGGATTTGCTTCATACCCTGACACTTCACCAAACTTTGTTATGAAGTGATCTAAGCTTTCCAATGGGGGGAATAGTTATTCCATATAAACCATTACGTCATATGCATATAAAGATATTTTATTCAACCATGCCCCAGATATAAAAGGTTAACTCCCCTGCTCTTTCCTAATCTTTTCAGCAAAGGGCTCAATATATAAAGGAAAAAGTAGAGGGGAAAGTGGGATGTCCTTTCTAGTTCCTCTTGTTATCTTAAAGATTGAGGATAGTGTGAGAAGTTGGCCTGGCATATGCTGTCCACTAGTTTTAGTGGGCACCTTGCACCAGTCCAACCAACCCTTATTGATGATAGGTTTAAGACAACCTTTCTTGAAAGCTATCCTAGTGGTAGCTATGGAGAGCAGCCTTCAGGCTAAGTCTTGAAGAAGTGTCAAGCAGCTTGGTTTACCAGATTATAACCTCTTGAATGTCTAAATGAAAGGAGAACCACACAAGATATATATTTAAAATATATGTATTTATTTATAAACACTCAATAGTAATGTCGCAATGAGATTACAGAGCAAAGTACACACATAAAATGCAATAGAACTTCAGTAAATAGCACAATATACACTGGGTCCCGTGGGGGACCAAACCATATATTAAGAAAGTGGTATAAGAACCATGAATTAACTAGACCCAAGGCCTAGAGCCTGTAGAATCACTGGGACCACAAGGAACCACCCAAGGTAGTGACACAGGGGACCAAAGGGGGGCGCGTGCAGTGTGGGAACACAGCAGCAAGACGGCGTTATCTTTTATGGGGAAAGTAGCGGTTGGAATTTGAAAGAATAAGGACACTTAGAAGAGGACTTTGAGCACACCCTTTTAGGCTTAAGGGATTTTTGGGCCAACACCCACAGGAGTACTCGAGTTACCTCACCCAGGGGAGCCGGGGGCATAGGAGTCAAATGGTGTCAGGAATCGTCGTTGATTTCAATGGCGATCTGCTGTAAAGTGCTGCTGCTTGAAGAAGAAAAGTGTCCAGTGTGATCTAAGCCTGGATCAAAGATGTGAAGAACCTCAAAGCAGAGGGAACAGAGTCTGGGTCACTTGCCAGTGACCAGGGGCTCGGTAGTCAAATGCCCATCGAAGTCGGGTGTTTCAGGTGCAAAGAGGTGAAGCTTGTCCATGCAGCCACAAGGACCAGGAGGCATTGACAACAGTCAGGAGCTGGATTCGAGCTGTCCCCCAAAGGATGTTAAGTGCTGCGGTGTTGGTGCTTGGATTGAACACAACAAGTCTTGGCAACAGCATTCCACGCAGAAGGGGAAAAGATGCTTCAATGTGGACTAGCAATATCCAGGGGACTACCCAAGTAGTGGAGAGTCAGTGTACATCTGGAGCAACCAGGGAAGCCCAAGGAAAGTCAACTTTGCCTTCTCAGGGACCCACCAGTTGACAGACCAGGGATCGCGAAAGTACCGCAAGCAAAAACACAGAGGGCCTGGTCACGGAACACTCGAGGAGTGTAAGCCAGCAATCTTCAAGAGAAAAGGTGCTCGGGGTCTGGGCTACAAGTAACCCAATGCACAGCCTCAAGGAACATTGAGAAGCTAATGCACTAGAAAATGTGCACAGTGTCCAGGGGTTCTGGTTCCACAGTACCCACAAGGGCTACGGGTCTCAGCTTTGCTGGGGACTCTAGTCAGCCTCTGGGTAGTCTGGAAACCCACCTCCTGTGTTGCAAATACTTTGGAGTCCGGCGGGAGCTTTAGAGATGCAAACTGGTCAGATGCGTCTTTGATGCCTGCCATGCAGGGGAGTAACTTCTTTACTCCAAGGGAGATTCTTCAGTCATCTAGTGCCTTTTAGATCATCGAAGTTCCAGGATTCAGTATCAGAATTTCGTCCAGGTGTGATTTAAAGTCCTATTGCCAGGGGCTCCTACGTTATACCCAAGGAAGGGGTGGGACAAACTCTGGGGACCCACCTAAGGGAGGGTTTGGAAAGAGGGGTGGCTACATCCATTTCCTTTGTCCAGTTTCATGCCTGAGCAGGGGCTGGTAGCCCCTGCAACCGGTTTGAACTGGACTATGCACATGGACACCAAATGTGCCCCCAGTGCTGACTTCAAAGCACTCTTGGAGTGCACCCACCCAGCCCCAATACACTAAAGCCTGTCTGCGAGGTGATGACACCTCCCTGTGACAGGAAACCTATTGTTCAGGGATCCCCTGCTGGAGTTTCGACCAGCAGCAGGAGGCCAGACTCGTGTCTGTGGCATCCATTTTGAGAGACATTTTGTAAACCACCCTTAAATCAGTTGTTCAAATAGTATCTCTGTTACATTCTTTTTGACGTATCAATGAATTGTAATATTATCAAACAGATTAAATATTGTCATAAGCATTAGAGTGTAGTGTGAATGCGTGATGGATGATGTAGTAAGCATGTTGTACAAATCATGGTCTCTGTAGTGTCATATCAATCATTTTAAATCGCCGGTGCCTGGACTTGAATCTCGCTGCTTGTTTTTAAACTTCCTACCTGTCTCTGCCCTCCGGAGCGCCTCCCGCTGATCGTTTCCCTACTCTACCTCTCGGCTTGCTGGAGTGGGGACGGGCGAGGCTGGTTGCCATCTTGGGCGCTCTGGGGTCGACGGGCTAGTGTTCTGGCCACTCCCCCCCACCACGCCCCTTCCTCCTCTTACATTATGACATCATATCCCCGGCCACGCAGCGGACGAGCGCAGCGGGCGCGACGAAGGCGCGCCGAAGTTGCACCTAAGTTAATCCCGTCTGCGCCCATCCGTGACGGCCCGGGACAAGGGGCCAGTGATCCTGGTCCTTTGTTGGTCTATTCATCTGCCCTGTTACTCTCTTATTCTGCAAATACTCCTCCACCTCTCCCCCCTCCGGTGGCACATTGCCTTGATTCTCTTGGCATTTATGTCCCTCACCAGTGTCCGGTGGTCCCTCTCTCCCATACTCTACCCCCTCTCCCATCTGGTTCCCCCCTGTCTCCCACCTTCCTTCTTCATCTCCTGCTGCCTCTGCCTACCTGCTCAACACTCGTTCAGCAGGAAAGCACCAGGCGGAACTATTTAATCTCCTGAACATGGATTCTCCCGATTTTTTATTCCTCATGGAAACCTGGTTTTCTACTGATTCTCCCTGACTCATACTACATCCTCCGGGCGGACCGTCCTGATGGCAAGGTTGGGGAGGGCGTGGCTATGATTGTTCGCTCCAGTTTGCAATTTCAACTCCTTTCTCATTCCCCCATACCCAATGTGGACTACCTGGTGGCCCGCTCACTTAACCTCTCAGCTCCCCTCACGGATGTTCTTATGTATCGCCCTCCTCAGAACATGCCCTTGTTTGTGCCCATTCTCCAGGAACTTCTAGCCACGCTTGTGGTTAACAACTCTTCGGTCCTCCTTTTAGGTGATTTTAATTTTTGGCCAGGCGATCCTAAGGAGAACCTGTCCTCCAAAGATTTCTCAGCCACTCTCCAGTGTCTTACTTTTTCACCTCACGTTTCTGCCCCTACACATGACCAGGGTCACATACTGGACCAAATTTGGTCATTACGCTGTATGGTCCTTTCCCCCTCCATTCTTCCATGCACCTGGTCGGATCACTCTATTGTATCCTTCTCCATGCACCTGGGCTCCACTGACAAACTCCCTTTACCTAAAAATATTCTCGCCCGCAGCTTGAACCGGGTCGATCTGAACTCTCTTTCGCTCGCCCTAGCTTCTTCCACTCCTGATCTCTCCTTTGATTCTCAGGCTGAGGCGGTCAGAACCTGGCTATCCTCTTCCTGCGATCAGGTTGCTCCGCTTAGGAAGGTTAAGACCATTCGCCCCCATGACGCCCACAAATGGTTCAATACTGAGCTAAAAGTCCTCAAGTTAGATCTTAGACGATCCAAGCGTCATTGGAGACGTAAATATTGTCCCACTCTTCGGGCCAAATACAAACTTCTTTTACATGAATATAAAAGAGCGATTCTCTCGGCCAAAACTAAATATCTTTCCGAGAAAGTCGCCCTTTCTGCCAACAAATCGAAGGAGATTTTTTCTTTAGTTCACAACCTGGCCACCTCTGATCGCACCAGCCCTAACCTTGTCCCTTCTCAGACCCTCTGCTCTTCACTTAACGACTATTTCATCGACAAGATCGTTAAGTTCAAATCTAACATTCCTACTGTACCTTTACCCGGTCCGTCTTCTGTTGTTTCTTTGCCCTCTTCTTTCTTAGACCATTTTCCGCCTATTTCCTTGGACTCATTCCTTGCCCTACTTACTAAAGTTAAGTCCGGATCTCCGGCGGATTGTGCCCCTGCACGTATCCTCAGAACACTTTTCTCTAGCTGCCCAGCTCCCCCTCTTTCTTTTCTTAATACTTCCCTCACCCAGGGCCTAGTTCCTGCTTCTTTTAAATCCGCTATTGTCCTACCTATCCTTAAAAAACCCGATCTGGACCCATCACTCCCTTCTAATTTCAGGCCCATCTCTCTCCTTCCCTATTTGGGCAAGATCCTCAAAAGTCATGTAACATCTTGTCTGTCCACCTATATCGAGGAGAATCATCTTCTGGCCTCTCACCAAGCGGGCTTCTGCCCGGGCCACTCTACGGAGTCGGTGGTCCTTGCAGTGCTAGATGAGTTGAAGGAGAAAGCCGAATCCAATCTCCCTCAGGCCTTGGTCCTCCTCGATTTGTCCGCTGCGTTTGACACGGTCGATCACTCCATCCTTCTCGACCGTGTTGGCGCAGCGGGCATCCGGGGTTCTGCTCGTTCCTGGCTTGCGTCCTTCCTTAAGGGACGGTCTCAAGCAGTCCACCTCTCTGGCTTTTCTGCCCCTCTTCGCACGGTTTCTTGTGGGGTTCCCCAAGGCTCTTCCCTTTCCCTTCTTCTCTTTAATCCTTATATCCTTCCTCTTATCTCGTCTCTTCTCGATATGGGGGTCTCTGTGTACAATTACGCAGATGACCTCCAGCTCGTCTTTGATCTTTCTTCTTCTTCTGATTCCCTTCCTAAGTTTCGCTCTACCTTGATTTTCATATCTGAGTGGATGAGTTTCAATCATTTGAAACTCAATCCGGACAAGACGGAGCTGGTTTTGACGGGCGGCTCCTCCAACCCCTGGTCCTCCACTTTTTGGCCCCTCACCTTTGGTCCTCCCCCTGTACCTGTCGCTTCTGTCCGCACCTTGGGCATTAGGGTCAGTCAGGATCTTTCTATGCATGCACAAATCAGTTCTGTTGTTTCTTCTTGCTTTCTGTCTCTTCGCCTCATTCGAATAATTTCTCGCTTCTTTTCTTTTGATGCCCTCAAAATTTTTATTATGGCCCTTATCACTTCCCACCTTGATTATGGAAATGGCCTGTACGTGGGCATTCCAGCCTACAAAACACGTCGCCTACAAGCAATCCAGAATCAGGCTGCCCGTCTCATTCTTCATCTTCCTAAAACCTCTCACATCACTCCGGCACTTAAGTCCCTTCACTGGCTCCCTGTCCCCCAGAGATCCCTCTTCAAAATGGGCTGCTTAGTTTTCCGGGCTCAGGCCCGTTCTGCCCCTTTGTTTATTAGTTCCCTCACTTCTTCTCACGCCCCTACCCGTACTCTTCGCTCCTCCACTCTCTCTCTTCTTTATGTCCCCCGCTTTCGCAAGTCCAGAACAGGTGGTACCAGATTTTCTGTTTTGGCCCCCCGTTTCTGGAACTGCCTTCCCCTGTCTTTACGCTCTATCCCCATCTATTCCCATTTTTGTAAAGCCTTAAAAACGTTCTTGTTCTCTCAGGCGTTCTCCTGTTAAATCCCATGGGCCTCCTCTGTGACTTGTGGTCTAAGTCCCGAGCGCCAGGAAGCCGCTTGGCCACAGTGCGCTTTATTAAATATTTTTTTCATTTCATTTCATGTATTTATAACTAAAACAGAATGACTAATTGTGCATAAATTGTTTTGTATTTTTCTAAAATACTAGTGTCACTACTTTTATTTGACATGTTCTGAAATTTCTATTGTTTTGAAGTTGCCCTAGGTCATTTACAATATCCATTTTGTGATGCCAGGGTTCTTTTGAACTGGTACCGGGTGTACCGGTGTGTGCATGTTTCTCCCTCTAGAAGGGTGGAATCATACCCCCGCTGCCAGGACTGGCAGGGAGTATGATTCCAAAGTGTTTGACACGAAACACAGCATGTTTCCTTGCAGCCATTCCAAAGTTAGAATTTACCGCAAGGTTATAATGCACTTAAAAGTATGTGGTCAGGCTGCATCACAGAACAGTCCCAGAGAAAAGATTCCGAAGGCTGCAGAGGGGCCCCGCTCATGCATGGCACCCTCTCACATAAAAACCAGCACCCTGCCCACAGGATTGATAAGGCCTCCCATACAGGTGACTGCTAGGTTTATACGTGCTGTGATATAAGGTAGATATAGGGAACCTATATCTAAGTAAGGGGTGCATACACCACCTTACACAGGCTGCTATAGCAGGCCTGTGGTGACATTTTGGAAGGCTTCCCAGGGGTGGCATAATAAATGCTGCAGCCCTTTGTAGACCTCTAGGGTACCTACGCCCTGGGTACATGGTGTACCATATACTAGGGACTTATAAGGGTACCCCAGTAACAAAACCCGGAGTGTACCTTAAGTACATGGATTCAGTTTAGAGAGTAAGCAGCCAGGCTGGGGTCCTGGATAGCAGGGCCCCAGCCAGACTAAAGTCGAAAAACAGTGAAACATCTGCAAAACGTGGGGGTAACTATAAGAAGCAGATCCTACTCTCCTACAGATTTGTCCTAGTTCAACAGAATTCTAGCCATGGGGTTTTTATAAATACCATGTATAACCCTACACAACTTATCACTCAAATCATAATGTGCCAGGAGAGTATTCAAATATTGGCAATTCACTCTATTGAATGCCTGTATCGCCACAGAGACTCAACCCCAGCTTGGAACATGGTTCTGACTGTGCACAGCTTATTGTCAGGCCGTGCTTTCTGCAGGCTGAGCATAATGATGTCAAATGAGCAGCACATTAAAAAAAATTCTAAATGAAAAAGGTCCGCTTGGGGCTTTCAAATAAGTTGCCTCAAGGCTGAAAGGCACTCTGAAGGTAGTCCGGGAGCTATTGCTTGATCCCAGACAACTGTTTGGAGTGGCTTGAATTTGGCTGAGTGATTTGTGGGATTTTACACATAGCTAACAACATCTTCATCTGCTCCAGCCAGTGTACATTCACAGCTCATGCTGCAAAGGCTATACAATTGTCTACACATTTAGCATTATCAAAGTTTAATCAATATCACAGGTACAATGAAATCGATGAATGGATGGATGGCTACATACACATCAAGTAGAATCTAGGGGGTTACACAGACTACACATCCCAATGGTGATGTTACAGTCACAATGCATAGTTCTCAACAATCCCTAACATGAGTGTCCTATGTAGGGATCAACACATGATACAACACTAAATAGACCTAATTCTGGAACTCAGGGACACATTGTAGCCTGTGGAAATGGCAGAGAGGTTGTCACACAGAGTAATATACATTTGTTAGGTAGTTACCTGTTTCTTTGGTGAGTCATAGAGATGGCCATACAGAGAAGAATCTCATCAATCAGCATATCCAGTTCCACTGCAGAAAAGGCAGTGGGCCTCTCACCTGCTTCGCTTGGCATGATTGCGCACAGAGGTGACAAACTGCAGCTAAAATGAAGGAGGTGTTGCTATCAGCAGTGTCAGGAGGCGAGTGAGTCTAAAAAAATGACAGTTCCCTTTTCTTAAATTTTAAAGTAAAGAGGCAGAGGGCCTCTAAGGGATTTTATACCAAAAGTCAAGGATGAGCCATATATTGTATCCAGAGTTGCAGAGAGATTGACAAATTTACAATTGTAACAATTCTCAAAAACAGTACATCAAAGAATATTAAAACAAAAACAGTACATCAAAGATTATTACGCAAAAAAGACTGATGAGAATGTGCACACATAAAGGAATGTTTCATACAAAAAATGTATTATGTATTTGTACCGACCATTTGGTTAAAAATAATTTTTCACATTTATTCATAAAAACATTAAAAACTTTAAGAAAAACAAAATGTAGCGAAATATGTCGACGCGGCGTTTCGGTGATGTGAGTCGTCACCTTCTTCAGGACAAGATTTCAATTAAAACCACTACAGAATTAAAAAATACAAAATTTACAATTACTTCATATCTCCAAACAAAAAATTGTTATAATTATAGAAACAAAATGCAATAATTTTAAACTAATCGGCACGGAAATTCCTGTTGTATTCTAGTATGATCTATCAAGATTTTTAACATGTGCATTCTCATCAATTCTTCAGATGTTCTCTAGGAAATCTTAGTATATAGTTTAACAGAAAGTTTGGACAAAAACATTTCTAAATCGGATAACAAGCCCATACCACATTTGTTAATCTCGCAACCTGCTATGATCAAACCTTTCTTTGGCATCCCTCAACGCAAAATTTCTAAATTAGTAGCACCTTTTAAGGTTGAGCTATTATTATTCAACTTCCATTTTTTAGTTGAATTGCATTTGTGGGCTGTAAGTTTTGCTGGATTTTTTCAATTCCTGCCCTGGGTATCTACCATTTAGCCTCTATCCACCAATTGAATCTGGTGGGTCTTAATTTCTAAAATGTATTGTTGCCATACATACCTACAAAGCTGTTAGGTGATCGCTTTTATCAATGGGCGATTTCCAAACTCTTTCAGCTTAATCACAGTTTCTGTAAGTTAAACACGGGTGTCATCAGTTTATCAGACCTTTACTCATCTCTGTCAACTATATTATGTTTGCATATCAATTTTACCCTATTTCTGTGAATTTTCTTGGTAGAAATGACTTTCATTTATTTTCTTCACAATAGAGCCCTTTTGATCAAATGATCACTGTTCCTATATGACAAAATGATTCATTCTATTACTCTTTGAATAAATAACTCGTTTTATTTGCATCTTTATTTTAAGCGATAGGGTATCTTACCAAAAGTCACAAGAAAAAGGATTATTGGGGCGTGGTCTATTTATGTTTTTGACCTTCCCTCCCGTGTCAAGGATTGGATCTCCTCTTAGGGCTGCTTCTTAATGGTATGCATACTACTAGTGCACATCTATTTTCTACTTCTCTTAACTTAATCATAGTCAGTAGTCATAGGTTATTAAATGAATTTTTTACCTGGATTATTTTTTATTCAAATCCTAAGGAAGACGGTGGTTGTTCTCTTAGCCCAAAAAGAAATGGGGAATGTTTTCCTAAAAAATATGGAAGGCGAGTGAGGCATTTTTCAAACCGTGGTGTACATGTATGCGACATGCGGCAATCAGAGGAGACGGACACAGCCATTTGCCCTTTACATTCACAATCACCAACTTTAGCCTATGTGCCGTCCTGGATTAAAATGCCCACTGCACTGCCAACTTTTGCTGGCAGAAGCAGGCTCAGAATGTCCAATATGCGAGTTCAGACAGTCCCCATTTAAGCAACTGAAAGTACCGTACTGATGACTGTTAATTGCGTCACCAGCCCAGCAAATAAGGGGTTACATGTTTAAATATGGATGACTCCATTGCCAAGTAATTTCCATGACACAAATCATCTGTGTATTGCATTACTGTGCATACATGCTATATGTGTGTGGTGCACTGTACAGTGCTGTTGATGGTATTTTAACCAAAAATATAAAAAAAAGTTGCTAATAATACATTTTGGGAAGTATAAGTTACACATTTATGTTACAGACATATGTGAAGGCCAAAATGGGGTTTATTGGTGGATGTTGGACAGTAGAAAATTTAATTTGTATATAATGTGTAAGGCTTTCTGAACCAGTTATGTTTTGTCAGATGACCTTTTGCTTACTCTTCACATATGTTACTGTGGACACAGTGTCCAATGTTTACAACAGTTTTCACTCCACACATAGGTACTCTGGTAGAATGCAGAGGCAAAAGTCCCCGGAGTGTACCGCCCATTTCCAGACCTTCAGACCATGGAATAGAGGGATATCATCAAGCAGTTTTGTTTGAATAGACAAACCACACTGGATTTATGTCATCAGCTGGAGCGTGATCTTCTTCCTCACAATACTAATCTCACATGTATTCCACCAATTGTGAAACTTATGGCAATATTGCATTTTCTGGCCACAGGTTCCTTTCAATACTCCGTGGCTATATCTGGTGGTATGTCATAACCAATGTTCAGTGGTGAACTACAAGGCGTGCTTTCAGGAATGATGAGACATGTTGACAGCCACACCCAGTTCTCCAGATGTGAGGATTTAGCCAATGTGAAAGTTGACTTCTATGGATTTGGTTGCCTCCCACATGTGTTTGGAACCATTGATGGTGCCCATATTGCCTAAGTACCACCGCAAGTCAGGAAACTGTTTACTGTAACAGGAAGCACTTCCTTTCTATCGACACGCAAGTTGTCAATTACCAGATTTGTATATGTCAAACGTCTGTGACCATTTCCTAGTATCAGCCTGTGACTACTTTATACTGCGGAACAGCACCATACCCATCTGATGTCACAACTACTACCAGAGAGGGCCTGGCTTATTGGTAAGTATGCTCTGTCATACCTTTGAGTGGATAAAGTCACAAAGTTTAATCAGACAGTGTGTTACTTATTGTTGCACTTATGTCTTTCATCTAGGAGACTCAGCTTATCTCAAATGTCCAGGGTTGTTGGCACTGCTGAGGAATCCAACAACGCCCAGGGAACGTTCTCCTCAATGAGGCCTATTGACAGGCACAGCGGCCAAAGGAGCGAGCTGTAGGGCTGCTGAAGGTCAGATTTAGATGTCTGGACAAAACTGGCGGAGCCCTCCTCTGCTCACCGTGGAAGTTATGTCAAATCATGCTTGCCTGATGCATGCTCCACAACATCGCCCTGCCACAAAACATCCCTTATATCGCAGAGGATGGAGACCATGACGTGCCACTGGGTGTGGTTCCTGAAATGCCAAATGATCAAGGTAGCAGTGAGGAGGAAGGACCTAACTTGCATTAAAATTTCTTCAACAACGTCTTATCATGAGTGGAAGTATTTTGTGAAATGTCATGACTTTGACTGTTACAGCAACTCTTATTGTGATGATGAGAGCAGTATGTTAATGTATAATATTAGGGAGGTCAAGATATGGGTAATCCAGGCAAAAGTAGTTTGTTGAGCAAGGTTTTGACACGTCGTCATTTTGTTTGTGCTCGTTTCTTTTGCATTCATTTTTATCACGGACTGTGTTGTCCATAATTTGACTATGTGAATTGTCTTATATGTATGGTTTGATAGCTAATTTCTTTGTATTGGTCTGTTTTAAGTACCTTCACCATGGCATCTTCATTTTGACATTATAGAGTTGTGACATTTGCGGGTATGATATGCTGTTCGGAAGTACAAAGGGAACATGTGATGTTCCTGGGAATGACAGAGACAGACTTTGAGTGTGAAAATCCTGCACCAAGATAGCTTGCACAGTGAAAGGATGAAAGTTCTTCTCCCTTATGGCACTTTTAATTTTCTTTGTCTTGTCTTTCAAGGGTGCATCTTTCGTTAGTAAGCCCCAGTACCAACCCCCACACAACCCAATGCTGGACTTGCTTGTGGCCAAGTATCGAAATGTGAGCTGTGGCTTTCTGGGGCTGCTCTTGTTGAATGCCGGAGTAATCTGGACGATCTTCCGTGTCCCCATCTGCTCTGGTTCTGACGACAGCAGTGACAGACATTCCGTGGCCCTCCTTAGCCGTATCTGCACCTGTTCCTCTTACAGGGCCCTAAAAACAATTTTCCTTGGGTGGTGCTGCTCCCTGTGGTTTATTGCTGCCCGCACTTTTCTTCCACTTCAAGGTTTTCAAATGCGGAAGGATCAGTTGGCTGTGGTCCCTCTGAAATGCTGTATATACCGATAAGCATGAAGCTGTGGAAGTGACGTGGATCCCACCAATGCTTCGAACAGGTACGCTCACTGGCCCAAAGAACAACACGTGTTCACCTCGTATGGGGACGGAGGGTGGGAGATGGGAGAAAAAATAGTGTCCTGCTTTCTTCTACAGTGATCCTGGACTTGAGTCTGGTCGCTTTTAGCTGAGTCTCGGGGTGAATATTTCTTAAGTAACTGCCCACAAAAGCATCCTTCAATTCAGCATGAGTATGCACCTCTTGTGAATTTGTACACTACCGCCAACACTCATTTGATAATGAACTGTTGAATGTCATTAGGTATATCTAAGACATTTTTAAAGCCTTTGGGCTATATTCATGACTGCATTTCGTAGAACATTTAGAGGAGCTGCAATAATATTATTATTAGTGCCCATATAGTTTAAAAACAAAGGGTCCTATTCACAAAGGTAAATCTACACATGTGAATTTACTATAAGTACAATTTCTCTTACGCTTTTGAATAACTTTACTATTTTTGGCCATTCACAAGTTACTTGAAAGTGTGGATCTACATATTCCCACCCCACCGCATTAAGGGGTGGAGCACAATTTATGACTATAAAGTTACTATTTTTAACTTTTCTCAAATATATGCAGGGATCTTTGCTTCCGGGGTGAAGAGCTCTGTATGCTAAAGAAAATGTAAAAGTTTAAAAGTTTAAAAACATAAAAAAATATTATTGTTAAATATTTTTTATATTTATTTGAAATGCTGACCAATAAAAACAAGTATAGCATTAATAACTTAATCTTAAAATGAAATGTAATCATTTTTACTATAAGAAATAATACAAATAAAAATTGTCTACATTACACAGAATTTTGTATATTTCTTATCATGTAATACAAATTATTAAAAGTGATGTATACAATAAACAAAATGGAATTAAGTTACATTTACGAGCCCATTAATGTCACATGAATTTCTTAATTTGAAAGAGGTTAATCAAATCTTTCAAATCAAATGTTAATTTTGTTTTATTTATAGGCAATAATTCTTAGCATTAATTAAAATATATTTATAATTCTGAATATTTTAAGTAATTTAATGTATTTTAACATTTATTCCTATGGGTTTTATTTTGAGTCTCTCTATCCCCATCATTTTAGTGGGAGAATGGTCCACTAGCAGTGATTTACCAAGTATGGTGCTAGTCTTTCTCCTGTCGTAATACAGTTTTGGGTCCTTTTTGGCTGTAGTAACCATAGAAAGGTAGCTGTAAATATAATTTGGATTATTCTTTTTATTAAGTTGGCTATTTTTCTAAACCTCTCCCTAAAGCTCTCTAAACCCCTCCTTACTGTTCCCTTAACCCCTCCCCTCTAGTCATAGACATTACCAATTTTCAAGCCACTACCTCCTTGTCCATTCAATATTTCGACTGAATATATACTTACCTATGCCGACATCTCTAATATCGGGGTGCTCAGCTACACACAGAAAATATAGGAGAGGTCGAGACATCTGCATTTATGAATGTGATTAGCTTTTTGTGATTATGTTATTAGTACTTTTGTAGTACTAGTAAACATACTATTAAATACAGTTTCTGAATAAGGTCTTACAACATTAACACATGATACAGCTCTATACCTTTACATTTTAATGATTCTATTTAAATGTTGTAATATGTGCTTTTACAACTTTTTGTTTGTAATTATTTGAAATTCTATAACTATACAATTGTTTTATGGATGAACTTGACCCAATAAACTTCTTTTTTTGAATAACTGACTTACATTTCCCACCACTTGCCTATATAGAACGGAATACATCAGTATTTCAGGCATTGCTCTCTACGTATTAAGGTATGCTATATGGTCAGGTTCACTGAAATTTATTTGATAGAACCACTCATAATCATACTCATAGTGCTTAAAATGCAAAGGAAGATCTCACAGTCTAGGCCACATAAGGATGCAAGGTATGGAATATGGAACTGTTCACATTCTTGAGAATATGGCTATTATTGTTATTCTTATGACTGCTAATAATCTCAGCAGAAGGCTCTGCATGCTACTAAATGTCTTAAAACCCTATTCAAAGTGCCCTGCATGTTATGGTCTCACAGTCTAAGGCAAATTGGTCTGTGTTGTAAGTGTTGTAAGGAATGGCTTCCATTATAGGGTACAGTGCTGTGAGTTCTACTGAATATCTCACACTTTTAGGAATAGTGCTCTTCATGATAAGGACTGCCTCAGTTTTGTTGCACAGTTCAACACAAAAAAGTTATGTTTTGGAAAACCCAAAAGTATCAGAAACAGTGCTCTGCATAATATGGAATGTCCCACAATCCCAAGTGCATTGATCTTAAGTGTTTTGAATGGTGCACAAGCTCAGGTATAGTGCTTATTATCACGAGAAACCTCCTAATCAGATTCACTGCTCTGAATGCTGAGGTATCTCACTTACATGGCAGTACTCTGCCTTCCGCGAGATGTTATAGTCAAAGGTGCAATGTTCTGCCTGCAGTAGAATATATCACACTAACAGGCACAAGGCCCTGCATGATATTCAGTGATTCCATTTCTCAGTCACTTTGCTCTGCATCCTAGAAAATGCTCTACAAGATCAAGCACATTTGTGAGCCCTGACAAAGACAACAAGGTGGCAAACTGGTTTCTTGTCAATTTAATATGATCCCTCACCTGAGAACGAAACAGTTTGCTAACGATTAAATACAAAATATTATTATGTTCTTGGTCACCTGGCTGCTGTTCGATCGATTACGTGGATTGATGGAATATTAGTTGCTGGCACTGGAAGCATATGAGAGGAGTCTGAGTGACGCTAAACACCTGGGTCACTATGCTTCAGTAAACAAGGCCATATTTTCTTTAAGTACAAAACTTATGGTAGAAAAACAAAATAATTGAAAATAAAATTGTTTAAAAAAACAATTTGTTTGACAGCTATAATTTAGAGAAAGCACCAAATAAAGATATATTAATATCAACACAGTACAGTTAACTTAACTAGCATTATTATTTTGTAACGTGAGGAAAGTTGCTGAATTCTATACCTATGATCTTTAGCCTCCATAATCTATAGTTATTATCGTACTTCAGTATTTGTAGTTCCTATGTTGTTCTAGATGTTTCTTTGGGTAGTGCCAAATGATGCTACTTCCAGATGCTGAGAGAACTAACATCTGTCCAGACTGTCTACACATCTGAAAATTCATACGGGAAGGGCTGGGCCTTCCTGATAGTCATGTTATGTGTGATATCAGTCACAGTAGACTCCTCATGTGATATGCACCGTAATTTGACGGGGGCCTAAAGTTAACAATGCCAGCCATTATCTCTCTCCACTTACCTGACCTCATAAATTGCCATCGCTTAAAACGAAATAAAATGCCATCCCTAAAATAACACGGGGGCATATTACCAAGCAATAGCGATAATTATCGCTATTGCTTGGTTAGAGACAAAAATTTACCGCTGAGCTGCGGTGATTTTTACCGCAAATAAACCTTGGTATTACCAAGGTTTATCGCAAAGGCGATAAAAATCACCGCAATGCATGAATATCGCTGAAAAGTCAGCGATATTCATGCATTACCGAGCTAATGCTCTTATCCATGTTATCCACCTCCCATTGGATAACATGGCTAAGAACTGCTTAGGGCAGGTGTTAGCTTTTGGAGATATTCGCGCTTAGCGCGAATATCTCCAAAAGTTGGTAATAGGAGATAGCGATGTTAGCGACTGTTTTCAGTCGCTAACATCTTGGCATGCCCACTTTGCATGTCATTAGTGATAAATATCACCGACATGCAAAGTGGGGACCCAGATGGTCGCTATCTCCTACTAGCTGTCGCTAACTGGTGTTAGCGACAGCTAGGTAATAGGGAGATAATTTTATCTCCGCTTTCTTGGCTTTTAAAGCCCCTTGATAATATGCCCCTTGGTCCTTTATGGCATGCTTTCACAATCATGGGGCCTTTTTTTAATACATGTTTCAGTTGCTTCCAACTAGAACATGTAATTAAAGTGTTTTGGGCTTTACTGGGTGTGGTGCTGTGCAGTGCTTAATCTGTAAAAAATAAGTGTTAGGGCCCTCTTCAGGGGGCCACCGCAGCTTGCTTTACACTTTACCCCTGCCAGTACTGCAAATAACAGCACAGCTACTAGTGTAACAATTCAGTCTATTCCAGTCCCCCTACGCTATAAGAATGGCGTGCGTGGCAACTATTTGGTATTTTTCATGTATAATATAATACGGAACTGTTGTGCTTGTCTCTAAATTAGACAGACAGTGCCACCATATGCCTGACTGTCCTAAGTGCTTGTGTGGACAATTAAGCGCCTGTGCCAAGCACCGGAACCTACCGGCTCAAATTAGGCACTGATGCCATGCCACGTAAAATAAGAATCGGGTAATGTCCCCCAAGTATTTTGCAGTGCCCAATTCATAATGACACCCTATGTGGACAAACATTCATAGGAATTGATTTTAGGTAGAGAGGACCTTCCATCTAGGTGTTGATCAGTGAACACAAGAAATCATGAGGCATGTAGTAGATTAAATAACTGAAATGTAGTTGTATGCAGATTGCTTCTTGCCTTAATAGACAGTGCATTGTGTACTAAAAATAAGGTTTTAAATGTCATCCTACAAGAAAGCGCACTCCAATCTACGGTAGTTTGGGTCTGTGTGAAAATGGTCTTAAAACAAGAGCCTTGATCCTTGCAGTGGCTGCATGAGAAAAAGGCTCAAAATGTTCTTGGAAAGATTGGCGTCTTATATATTTATTTCCAAGTCACCTGCTTTATTGTTAAATCTAATGTTACTAACGTCCATTTTCCAGTTCCAGACTGTTTAGAGCAGAATTAGAGAATTTAAGAATGTTTCTTTTAATTTACTTGCCAGTAAAAATAGGTCTGATAAGTAACCATATGGTATGTTCTTTGAAGGCAGATATCCACAGACTCTGCTTTAAGGAAAGCATATTTGAATTGATCAACATATGGACCAAAAGAAAAAGTACAATATTTGCAGCTTACAGCATATGGTAGCTTGTTTGAAAAGAAGCACCTTTTGGACCCCCAGAAACGATACCGTCCATATTCCTCTACAACATATGTTAACAGTACATCTAATTTGTCCTTCAACTTGGAGGACTAATCAGTCTTTCTGCAGCATTTCAGAATTTGAATTAGTTAGTAAATCTTGCTGAATAAGTAACATTAAAATGTAAGGAAATTGACATTTTAAGACAGGGGTGATGTCATCTAGAACAGCTAGATGAACAGACCAGGTCTTCTTGTCTTATATTTTATTTTATTTGACTTCCTTTACCTTAATTTAATCAGAGAATCCGAAACATTTGTTAAAGCAACCCACAGAGGGCCCAAGCTATTAGTCAGCTCCAAGGGGCAGAAGTATGTCCTTTGCCATGTGGGAGGAAGTGGCTGCATAGTGTGGTTCTGGTTGGATAATGTGCTGCAAATGAGTTTTGGTTGATAGGTGGAGAGGAGCTGTGGTGTGTTGAAAAGTGTGGTCAAGTAGTTTTCTGAGAACCTACCGGTTGCTTGTGATGTAAATGTGGAGTTATAGCAATGCTCAAGTCCGAAGAGCTGTGGTGAGTAAAGCAAATGCCAAATCTACTTAGACTCGAGTAGGAAGTGCACTACATGGGGAAGTCACTATCAGTTATTTTTCTTGGATATTATACTGTATACTGCATAGGTTTAAATCCAATAAAACGATTTGTTAAAAAAATAAAAAACATAGGAAGTGCTGAATCACAATGCTTAGTTTTCGGCGAAATATCAATTGTGCTTTTTAATATTTACAGAACTCTTTGTGAGGAAAAGCACGATATTCCATTGGGATACTAAAATGAATTTAGATAAGTTGTTGGACAAAAATATTGAGATGTTTCCCACTGTATTAGAACAGAAACCAACTGTGTTACCAGGTCTTGGTCAGGTTAGCATGCATATGGATTAAATTAACCTGGAAACAGTATGTCTACTCTATACATTAGAGGACAGTGGCTTGGGTGCTACGTTGAAGTGGTTTGGGGAGCAAAGTGAATTTTAGTTTGCACAGCTGTTTCCGGGTGTTATCACAGGAACATGCATTTTCTTTTTATTTGTGGTAAAGTGGAGTTGATGAGTGAGTTGTATTCTGTCTTGAAAAAGTACATATACTACGTTATGTAAATTATAATATTAGGCAGCTGCTCTAGTTTACTTGAACACATCCTGATCAAGGCAGTGCTGTGACCATCCTCTGTAAAATTAAAGCATCGGGTTCATCCCTAGACCTGCATTCTGCTAGACTGTATAAAGAACCGTTAATATTTGGGCATTCATTGTCAGTAGCCATTCCTAATTCATCGCCTTATTTACAAGAGGCCTGACCCGCGCGATCATCACTTTTTTGATGCTCCAGCGGCACAGGCCTCTCAGTCATATCTATGAAGCAACACAACGCCACCCTGTATGACTTTGCATGGCCTCCTAGATATGGAGTAAGGCAAGGCAGGGCAAAGTGCAGCTTTGCTTCACTCTGCATCAAGGAGGCATTCCGTGGGTGTTGCATGTATGCTCCCATGGAAAAGCCCATGGAGTTTGATGCTGCTTCAGATTTACAAAATCACAGATACCTAGAGCAGCGCCCAGCGGCGGCTCCTCCGCTGTTGTGGAGGAACATCACACCCCAGCAGCAGCCACAAAAAATGAAAAAGAAAATGATAATAAACCTTGTTTATTATCATGTTATTTTTCTCTCCTGGGTGAGTCTTGGGGTGGGGCTGTCATGGGGGCAGTCACTGAGGGGGAGTAGTGGGCACTGTTGTCAGTGTGTATGTGGGTTTGACGGGCCATTTCAGGATGGCCAAACCAACATGTGCACTGAGCCTGTCTCCAACTCGAGCCATGTTGCCGGGTTGGAGACACCAGGCATAGGCTCCCAGTCTCTCTGGGAGTGCAAATAAAGGGTGCTCAGGCCAATCATTATGCTACTCTCATGCTGCTGAGAGCAGCATCAGGATTGGCAGCAGGGGACTTTCGGAGCCAGTGCTGGTGAGGAACAGAAGAGCAGCGATGCAGCAGGTAAGTTATTCTTTTTTGTTGTTTTATTGTTGTCGTTCATCCCACCTCCCCCTGCCCCACCACTCAGCCCTGACACCAACCACTACGGGCAGTGGCAAAACCTTATGCCTCCCCATGACAGGTGTAACAAGGTGACATCTTTTAATTTCTCCTCATTTGTTTCCTCTTTCCATGTATGCTGCATTCTGTAGCACACGAAGAATGAGGAAAATGTCTTGATTGATTGTTTTGTGCAGGGAGGTGTCCCTTCCCGCACAAACACAGTCAATCCTACAATGCAGACACCCTTGAACAATGGTACATGGGTGCCTGCGTTAGTGCAAGGCAGTCAAATCGGCAACAACGCAGTAGGAAAAGACAGCAATGTGCTTTATATCATTAATACAACTCATTCCTGCTCTTTTCTTTTAACACAAGGCAGTGCAGCAAAGTGACCTATTGAGGTGCCCTGTGTCAAAAACTTGTAAATGAGCCCTTCAATACATAATTAAATCTGGATGTCACCATGATTTTTATGATTTTTATTTTTCCCCAGGGGGCTACCGCAAGTGTTTCCATTTGAATAAGTTTATTTGCATTTATTATATCAAAGTCGCTAAGTTATCTCAAATCATGCTTTGTACAACACTACTCATTAGAATACCTAGGTACATTTATTGGGAATCTATTTAAAAGGCAGAGCTGTCAGTGAGCTTCCCACAGTGACTCTTGTCATGGGCATTGCCTAACTTTTGAATCAGTTGATTTTGCATCCAGAGAAGAGAGAAATGTTTGTTATAATTTTCATCAGAGCACAAATTTAAAGTTTTTGTGAAGACAGTGTCAGCAGGACACTGGCTGCATATAAGATGATTGTCAACTCTCTAGTTGGTATTCATATACCCTTAATGTTAGAGGGCTGTTGAATTGCTAGTGTAAGGGGTTTGAGATCCAGCAAGAACCAGAGGAGTGATAAGGGATATAATGAGAGGTCACAATCAGTCGGCCTCATCAAAGCTCATTCCCTGACCAATCATGATCAAGAAACCCATGATCTGATTAAAGACCTTCAGTTGGACTTCTTTTTCTTTAACAGAATCTTGGCTCAAAGAGTGGTGCAATTCGGATGTTGCCCTTCATCTACCCCCTGGTTATACATGACTTAGGCAGGACACTGCACGGCTTGCAGAGGCGGCTTTGCTATTATTTTCTGAGATATTCTCCAATGTGAATCCTTTGATATAGGTTCCCTGAAAGGGGCAGAAAGCATAGGTTTTTATTTTAAGATTGTCCCTTCCCAGTTCTTTGTGAGTGGTATAATATATCGTCCTCCAGGCCCATGCCCTTCTTTCTTACCTTTTCAGGGAGAAGAATTAGCTCCTCTCTCTCTTCGATATGCACACTTTACATTTTTGGCAGACTTCAACTTCCATCTTCAGTGCAGTAATGATCCTGATGTAGCTAATTTCATTAATACTTTTTATGTTGTTTGTCTCCACCTACTTGCTGCTTCTTCCACGCAAAATGCAGGTCATTCCCCTGATGGGTCTTGCTCTGATAACCCCAATTTGGTAGTTGAAGCACCCATCTGAAAGATCTGGACTGATCATATGCTGATCCCTTTTAGAAATCGGCTTTAGCTAGATAGCCCCCCTCACACCCGTCGCTACGGGGCCTCGTGCTACATGTAACTAGGATGAGTTGCTAACTGTCCCCAAACTTCCTGTGTATCTATCCACCTCTACCCCAACTCTGATGGGCAAATGGTGGAATATTGTTCAACCTATAATAACTGGATTACCCACACAGTTCTTGAATTAGTCCCAGTAATTTCCTCAAAGAAGAAGCCCAGATCCCAGTCATTAGTCCCATGGTTTACCCAGGCTGTAGCTAAATGATACCTGGTGGATTTGCTTCATTTTAAAATGGCACTGAAAGCATATCATGGTCAGATTAAGGCTGCCTGAAAAGTCTATTTTTCCATTCAGATTGATGCACTTGAACACTTGTTTCAGCTGAGGCATGTTTACTTTTGGGGGTGTGTCTCTTCCTGGGGCTTTCCTGAAGGGCATTAACTATGTTGCTTCTGCAAATTCTCCCCCCTTAAATTCCAGATCTAACTCTTCTTCAAGTTCTGACAGTAGTTCTGGCATGTGCATGCCTTCTAGAAAACCAGCTTTCCTAGAGCGTGTCTCTCCTGCCTCTGAGGTGTAATTTTTTTTGTATTATTTGGCAAATGTAATTGTTATTTCTAGGGGGTGAGCCAATAGGACCTTTTTTGGATTTCAAATTACCTAAATGGCAAACTTCAATTCTCTCTGATTTAACTGCAACACTAGGGGCCTCCCTGCTTTTTTCTCTGTGTTTGTAAGTAGCCCATCCAATGTGAAGGAGTCTTTTCTCTCCTACCATCATATACAACGGGTTTAAATCATATTTCTTCTGGAACATAGATGTAAGATTGCTGTTCATTGTTTCTTAATTGTATTTCTGTTTATCTTGGTCTATTTCTGATTCTAAGGTTAAAACTTTAGCCATACTAAATTTGTTTTGGAAAGCTGCTTCTTTCATCATTAAGCCCTTGATAAACGCTTTTTCTGCTGCCCCTATGGTCTGTGCAGATATTTTTATGTCATCATTCAACTCTAGGTATTCCTGCACTTGTTTACGTAATTCCTTCTTTTTCACTGGTTGACTGTACCACATTAAAGCAACCTTATATATGGGTCTTCATTTATAAAAACTGATGCATCATTGTAGTATTGCAGCAATGTTTCAGAATATGTTGCGCTGCGGTATGCCTATTTGAAATGCCTTGAAGGCATCATATTTTCAGTATGGTGAGCCATGGTGTAAGGTCCCATAACCTAACAATGATGCTTTCATGGGGCGGCTGCCACAGAGAACACTGATACAAACATTTATGTGCTTCAAAAATACCCTAGCGTCACATTTGAGTGTGACTCGTGTCATAAATCCCTTAAAAAGTGGCATATATTAAAAATGTATATATTCCACACCTCGAAACAAAAAGATGAAACAAGCAGCAGCCACAGCAACAACTCCAACAAGCCCAGCCAGGATGTCCAAACAAACCCCTAGGGGAAGAGGAAGAGTAATTTTAGTGAGGTGGAGAATGAACTATTAGTAACAGAAGTGACATAAACATCAACTCTTTTTCACCTCAAAATTACCATCAGGGAAGAAAGAGGCTATTTGGCAGTCCATGGTGGACAAGATCATCAGTGTTGGGCAATCTAAGAGGACAGTGCAAGAGTGCAAGAAGCACTGGCATGATTATAAGCGCTGGACCAAGGAGAAACTATCCAGGAACCTGAGGGCAGCCATGTGGACCTGGGGAAGAGGACCTGAGGAGCCTGAGGTGCTGACCGCCTTTGAAGAGTAGGTGGCAGCAGTCATCCCAGCAGAGTTGGTGACAGGCGTTCCTGGAAAGGACAGTGCTAGCTATGAGGACCAACCAGATCTACCGGGTAAGTGGCAACAAGGGACAATATGGGCAAAAATGTCATGCTGTGCTGCACAGCAACCTAAGTTCCCTGCACTCCGATGTTTGCTAGGGAAAGGGTAGTAATTTCTCATGTACAGTCATACATTACGTAAATATAAGTCATACTGCCCAGTTATATGTTGTACAGCTCAGTCCAGCTCTGTCAAGTATGCCCGTTCCATATGTGATGTGTTGCACCAGTCCAGGGTGGCTTCTGTATACTGGGAGATGTAGTGGAATGCAAAACATGAGTCGCAAGAACTACAAGTGCCACAATACAGAGCAATAAACATACTCAGGAACAACTCATCATGCATGGATACTTGAACCCTCTCCAACCTAATGGAGAAAATGCGAGCTCCCTTGCACCATGAAGCTAGTGTGTCTTACTTTTGCCCATGCAGCCAAATGTGTACAGTAAAGCAATGGCATGGGGTTGTTATAAGGATAAACACCTCATCTGAAATGAGAGTCATGGGTGGGCCATGTGAGGTATCACTACATAGGAACATGTGAAAAGCCACGTGCATTGTCACTAGCATACAACTACATTGCATGCAGTGGTCGCGATATGTGGGGTGAGAGCACACAGGTGTTGCCTTTCGTGGTAGAGATCCCCCAAACTCCTGTCATATAGAAATTCATACTGTGGTTGGGGTTGAATGCAAGTGATAGACACCATTGGATGATACAAATTTATATACTCAACATTTTAGATTTGCTCAATGGATAAAGGGTCAACGGCCACCAGGCATCCCAAGGTTTGGAGAAGAAATCCCCAAATATTAATACAGACAAGGTTTTATCCTGAGCAAACATCCAAACCAAAAGTAAGTCCACTAATTTTTGGTTGTAGTATATTCTTAGCTTTATTCCAATGTTAGAGTTCCAAGGTCAATGTTGTTACAGTCAATCTGAACAAAGATCGAAGCCAACACGTGGTTCGTCTTGTGGACAGTATCACACCGGCTTCATCAGGGCTACAAAAGTACTAATAATACAAATAATTATTTCAGTTACCTGAAAAAGCATCATATTTATGCCCGATCTCGTGACATTTTGGCATTTTGGCAGCAGGATGGTGCTTTTGTACAGGAAGTTTCACCTTCCTGCACAAAAGCAATCCTAAGAGCCATTTTCCTCTTTCTATGTGTGCTGCAGAATGGAACACACATAGAAAGAGGAAAAAACAAGCAGAAATAAAGAATATCCTCCTTGTGAGGCCTCACATCAGAAGGCATAAGGACTTTGCACTTCTCCAGGGTTGATATGGTTTTGTAAATCTAGGGCAGCATCAAAATCCATGGGTGTTATTGGAAACACCCACTGCAACAACCATGGACGGCCTCCCAAGTGCAGAGTAAGAGGAGGCAGTGATTTGCACTGCGATGCCCTACTCAGCATTTATGAGGCCACTAAATGGCACACAGAGTGACTTTGTGTGGCTTCAGAATTCCGATTCAGAGCCCTATGTCACTCATGTACCAGTTCATGTGGTGAAAAGGTAATGCAATGCTCTCATTATTAAGCCCCCATGTGTGTTTGTTGAAAGAATAGATGATGTGTGATCCCGGTAGGGCCCCTGGTAGTACTGTGCACTGTAGTGTTGCTGAGCACCCTGAACTGGTACTGTATCAGAATGGGGAGACATTGCTCAGCAAGAAAGTGAGAAGTGATGTTTGTACTACAAGTAAGCCTGACCAATACACATGGACTGACATGTCTGATAGTATCAAACTTATGACATTGATGGGAAAGGATTACAAAGTAGAGGGCATTGGTGCACTACATCCTCCGTGAGATGTGGACCTAGGCAGATGTTGAAAGAGTCAGGAGGGTGTTGGAAAATCAAATGTATTACCATGAACTAGGTTGCCACAACTATGAGCAGGATTCAGGGATGGTTGTATGGTGAGGTATATGGGCCTCATTGTGTAACAAACCTGGGTAGGTGCCTGTCACAAAATATCATCTTTACTAGCATGTGGGGTACAGCTTGACCTGTAGCCCTCAAGCACAGGCACCCATGTTGATCAATTGGTTATGGTGACTCACATTGTTGGTGTTGGTGTCACATGAGAGTCAATGTATGATCTGGGAGCCATCAGTGTGTGACAGAAGGGGAAGCCCCTAGGAATAAATTAGTATTGCCACAGGATTCATGTACACGTGCAAGTGAGGGGGCTGAGTAAAACAATGTGGAAAACACTGCAGATAACCAACTCTGGCAATGATGAAATGGCATAAGCATCAGTGATAGCAATCTACCTAGTCTGACTGGGCCTAGCACCTCAGAGTTGGTACACAGTGCAGTTAGTCCACACCATGAATGTATGGACTCACACATATGCGTACTATTAACATACACATGTGACACATCCCAAGTCTACAATCATGTCAGCAAAATTATTTTGAGCAACAAAAGTGACACCTGGGAGTGCTTACATGCATTGCAACAATCAATACGCAGCACCACAAACAAAGGGCTAGTTGTGTCAATGAAAACAAATGCATTGCCCATATCTTTAGCGAGGTGTCAGCCAAAAACAACGCTTTAGTAGGAAAGGTGACGCTTTAGTAGGAAAGGTGGAGCTTTAGTAGGAAACATGACGCTTTAGTAGGAAAGGTGATGCTTTAGTAGTAAATGTGACGCTTTATGGAAAGAGATGCTTTAGTAGTAAAGGTAACGCTTTAGTTGAAAACTTGACAATTTAGGGAATGAGAGGCTTTTGCAGTAAATGTGATGCTTAAGTACAAAAGGTGATGCTTTAATCGGAAAGATGAGGCTTTAGGGAATTAGGTGCTATTAGAAATGGGATTTTTGGTTGGCTAAGGCTTGCGCCAAAGCCAGGCAGAAACCACCACTCTAGTCAGGGCAAGGAAGTCACCCGCCAAAGATAACCCCTGCTGACCCCCTTGGTAGCTTGGCATGAGCAGTCAGGCTTATCTTGGAGGCAATGTGTAAAGCATTTGCGCGCGCACCCAGCAACAACACCCAAGGCCCACCACAAAGGAAACTCCACACAAGGTTATATATATAAAAATAGCCTTTGTATTATACCAAACACATTAGATAATAAACACACCATTTACACTGTGCCACTGGCACGGGCAGAATTTACAGGGGATTATATACACAGGACAGGGCCACATGGACCACTGTCAGGAATAAGCACTTGGTAGAACTAGCACTTTGTAGGAATAGAACTTAGAACATAGAATAATTATAGCACCAAAATAGCAAATGTAGCACACAACCAGTAACCACTGGTAGAAGGTAAGTACACCCTACGCAATCCTAAACACCTTAGGCAAATATCACGCAGGGAACCCTGAACTCACTAGCATAACCTAAACTAGGAGAAACAACCTCCTAAGCATAAAAATACAGTTAGAGGTATAGGCATGAAGGCATTACACATGATGCAGAAATCACATTAGGTAAGTCATCATATTTGCGCCAAAAAGTCACATAGCTGACTTCAGGCCAACTTGGCCTCTCAGGGGCTCACAGGCCCAATGTACAGAATGTCTGGGCTGGCTGCGCAGGCAGCCAAAGAAGAATGGTTCTCAGGGTCTAAACGTAGCAGCTCCCCACTAAGTGCTTTGACCACACCAACCCAGCACACCATAGGATTTGATACAATGGATTTGTCAAACCTATGTGTGATGTGATGAGGGAACATATGTAGTAGTTTAAGTGTAAAGGCCTACTGATTTTAATATGATGCCATCAATGTCACACCACCTTTACCCAGTCCCTCACTAACCCGATCACACCCCTTCCTTCCTTCACTGAGAGCACTATCGCTGTGATGCTTTGAAAATGTTGTTTATATTCCCTAAAAAGAAAATTACCTTTGTGATGTACAAATTCACAAATGAACACGGTTGTAAAAATAAATACAATCATTCTTTGAATATTGTAAGCTTTATTGTTTACTCTGTCTAAATAATACATAATGTTAGATATATGTGGTTAACGCTTTTTCATGCAAAAAGAGCTGAATATTTAGAAATAACTGTGAAAACTCACACCATTTTTTCTGTACTGTACTTTGTGACCCAGGTTCTCGAGTTTTTTTGGGTTTACCCCGTCTTAACTCAATACACTAAGTGCTGGGCAGCTGGGGAACTGAGCCTGGCACCAGCGTGCCTTCTGGCTCATCTTCTGGGGCTCTGAATAAACAACTGTGCCCAAGAACAATGTGGGAGCCTGGCAGGCTCTATGAATAAACAACTGTGCCCTCTAGGGCCTCGTGGTCTCTAGAAACAAAATGCGGCCATACGTTGGAACCTCCCGGGCTCTAGGTACAAAATGCCCCATGGAGCCTCGTGGGCTCTAATTGGCCAAATATACTGCCACCACTGTGGGAGTGGCCCGCTGCCAGCCGGGCCGCTCTACCTACAGAAATGCCCGGAATCGTTGGAGCCTCGGGGGCTCTGAAACAAATGTCCCTGCACAGGTGGAGCCTCTCGGGTTCTCAATACAATTATGCCTCCCCAGTTGCAGCAGCCCACTCTCCTGCGGGGCTGCTGATGGACACAGGCTCTGCCTCCACTGTGCCGGTGGAAGCACCAGACTAACGCTCCCACTTCAGCCCCACTCACCGAGGACGACTCCGTGGGATTCTGACGCCTCCCTCTCCGGCGCCGGCCACCGGACTGCCCAACCCACGGTCCCCTCGGGCGGCGCGGCTCCTGGTGCGTCTCGGGGGAGCCCTCCTCAGTGGGCGTCCTCGGGTGTCTGCAGGCTCGGTCTCCTTGGCGACTTCCGGCCTCAGACCTTCCTGCGCATCTCTCCGGGAACACGCAGGAGCGCAGGGTAGGCTCCCGCTGCTTCCTGCTGCAATGCTTCCGGGTCATGCCCCGCCCACGTCGCGGAGAGGGTTGCCTGACTTCCTGGACAAGCCGAGCGGTGGCAGTGACTATATCAAAAATAGGCACCACAACACAAAGTCCCTGGCGGGGTGGGCACCCACTAGGGATATTTAACACGGCAATTGAGCGGGGTGGGCACCCGCGAGGTGTAAGAGGAGGGGGAATACCTACTCCCGGGATTCCCTCTCGAGGAAAGGCAGCTCAGCGCTGCAAAGCCCCCTCATGCTCTACTTCTTCTGGGGGGCCAGAAATACAGGGCTCCTGCAGAAGTAAAAATAAAGCGCTCCCAGGAAAGGGTAAATAAAGCGCTTCCCAGGCGCTTGTCAAATAAAGTCACAAGTCCAGGCAAAGTTTAAAAGCAGTCCTTAGGAAGTCAGGGGGGCAAAGGCTGGGCCCAGGGGCCAGCTCACAGGGCCCTCCAGGCAGCGAGGCTATCCCCAGTGGCGGTCCTCCTGGCGCCCAGCAGCAGCAGCAGGCCCCCCTCAGGTTAGGATCAGGAAGAACAATTTCATGGGGTCACAGCCCCTCATTTATACACATATTCCCTTTGTCTTAGGGTGCAGGGTGGGGGAAGAACAGGCGCAGCTGGTTTTGGAGCACTCTGTTGTGCTCTGCCCCTCTCCCCATTCAGAGGACAGGCTAGGGTCATCAGTCGCACCACAGGTTGCGGAGCCAGCATTGTGTAGGGAAAGCCCAGCCCTATTCAGGTCCCAGGTGCACTCCTCCCACCCATCTGCCTATCAATCTCTCTATTCACCACCAGGGCAGACCATCCTGACTCCTGTAGCCAGGCACACCAGCCAGCTCCAGCCAATCACAAGCCAGACAGTCATTTCACCTTCATTACACAGACATGCCAACTTCTAGAAGTGGCACTTCCACACTAGACACATTAAAGCCGCACACATCATCATGCAGCATTTAATCACACGAGTCCGCACATACCAAACTAAACCTTGCACTCCCCACGCATCAGAAACTACCATGGACACATACATTCCCCATGCATTCCTATGGGAGGGCAGGCCAATCTCACAACATGCACTCAGAGTGCGCACATACTTTACACTGGGACTCAATGGTAAAGTACGCAGAAGCCAAAAATAACTAGCACCAGGTCACATATCAAAGCAAATAGTTTAGGGGTGAACCTGCAAGAAGGGCCAAGTCCAACAGGTGCTTTAGTAGGAATTGTGGTGCTTTAGTAGGAAAGGTGACACTTTAGTAGAAAACATGATGCTTTATGGAATGAGACACTGAAGTAGTAAAGGTGACGCTTTAATAGGAAATGTGCTGCTTTAGGGAACGAGACGCTTTAGTAGTAAAGATGACGCTTAAGTAGGATAGGTGGCACTTTAGTAAAATAGGTGATGCTTTAGAGAACGACATGCTTAAGTAGTAAGGGCGAAGCTTTAGAAGAAAATCTGACGCTTTAGTAGGAAGCGTGACACTATAGTAGTAAAGGTGATGCTTTAGTAGGAAAAGTGATGCTTTAGTAGGAAAAGGGATGCTTTAGTAGTAAAGGTAACGTTCTAGAAGAAAACGTGATGCACCCAGCCAAGAAATGATGCAATGTCTCAGCCATGCTGCTGATCCCACGCTACACCTAATCAAGGATCAATACTCTGTAACATCACATACAAATGGCCCATACACATTCACCCAAACCCCTTAGTCAAGTTTTAATGACATTAAATACTTGTTTTCTTCACAGGTTCATGTTTTAACATTTCTAAATATATAACTAAACCTGTATATCAACTCTCTTTCCTCTGGTTGAAGGACAAATTAGTTGAGTAGTTGATGGTAATAATAGTACTATCTAACTAACTATTTAGTTAGCTAAGAATCATAGACGCTCGTAAAGATTAATACATTTTATCTCAAATAACTGTGAATTAAAAATGCTCATCGCATACAGGTTACAAATGCAAACAATGAAATTCACAAGAAGGAGTGAAAACATCAGCAAATGCAAACAGTGTCATATTCATCATCAATTTTAAACGATATGCACATGAAGGAGTGGATAGATTAAGAGACATAAGTTTCAGCAAATAACGTGAAACAACATACATATGACGGAGGGATGGATGAAGAGACATAAGTTTCAGAGACAAAAATACATTTGCAAATAATTATGCAAAGTACGAACCAGATGGATATACTAACCCAAAGACTAGTGAAATACCACCCCCCTGCCAAGGGCGTATTGGGGGTCTCCTGTAATAGAGTCAGGGCACAAAGACTTCAGAACCCAAGAATGGGACAGGAACATAAACAGCCAGGCTTCTCAGCAAACCACCAATCATCGACGCATCACCCCTCTCTCCTGCTGCCTCTCTCTCCTCGCAAGCCTAACCACACCCCCAAAGGCACCGAAGTTATACCCTAAAACCTACATGTCCAACCGCTTCAGTTGAATCAATTCATAACATTTGACTTCTTATTGGTTGATTTGGGAGGTGGTCTGTCACACCACCAGTTTCCTATTCACAATTTCTGGAGTCTTTTGCTTATTCGTTGTTTGCATAACATAATTTCTGACTCATTTATTCATTTTTAACACTTGATACGTTCACAATATTTCACATGTTTTTCTCAGCTACTGCTGCAGAAGAATTCTTGGGTCTCAGGGCCAGTCTCATCCTTTTGGCAGGCAAACAATGTTCTTTGAGCTGAACAACCTTAGACTTTTGCGCTTCTTCTGAAGTGTTCTTCACCCCCCATCTATTGTGTTAACTTAAGCATTTTCAGGCCTGTTCATCTCACTATGGCAAATAAAACACAAGCATTCATTAATTACATGAAAAATCACTTTTCACTGTTTACCACCCAACTTTCCATTATCCCATGTAAAGGTTTTTCCTTACAAAACCATAAGCAGAAGCAGCATTATTTCTTTTTTTAAAGCAATATGCAAAACTTGTGAAATGCAGCCTAGTCATGCATTATTTCTTGTTTCTTTCAAAGAGCAATATAAAATGTGGCTTTGTTCTTTCATGCATTAGTTCACATTAGTGCACACATGCGCAAAGCAGTTTTCTGCCTGTTTCATTGTGTTTTTGGACATTAGTACCACTGCACAAAGTTAGTACATGTTATGGGGGTGTTAATCCGAGCAGGTTTCTATTTGCGAAAACCCTGCTCTATCACTGCAAACCAGGAAGTGTGCAGTTCCTTTCACTTACAGTTTTTTTGTCTGTGCTGGCTGTTGGAGGTGTTTGGTGTGATCTCTTGTGATTAGGTATGTTATTTGGTCTTGTTTGTGTCTCTGCTGTAAACTGTAATTTATGTTTTTAATTGGAGTTTATAAAGTTTTATCCACTGTATTGTCAGGTGATTGTGAATTCAGGGGTTAGTAGGTTTAGGGCTAGGGAAAGGGGTATTTTTTTTAGTTTTTTTAGTTTAGGGTGGCTAGTGTGGGTAGGGAGATGTTGAGCAGGGCCTGATCTAACAACCTGTTTGAAGAAGGTTTGCTTGCCTGCTGTTGCTGTTGGTGCGATACCTGACAAACATGATCAGCAGTGAAGATAGAGTGAGCCAATGCTACCCTACACATGCGAGGCAGGAGCGTTGGAGAACTTACGATTACAAATGAGTCGACTCTTCAATGTCCAGTGGAGCATCCATCGACTGAAGCTCCGATGGGCCGATATTGTCAGCCGGGAGGCAGGCCTCCTTGATTACCTGTGGATTGAAGTTGGTGGGCCTACTGGTAAGTCCCTATATTCCATGAGCTTGTAGCTGTGTGGCATTTACACACATCTTTAAATGGTTTTCCTTCAAGAAGTCCCAGATATTACATGAATTAGTAAGGCATGATATTGACCAACAAATGTAAGAGAACAGAGCATGCCACATGAGCCAGTTCAACGGGGAATTACAATAGCCAAAATATACCATGCAATGCAGGGGAGGCCCATAGCTGCTGTTGGACTCATTGGCACTGTGTAGGGAGTATTGCACCCGGACTGTTAGGTCAGTACTGAGTCCAAACTGTGGGGCCACCGCCATGTACGTTGTGGAGATCACACTCACACTCACATGACACCAGGCCACAAGTTGCACATGGTGTTTGGTTTACCCCCAAAATGGTCACACATAAGTCTATATAGTCAAAAATTGTAATAACTTCTTTATGAGCCTGTTAAGTCCTTGAATGATCATTGTTCATTTACAGTGCACTGTTCACATGTAAGGAGCTAAGTGAAGAAGACAAAAAAGCATAGGGACTGTCTGATGTGTATAGCATTGTAAAGAACATGTATTGACTTGAGAAAGCCCCAGCATTATCATACTAGTCAGGCAGTGCAGGTAAGGGTGGTGGGGCTGTGGGGGGATTTCAACAGATGACAAGGGAAATGTAACTATTTATGCAATATTCCCTTGTCATGATCTGTCGATATTCCCCCCACACCGCCTCACTGCCCCACCGTAGAAACCTGCATGGGTCGCAGCTGATACTTGGCAGAATTTGGTCAGTCAAATTGAATTGTTCACATAACCATCAAAGCCAGCCACCCTTGCATTGTGTAGTAAGATAGGCTGCTCTTGTACCTTGTTTGTACTATGCACCTGATATGTGATATTGCTGATATTATCTGAATACACCGCAACATAGCTTACCTCTGTCCATCATTAGGGCAATCCAACTTTGCCTTATGCTACAAGTCCAATTTACACACAGTACCAGGCATTTGTGAAGTCAATGTACTGTGCTTCATATGTACACAGTGTACATTTTCAGCCATCGCAGAGCAATGTACCATATTTTTCACTTGTCGCTGGATCCAACACATACACCAGTGGTGAGGTGGACAGCTTCAAATACTAAAATGCTACCAATCAGTGTAATCTGATTGTTTCTGTGCTCTGTAAGGATTGTATGTGTTCTCGTTCATTGGTTGAATTTAGATTTGTAAGGGTTATCAGACAGGGGAAACAAGCTTTACCTTACATGTAGACTCACTGTAGATTCACAACAAAGGAAGGACACATTTGCATGTGTAATTGACCAGGCCAAATTTCAATGTGAATTAATTCCCAATGTATACAGTCCCACATGATGGATGCTTCTGAATCTGTTGTGCAAATGTTGTGCCAGCCATGGTGTGGCTGCTTATGGCACATGTACCACCAGCTGCACCAAAACCAACAGATGGTTATCCGTTCAAATAGATCTCACCCATATTATGAACTGAAAGTGACAACATGTATGATCAATTTTGTGTGGCAGGACCACACAGGCTGTGATCATTCCCACCTCAGTGCAGAATGAATAGGTATGAGTCAATATGGGACACGTCACCAGTCTACTCATGCCAATGCAGTTACATGTCTCACTCATGCCCTCTTACACCTAATGTCCTATGCCCTATAATAGACACATGTCCATACCTTTGTATTATTTTGTGAGGAATAGAGGCAATATGTTAAGTACCACAGGCATGTATGCGCTGTGCTGTCAGCCTGCAGGCTATTTCACAGTCCACCTACCGCTGCCATTACCAAAACTGTATCACCCAGGAATTGTCACCTTTGAACCTTTTTGGCCAAATAACGGCAAGATATGGCACCATATACTCAAATATATGAGCTCTACAGCATGCACGCACACACTCATCACATGGATTAAGTATGAGTTGATGTGCATCTAAGTAACAATCCATACATAAATGTATATGTAATGGACCACTTGCTATTGGTTGAATTTCATTATGTGATCTATGTGAAAGTGTACCAGGAATGTCCAATTGTTGTTCTTGGAGAAGTGTCCAAAAGTTCTGTTGATCTGGAGGTAGCTAACCACACTCTGTCTATGTTTTGACTACCTGGCACAGAGTTAATCTATGCTGCAATGTCTGTGGCCTTGTGTATTTGCCATAACTGTGAAGCATTGCTGAGGCACAATATATATATTTGCCACACATTACTCATTTCACATGGGTGATTGACCATAGATTTTACCCCCTTGCATTGCATGACAATCCCCTGGGAGTACCTAGATGGAACATGCGTACCATTCCATGTATACACAACATAATAATTCAGAATCTGTCTTCATATGCACATCGGTATAAGTTTATGAGGCCATTTTCTGTACCTACAAAGCCAAGACCTGAGTACTTCTGCATTGTCATTTTTGGTAGGCCTGGACTATGAACTTCATTCCATTCACAGAGTTTGCGGTGTTTTCTGCACTTTGCATTCTGTGGAGCTCGTGGAGTGCAGAAAACTCCCATTTGCAAGGTGCAGCTGTGTTTTTTCCCCGCTCGTGATCGCAAATGGTAAGTTGCGAGCGTGAGCTGCCGCTGAGGTAGAATTTCTACCCTAGCGGCATAAATACCAGCACAAACTGCAGTTCGCACCGCTCTCCGCCACTCACGGAATTCCAGAGAGTTTTTTATAACTTTGTGGAGGTCCGCGTAGCAAAACTCAGCGAACTACACCCAGGCCTAATTTTTGGAGATGTGAATGTGTCTTTTGACATTAGGTCATGATTCTTTTCATACCTGTCTTTTTTTGGATGGACATGCCACTTGTGCTGGTAAATCTTATACATGCATGCAACTCGTGACAATTTGGACAAATTCTGCTTTGTCTGATACAAATGTCCTTCCTCTCCAACAGACAACACGACCCTTGAACAGGAGAAATCGTATTGGATTCGCTTGGAGAGGTACCGCCACATCAGGACATTGCAGCCACAAAGTTGATGATGGCAGGCATAGAACTGCAGGTGGTGACACTAATGAAAAAGGTCCTCACCTTGCAACAGTCTGTAAACAGGATAGAGCAGCAATTTTAGGCCATCCCTCCGATCTTTTGTCCCTCCCCAGTTCATATTGATTGTTTGTAGTGTACAGGATTTTAGCATGGGGTAGAATAGGCATTAGCATAGTAATAGGTTATGTTTGTTTTACTGTTGTTATATATTTTAATATTTCTCTGTTGTTAGGTGGGGATATGGGTGGGTAGGTTGTTAAGTGGGTAGGGGATTAATGTTTAGTATGTGTATAACAATTCAATAAAAAATATGTTTGGGTTTTAATATTTAGGTAGTTTGTGTATAAGTGTAGCTCATGTTTGTCTCCTGTGCAAATGTGTATTAAGCGGGTGGAGGGTTGATGTTTCACCTGTCTGTAGTGGTATATGTGTAGAATAGGTTAAGCAAAGGTAAGGTAGGTTATGCTAGTTTTAAGTTAGGACAGTGTAGGTAATTTCGCATAGTCTAGTTTAGGCATAATTTAGATAGGAATAGTTACTGTAGGCTATTTATTTTTAGATTTTAGGAATTTTACGGTGTGTTAAATGAATATTCTTTTGCACTTTCACAAGAACTTACTTATTAACTGGGTGGCAGTTGTCATATCTGCTTAGGTTGGGTTAAGCACATGCTGTAAGAATACCTACCAGTGTTTTTATACATATGTTACTAAGTGGAGCTCCTAATGAGTAGATCATCTCAAGTTTGCAATGAAGTCACTTAGGGAAGCTTCAAATGCCATTGTGCTCTGTAAGTGGCACTTTTGCTGTGGATAGAACCCAAACAAAAAAAAACAATTGATGGATGTAATGCTGAAACAATGTCAAACATTCACCCCTAGTACAGGGATCTGGGCCTAAATCCATCATTTTTTGCACACCATGTCATTCTAGTATAGACCCAGCCATATGCAAATCAGTCTTGACCCTGCTCCCCATATAAACAGTAAAGCTGGAACTGCTAGGCCTGTTCTTCTCTAGACCAGAAACAAGCATCCTGGGACTGGTTTCAGGGCATCACCGATCATCAGTCAGGCCAGCTTGACTGTAGTGGCATGGTAAACATGGGACCCACGTCTGGTCATGCCCTCCCCACTTAGGGTAACAACTGCAAAAAAGAGCAATTGATGGACGGAATGCTGACACAATGTCAAACATTCATCCCCAGTACAGGGACATGGGCCTAAATTCATAGTCTTTTGCACACATCCCATTCCAGTTTAGACCCAACAATATGCAAATCAGTTTTGATCCTGCTCCCCATGGAAACTGTCCAGCCCAAACTGCTGGACCAGGTCCTCCCGGATTCAGTGTATCACCCTTCATCAGAATAGATACACAGCCCCAAAAAGGTAATAACCTGCTGTTGCACTGTATGTGTAAATTATGCTGCATGTTTTGTATGGATGATTAAGTCAAACCATTGTGACTAATCAAGGATGTGTTAGGGGTCACACTGATGCCAGCCACTAAAAAAGTCTTTCTAGCAGCATTTTGTTGTCACATCACTTTTATTTTCAGGCTAGTATGCATGGAAGTATACACCACCTGTGCAGAAACTACATTCGGTTTTACCATTAACTGATTGATAAGTGTAGCACTTCATGCATATAACCTTGGGAAACTACTTGCTAGTTTAGATGCACATAGAGATCATATCAATTATTTTGCTTGCCATGTGCAGATTTACCCCTGGGTCTATGAAACATAATTCCCTTTATATAATAGGTAGTATCTTTAGGGTCAGTCAAATCATGAACAGACATACAACACGCTAGTTCTGGTACTTGAACCAAGAAGCAAGTGGCAGGCCTTGTGGCAACAACCCCAAAATACTTTGTGAGCCATTGGATGTCCAGACAGAGTCCATGGGGGAATACATGTCATGGGACATGTAGAGTAGAGGAGTGTTCCAGTGAGGATTCGGACTGAATTAGGGAAGATAGGACACATTGACAGTCCAAAAAATGGGTGAGATCAACAGGTGGGAAAGCAAATAGGGGACAGTACCAGTTAAGAAGTACACTGGCATGGCAAAGCATAGGTCAAAAAAGAAACTGGCCATGTGGCAAATAGAAATGCTACTGCCCAGTTTTTGGAATGAAAGAGGTGAAGTCCTCATTGTTGTCCTCTGATGTATGCGGTGCCTCTGTGAAGGGGGTTTAGGTGCTGGAGGCAATAGAGGCACTCCCACATAATGAGTAAAAGATGTGGAACTCCTGTTCCCAGCAGCATTTCTCTGCACCAACAAATAAGACAGGACAGAACTAGGAAGGGCCTGCTAGTTTTCAAGCACAACAGCAACATTGTGGTGTAAGCCACCCATTGTTACTATGCAGGGGTCCTGCTTCTGCTCCATGAACTTCAGGATGTTGCGGATTGCCTCCGTCTGGTTGACTACCTCTCTAGTACCACTTTGGCAGGGCAGCTGTTCCTCCATCTCATGACACCAGCAATGTCAGTCAGGACTGATCCAAGCCATGGAATTGTGGGTATGTTCCTTTTATAGCTTCAAAGGTGTCCTTATTGGGAGTGAGGCACCAACGGACTCCCTCTAATGTGCCCACCACGGTGTCCATTCCACCGGCACCACATCTGCCTGCTCCAGCTGGACTCCTACAGCACAATATTTAAATTCAACTTGGGGACCCTCAGAGTCCAGCGTCCAGGGCTAAGTGTGGACCTGCTGGCTGGTGGTGTTTGTTGGGTGATATCCGGATCCTCTAGAGACCCTGTGACGCTTTCTGACCTTCGTGCGATCGGAGATGGTGCCTGAATGTAGTACAGGATTTGCTTGAGGGTGTCTTAGTGGAGGGCTGTCAGGCTCTCATACTCAGCAGGATCCTCATCAAGGACAGGCAGATGGTCAGGAGTTGTTGTTACATCCTCTGCAATGGATATATGTTGAAGGTGATTAATGTTAGATGGTGGCATGAGTAATCTGTTTGACAATCAGATTTCCTACTTATTCACTTTCAGGTCAACATTAATGCTTAGGACATCCGTTCCTCATAGGTTTTGAGGCCACGTTGCTCTATAGTTGCCTTTTAGATGGCACACCTCCGCATTGTTCACACAACCACTGTGAGAAAAGGCTGACTTGTCATGACAAATATTGCAATATAGTTACACAGCTTGCTGGGCCGGCCATTCCTGCACATGTGATATGAGGTAAGGTCCACATCTGTCTTGGTGATTTGCTTTGTTTTTTATGATGCCTATACTCACTGTGTTTTGACATATAGAAACCACTTCTGTGAACATTTCACCTAGGACCCAGGGTGCCTGCATTCCCTGTAACCAATACTTAGCCCACAGCTTCTGTGAAGGTGATATGGGTGTGGTCACGAATTAGTTATAATTCTGCAGTTGGCCTTTAACACAGTACACCACTGCACACTACCTTATTGTGCTGTTGTGCATGCACATTGTGCTGTCATGTGGGCAGGTGTCCAGTTTTTCACAGATATCCTCACACCTCTACACAGCATCCAACCTTGCTATTCTGCTGGAGTGTGTGAGGGCATGTACTTACCGTAGGTATCCTATTTGTGTAGACTTATGTGATTTAATTGTAAACACATTTGGCTACTTATTTGAGGGGATGGACCCAGTCAAACTAGGTAGATTGCTAGCACTGATGCTCACCCCATTTCATAATTGCCAGAGTTGGTTATCTGCAGAGTATCACACATCATTTGACTCAGGCCCCCTCACTTCTACATGTACATGCCTTCTCTGTCAATCCAGATTTTGGCCAGGGACTCAACTTACTGCCACACACTCATGTGCCTACAACACCAACAAAACAATATGCATGAGCATATCCAATGAGCTGAAAAAGCTGGCTATTCTTGAAGGCTATGGGTCAAGCTGTAGCCCGCATGGTAGTGATAACTAGCTCGAATTGGTGACATGTACCTATTCAGGTTTGGCAAATAACTGGGCTCATTCACCTCAGCCTCCAAACATCCCGGACTTCAGCCCTTTGTGGTGGCAAACCAGTTAATCATATACTTTGACAGATCCCTGTTTGACATCATCCAACTCTGACATGTGTGGCATAGTGAGACAATTTGCCTTCAGACCCTCCTGCTAAGTGATACATCTTCACCCTGGGCCACACCACGTGTAGGATGCAGTCCCACAATGGTCTCTTCTCTGTCATTGCTTCCCATCGTGCTATGCACTGTCATGCAATTTACTATTCACGTAGCTCTTGGCATGTTCCTATGTGTTGATCTTTCACATGCACGACACTTGACCACCCCCTCTCAGATGTGCAGTTTATCCTCTAACATGCCCCTTCCATTGCTTTACAGATCAGTTGTGTGTGCATAGGTGCAAGTTTGACACAGTGACCACATTGTGCAAGGTGGCCTGCATTGCAACAGTCAGGTTGGGCAGGGAAATGTGTCTATGCATGGTGTATTATTCCAGTCCATGTTTTTTGCTGTTTATCCTGGGACTTGTAGCTCTGCTGACTCAAGTTGTACATTCCACTACCACTAAGTGCCAGTATACAAAGGTGAACCGGGACTGGTACTGCACTTCATGCATGGAAGGGATAAACATGACAGAGCTGGACTGAGCTATGCCATATGTAACTGGGCAGTATGACTTACACTTATGTGATGTTAAATGGCACATGACCCAGATTCATAACCTTTGCCCTGCACACAGCACCGTGGAGCGCTGGGACATAGGTAGCTGCACTGCACAACATGAAATTCTTGCCCACATTGACCCTTGTTGCAACTTCCTCATGGGCTGCACTGTCCTGTCCCGAAACCTCTGCCTCCAACTCCATTGGGCGGACAGTTGCCACCTGCTCCTCCAAGGCATCCAGGTCCTACTGGGACACCCGGCTTCCTTCTGCCATCTGCATGGCGGCCTTCAGGTTGTTGGCCAGTTTGTCCTTCATACCACGCTTATAGTTGTGCCAGTGTTTTTTACCCATGTGACAGTCGAATGTCCTCTTGGCTTGTACCACGTTGTTACTCTTGGCCACTATGGACTGCCAAATAGCCTCTTTCTTGCCTAATGGCAATTTTGAGAGGGCAAAAAGCTTATGTTGGGACTCTGTCACCTCAGTGATTAAGTTGTCATTCTACTCCACACTGAAATTGCACTTCCTCTTCCCCTGGGACTATTTCTGGACATCCTGGATAGTGCTAGGGATGTTGGGATTGTTGTCCTGGCTGCTGCTGTATTTTCCCTTCTCCATGGCTGCCTTCTATGAAGTGTGCCATATTATTTTCTCCAAGCATCATTCTGTATATGTTTTTGAAACTTGATGCACTGAAAAGTGACGCTAAGATGGTTGGCGTCACTTTACATACAGCTAATCATCCTTACATCAGTTTTGCTCCCGATGTGTCAGTTTCCGCTGAAACATCATGCACACTGAAGCATCAAACTTTTTTGAAACAGCCTATACCTTATACCATGGGGAATCATGCATTAAATTTGGAGCATCCATGGCTTTTAAAAAAGACACAGTGAACCGCAAGTCATTTTGACGCTTCGCTACGCAAAGAAGCGCTGCCCATGATAAAGAAGGAGGTATATCAGATAATTAAAAGGGAGGAGGTGACTTTGAGAGACCTTGCTTGTTTAATTGGACTTCTGTCTTCTTCAATACAGGCAGTTTTTCCAGGTCAATAACATTACAGGCATTTGCAGTGCTTAAAAGTGGATGGGTTATGACGAGGTCTGTGGTATAAAGACAAAATAAAGATGACAGAGGAAGTGAAGTTGGAATTGTCCTAGTGGTTGGAAAACCTAGATGCTTGCAATGCCCATGCAGTTTTTGGAACAATTCCCGATCTGTGTGGGAATCATATATGCAAGCAATCTTGGATGGGGAGCAATTTGTCTAGGTCAGGAAATGAGAGGGAAGTGGAAAGGGAAGGAAAAGATGGAACATATGCGGGAGTTGACGGTAGGTCTGTTTGCTCTAGGTAGTTTCAAGACCAAAATTCAGGAACTTTCATTTTAATTGAAGATGGACAATGTAGCAGTGGTTACTTATAAGAAAGGAGTCATGGGACAATTGTCAGGAGAGCAAAATATGTGTTAGTCCAGTACTTTAAAGGGAAGGAAAATGAAGTGGCAGATTTGATTTCTCTCAATTTGAGTTCCAGCGTTTTGCTGCTGCGTAGAGAACTTTTTCAAATGATATAGTCGTTCTTAGATCCAAAAGAAGTGAATTTATTTGCATTCCGTTTAACAATTCAGATGGAGAAGAATTTCAGCTGGTGCCCTGATCCAGGGGCAGTGGAAGTGGATGCATTTACTCAGAAGTGGAAGGATCTGAGAGGATATGCTTTCCCAAGGGAGAAGACAGAAGAGTCAGATTGCGTTGGTGACTCCTTTTTGGGTAACAAAAGTTTGTTTTCCATCAGTGTTGGAGTTGGTTGGTGAAGAAACTCTGCGGATTCAGTCATACAAAGGAATGTTCATTGGTTCAGACGGGGAGAAACATCCTCTAGTAATGTCAGGTTTGCTCAACCTTCTAGTCTGGAAGATATCAGGGGATCAAGAAGATTCCTTCAGAATTGCATAATGAATAAATATACCACAGGACTAAGGAAGAGGTATAAAGGGGCATGGAATGTCTGGGTATGTTGCTGCGTGGAAAGGGATTTGGATTCCATGGAGGCTGATATGGTTTATGTAGCTAATTTATTGGCCTTATTATTTTATGAAGGTTTTTTATACAGGAATGTAAATTATTACAGGCCAGCTGTTGCAACAGGTCATTCAATGGTGCATGGTTCTGATGGAGCAAGGTTTTACACGTAAAGTGACTTGCTCATACTCAACCCTCTCGATAACAATATTAAAGTACTAACTAACATGTTTTGTCTTATTAATATTGCATTACACAACATATTAGATATCTAGAGAAAGCTTGTCAATGTGCTTTTACTAACTATAATCCGCTTACACTAAAATGGCTGCTGCTACGTGGGATTTTCTACTGCGCATGCGTCTGTCATGCCCACATGACATGCTTGGTGGGAAAACTTTTGTTTCTGCGCAATAGAACTAAGATGGCTGTTATGTGTCCTAATGTGCAAGAAACTTGCAAAGCTGCTTTGCTAAGCTGTTGAATTCTCTCAATTTGAGTTCCAGCGTTTTGCTGCTGCGTAGAGAACTTTTTCAAATGATATAGTCATCCTTAGATCCAAAAGAAGTGAATTTATTTGCATTCAGTTTAACAATTCAGATGGAGAAGAATTTCAGCTGGTGCCCTGATCCAGGGGTAGTGGATGTGGATGCATTCACTCAGAATTGGAAGGATCTGAGAGGATATACTTTCCCAAGTGAGAAGACAGAAGAGTCAGATTGCTTTGGTGACTCCTTTTTGGGTAACGAAAGTTTGGTTTCCATCAGTGTTGGAGTTGGTTGTAGAAGAAACTCTGCGTATTCAGTCACACAAAGGAATGTTCATTGGTTCAGACGGGGAGAAACATCCTCTAGTAATGTCAGGTTTGCTCAACTTTCTAGTCTGGAAGATATCAGGGGATCAAGAAGATTCCTTCAGAATTGCATAATGAATAAATATACCACAGGACTAAAGAAGAGGTATAAAGGGGCATGGAATGTCTGGGTACGTTGCTGTGTGGAAAGGGATTTGGATTCTATGGAGGCTGATATGGTTCATGTAGCTAATTTCTTGGCGTTATTATTTTATGAAGCTTTTTTATACAGGAATGTAAATTATAACAGGCCAGCTGTTGCAACAGGTCATTCGATGGTGCATAGTTCTGATGGAGCAAGGTTTTACACGTAAAGTGACTTGCTCATACTGAACCCTCTCGATAACAATATTAAAGTACTAACTAACATGTTTTGTCTTATTATTATTGCATTACACAACATATTAGATATCTAGAGGAAGCTTGTCAATGTGCTTTAACTAACTATAATCCGCTTACACTAAAATGGCTGCTGCTACGCGGGATTTTCTTCTGCGCATGCGTCTGTCATGCCCACATGACATGCTTGGTGGGAAAACTTTTGTTTCAGCGCAATAGAACTAAGATGGCTGTTATGTGTCCTAATGTGCAAGAAACGTGCATCGGTGCTTTGCTAAGCTGTTTGTTTTCGCTTAATATTTAATTCAATAGTATAAAATAAAATTATGGGAATAGAGTAGATAGCAGTGGTATACAGTGTATTCATTTATTCTCTGTTTCCAAAAACTGTTTCTTTTCTATTTTTACATGTCACCAAAATTATGGGCCTAAATGCTTTGCTGAACTCCATCTTTGGAGAAACTGCGCCTGTGCGACAAATGTCCTGAAGCCACAGAAGCTGTAGACTTGAAGAGTGAACTCGTTGCCTTGCTGGAGGAAGCTGAATTGATTAAATTGTTTTAAAATAATCATTGATACATTTCACTACCAGGAGGAATAAAGAACATGGGTAGACAAAATTATGGGAGGGAACGACTTGAATACATGATTGACAAGTTGTTTCTAAAAAAGTATGGTGTGACGGCTACTCCTTGTTCGTTGTCCAATAAAATTGTGGGATTCACACATTTGCAACATTTGGGGGTGGTACACTGACCTGAAAAATAGTATAACTAGGGTAGGCTTAGTTAGTTAGATTGTCCGACTTGTCCAAAAAGCTGACCTGTCACTGACCCAACGTACTCAATAGGTGATCGGGAGCAGAGTTGCTGGCGGAGCACTCTGCCAGAAGATTCGATAACCCAATTGGGGTTCTGGGGAGGAGATCAATGACCCAATCGGGGTTCGACTGTTAGCTGCAGAGAGGGTTTACAACGTTGGCGTTTTGAACTTTAAATGTGGTGCCGGTCTTAGCCTGTGGTGGTTCTATCCTGATCCAATTTGGTCCGTAGCCTGTCCTCATTCTGGCTTGCACCTGTTCTTTCCTGCTTGCACCTATACTTTGGGATTCTATTTCTTTGTCTCAGCCTATGACCAGGGTTGATCATCACACTGAAATAGGTAACTATTAAGTGTGGGTTTGTCATTGTACTGTTTTCCCTTTTTCTCTTACCCACCCTCTGTTTAAATGCTTAACAACATTTTCTCTCCAAAATCATTTAAAATGCTTATGTTTTTAAATCTGCATTAATCTAAACAGAATAAGAAATTAATTTGAGTTTCATGTTTTATACGTTTTCAAAGATCTTATTTAGATAAATGATTTTAAACCTTTCATGAGTTTGTGGTTATTTATGAAATGCTAAATGTTATTATTGCTACCTATTTTCTCTCTAACTCCCTTGATCCTTTTGGACTATAGGTATCGGTGACTTGGATTGGTAAGATAAATGGTCAAAATCCAAACGGTAAAACCCCAATTGATTTGAGTGTAGGTTTACCTGTTTAATACATATATAAACATATGGGCCCAGGTGAGTATGTTGAGCAGGTGAGCCTGCGCTCTATCAGTTCCTCTATTGGGAAAAATCCTTTGATTTGCAGAGTATTACAAGGGATTCATCTGAAGAGACCTCCTTTGTCTCGTTATGAGAATGTTTGGGTTGTTAACTGGGTTTTAAGGATGTTTGAAACTTACCCACTGAATCAATATTTAGCAATAAGGGAACTGATGTGGAAGTTAGCAACTTTACTTAGTTTAATTTCCTTTACAAGAGTGTCTGATGTTGAAGTGCTAGATATCAGAAGACGATTTTAACAACCGGAAGGATGTGTTTTTTGAAGTATGGAGAAGAACAACGACTATGTATGTTTCAATTTTCTATCCGAAATTTGAGAGCCACCAGAGATATTGTATGGTGGAATGCTTCAAAGTGTTTGAGTCTAGAGTGAACAGCAATTGTTAATTATGTAAATCCATTTAAAGCATTGTTTGCTGCTACTATTGCAAGATTGGTGAAAAAGGTCTTGAAAGAGTCTGGTGTGAACATTGAAAGGTTTAAGCCACATTTGATGAAGGCACTATGGCTTCTATGGACTTTACAGCAGGGGTGCGCTTGGATGAGGGGAAGAGAGAAGCTGATTGGTCAAATGCTGGAGTTTTCAGGAAATGTTATTTTAAACCTGTGGAGCATGATTTCCAATTGTGCTTTTAGAGACTTTTAACATGTATAATGCTAGCCTCCTGTCTTGCCATGAAATGTTGATTCTCATAGTTTAGTGAATAGAGAATCATCAATCAACTAATCAATCAGTTATTTGTGAAGCGCGCTACATACCCGCAAGGCACTGGGGGGGGGGGGTGCTACTGATCGAACAGCCAGGTCTTGAGTATCCTCCAGAAGGTCAGCAGGTCTTGGGTCTGTCGTAGGCTCAGTGGGAGGGTGGTCCATGTCTTGACGGCGAGTGGTGGTTTGTTCTTCCACCGGTGGTAGTTCTTCGGATGCGCGGGACAGTGGCGAGTGAGAATGGCGGAGAGTAGCTGGCGGATGGGGATGTAGGAGGAGAGCCGTCTGTTGAGGTAGGCAGGGCCGGTCTTCTGGTGTGCCTTGTGTGCGTGGGTGAGGAGCTTGAAGGATATCCTCTTGTTGACGGGAAGCCAGTGCAGGTTTCTCAGGTGGGGGTGATGTGACCGTGGTGTGGTACGTCGAGGATCAGTCGTGCTGAGGCATTTTGGATGCTTTGTAGTCGTTTGATGAGCTTGGTCGGGGCGCCCGCGTAGAGGGCGTTTCCATAATTGAGTCTGCTGCTGACGAGGGCCTGGGTGACTGTCTTTCTTGTATCTGTCGGGATCCATCTGTAGATGATTTTATTAAACAATAAAGTGGCAAAACTTAACTCTAGTTTTGTAAAAGTAATAACAACCCCCATAAACCAAAGTGAGTCCAACAAGGTGGACCGGCCACTGGAAATGGCTTATGTCCAGTAGATGCCTATAGAAAGAGGAAGAGGAAAATCCTCTTTCTTTATAAAAGGACCCTCACTCACCACTAGTTGGTGACATGCTTCATCATTGGGTCCCCGCTGGGGTGGCCGAATGCCTCCCCAGCGTGCTACAACGCCTGTGTTACAGCGGAGCTGGATGTGATGAGTGCAACAGTGCTCTAACTAAATTGTGAGGATAACTGTGAGTGCAAATTAAAAAATACAAGGTTGATACCCAAAAAAACTTTTAATAGAGGTCAACCCGTATTGTCTAAAAACAGTGAGAGCAGACCAACTAGGTTCTAAATTAGGAAACCTGTGTCCTTTAGTCAGTGGTCAACTTGTTTCTGCTGCTCTATGTGTGTATTCCCTCAGCATTCGTCAGGACGTAGTATAAAATAGAAAGGCTGGCCACCGGTGGTGTGCGCTCGCTGAGTCGCACCCTCCCGTGAGGCACTACATGTGAAAAATTAGAAAAGCTGTAGTAACTCACGGTTTCTGCCCGTGGCGGCTCACTGAATATCACAGGAGCGAAAAATCCTGTGGAAAATGGGAGGACAAAACACCATAACATATAATGACATATGAAGACATAAAATTGATGTTTATCATTGTACTGCATTATACTCGTTGTCAATTGTCTGGTATTAATGACCAAAACCTCCAATATAACCTGAATGGAGAGGTAGGTAATATCTCTTAATGATAAATTCAAAAAGAGAAACAAGAACCGTATTATTTGGTTCCAGCAATGTTGAATTAAACAGAGGCAGTATATCGGGCAAAATTAATTAAAATTAAACTGCCTTGGTCTGAAAAACAAGTTGAGCAGGAGCATTAGGGCTGTGGAATAATCCTGTCTATAGTTAAATCACCAGTGGTATATCGAGAACCAAAGGCCCCCAATCGGTGTAAGTATAGAGGCAGACACACTCACGTAACAAGAGGGAGATAATTTCTCCTTGGAAACTGACGGCGCGGGAAAACCTTCACGCGGTGTCAGATCTGTCCAGAAAGAAAACCAAATGCTATTAGTCTCTCACCTTGTAGAAGTATCTTAGGAACCACTCGGTTGTATATGCGGTAAATGGTCACTTACTCGAACACTCGCGACTCCCCGTCCGGCACCTGAATGTCTGACAAAATATCGAAATCAAAAATATCGAAATACAAAAATATCGGAACAAAAATATCGAAGTCAAAAATATAGGAATCCTATCCCTAACAAGGTAAGTACAAAAATATCGAAAAATTAATATCGTAGTACAAAAATATCGAAATTAAAAATATCGTTTTTTTAAATGTATTAATAATAATGTAAAAATAATTATAAAATACATATAATGTTACAAATATTAAATAAAAATATTAAAACATAATTAAAAAATTAAAACTAATACATATACATTTAAAATAAATTAAAAACTGAATAATTTAATGTAATTCTATATTTTTTAATTTCATTTAATTGATTTAATTTAAATTTTTTTTATTTTTACCCTGTACGACTGTACCCCAAAAACCCAAAACTGACCCTGAACCCTAAAAATACCCCTTTACCCAAAAACCCAAAACTGACCCTGAACCCTAAAAATACCCCTTTACCCAAAAACTGAAAACTGACCCTGAACCCTAAAAATACCCCTTTACCCAAAAAATGAAAACTGACCCTGAACCCTAAAAATACCCCTTTACCCAAAAACTGAAAACTGACCCTGAACCCAAAAAATACCCCTTTACCCAAAAACTGAAAACTGACCCTGAACCCTAAAAATACCCCTTTACCCAAAAACTGAAAACTGACCCTGAACCCTAAAAATACCCCTTTACCCAAAAACTGAAAACTGACCCTGAACCCTAAAAATACCCCTTTACCCAAGAACTGAAAACTGACCCTGAACCCTAAAAATACCCCTTTACCCAAGAACTGAAAACTGACCCTGAACCCTAAAAATACCCCTTAACCCAAGAATTCACTGCTGGATGAAATTGAATGGGACAAAAACGGAAGTCCTCCTTCTTGGCCCAAAAGGAATTTCACTCTCCCCGAACATCTGGCCAGCTTGTTTGGGTCCCCCCCCTGATCCAAAAACAGAGGTAAAAAGTTTGGGTGTGTGGATCGAAACTGACCTCTCATTTTCTACACAGGCTAAGAAGGTATCAGGGATCTGCTTTGGGCTCCTGAAATCGTTAAGGAAAGTCCTGCCCCTGTTGCCCTTTAATTCCCCAAAACTGTTAATACAAGGCCTAATAATATCGAGGCTTGATTACAGTAATGTTATCTATCTAGGCGCTCCTGAAGCAACCCTCAACAAGCTTCAGAGAATCCAGAATATCGCTGCCCGGATCATCACAAATACCCCTGCCAGAACCTCCGCTAAACCTGCTCTTAAACTCCTTCATTGGCTCCCCAGAAGGGAGCGAGTCAAATTCAAGGCCTTATGCCTTGTCCAGAAATCACTGCAAAATCAAGGCCCCCCAGTCCTCAGCAAATTCATCACTCCCTATAGAGCTACAAGATCCCTCCGTTCAGATACAGAAAATCTCATCATCACCCCCAGATTCAGGAAAGTCCGATCAGGAGGAAGACGTTTTTCAGTCCAAGCGGCCCGCCTCTGGAATTCGCTCCCCCGCAATTTGCGTCTTGAAACTCAATACCTACGTTTTAGAAAGCAGCTTAAAACTCATCTTTTTCCCTAGTTTTTATATCTCCCCCTCATCCTGAGTCCTGCTCCCCTCCCCCCTGCCCCCCCTGTATCTCCTCCCCCCGTTTTGCCCCTGGCCCGCTGTACTGTAGAGTTAGGGTCTCTAGCGCTGGGATACCTCAGGGTGACTATGCGCTCTATAAAAATAAATAATAATAATAATAATAATAATAACAATAATAATAATAATAATAATAATAATAATAACTGAAAACTGACCCTGAACCCTAAAAAAACTCCTTTACCCAAAATTAATTATTATTATTTAATTACCAATTAATTATTAATTAACAATAACAATAAAGTAAATATATTAGCACATTAGCTGTAATTAATTAAATTTAATAATTAATATTATTTTTTCCCAATTAATTAATTAAGAATAACAAAAATGTATATATATAAAAAAATTACTCTAGTTAATGTAATTAACTAATTAATATTAATTAATTACCAACTAATTAATAATTAAAAATATGTACAAAATTATATTAATTAATTAACTAATTAATATTAATTAATTACCAATTAATTATTAATTAAAAATATTTACAAACATAGATTAATTAATTAATTATTATTAAATTACTTCCCACCCTATTCCCCTATAAGCCCATAACCCGCTACAGAACATATTTATCAATTAATCAATTAATTAAAAATTAATTCTCAATTAATTAATTAATACTTCCTACTAATTAATAATTAATTTAACATAATTAAATTACTTCCCACCCTATTCCCCTATAAACCCACAACCCGCTACAGTACTAAAAGACAATATTTAATTAAATTACATTAAAAATAAATAATAAAACATAATAAATACAATATAATATACACAAAATTTATTTAAAAATTGATATTAGTAACATCGAAATTATTTATTTCGATATTATTGACATCGATATTTAAAACTTCGATATTACTAATATCATACTAATATCGATATTAAGACTGTCGATATTACTTACCTTCTATATTATGTCCCATCGATATTTAAACTTCGATATAATTGTATATCGAAATTTAAAACTCGATATTTTGTCTGTGTACCCGGCACCTACACTCTCGGCTGCCGTCAGCCCAGAAGTGTTTTGTCAGTAGCTGGTGTCGCGTATTTCTGTTGGTTAGAGCCCCGATCATGTGCTCCTAAGGAGCCGCGTCCTCATCAGTAATTTAAAGAGACAGTGGCTCAATAACGTCTGCAAGGCTAGGGTTCGAATCCCCGAAGGGGACCCAGAACGAATGGTGGAATAACATTTTTTCATTTGTTTAATATAGATCACGAAGTCTATTGATCCTATACTATTAGGATGAAATCATCAAAACTTAACAGAAAATTGATAAAGTAAGTAAAACCGACCCCGATGATCACAGCACAGTTATATCAGAGAGTGGTTCTCTTATAGCAGGATTCAGATATAAAGGGTTTAATGATCAAAGGAAGTACAGGTGTTTAAAGGTACCAAGGCACAACATTTTCAAAGGAAGTTCAGGTATTTGAAAGTACCAAGGCACAAAATTATCCATGTATTATTCAGTAATAAGGGCACAGGAATAGTTAGTGTCGCAAAACTGAGCCCCAGGGAATGTCATTGTTAAGTCCGTCTGTGTTAGTGGACAAACATTATACCCAGCCTTGCTCCTTTTCGATTTAACGCTGACTCAGATGCAGCTTCCAGATGTTCAATAATAGTCCAGTGTAAATCATTGGCAGTATGATTTTTCTCTAAGAAATGCGCTGACATTTTGGTTGCAGTTCTGTGGCACCGGATATTGCTGCGATGTTCACCTATCCTAATCTTGATGCGTCTGCTAGTCATGCCCACATACTGTAAATTGCAGGGACATGTAACTAGGTAAACAATGTTGCTGGTGTTACAATTTGTGTGCTGGCATTGTTCCCATTGTTTACCATTACTCAGATCTATGGTTTTGGTGTGGGATGTCCGGTGGCAGACATTACAATTTCCACAAGGGAAATGCTCAGTTACTGCAGGCATGCCCCATGCATTCAATACTGTTGCTTGTCGTTTACCAGTTGTCGGCTCCCTGGGTCGGGTATGGACAAAGGAGTTCTTTAGGCTTGTCGCTCTTTTATACGAGAAAAGAGGTTTGTTCCATTTGTACTTATGGCTAGTAAGTATTTTCCAGTTTCTTGAGATGCATTTGCTGACAGCATTCGATAATGGAGTGAAAGTAGTTACACAGGTTAAGGGAACCTCAACGCTTTTCAGACGTTATTGAGTCACTGTCTCTTTAAATTACTGACGAGGACACGGCTCCTTAGGAGCACGTGATCGGGGCTCTAACCAACAGAAATACGCGACCCCAGCTACTGACAAAACACTTCCGGGCTGACGGCAGCCGAGAGTGTAGGTGCAAGAAGGGGAGTCGCAAGTGTTTCATGTAAGTGACCATTTACCGCATACACAACCGAGCGGTTCCTAAGATACTTCTACGAGGTGAGAGACTTTAGCATTTGGTTTTCTTTCTGGACAGGTCTGACACCGCGTAAAGGTTTTCCCGCGCCGTCAGTTTCCAAGGAGAAATTATCTCCCTCTTGTTACGTGAGTGTGTCTGCCTATATACTTACAACGATTGGGGGCCTCTGGTTCTCGATATACCACTGGTGATTTAACTATAGATGGGATTATTCCACAGACCTAATGCTCCTGCTTAACTTGTTTTTCAGACCAAGGCAGTTTAATTTAATTAATTTTGCACAATACACTGCCTCTGTTTAATGCAACATTGCTGGAACCAAATAATACGGTTCTTGTTCCTCTTTTTGAATTTATCATTAAGAGATATTACCTACCTCTCCATTCAGGTTATATTGGAGGTTCTGGTCATTAATACCAGACAACTGACAACGAGTATAATGCAGTACAATGATAAACATCACTTTTATGTCTTCGTATGTCATTATATGTTATGGTGTTTTGTCCTCCCATTTTCCACAGGATTTTTCGCTCCTGTGATATTCAGTGAGCCGCCACGGGCAGAAACCGTAAGTTACTACAGCTTTCCTAATTTTCACATATAGTGCCTAACGGGAGGGTGCGCCTTATCGAGTGCACACCACCGGTGGCCATCCTTTCTATTTTATACTAGGTCCTGACAAATGCTGAGCGAATACGCACATAGAGCAGCAAAAACATGTTGACCACTGACTAAAGGACACAGGTTTCCTAATTTAGATCCTAGTTGGTCCACTCTCACTGTTTTTAGACAATACGGGTTGACCTCTATTAAAAGTTTTTTTGGGTATCAACCTTGTTTTTTTTTTTTGCACTCACACTTATCCTCACAATTTAGTTAGAGCACTGTTGCACTCATCACATCCAGCTTCGCTGTAACACAGGCGTTGTAGCACGCTGGGGAGGCATTCGGCCACCCCAGCGGGGACCCAATGATGAAGCATGTCACCAACTTGTGGTGAGTGAGGGTCCTTTTATAAAGAAAGAGGATTTTCCTCTTCCTCTTTCTATAGGCATCTACTGGATATAAGCCATTTCCAGTGGCCGGTCCACCTTGTTGGACTCACTTTGGTTTATGGGGGATGTTATTACTTTTACAAAACTAGAGTTAGGTTTTGTCACTTTATTGTTTTTTCAGAGTCACTCCTTAGTTGTTTATTAAGTAAGTTGAGGGGTATATGAGTGCCTACTCTTACCCTTCCTCTCCTCTTGATTCTTAGATGATTTTATTAAAGACAAGGAGGCAAGAAAAAAGCCTTGCTCCCTAGAAAAAAGGGGAGAACTTGGATTTTATTGGTAAACAAGAGTATACAAATGTGGATAAATAAGGAATAGGTAAATATTATAATATATCCAAACTTACTGATTCCAGGGTTGTATTAAGAAGATATATTTTTTTGTGTATTAAATGAGTAAGATATGTTAATGGTTTTGTTTAGATTACATCAGTGCCAATAGAGGGAGAAGAAGGAATGTTGCTGGGCTTTATGGACCATGGCCCTCATTACAATGCAGTTTGGACCGCAACCAACAGCCTGTCAATTAAGGTCTGTACCGCGTCTACTGCTGCGGTCCGACTGATGCATTACTATGCGTGTAGTCAGAGGCAGCAGTTGGAGGGACTGACCAACACAATCTGACAGGCTCATGGAGATGTTGGTCAGTCAGAAAGGCCTCATAATGCCTTAAGAACGACGTTTGCGCCATCAGTATCCTGATGTTGATTTACGACAGCCTTTCCATGCCGTCCTTCCCGGCATGGAAAGGCTGTCGGATAAGGACATTGGGGAGCCTTAGCAGAGCCTCATTCCCCCCTGGCCCTCTGCATATGTGCCGCGGGGAAACTATGGTGCCCCCTGAATGGAAAGGGGCGACCACTCGGTCCCCCCGAACGTATGGCAGAGTGCCTCGATCCCCCCGGGAAGCCATTTTGGGCGGGAGGCGCGTCTCGGCTGGTATGCCCGAAGCGGCGTAGCCGGGGCGCGCTTTTTCCCGCCCTTGAGTGGGCTGGCCTAGACACGGACGCCGCCGGCCACGCCCTCGGGGCAGGCAGGGGCGGGTTTACGCCCGCCCTGAAGATGGATAAAAAGAGACGCAAGACCAGAAGACATCCTCTTGTTCCTGTGCTCTGAAGCTGCACCTCCCCGCTGCACGTGAGCTCGAGACGGAACAAAGAGCCAATTTTGACCCACCCACCAGCCCCTGAGGACAGCTAGTTGTTTTAATAAAGTTGATCAGTTAATCTATTTCATTTTCAGGTTGTTTTGGTGTTATGTTGATATTTGATGTGTAATAAAGATTGGTATAATGTTACAAGTTGATGATTAAAGAATGTCGGATTTAAAGTCCATTTCGACACAGGTTTTTCGGTCATAGTGGCCAATGTATGTTCGTTTAGTTAGCACTTGTCGTATTTATTTCAGTCGGTAGGCGGTAAGGTCATGATCGGTGAGCACTAATTGGAAGATCCCTATGAGTGGGCGTCACCCAACACGGATGGGAGCGCTCGGGGGAGGTGGCCTTTGGCCCCTCAACGGGGAGGCGGTCCCTTCTAAGGATGGGTCGCCGGAAGAAGAGGAAAGGCGGTCAAGGCCCCTTCCTGTGTAGGAGGGGTTACAGCCCCCTCCAGGGGAATTTCCCGGGGCCAGGGCCATCTGCGACGGCAGATGCGGTAAGTTGTGTGGGGTTGGGGGGAGGTCTACGATACCTTCTAGATACCTCACACGAGTCTTCGAACGACCTTTAACTGGCGTCGAGTTGATAAGTGCCCCCGTCAAGACAAGGGAAATTGTAGTAGTTGCACGTGAGTACGCCTCAGTGCTGTCGCCCCTCCCAAGTGGGCGGGGTATGTCTGGTTAGGGATCTTGACACCGGTTACGACCTTGCCGTTGGCCCTTAAACGTTAGGATGTACAATTTCAATATTTCAAGTAAATGTTTTGTAGGATGTTAGATCGGCTAGGAGAACCTCTGTATTAGAGAATCTGTTAAGGTTAGCCAAACATCGCAGTGTGGTATGAAATTGTACATTAATGTTTAAATGTTTTAATTTTTTGTTTTAATAAATACGGCCGGGAGGGTCACTCCCTCCCACTTCCAAAAACTTCAAGAACTGTTTCCGGTTTCCCTCATTTGGGGATTGTGTTGAGAGGGGGTGGCGGGTATCTCAGCCATATATCCCTGCACGGTTTGGCAGGCACCATAAGGTGCCTGCCACACATTGCATGGATGTTCAAAAACTTCCATTTCTCGATGGAAGCTTGTTTTGAAGGTGGTTTCTGTCCACTGCACAAGCACCCATTGAGAAATGGGAGTTTGTGACCTCACCATGGGCGGTCGATCCAAATATTGTACTCAGAACCGCCCAACTTAGGTGGGTCAGTCCCAATCTGTAGTGCTGTCAGTTGGAGGCAACTCCCACAGACATCGTAATCAGGCCCTATATGTTCTAGACTTTTATTGTGACTCAAGTATTTTTCTTCTTTGGATCTTTGAAGTATTTGCTGCTTGGCAGTAGTAAATAAAAGTTAATGCATAATGCTAGGCTCCTTGTCTTTAATAAAGTCACACTCCTCTATTTATTAAAGCTATGAGAATCAACATTCCCCACAAGGTTCTAATGGATAACCAGAGTGCTAACATTCTGTATTTATGGAAACAGTGTGACACCCTTGAACCCCATAGTAATGGAATCAAAGCTTTAAATTAGGCAAAATTCCCTACAGAGTAGAAAAAACTAAAAGAAAAAATGATGGATTTTTGTTTCATATAAACTTTGGTTTCTACTTAGGAAGCTAAAATTAGGACACATTTTCTATTGCTTCAAAAATATATTCCTCATGCATGTCAGAAAAATATTCTGAAATGCAGAAAGGAACATATAATTCCAACACCAGCAGCAGCATGTCAGTTAATCATGGTGATCAACAGCAGACTCCCTATAGGGTTCTAATGAGAAACTAGAATGCTAACATGCTGCACTTATGAAAAAAGTGTGGCACACATGAATGTCAATTTGTTGAAGAAATCAACGCAGTAAAACTGAATGGAATTTCCTACAGAGTATACTGCAGTAAAGGAAAAAATCTGTGGTTTCTTTGTGTCATAGAAAGTTTGGTTAGCGCTCCATAAAGCTAAAATGAGGTCACATTTTCTTTGAGTTCTACAATATCTCCCTCATTAATTTCAGTAAAACATTCTAACATGCATAGTATAAGATGTGCTTCCAATACTGGCAGCAGTCTGTCAGGTAACTCCCCCATAATCAACTGCAGGTTCATTGCAGAGTCCAATACAAGTGATTTTGGGTAGGTGTGAAAGGACACCTGTAGAAAATACCTGCGTAAATAGGTGTTTATGTTGGTTCTTTTTTTTACACTCAAGGGGTATAAGTGATCTCTTATGTAGTAATAGGCATGGAAATTGATACGGTTTACTTTTATTTCAAAGGAAATTACTAGCGGTGCACGTAATTTGTCAATAAGATCAGAAATGTTAAAAGAAGGATTTATCGAACATAATTTTTTTTAAAGGTGTTCAGATGTATAAATAATTTTATGTTCAAATGTTTTACATTGTCTAAAAACGTAAAATTAGCTCAACATAGGAAGTACCTTAAGATAAAATGCTGTAATCTTCTATATAGACATTCGATTTCATTAAAGCAATAAATAAACCACCTGAAAACAAACGTGCGAATCAACCAAATCGCTATGCATCCTTGTGCCTCAGATTGTAACTATGTGGAGCGTAACTATTTAAAACTAAAGGTACAAACGTGTGACTAGTGATGCCCAATCACATGCCCAACTCTCATTCTTCGTCGCCTCTTGGTTTATAATCACGCCTCACTAACTCTACACAATCATCTTAAGTCCCCGTACCCCTTGCCTGGCAAAATAGTGACCTTTTTAAAGCGTCTCAGTGTTTCTTGGAGCTAGGTCAGCGCTGTATCAAACGCACAAAATATAAATAAATAATATTGACAGTCAACAATGATTCTGGAACAAAGATTACTTATAATAATATTTTGAAACCGAGAAAATGCCAAATCAGGAACAAACTAGTGTGGAGGCACGATAACAGCGCATGGGCCTGCAGACGCCTAATCTGGCGCCTGCAGGCTTGCATTTTGTTGCGACGGCTCTGTCTGGGGATGCAAATGAATGCAGTGCTCAGCCGAGGAAGGCTTGAGAAATACTTTCTAAAGCTCCAGCCAGTTAGAGCCACGTGCATCATTTTTCTTATCCGTATTCTGCAAGAACCTGGCAGGCTTAGCTAAGAGCTCATAATCAATATGCTATTTTTGATTTACACCAGGCATACTGGAGTTTGCATTTGCCAAATGTTTTGCACACCTGGGTAATAATTTACATTTTATTCCAAGTAAACGATATTGTGTCCTGGAAATAAAAAAGATGAAGTAATATAGATTCACCATTCATTAGGTTTTTTAAATACATGTTAACGTCTAAAAATATGTTTGGGGCGCATAATATTTCCCAACTGTATTTTGGCGCATTGTTACCTTGATTTGTTTTATCATTCAGGTATAATGAGTGGTAGAATTATTTTTCATAGGCCTCATACACGTATACCTATGCTGCAGCATCTGTTGCGATTTCCAGATAATGAGCTTGAATCTAGTCAAGCCGATTTAAATTTTCATTCTTTAGAATTTAAAATTAAAGACATTTAAAATTAAAGATTTTCGGTAACTTGTTAATTTAAACACTTAAAATGGGAAAACTGTGGTAGCATAACATACAATACACTTAACTATTACTAACATGTTGCAGAATGATGAAAAAACCTTTCCATTAAGATGGTGAACAGTAAGCCCATTTGCAATGCAACAGCAAGGGCCGGTGTTTACTTTCTACCTTATGCATGGCTGTCAGCTGTTACAAGGAGGAAAAGTGTGGTTTATTGGCCTCTTTGTTTATCGGTAATCATCATTACCTCGTTGTATGCCTTCCTGTCCCAATCCTTACGTAGTGAGCCAATACCCAAACATAGGGTGATTGATCGTTTGGATTTGGCTTGAATAAATGTATTAAACAAAAAAATATATAATTTTTGATGTTTCACCTCTGAATTACAATGAAAAATGTAAAATGAAATCAAATGGTGATGAATGAAAGACAAAACAAGAGTTCAAAACTCTGTTGATGCTCCTCTACTTATTTGAAGCTGATAATGACCTGCATGGGGGGTATTCTCAAGAATGAGTGATAATTACCGCAAAAGTAGCTTAACGCAACTCTTCATATCGCAGTCTATCACGGGAAAACAACGCTATATTAACTCAGTATTCACAACACGAAGGTACTATGGCCCACGTAACTCGCCAAATGTCTGCGATAAAGACGAGATGCCGCAAAAATGCAAAACACTGACGCAAAAAAAGTTGCAATAAGGCCAATCACGATACAAAAAGCAGCGAAAACCGGTGACAGGCCTGCAAATCCCACGCATCAGGTGGGAAAATGCACTTTAAAAGCAACAAAAAGAATACACCAAAAGCAATTCAAACTGCATAACACCATGGATGCACCAGGACCTAGTGCAGAGGCCAACGCGAACCCCACGAGCCCCACAGACCTCCAGCAAGGAACCTCAGGCTCGGGGAAGGCCAAGGAGAAGAGGGGGCGGGTGAGAGGCGCCACCCTGGCAGAGAAATTGGGCATTCTGCAAGAGGACCACGCCCAGGGTTACGTGCCTTTTATTCATGCTGGCTTGGCATACACCAGGCCAGTCCACTCCACTCCACTCACGGTTATGGGGGGATGTAACAAGATACATTTCTGTGAGCTTCCCAAATGGCTGGGGTGACATGGTTGCGTCCACTGTTCACTACACACCAAAAAACAGCAGTGTGTGTCAACATGGACATGTGTGTGGTCTGCATACTGCAGTCTGGCCAGCATATCCACGCTCACTTGGCAATGTGTACATTCTCCTTCATGGGTCAGTTGCCTCCTTTACACATGCCTGGTTCTAACCTCCCCCCACATTCTGCTATTGTGTGGCTGAGGTGCCATGCCGTTGATGGCTTATGTATATGCCTGGCCCAGGTTCGTATAGTAAGTTGTGCTGGTGTGTCTGGTGGGTAGGCATGTTGTTTGGCATGTTGTATGTGAGTTTGTAACATGTTCATTCTCAGTGGTGTGCTTGCATGATTGTGGAGTTGAAGGTGCTCATTTGGTACTTGCCACACGAGCAGTGCTTTTCTGTAGGTGCCATCCTGGTAGCGTTGGTTGATGATGGACTGGCAGAAGATGTAGGAAGCATGCACACTGCCTGGGTGGTTGGCGTTGACGTTGGTGGAGATTCCTCAGTGGTTCATTATTGCCTGCACATTGATGGAATACATGTGCTTCTATTGCAATTATTGAGTGTAGGGTTGCTGGGGGCAAAGTAGGACATGTGAGCAGTCAATTGCCCCCTCACAAGTGCAGGAAGCCAGCTATGGCGTAAACACCTTGCTTGGTCTCCAGCTGTTCCTGCGCAGTTTGGGGGAAGTATATATAGTGGGGTAACAGGCTGAGGATGTCATCCACAACCATTGTGTGGAACTTGTATTGGGCTGGCTGTGATACTCCTCCGACTCTGGCGGCTGTTTTTTGGAGGGTACCTGTGGCCCACACGTACATCATGGCCAGTAGCTTTGGTTGAGGTGGTATGTTGGTTGTCCGCTGTGTTGGTACCGTCAGCCAGTAGGCAATGGTGGTTAGGATGCAGAGGATGGTTGTCCCTTTGAGCATCTATTGGGCAATGGCATTCTCTGATGTTGGGTCTGTGAGGCTGGTGCATTTTCTGAGGGTCGCTGTCTTTGTCTGCGGTGCCTCAGTGAGTGTTGGTCAGGGAGGTCTGGGTCCAGGGGGTTGTGGGTTGTCCTGGGAGTGGTGGCGGTGGGTGTTGTGGCCCTCTTGGGTGTCCGGCCTGCATGATCAGTGGTTCCATGGCATCTGTTTCCCTTCAGGTGTGTCTCTGGCCTAGGCTCCCTTTTGTGGTGCAGGCTGTCGTCCGACTTTACACTAAGCATAGGCGAATTTTGCGAATTCGCGATCCGCAAAATTCGCGAATTTGTGCGAATTTGCGGATTTTTTTATTTTTGCGTTTTTGCGGGGCGCTTGGCGTGTTCGCAGGACGCTTTGCGTGTTTGCGGGGTTTTTTGTGCGAGACCGCGATGCGCCCTCTGGTTCCTCACTGCCAGCCTCTCGTTTTTTGTGCCCTTCTGCCCTCTGCCCCACTCGTTTTTGTGCCCTTCTGCCCTCTGCCCCACTCGTTATTGTGCCCTTCTGCCCTCTGCCCCACTCGTTGTTGTGTCCTTCTGCCCTCTGCTCCACTGGTTGCTGTGCCCTTCTGCCCTCTGTCCCACTCCGTGACCTTCTGTCCTCTGCCCCACTCCGGTTTTATTTTAGAATGGCGCCAGCAAGCTGCCAATGCCATTCTAAAATAGTTACTAAGTTAGCTTCATCAGGGAGCACTAATAGATAAAATAAAGCAGGTGCTCGAGCACTTGCATTTCTCTGGGCCCTCAAGATTTTGGATCATTTTCAAAGGTCATCCACAGATCTTTCATGAACTCAGAGATCTTTCTACGTTCTTGGACAATCAATCTGAATACCATATGGACTTTTATTCTCGACCTGGTACTTCTCGCTCCTAGTTACCTGTATTGGTTGACCTGGCCTGTTTCCTGTGTTTCCAGAATTCCAGATAGCCATTTTCTTGTTGTAACTGACTAATATTTGGATATGTCTTTTCAAGTGTTTTATAAGATTCCATATAATTTTGTCTATGCTGTTCCTATTGTGTGCTTTATAATAGCCTCTGTTGTGTTTTTGCTCGATCTTGAGGATATAATACATTTTGCTGTATCTTTGCTGATGCTCTCCATACTTTGTATATCCCGATTTTGATAAAATACACAGTACCATACAGTACATTAATTTGCATTTCATTCTTTTTGGGATCATTCTTTTAGAGATGTGTCTTATACAGAGTTGGTATACCTAGCTGACATGACCCCCTTAAAGTATTTTGTTCTAATTGATTGGCATTGGTGCTGAAATTATTCTCCTATTACTCTTGCTATCGGTAAGTATTCTACATTTTGCCTTCTACCTCTTATCCTTTATCGTTGTTCCTTCTTTCAATGGAAGTTTGTGGCCATATTATGACTTCACTGATCACTAAGGAAATATGTTTTTATCTAATAATGATCTTCAATTATGTCATACATCTCTTTTGTTCTGATCTCAATGCCACAATCTAGATAATGTTATATTCTTATGGCATGTCACATTTTAGAGAAACTTTCCTCATTGCCACCTGTGGTGATTGACCTGGATGCTGAAAAGGCATTTGAAAAGGTGTCTTTGCCTTTTTAACACTCTGTGTTGGAATCTCACAACTTTGTTAACTCTTTTATTACTGTGGTAATGGCTCTTCATGCGCAACCTAAGCCTACTATTGGGACTAATGGCACAGCGTCCTTTTAATCTTCGCAAATGTACTATACAAGGGTTTCCACTTTCACCCCTTCTTTTTCTCTTATCTATTGATCCACTTCTCCGCTTGCTCAATCTGAACTCAAAGATTAAGGGGTTTTAATTTGGAAAACATATACTTAAAACGGCTGCTTACGTCGACGATGTACTTATTTTTTCAAGACATTGAAATAGCGATCCCTTCTATTTCGAGCATTATTAGTGATTTCTCGATCATTCCTAGTTATACTTTTAACAAAGAGAAATTAGAAATGTTCCCTCTGAATCCTTTGTGTCTTCCTTCTCACCTCAAAAATTACACTAACACACTCCCAGCGTATTATATCAGATAGTCTTTGTGCATTGAAATTCATTGATTGGAAAGTTTTGAAACCTGTTCACAAATCAAGATGGGCATCCCTATGGTTCAATCCTAAAATCGTTACTGATTGAACCTAAAGCCACTGTTCTGTGGGCTGCCAAGGGTATCAGCCTGGCAAAAGACCTCTGTGATACTAATCATGATCTTCTTCCTTTTTCTTTCCAAGCCAAAAAATATAATCTCAATAACATGGATTTTTATACTTTTTTGAAGCTTAAAGTTAACCTTTCTAAGATATCCCTTTCTATAGATTCGGCTATTTGTCTCACTTCTTTCTCTGTGGGTACAATCAAGCCATAATGCTTTTAAAGTTTATACATTTCAATCTGCTCCACTGCCCTCACAATCCACAATTACTTGTGGAAAAGGTCTCACTATTTTGTAGATAACATTTTTAAACATATTTCACAGGATACATGGCAATTGATTGGGAAATGTTCTCTGTGTAACAAAATTACTCCTTTGCTAATTCGATCTAAATTCTTCACTATGAACCTCTTGCACTGGACTCCTGGCCATTTCCGCAAGGTGAAATTACGAGTTAGTGATCTTTGTTTGAATTGCAACTTATAGCCAGGTACCCTTCAACATATGTACTTTGGATGTACGTTATTAGACTCCTTTTTGGGCCCTATACAAAAACATTGATCACTTATCTTTAATACACCCATTGTTCTTTCTTTACCTATGATTTTGCTGGGTGCATGGTTTGTAGTTTCCCCATTACCTCTTGATAAGGTGAACTTGGAGCTCATATATTTGCTCTTATCTATTGCAGTCAAGATTTTACACACAGAATGGAAATCTTTTCATCTTCTCTTTTACCATACCTGGTGGGCATGGCTTTCATATCTTGGAACCCATAGTTGTGTGGAAAGAAAAAATTATTTGCCTTCTATTGCTAGTAATGTATGACATTTTTTGATAATTATATGGTCTTATCGACTCAGGGGTTAGTAGCTCAATATTCTTTCGAACACGTCTCTTGATTTAGTCATTATAGGTGTCGCAGATGTCCCTTCTCATCATCCCTCCCTCCTTCCTGCCTTCCTTCCAATATCCTTTCCTCCTCCGTTCTTTTTTTCTCTTCCCTTTTTTACTTCATACCTGTTACAGATGTATCTTATTTACTAGGCAATACAAACGTATATATTACTTTGCTGGGATATATGCAGATTCTCCCTCTGTCCCATTTTCCTGGGGAATATACTTAGTACTTGATGAATTTGTAATATCTGTTTGTCATGATATTTATCTGACCATTTCTTATATGACAGCTTTTCTATCTTTTTTATTCCAGTCTAGATTTTATATGTCATGCATCCCTTTGTAACCTTTTATCTGCTCATTTTATATATATACCCGCCTGCGAGTGACCCAGATCTTCGGTGCAACGGAGCTGGAATATATATATATATATATATATATATATATATATATTTATATATATATATATATATATATATATATTTCACATTTTTTATGTATTGATACTGTCTTGTAACTGTATCTCTTTTCATCTAAAACAATAAATAATTTGAACACAAAAAAGAGTAAGCAGACCCAGTCTCTTACCCTACAGTTGAAAGAGTGAGACTTTTCATGATTCAACAGTTTGTCCTCTGGCCTGTAACCCTCACAGCTTCCCATATGAAACCTCTGGCTTCTGTTGTTAGGATTGTGACAGGAGAAGGAGCCAGACAGTCACCTCTGGAGAGATTCTCCAGGACTAGTCACCACTGTAAATAGGATTCGTATTTCTTAGATATTATGTTCCAGTACTGCAAAAGATAGTGCACCAACACACAAAGGTTGAGGAGACCCCACAGAATTGCTAACATTGACCATCCCCCCTTGGCTTCTTATCAGTATCCTTACTGATTCCTGAGTCCTTGACAGGAGATCTGAGAGATAAGGTACCTGGGATCCTCTTCCTTCTCTGTCAAAAATGTCTTCTCCGAGTCTATATGAAACAAGGTCCAGATGCACTGGAGTAATTGAGAAGGCTAGAACTGGATTTTAGTATTTCAGAAGAAGTCCAAATCTTAGAAGCAGATCCCAGACTTGCAGAACATGATCCTGTGCCTTACGAAAAGAAGAAGAACCAATTAGCCAATCATCAAAGTACGGATAGACTTGAATTCCTCTTGAATCAAAAACGCCCATCAGCAGGGCCAAGAACTTGGCAATAACTCTTGGAGCGGAGGAGAGATGAATGGAAGTGCCTTTGGTCAAAAGCAGGTGCTCTGATTTGTCACTATCTTGAAGCGTAGGTGAGGAATGTGAAGGCTCAGCCCCATTAGATCTAGAACCAGGCAAAAGTATCCTAATGCTTTCTACACCAGAAACAGGATTGAGAAGAAGCCTAAGAGTTTATCACAGGGAGTAACGAGAGCTACTGCCCACGTGTCCAGTGAAATTTGATTCCTGTTGACCTGGATCCATTGAAAGAGGGGTTTGACAAAGAAGTGACCTGGTAAAGTGGAAAACCCTATTTGATATTTTATGAAACTGACTGCTTGACCCAGGTGTCTGTGTCTGCTATGGCAACGTGTCCCCTGTGTTGGAAGCACAAGAGATGACCTCCAACAGGCAGGCTGCTTCTGGAGGGGCAGGTATGGCAGTGGTTGGAGACTGGAACTGGATCTTGTCAGTGGCCTCAACTCACACTATGTAAGGGCTGGCTGTTTCCCCTTAATGAGTCTGTTCCAAATGCTATCTAGGAGCGTAACCAAATATGACACCAAGCTGCTATAGCTACTCTGTAGGTAGGGGAAGAAGCACATTAAGTGTCAAAAGTCATACCTGTTCCAACATTGATAGTAAAGCAGATGTATCTAACTGTTGTTTATTAAATGTCACAAATAATTTCCCTTAGAGAACTTGAATCGTATAACTCGACTGCCATAAACCTTTTAGAGTGTTATTTCTCCATTTAACTGATGCACTTTTGTGAGCTTTTTTACACTTGTTTTTAGACTAATTAGAATTTGACTGACCAATAGATTTGAGATAATATTTGATGTTAAATTTGGTGTTTTGTATTACGCCTTTCAAGACTGGATTCATGAAGGTATGGTGACTAAAAATGTTATGTTAGTCAAGTTGTGTGATTCAAGTTCTGCAAGTGAATTTATTTGTGACTGTTAAGTCTAATATGTAACCCTGCCTCTTGGAGCAGTGGGGCCTCTCTCTTTACATGTATTAATTGTTCCAGAGCCTGGACATTCTTTAGAAGCAGTTAGACCATATAAGTCACATAAGTATTAGCCTGAACAGAAAAGTTGACTAAATAACAAGCTCTTTTTACTCCACTTTCTTGTCTGTATGATCTAAAGGAAGGGTATCCTCTGCAACTACCTTAACAGTGGAGGAAATTCCTCTGAGAAATCCTTTAAAGGATATTGTTTAGAAAGAAATATTGGAAAGGAGAATTTAGGAATGACCCTCTATACAAAAGGACTCGCCTTACTGCACTGTGAAGAGATAACGATTCTGTATCCACCGTATGTTATGGACTTAAAAATTATTCTTCATCTCTCCCAGAAGCAGGTTCTGGAAAGTTTAGATTGTCTGCTAAAAAGTTCAGAAACTTCAGTCCTTTGAGCAAAACACCCTCTTTATGTTCAAATTGTTGTGGGTCGTCAGAGATATGAGGAATCCTTGGAATTTCTCATGGAGGAGCATAACCCTTTTGAGCATTAAAGGCAGCTTCAACTGCATGAGGCTGCAGCACTGCCATGGATGGAATCTCAATCGATGGGCCAGGCTCCACATCCATTGTTGGTTCACAAGAATCCCCTTCATCTGTGCTATCCATGCTGACACAGATTTCCTGCTTTGCCTCTGTATCTAAGCAACAAAATCCTGAGACTCCTGAAATCTAGTTGGAGATGTACTTTTAAGGTCAGGCAAGATGGGCAGAATGAAAAAGCCTGAAAGAGAGGATAATTAAATTCATTCGTGCGCTGCTCTGAAAGGAGAGGAAAGCACTAGCGCATCTCATTTTAATCAATATAGAAAAAATGCTTGGTGAGTCTAAATTAAATGTGTTGACATGGGTCTTGCCTGCTGTGCAAGACGTAGGACCATCCTAGATAATGAGACTGCTAGAGCAAGTCTCACAAAGCAAAAAAGAAGCATTATTCATGTAAACAATAAAGAAAGGATTCGGCCGGTAATAGAGCCTTCTTTTTCTCGCTTGTGTCTGTTAGCTGCTGTAAAGCAGGAAAATGTTATATAGTGGCATGCTTTTTCCTTGTGTATCCATCTTTCATTGCTTAACCTAAAGCTGTTGAGCTCTATGGAATGCTAGTTGGCTACATCAGCAGGTGACATCTGGTAGTGAGGGGAAGTGGGGCTGAGACATTTTGCGCCTTATCCTCCGGGGTAGGTACCTCTTTTACATATTTACTTAGATACCTGTCTTGTAGCAACATGAAAAATACCTTTTCTACATCCTATGGTAGGACTGTGTCATTGATTATGCATGTTCTATACAATGATTATTTTTCCTGCACAATAATGACTGTAGATATGATGCCAAATGCACGGTGTACAAGTTGTGTTACTTAATCTTGATCTATGAGGAATAGGTTTCCTCATAACTAAGGATGTGTTCACAACCATACATTTTTTAACACACAATTTGTGAGGTTTACAAATTGCTAATCTCATAAAGATTTAAAGAAAGAGAGAAAAGTGAAAAGTGTTGTATCTTTAGTGAACATTTGTGCCAGTGGGAAAATATTTAATGTGCTGTGAAGAGCAGCAGATGCACTGGGGTGGCTTGGCTTCCTTCTGCACTTGGCTTCTCTCTGGACAGTAATGGGAGTCCAGTGAGCCCCAGGCCACACTGCCCCCAGCTTTCCCAGTCCCTCACCCCATGCCTGTCACCATCACCATGAGTGTTTCCCCGTCATATAGCAGCCGGCACTACAGATCCCCCACTGGTGCAGAGCAGTATTTAACTTCTACCCTTCCCAGCACCCCCTCCTGTAATTACTACTCGCATATCCCCCACCTACACCATCTCTTCTTCCCACACTATTCCACCTCCCTCTCTAACGTACCGGTCGCAAACATTGATTCATCTGGACTTCAGTTTGTCAAAAGAGACGCTTCTTCTGCAGGATTTTCTGTTCACTAGACATCATGCAGAATGAAATCCTGCTGTGGACATGGGTGTTTTTAATTTTATTTGATCAATGATGAATGATTTTGATAAACTTCACTCAGCTTCAGTGACAATGCTAAAGAGTTACTAGCATCTACTCGCAAACCGACCAACGCTGGCAGTGCCAAATCAAATGTTTTATTTTTCCTGTTCTAGCCAGGCTGTTATTGTACATTCAATGATGACAATTCTGATGCACTGTATTGTGATGCAAAATTCTGTGTCATATACAGGCATGTTTTAAAGTAACTAGTAACCCTCGGGCTGAGATACCATAGAGGAGTAATTCCATACCGCCTCTGCCGGGGTTAACCCGTTGTCTTTGGCCTTTAGTAGATGTTGATACCATACCAAAATTTATTTTTAATAGGTGCAGAGGATTGACTTACCCTTTCTATTTCCTCATTACTTTTGATCTCCTCGCGTTCCGCCGCATGCCAAGACACTAATTGAAGATATTTAAATCTTGATAGATTCGACCCTACCTTTGCCCTCAAGTACTCCCATGGGTGTACCCCTTCCTCGTCCATTAACTCTTTCCATTTCAAAATCCCTGCCCTTTTTATGGGAGCTGCCAAGGCATCTTTCAGGCAATCCGGGGTACCGGGTAAATCCCAAACTGGGGAAGAGTCAGAATAATGCTACATTACTTACCGGTAATCCTCATTACTCCTGGTCCCGTTGTCCTCGGCCCATTCATTACTAATGGAGATTACTATCTCCTGACAGAAAATAAAAACAAGAGGAATGCTGGGATATACCTACTGCCCCTCCCCCCGGGAGTATAAAGGTAGGACCTACCCAGCAGACCTCCTGTACTAACAAGCCCAGACAGGAAGGCCGGCCGCCCGGGAGGGAGGGAGGGGCGTATGAATGGGCCGAGGACAACGGGACCAGGAGTAATGAGGATTACCGGTAAGTAATGTAGCATTACCCCCAGGTCCCTTATGTCCTCGGCCCATTCATTACTAATGGAGAAATACCAAAGCAGTAAAAAGCCGGCCTTCCCAACCCAACAGAAGCCAACCCAGGAAACCACACCAAGGCAGCAACCGCAGAAGGAAAAAGGAAGAACCGGGGAAACCCCAGGCAGAGCCCCCGACAAGAGGGACCCCACCAGACCAGCAGACACCCAACAAGAGCAAGGGCGCACAGCCAGACGACCAGACCGGCCACCACAGAGGCCAACCAGCCCACCGCAGGACACCCGACAGCCAACCAGCGACAGGGTGAACATAGACACCCAAGACACCACCGGCAAGGGGACAACAGCAGAAGAGAGGCCAAACGAAGAGAAAGGCCACGAACCACCAGGCCAAAAAGCCAGAAACGGGCAGGAGAAGACAACCCACGCCAGAACCGGCAGGAGACAAGTGGGCTAGAGGAACCAAAGGCCCAACCAAGAAAAACAGCGGAAGCCCACCAGCACCCGACCCGAAAGGCGAGACCGAGCCCAAGGCCAGGGAAAGAGAGAAACCCCAGACACCAGGGAACGAAGAGCAAACCCGAGGAAGCCAAGCCACCAGGCCCGTAAGACGAGGACACAAGGCAAAGGGAACCCGCACCTCCAGGAAACCCGAGCAGGAACAACCAACAAGGGTAACCAACCGGGACAAGAGACCCGGAAAAAGAGGAAAGGGAACCGAAGGAACCCCAGGAACCCCAAAACAGAACTCCAGCCAAAGCGGAGGAAACGGGAGCAGGAAACAACAGCCCGAATAAGGCAAACCTGAACACCAAAGCAGGAGAGCAACCGGACGGGCCAAGGACCCGGAGGACCCAAGACAACAGCAAGGGAACCACGAAGGACACAACAACCACAGCCAAGCCAAGCCAAACCAAAAAAAAGGCCAGGCACAAAGACCCCAAACAGCCCAAGCAAAGGGCCGGGGCAGAAACCCAGAGGCCAGAGAGACAGAGGCAAAACCACCCCAGAGGACCTCACAGAAGCAACCGCAGCCAGGGAGGAAAGCACAAGCAAACCACAACCCACAGCCCGGCAAGACCCAAGGCAGGGCCAGCACAGGGGACGAACCCCGCACGGCGAAAGCCGCAACCAGGGACACAGGCAGGAATCTCAAGCCGAAGCCAAAGCAACCCGCAGAACCAACCCAACACAAGGGAAGGACAAAGAGGGCAAGACCCCAACAGAGCACAGGCCCGAGAGCCAACAGCCCCGCCGAAGCCCCAACGAACCCCAGAAGAGGCAAGAAGGGCAAACAAGAAGGCAACAGTGTGACGGCCAGAAACAAGAACCAGACCGGAACACACCACAACCATAAGCAACCGGAACCCCACGACGCAGGGACCAGACACCCCACAGGCAAACAGGGCACCCGCAAAGAAGCGCCAAGCCACCCATGAAACTCCCAGAAGACACTCCACCCGGCAGTCCAGGACCGCAGAAAGAGCACAACCAGGCCACCCAGGGCAGGACGCACAAACAGAAGGCAGACCAGCCCAGAACAGGAGCCAACAGGGAGGAAGCCCAAGGCAACAGGCCACCACAGAAAGCCACGGCCGAAAGCCAAGCAGAAGCAAACGCAGGCCACAGCAACCAGCGCAGCGCGCCTCCCACACGGCCAAGCAACGGGGAGACGCGCAGAGCGACCCCGAAGAAACGGGGAGACGGTGCCCCCGCCCCAAAGGGCCGAGAACCCGGAACACCGGCCAGGAGGAAGCCATGCCACCCAGCAAGCCCGGCAGGCCGGGAGGCAGACCCAGCAGACATCCAGTGAGAGAAGAATCCACAGGCCCAGGAGAGGCAACAACAATGGCCACCCCGCACCACCACCAAAACCAGAAGAGGCAGTGGAGAAACCCACAGGAAGAAGCCAAACGCACCCCACCGCTCCAGGCGGCCAGGCAGAAAAAACCACCAGGCCAGACCAAGCGACCGAGGAGACAGCGGAGCGTGGGGACCACACACCAACCCCGAGACAAGGAGGCAGGACAGGACCCCGCAGCCGCCAGGAGACCCCAGGCAGCCAATACAGCCGACACAGGAGGGGATGCCAGGAAACAGCCAGCAAAGGGAAGGCCACAGCACCAGAAGGACCAAGCAGGCCCCCACAACGCACCACGCCCGACAACAGGAGCAGGCCGGGAGGAGCAGAACCGCCGCACCCAAGGCAGCCAAAAAGCCACCCAAGCAGAGGCAGAGGGGAGAGAGCACCCCAAAGAACCAACGGCACCCACGAGAGGAACCAGGCGCAGCCAAGGCAAAGGAGGGACAGGACCAGGAACCCGGAAGGGCAGGATCCCCAAGCAGGGCAGAGGCCACAACAGCCAGCCAGCAGAGGAGGCAAGACCACCGAGGAAGTACAGTACGGCAGGCCAACCGGAACGAGGGGAGCCCACAGGACCCACCGTGCAGCGGCCCAAGAAGCAGGAACAACGACCCAGCACCAGACGGGGCAGAGAGCCGGATCAGAAGGCAACCCAAACAGGCCGCCGAAAAGAAGAGACACCGGCACCAGAGCACCAGAGGGCAAGGCTCAAACCAGCAGGCAGGGAAACCCCAACCACACAGGGAACCCACGAGCAAGCAAAGGCAGGAGCAGGAAAAAGAACCAGCCACCACAGAGGCGACCGGAACCCCAGCCCGAAACAGAAAGGGCAAACACCCCCAGAGCGCCAAGAGCAGGGGAACCCTCGAAGAAGAGAACCAAGGGAACAAGCCCACGGAACGACCACCACCGGAGAACCAGGGCAGCCGAAGGCAGCGCGGACCCCGAAACAGCAGCAGCAGGAAACCCCCAAAAGGGAAGAAACCGCAAACCCCGAAGGGAAGAGGTCCACAGAGCCACCCGACAGGAGGCATGAACCAAGGGCGAAAGCACCAAGATGGGAGGGGCAGCCGACAGAACACAACCACCCCCAACACCGAGGAACCCTGCCAAGGCGGAAGAAACCGCGAGAGGCGAGAGCCGCCCAGAAATACCGGAGGAAGAGCGCCCCCGCCGAGACAAGAACCAGGACCACCCACCGCCAAGGCGTCCGCTCAAGTCGAAAGGGCGCGACAGGCAGAGTCACAGGGACAGAGCAGCCCCACCACAGAGGCAGGCAGCACACCCCCTCCCCCCCCCCCAGACCCGGGCCCAAGAGAGAGAGGGGCAGAGCAGCGGCCTAGCCGAAAAGCAACCAGCAAACATCCGAGGCCAAACAAACCCCGTCGCACACCCCCAACCTAGACCCACCAAGAGGAGGCGACCAGAGTGGGCGCAGGGCAGCATGGAAAGGCCCACACACATACGCAGCCCCGGGAACAGGTCCAGCAGCCAAGAGGGGGCATGCAAAGGAATAGACCCCCCCCCGCAATAGCAGAACCCCAAGTCCAAGCACAACAAAAACAGCGCAACGGACAACGAAAACCAACAGCAGAACCAGGCGAGGCACGGAACACCCAACCCCGGCCCGGCAAGGCCCAGCGTAAGAACTGCAACCGAACGTGCCACAGGAGCCCACAAGCAACACACAAACACAGGATGTGGAGCCCAATGCCGAGGACCGAACACGTGACACCAGCATCAAGACGGCAGCATCAGAAGGAACGCCCCAAGCACTGGCACCACCTGGAACAGCACAGGAACAGGAAACCTTCACCCTAGCACCCTCCGGGGGAAGGCAGGGCACAGCAGCCGGAGAACGAGCATAACGCACCCAGGCAGGCCACAGCGGCAGCCTCGCACCTGCACACCAAACACTGCACACAGTATCCCGAGCGTTGGGTGTGGGGGAGGGAATCACGGAGCTGAGGCCAGAGCCGAGCCCACAGTAGAGGCTCTCGGTATCCGGGTTCAGGAGCCAACCATAGAAACCGCCCTGAACCCCACCAGCACCCATCCTGGCCCCGGAAGAAAAGTAGAAAATGGGTTACACCTCCGATGGGACACAAACCCACAAACCCTGGCACAGGAGGATTACAGTTCCGTGGGATATCGAGCCCAAGATCTGCCGAGGCGGGGAATCTAACCCAGGACCCGGGACAGACCTCGGCACCAGGGTCCGCCGCCCCAACCTCAGGGCTACACCTCACCACATCGACATCCGAGGCATGCAAAGGAAACGCTCCAGGAATCCAACGCCCCGCAACAAACAGCGGACAGAGTCATAAATTGCACAAAACACCGCAAAAGCGGGACTCACCCAGAGCGGGGGCCCGAGTAGCACCATCAAGGCCCCCACACACCCACAGCCGGATCCGGGAACCGAAAGTCAGCGCAGCGCGTCTCCCACCCGGCCAGGCTCGGGGAGACGCTCCCAGCGACCCGGAAGGAACCGGGAGGCGGCGCACCAGCCGCAAAGGGCCGGTAAACCGGAACAGCGGCCGTGGAGAAGTCAATCCCCCCCAGCAAGCCCGGCAGGCCGGGGGGGAGACACAACAGGAACCTCACCCCTGCCCGAGAAGCCAGGCAGCCGGACAGGAGGAGCCACAGGAGGACCGAACGCCACTCAAGCCCAGCAGGAGCAGGTGCAGTCCCCCCACACCAACAGCATCCATCAGCCATTTCTGTCGAAGACAGAAAAAAAGAACAGGAGGTCTGCTGGGTAGGTCCTACCTTTATACTCCCGGGGGGAGGGGCAGTAGGTATATCCCAGCATTCCTCTTGTTTTTATTTTCTGTCAGGAGATAGTAATCTCCATTACTAATGAATGGGCCGAGGACATAAGGGACCTGGGGGTAATACCCAGTCCTACTGCTTACCCTTACCCTGTACCATGTCTCTAGGGCATTTTTTAGTATCTTCAAACGAACCCTCTTGAAGAATCTTGGAGATCCAAATTTAAACATAAAGGCCTCGCTACCCCCTTCTCCTCTTGCCATTTCTCCCAGAAAACTGCCCCAAGATGAATCGTCTGGCTTAGTAAGTAGCATGCGAAGGCTTTTAAACTGAAAAGACACTACATATAAGCTGATGTCAGGGAGAGCTAACCCGCCTTTTAATAGCCTTCTTCTAAGTTTCTTCCAGGTCAGGCGCACCCCTTTGTCTCCCCACACAAAACTGCCTATTTTACTCTGTATCTTATTAATATCTTTTTTAGGGAATGTTGGCAGTATTGTGGAAAACAGGTAGGAGAACTTGGGGAGGATGACTATTTTCATTAGGTTCACTTTCCCATAGATGGACAGTGGGAGGTTCTTCCATCTGCTAAACATACGGTCCATTTCCCTCATTGTTATATCCAGGTTTAACTTGGGGATACGGTCCAGATCTCTCACAATATATATTCCCAGATACCTGAACTCCAAACTCTCAGTACCATGCCATTGATCTATGTTCCAGCACATAACTTCGGTCTTGGATCTATTCACCTCGTACCCTGATAATATCCCGAACTCTGCTGTAAGTTCCTCGATCCGAGGAATAGCTGTACCTGGGTCACTTGTGTATAAAATCAGGTTGTCCGCTTACAGGGCCAACTTAGAGCTATACTGCCCTAACTGAAATGGAATTATGGCGGGATCCAGCCTAATTGCCTGGACCAGGGGTTGGTAACTGGACATAATATCGACTACATAATATCGAATGGACAAAATATCGACGGAAAAATATCGACATTACCAAAATATCGACTATAGGAATATCGTAGAAAAAAATATCGACTGCAAAAATGACCCAAAAATATCGAATACAAAAATATCGACTCAAAAATATCGACTAGACAAAATATCGAAATATAGTGAAAGTAAAAAATATCGAGAAAATGTTAGAAAATAATAATTTTATAAAATAATATATATATATTATATAAATAAATAGTACCTAATGTTTAGGAGCGGGTTGTGGGTTTATAGGGGAATAGGGTGGGAAGTAATTTAATAATAATTAATTAGTTAATATATGTTTGGTAATTGTTTTAATTAGATTTTAATTGGTAATTAATTAATATTAATTAGTTAATTGTTTAATTGATTAATTAGAATATAATTTAATTGATTAATTGATCATTAATAATCAATATTTTTAAAAATTAATTTGTATATGATTTTAATTGATACATTGGTTATTAATTAATAATAATTAGTGATTTATTGGATTAAGAATTAGTATATTATTTACATTTATTAATTGCTAACACATTAATTATAATTAGTTAATGATGTCATTAATATATTGCATATCATTTAAATAAATTAATTGGTAATTAATTTATAATAATGACTTAATTACATTAATAGTATACATTTAAATGTAATGTGTTAATTAATGTTGATGTTAATTGATTAATTGGAATTAAACAATATTAATTAATCTAAATTATTCTTATAGCTAATGTGATAATATATTTTATAATAGTTTTTTAAAAAATATTAGTATATTTTATATATTTATGTTTAATGTTTTGTTCATTATTATTTATAGTGTTCTGGCTTTGTTTCATAGTTTTGGTTATAGGTTAATATTTTAGGGTTCTGGGTCATTTTTCTAGTTGTGAGTAAAGGTGTATTTAGTGGGATTTGGAAAATTTGTACGTTTGTGGGTAAATGGGTATATTTTAGGTTGAGGGTCAGTTTTCAGTTCTTGTGTAAAGGGCTATTTGTATAGTTCAGGGTCAGTTTTCAGTTTGTGGGTAAAGGGGTATTTGTAGGGGTCAGGGTCAGTTTTCAGTTTGTGGGTAAAGGAGTTTTTGGGAGGTTCAGGGTTAGTTTTCAGGTTGTGGGTGTAGGGGTATTTGTAGGGTTCAGGGTCAGTTTTCAGTTTGTGGGTAAAGGGGTATTTGTAGGGTTCAGGGTCAGTTTTCAGTTTGTGGGAAAAGGAGTATTTGTAGGGTTCAGGGTCAGTTTTCAGTTTGTGGGTGAAGGGCTATTTGTAGGGTTCAGGGTCAGTTTTCAGTTTGTGGGTAAAGGGGTATTTGTAGGGTTCAGGGTCAGTTTTCAGTTTGTGGGTAAAGGGGTATTTGTAGGGTTCAGGGTCAGTTTTCAGTTTGTGGGAAAAGGAGTATTTGTAGGGTTCAGGGTCAGTTTTCAGTTTGTGGGTGAAGGGCTATTTGTAGGGTTCAGGGTCAGTTTTTAGTTTGTGGGTAAAGGGGTATTTGTAGGGTTCAGGGTCAGTTTTCAGTTTGTGGGTAAAGGGGTATTTGTAGAATTCAGGGTCAGTTTTCAGTTTGTTGGGAAAGGAGTATTTGTAGGGTTCAGGGTCAGTTTTCAGTTTGTGGGTGTTGGGGTATTTGTAGGGTTCAGGGTCAGTTTTCAGTTTGTTGGGAAAGGAGTATTTGTAGGGTTCAGGGTCAGTTTTCAGGTTGTGGGTGTAGGGGTATTTGTAGGGTTCAGGGTCAGTTTTCAGTTTGTGGGTAAAGGGGTATTTGTAGGGTTCAGGGTCAGTTTTCTGTTGTTGGGAAAGGAGTATTTGTAGGGTTCAGGGTCAGTTTTCAGTTTGTGGGTGTAGGGGTATTTGTAGGGTTAAGGGTCAGTTTTCAGTTTGTGGGTAAAGGGGTATTTGTAGGGTTCAGGGTCAGTTTTTAGTTTGTTGGGAAAGGAGTATTTGTAAGGTTCAGGGTCAGTTTTCAGTTTGTTGGGAAAGGAGTATTTGTAGGGTTCAGGGTCAGTTTTCAGTTTGTGGGTAAAGGGATATTTGTAGGGTTCAGGGTCAGTTTTCAGTTTGTGGGTAAAGGGGTATTTGTAGGGTTCTGGGTCAGTTTTTAGTTTGTGGGTTAAGGGGTATGTGTAGGGTTCAGGGTCAGTTTTCAGTTTGTGGGTAAAGGGGTATTTGTAGGGTTCAGGGTCAGTTTTCAGTTTGTGGGTAAAGGGGTATTTGTAGGGTTCAGGGTCAGTTTTCAGTTTGTGGGTAAGGGGTATTTGTAGGGTTCAGGTTCAGTTTTCAGTTTGTTGATAAAGGGGTATTTGTAGGGTTCTGGGTCAGTTTTGGCCTTTAGGGTGAAGGGGTCTTTTTAGTGTTTTGGGACAGTTTTGGGTATTTTAGAGTGCTGATGTATAGTTTAACTTAACAGTGATACATTAAATTTATTACAGGAAAATAGCTATTATTATAACTTTACATTAGTACCCTTTATTTAGATAAAAACTATTTATGTATTAGCATGTTTCCAGACAGTAGCTATAGTGGAGTTGGAATTCTAATTATTAATTGGTTGGTGTCCAGCACCATCAGTAATATTATCAACACTCGAGTTGGATTAATAAAAATACATTGGTTAGTCTCCACCACATTTTATAGTATTACCTTGAGTGTAGTAGGAATAGTAAAATAATTTTTGCTACTGTCCTGCAGCTTCTATCATTTTAGATTGACTGGAGTAGTAACAATACATATAAAATTGGTCAGTCTGCAGCACATTTGTATACATTTGTTCATTACTGTATTTTAATAATAAAAAATAATGCAACATAGATGTTTTCAAATTAGTTTATTAAACATTTTTTAATTTTTTTAGTGTGTACTACAATAAAATCAAAAACAAATATAACATCAAATTTTTTGAAACTTTTTTTATTCACACAATAACATCTTTACATTTATATACATGTGGTCAATGTAAAAAATTATTTGGATTACTAGATTATTTCAGTAAATTTTACATATTCCCATCAGTCATTTACAATTTAAAGTATTTATATAGAAATACATTAAACAATGATTTGTTATATATTTATTAAATTAATATTTAATAATGTTAATATTAAATATTAATATAATAAAATATATAATACATATTTCTTTTTAACAAGTAACATGAGTATTATTACATTTCTTAGGATAAATTGAAATACAAAAAAAAATGTTCTTGGTGTATAATTCACACAATGTTGTTTTTACATAAAACATATAAATCGCTTTGGTTGTAAAGTTTATAATTGTATAGGGAAACAATATGTTTAATTATAATATCTGGTATTTATCAAATTGTAGTAAAGCCATTATATAATTTTGTTATAATTAGAAATAATTATATAATCTTTTTTTACTAATTAATAAAAATAATAATTATTTTATTAATTATTATTATTATTAATTAATAAACATAAACATTCATTGAATATTAACAAAAATATATACATTCACAGATAAAATAGAGACTTTTTTCAGGCCATTCTTTATATACTAAATGGTTCTACTTGTTATATTAATAACAATAAATAAGTTATATTATTTATCATTATTAATTATTCCCATAAACATTTATAATGTTTTATTAAAATTATACACAAAATTATTCATCAAAATATACAGAATAACTAAATATTTACATCTTTTATTCAAAGTTTTACATAATTATTTAATATTATTAATATATAATACATATTATATATTAATTTATATTAAATATATATTTTTTTTAAATAAAGGAAAATTGTCATGAGTATAGTGTATTAATTTGTTACATTATACATGTGTATGTATTATATATTTCATATTTCACATTGTTTATTCTATTATCCCTTTACACAAATGGGTTAAGGGGACTACTTTTTTACCGCGTAAGGTTATTGCGCTCCATTCTGGACTGGAGAAGCTCGCGGTTGGGAGTTGCTTCGCGTGGAGAGAGGTAAGGTTATTTTTAACTACAAATTATAAGTAAGTGGTCATGTTTGAGGGTGTAATCAAACTCTGTAGTGTTTTTTGGTGTATGTATTATTAGTTTAAGTAGCGTTTGGGTGAAAAGTCTCCGTTATAGATGTGTCGTGTTTTTTTCCTTCAAGTCTAATTTTAAGTGTTCGGAAATGTCTTCTTACATGGTTAATGTTAATTGTTAGTATATTTACAAATGTGAAGGGGGTATTTGTGGGTGGCTTTCGTTATGTATGTTATTTTACAGGTTTCGGTTCCTCGCATGAAAACTACATGGAAGGAAGCGTGTTTTTTAACGGAGAAACAAATGTTTAAGTTATTATGCTTATATTTTGACTTTTATCTCCTATTTTTCGGGTTTGCCAGGACCGGTTTTTTAACTTTTTAAACCTTTTTCGGGATTTTTGGAGGGTTTCGAATCGGATTGATATATTGATATGCGTGACCGTTTTTTTTTAATAGTGTGTATATAACTTTAAATCCTAACGTGTACACACTACTGTTTTCGGGATTTCCTGGAGCGTTTTTTTACGTTTTACAATTTATTTTCGGGTTTTTGAGGGTTATCCCATATTGGAATAGTAAGATATTGGATTGGATTGTATGGATTGATTTTTCCTTGATTGCGTCTCTCAAGTCCAAAAATTGTAAGTATTTATTTTACAATTTTGATTGGGTGGGAAATGTCGATTTCTAATGTTATGTGTATGTTATAAAAAATTATAAACATTGCATATTTGTTACTAATTTTTTTACATAACTTTTAAAAGTTTATCAAACAAATATGTTTTATTTATAATTCATTATATATGTTTATGACATGTGAATTTTATTAGTATTGTAAGAAGACATTCGTATATTTACTTGACATTTTTATAGAAGACTTTTTGCTATTATTGCCAGGTATTCTAAACCTCTAGTTGTAGGGTATAATGTGACTTGACTTTGAAGTAGTCGGAACATTTGTTGGGTTTGTTTAGTGAGTTTGGGCCCTATTTGTGACACTGATTGTTCCATTCTTAGTTCCTGATAGCTTTGTTCTTTTTTCAAAGCTTCAAGAAGGTTGTGGAAAGTGGGTTTGCCTCTGTTTGTAGTTGCTTGGAAAGCATTATGCCACCCTTCAACACTATTGTTGGTTTTCGCCTCTTGGTTTAAAGTACTGAGATAGACATTCCACCAAGGGATTTGGAATTTGGGCTGGCGTCGATGTCCTGATCTGTGCAACCTTCCCACCCAAGTGTCTTCAAAATAGTCTAGCAATGGTGTTAGCTTATCCTCATTCCTCTTATAATATGCGCTGTCAATTAATAAATTGTAATGTTCAGCAACATCTGTAACAGGGACGTAGGCCAGGGCTATTAACTTTTTAACTTGATAGGCAAAGGTGCTATCTGTAGAGTATAGTACACTTAAAGTAGATTTTTGGAGATGCCTCCATATACTCTGATTAAAATGATAATAGCAACCCTGGATTGCTGTGTGTGGAAATGTTCTCAAAATGCTATTTATCATAGCTAATTCGAAATCAATAATTATTTTTTCGGGAAAATAATTATTGATTTCCGTTTTGAGAACATTTAAAATTTCGGTGTAGGTTGTTTGCTGTTTGTTGGGTAGAAAACAGTAAATGAAAGGTATGTTAGAATGATGGTATAAACCGTGGATGGAATACAGTTGGTAAAAAGGTTTTGGGCAGGGTTTAAATGTTCCATCCATCATCCATTGGGGACACTGTTGGATTTTACGTAAATTACTTGCAGTTGCAAACATAATTATTCGGTTTGAACTGCTTTCATTATCAAAAAGAATAAATTTATCTTTATTGTGTGTGATGGCCATTTCGGGTGAAATAATAATTTCTTCAAAAGAAGTTGGGTTGGGTTGGGTTGTGCTAGTGAGTCGTTTGGTGCGTGCAATAGTGCGTTTCAGGGAGTCAATAGAGGGTAGTTGCCCTGAAGCATGGGCAGGGATTTTTACAAGTTCTTCTTTAAGTATTTGGGTGGTGGGTTTGTCACTTTGTGTGCTAGCACTTTTAATACTTTCTAAGGCATCTCTAATTTCAATTTCGGTGACATTTGGGGGATGATTATGTTCTCTAGTAAATAGCACATTAGTTTCCTCGGTAGTGGCCCTCCCATAACATTTGTTGGAGTAGTATTTTGTACACTTCCAAAAAACCTTTCTACCACTTTGTCTCTCCTGATTATACACATAACCCATGTAGCATAATAGCAATTTATTTTTCTGAGACATGACAAATTCTGCACCTTCAGTCATTTTGATTTACTTGTTCTAGGAAAGAGTAGAAAGAAACAAAATCAGTACACATTTTTTTACTTATGTGGTGCTAACATCATTAGTGATGCATTTATACTTACAGTTAATCAAAGTAGTAGGCACAGAAGCAGAAATGTCTTTTGAATGATGGTCTTGTATGTATGTCTTTATTTGCTGTTGGTATGAAAATATAGAAAAACAACGTTAATGTTTATATATTACAAACGTATTTCCTACTCAAAAGCAGTTGTCATTTTAGTCTACTAGTGCATTTGATGTAAGCATTACATATACTTACTTGTTTAAATAGTAGAATAGTAGTAATTGGTGGAGTTCATCAATTTAGTACAGGTATGATCTGTAGAGTAGATAGAAGAAATAAAAGCTAAATATTATAATTTTAATACTGAACCGTTTGGAAATGTAACAGATTTAAACGTATACTAACTTCTACATATGTCGTTTTATTTGTTGTAGGTAGAATAGCTGTATGATGTATTCAGAATGTCTGTAGAGGAAATATAAAATGGATAAGATTTTGTTAAGAACATAGACTGTGTTATTTTCGGCAGTTTTAGAGAAATGATAAATATACTTACATTTTTTACAAGGCTATTCTTCTATATTGGTATATTTTGTGTAGGATGTTTTCATATGATATGTAGAATAGATGTATGATGTTTTCTGAATATCTGTAGAGGCAATTCAAAATAAATAACATGATGTTAAGAATATAGTTAGCGTTTTTTGTGCCCACATTTTAGCAAATAACAATTATACTTACATTTTTCTGAAGGGTATTCTTGTGTTTTGCTATAGTTGATCTTGGATCTTTCAAATGATCTATAGGGAAGATGTAAAAAGCAAGATATGTTGTTTAAAAATGTGCATTAATGAAATTTGCCGTTTTATAACAAACACATCTATACTTACATGTGTAATTAGGGTAGTTTTATCGTTTTTGCTGTAGAAATAGCACAATTTCTGTATATCTGAAAATATAATGTTAATGAAAAATAAATACTTTTGTAAATTAGTGTTTAAAAAAAGCAGTTGCTGTGTAACAGAGAATTATTATATACTTACTATCTGATTTTGCACATGAAGAAATATGACCATGTAATAGGAATTGTGTAGGAGTAGTTTCTATCAGAAAAGTAGGAAGACATGAAAATAAAATAAGTGTAAGACTTAAGAGATGTAAGCAAAATAGTGCACTTCTAATTTAGTTTTCTACAAAAATGCTGTGTTACTTACTTGATTAATTAGCTAGTAAGCTGGATCTTTAAAGATGTTTATTCTGCAACAAAATCTTCAAAGTGTTGGCATCTACTTTCCAGAGAGGTAGCAGCAACAAATGGTAGAATGCATGTAGCTCTTTTATAGTATATGTGTTATGTGTGCTTTGATTTGATTGGTTGTAGGATGTAAGGAAGCATAGTATAGGCTAGTTTGAATTTTTTTAAGTTAATTGGAGTGTTTGTTGATGTGAGAATGGTGGTATGTGGTTGTTCCCGCATTAAAGCAGGTTTGTGTTTAAATGAAATATATTTATATGTCAAAATAAGTAATGAAAATGTTAGTTAAATGCAAAGAATAATAGAAAATGATAAAATGAATGTAATAGAATGTATAGTAAATGTGGTTTAATAGTAATGTTATGTAAGAAACAGGTATTATATGTGAAACCTTTTTTTTAGTGAGAAATGACTTTTATTGATGATAAAGATGATATTTTATAAAGAAAAGTTTGCAAACATGAACTCGATATTTTTTTTTTAACGATATTGTGGTAGTCTATATTTTTGTAGTCGATATTTTTGTAGTGTTAGGGCTAATTTTATGTCCAACGATATAATTGTAGTCGATATTTTTTAAGCGATATTTATGTATTCGATATAGTTAGTAGTCGATATTTTTTACTCGATATTTTTGTAATTTGTGTAATAGGTATAGTAACTCGATATTTTTGTCGTCGATAATTTGTCAACGATATTTTGGTAAGTCGATAATGTGTCCGTCGATAATATTTCAGTGATCCCCAGGGGTTCCATATACAAACCAAACAGCAGCAGGGAGATGGGGCACCCCTGTCTAGTTCCCTGCTGAATGTTAAAAGAGGATGTTAATATGCCGTTGAGGAGACTCCTTGCAGAGGCACCTTTATAACAGTTCTTTAAGGTATGAATAAATACTGGCCTAAACCCCATCATTTACAGCACTTCCCACAGATAATCCCAGCAGACTTTATCGAATGCCTTGGCCGCGTCCAAGGCTACCACGGCCAATGGTTCAGATTTCCCAACTGCTAGGTCAATGTTCCCTAATAGGAGATGTGTCTGGTCTTCGATAGGCTTCCCTACCACGAAGCCCTTCTGATCTGCATGTATTAGCTTAGGTGTTATTTTAGCCAATCTCCCCGCCAGAATACCCATAAATATTTTATCGTCGGCGTTTAGCAGGGAGATTAGTCTATATGAGTCTGCCCTTAGGGGGTCTTTGCCGGGCTTCAAGATCAGAACAATAATGGCTTCTTTCCATGAGTTAGGGACATTCCCCGTGGGTGAATAAACAGAATTAAAAATAGTGCCAACAACGGGGCACAGTTCATCCATCAGATGTTTATAAACTTCGCTTGGGAGCGCGTCCGTGCCGGCAGCTTTTTTGTTTTTTTGATTTCTTCATTTGTGCTACTATCTCTTCCTCTGTGATAGGGGCGTCCAAGCTAATCCTACCCTCTTCAGATAGTGTTGGCAAAATTTTGCTGAGCAACCATGTACGTATAGCCTCAGTGGACGGATTAACCCCCTTTCTATATAGCTCTGTAAATAGTGTGAGGAGGCATCTTTGCATATCCTCTATTTTACTCGATGTTTCCCTGTTGCTGTTGATTATTAGCTCTTTGATATCATTCCTAGGCCGGTCGGTTCTAGATTTCCAAGCCAATAATGCTCCTGCCTTCTCTCCATATTCAAAGTTTTCCATCCTACTTGCATCCCATTGTGCTTTACACTTTGAATCTAACTTCCCTCTATATGTTTGTTTTGACAGATCTAGGTCCTGTTCGATCTGGAGATGCCGTTCCTGGTCTGCACTATGCGTACTAATCCTTTCCAGCTCCAACTGCCCTATTCTGTTCTCGATTTCCTTCAACATCCCTGCTTCCATTCTGTTCTTGGAACATATGATAGTATGGAGCCTCCCTCTCAGCCCAGCCTTGTATGCTTCCCAGATATAATCCAAGGTTGTGGACCCATATTAAATATAAAGAGTTTTGAAGTGAAGGCCTGGATAGAGTCGATTATCTCGGGGTTGGAAAGCGTAGCCCTCTTTAGTGTCCATCTGGACTGCACCTGCAGATTGCTTTTTAAGTACACGAACTGTAGAGGAGCATGATCTGATAGTAGGCTAGGCTTGACCACTATCTTCTCAATATCTACGGTGGAATGTCTATCTACGAATACGTAGACGATCCTAGAGGCATGTAGTGTAGTTCCTATTTTCCCTATAGGCCCTGCGCTTTGGAATAACATAAACAGCAGTGTAGACGTAGGACTGAGGTCTTCTAGGTCTCTACTGACTATGTTAGACTTAATTTAGGTTTGCGCCAGCTAGCTCAGAGGTCACTGGAAACTTCCTTGACTGAATAGGAAGTGATCAGCTTCCTTGGCTCAGACAAGAAGGGATTCAGCTTCCGACAACCGCATAAACATGACAACTTTGCTCCCCATAATAAGAGTCAATCTCTAGAGTCGTGTGAAACAATAGACAGCTATTTCACTCAGTCAGTTGTGCATATTTAATTTCACCAGGGTGCAGAGAATAGAGAGACGGGCGTTTTCAATAAAAGATATTATTTATTGAACAGTCTTCTTTCTCATGCAAGAGAAATGAATTGCCACAATTGCAAGACTTGTTATTATGAAAAGTGCGTACAGTAAAAGGAGTATTACGAAATAATACTGTAAAAGCATTGCTATGGTTTCTTAGCCATAAGATAGTTAAAATGAATAAAATATATACATTCATACATACATTGGCTATCGATCTCAACTGGTGCTTCTAACTATGCCTACCCCGGTGTACCTGACCTAAGCCTAATACGTGGGAGGGAGTAAGTAAGTAGCAGTTTAAGTTAAGTTGGTTTTGCCAAGAGTTTAATTCAAGAATTCTCTCTAAGGGTTTAGTCAGCACCGTACCTCTGGAATAGAATGTAGGAGGTCTGGTATCTCCTTCTTAGGACCCGATATCCCAGTCACCCGCAAGGGTAGGCTGGAAACGCCGGAGCTGGATTTTCTCGGCAGGAGAAAAGACAGCGTCTTTCTCAGCGCATCAAGGAGGAGGGGCAGCGTCAGTGGGCTTCTCGCATCTGCTGGGCTCTCTGCAAGGGGACAGCTGTTCTGCTCCAGTATTCACCACTGTGTGTTTGCTTAAGGCAACGTTGGTATATTTATACCTGAAAGGTGCTGAGTTTGACGTAAGTTTTTGGACATAAGACGTCAATAAAGATGTCACTAAGAACTGGTCGTTCTTACAGTGCTCGCAGGAGTTCTATTACTAATCAAAACAAAGCAAGCGGGTCTTTCCCAGGTTGCTGGGGGTTTGGTATGTTGAAAGAACTCGGTGTGCTATCTAGGAATCTAAGGAAGTGGCTTCTGCTGTGTCACGGACTGCAGAGGCGAGTTACTGAAATATGGCTCTGATTATTATGTCATTATAGGGATATGTATTGATTATAGCCGTATAGGGGCATGAGGTCACAATATTGATCTGGTCCTAGATAAAACACATCACACACATCCTCTAGGTCTAGATCGTGAATCATATTTAGCAGTGCCTGCCGTATCTTTGGTGCCCCTATAAAGTTACTCACATTGGACCTGTCTTTTATGGGATCCAATAATACATTAAAATCCCCTCCCAAAATGTAGGGTGGTGACTCCAGTATCAGTATGGATTGTAATTTCAGGAGGTAAGAAGGATCATCCACGTTGGGGCCATAAAAGGAGACACATACTATATCTATATTGTTCAAAGCTATCTTCACTGCTATCCATCTCCCAGAGGTATCTGTTTGGACCCCTCTAATCTTACAGGTTGTGCCGTGTTTCACTAGTATGGCCACTCCTCTATTGTGTGCTGTCTGCTGAGATACCTCAAAATATTTTATCCGTTTTGTCCTGGAAAATACTGAGCGACTTTCTATTAAGCTCAGGTGCGTCTCTTGTAGTAGGCAGATCTGAGCACTCGACAATTCCAAATGTTTAAGAATAATTCTCTGCGTACGGGGGCACCGCATTCCGTTGACATTCCAAGTCAAGGTGTTCTGTTTATTCCCCAAACTTTGTTCTCCCATCGTTTATTGTATTTCCTAGCAGGCTAATATTCTTGAATCTAGTGAGATGAGTATTTTTTTTATTTTTCCCCACAGCAAGGACTATGTGGGTTTTAAAAATGGTTTATAGAAAGAGTTAAATCAACAAAATCCACTGGGAGAGAACACTGGCTCAACGCATAGAAGCATAGAAGTGCCAAACATGCACCAAAGCACATTACCTAAAACCTGATGGCATGAGGTGAACCTGTCACCACAAATGTGGAGGATAGAAGAATTAAAACAGGGGTGAAAATGATAAATTTCTGTTCTCCGTACAGCACAAGGCAACTTGTTTCCAGTGTCATATTGGAACACACAGATGAGTCAAGAAAAATTGTTGATGCCACTTTCTTTAAGCTCTCCTCAGGACACTCTGAGGTGATTCATCATAACATTTAAAAGAGCCGAAAGTAGAGGAATGTTCAATGGGAAAAGACCAAAGAGAGAGAGCAAGCTAAGCAGGTTTATACAAACTATATTAAATACCTAAATATATAACACAATTACAACACCTACATTGAAAAGAAAACCATAAGTTATTTACATCATCCTTCTGAAGGGAGAGGTAATACTGATTTAGTAGGTAACAAGAAGTGTTTGCTGAACCAGAATTATACTAAATGTGGGAACACCACACACTTACATTTTTTCTTGTGCTTATTTTGCCAGTCTGTGTGGGGTCTCTAAATATGGCTCGGTCCTTCACTAGGGATGTGAAAGCTAGAGTCTCTGTTGACATTGTACACTGGGGGACTAACCACCAAATCATAAATTAGGCCCTTAGTTAAAAGAACACAGCATTTTATGCCATAAACTTTAATTTGTGAACTGGGTTGTCTATTTTTAAATTATATTTTCCACACAATGTAATGCCTTTTCCACTAACATAATGGTCCACCCGTCTGATTTAAATACGGGTGGACCTTTAGTATAACCATGGCAGAAACTCATTCTCTGCAGTTGTTACACCCCTCCAACAGCCCTTTAGAGTAAGTGCTGTTGGAGGTCGACCTGCATGTCCGCCCACCTAATTTAGATGGGTGGCCATAGAGGTCAATTGTCACTGCCTCTCTTTCCTAGGTGACAATGCAATTTATGGGCCAGATCCCTAATCTACAAAAGTGATACACCATTACATCTGTCACTTTGTTCTAGTCACAAGGATAAATAGTGTTTGTTGATTATTTATAAAACACGAAAAAGGTGATAGGAGGAACACTTTCAATAAGACTATCCACTAGCAATTGCTTGGGGTAGCATCATAATCCATAAAGAAAATTGTCCACATTGCCATATCAGTTTGGACTCTGCAATTGGCAAATCAGTCTTGACACTGTTCCAATAGGAACGGTTAGCCAGAACTGCCAGGCCAAGTGCTCCATGAACTAGAACAAAAGCAACCCAAGAGCGATTTTGCCCTTATTGGGGTTTTGCAATTGGTGTTGCTTCGTTCCAGTGGTACAGGGACAAAGGGTCCAATGTTTGGGCTTACCTGTGCCACTTAGGGCATTACATCAAACACACATAAGATGATGGGAGGAACACGTGCAATATGTCTAGTCACTGGTAATCACTTGGTGAAACACTCCAACTCATTATTCTTTTACCCACCATGTCACCTCAGTTTGGGCCCAGCCTTATACAAATCAGTCTTGACCATGCTCCAACTGGAGAACTGCAAGGTCAGGTTGGGCCTGAGCATAACATTGACCTGGCAGATGTTTGGTAATAGCCTGGTCTGCCCCAGGTGTCAAAAAGATTGTAAGGAATAGAACGAGTGGAAGGAAACCCAATAATATGTCCCTCACGGGGTGATGGGGCAGTAAGACTATTAGGAGGATGTCTAGATCCCAGAGGTTTTTTTTTTAAATCTGGAGTCTAGTGAGGTATCTGATGCCTTGGGGCTGATTGGGGGTAAACACTCTGTGCTCCCCAGGGAGGTTGAAAGACTGGGAAAATCCCTTTTTGTGAAGAGCACTTATCAATTCTTGGTTGGATCCCTACTCAGGGACAGCCCTCCAGCATCAGCTCTGGAGCATAGATCTACTAGCAAGAGGTAACTTTAGAAATGGCACATTCCCCCTTCTTAATGGTACTTCTTCCCTGCTGATCAGTGCTCAAGGGTCTGAGATATGCCTTAGGTAATAGACTCTTGCTGTGTTCAATTTCACTGTTTATAACATTAGAAAGCAGGGCGCAATGCACTCACAGAGATTAAAAAATTGCATCTCAGACTGTGACAGAAGCTCCTAACGTGCAGCAAAATACTATACTAAAATTGCAAAGTCCATCTTGTGCATGCGCCAGAAGAATTATCCTTCTCTACACTCAAGGTAGGTAGTGCAGAGGACTTGATTGGAATATTAGGAAAATTAAACTATATGAAGTCAAAGTGTATGCATTATTAATAGTTCTTGTCTTAGTTTATAGACAGAGCCACACAAGTGGAGTACTGTTTTATTGGGAGAGATGTGGTAGGAATTTTGAGGATCCCCTCAAATTCCAGAACTTTCCCTCACAGTAATATGATAAGAATACATGATTTTAGGCAAGTGTCAGGTTTGCAAGGCATTCTTGGTAGAGACATGATTTGGGATTCATGCAAGCCATATCACTCCGGGTTCACATGCATCCAGAGGGTCCCATTTTTGCCAGGTAATTCAGAGCATGAATAATATGGCTAATCCTCATGGCAAGTGAGAGGAAATTGGGATTTATCCCTATAAACCAGCCCATATGTCAAAAATATGCCCATAAGCATACACATTGACAAAGATCTGGGGATTTCAGAACAGGGGTATTGGCACGGCGCATTGCTGGTTGTTTGCGGAGTAGTTCAGTTAATGGTAAACAATGTTAAATCTGGGTTAAGGTGCTCCGGCAGGTGACGCAACTGTCCTACTGCGTCGAGACTGTTAATAGGTTGAGTGCGCTACTGGGGCGTAGGCGCATCCCTGCTGTTGGGCACACTTTGTGTGGTTTGTTGTTGCGAAGCAACTGACTCCAAAAAGATTCACAAAATCAAGTATTTTGAATTTTATTTCACAAGTTCATTTCCTTAAGTTTTTCATATGTCACATCTTATAGTTCATGTTTTCAACTTAAAGACAGTTTATCAAAGAATGCTCCGATGCATTTCGGTCCGGGAAGGTCCTTTCTCAAGGAGCGCTGTAAAGAATAGGACAAGGCTCTGATCAATGACCATTTAGTGAATTAACAAAGGCAATCATAAAACTTAAATTACACAAACATCATGCTGTAATATGTCCACTTGCATATTAACTTAAATACCAATTCAAAAAGATCACAATAAGGTGCATGGGTTGTTCAGGTAGGATGAAGAGGTGAGGGTGACGGAGGGGTGAAATACGGGGTGGGATGGAGGAATTGGGACAAAAACGGCGATGCCGTTGGTGCGCTTAAATTTAATCAAGGAGTTTAAGTGAAAAAGGTAAATTTCTTAAATAACCTGCTCGTTCAAGACAAGACTTACGTGTTTGCTTTACGTTGGCGTTCTCTTTAAATCTGAGGAAACATAACGGGATGAATACATCAATATGTGACCAAGGTGGAGAGGGTCTGACAATTTTGAAACCCTTGTGAGACAAGACATTTCAAAAATTAACTTTAGGAAGAAAACTCGAAGCAACATCACCAATAAGGACCAAGATACCTTAAGAAAAATTGCCAACAATACTTCAATTAAATGCCTTAAAGCCGATAAAGGAGGCGCTCTTGTGATCCTCAACACCAGCTTACACAACCAAAGGATTACTGAACATGTTCTGGATACCAACACATATTTGCCACTAAATGGGAACCCCACTAGTGAATACAAAATTGAATTGAGCAAACTCATTGACAAAGCGTTTGGTGATGAAATTATTGATGAAAGAACTAAAAGATACCTGCTAGGGGAACATCCAAGAAGCCCCACCATCACTATGTTACCGAAAATACATAAAGACTTGATGAATCCTCCTTTTCGTCCAATCGTCTCCACCAGAGGGTCACTACATGAACCGATCGGAAAGTTTATTGACCGATACCTACAACCTATGGTCACCAGCCTGGAGATCCATATAAAAGACACCACAGCGTTCCTCAACAAACTCTCTTCTATAGAGATTAACGAAAATGAACGACTGACATTATGCACCGCGGATGTCAAAAGCTTATACACCTCCATTCCCCATGACGGAGGAATTGAAGCTGTAGAAAAAGCCTTACTTCTCAGTGACATTACGGAACCCCTAAAACATTTATCCTGAAATTCATGATATTCACCTTATATCATAGTTATTTCTCGTTTGATCAAAAATGGTATCTACAAATGTCCGGCATGGCTATGGGCAATTGCGCAGCACCTACCTACGCAAATATCTATATGGGTAACTTTGAAATCAATAACATCAACATGAACAAAACTTGGGCAGATAATTTGAAACTTTATGTTCGTTACATTGACGATTTATTTTTCATTTGGAAAGACTCTCGTGAAAATTTGGAGCTAGCCCTCACTGATTTGAACTCTAAAGATGATCGGATTGAATTCACATGGAACATCAGCGATCAAGAGATCACGTTTCTAGACGTACTCATTAAAATAACTAAAAACGGCCTACAGACAGACCTATTTCGAAAGCCCACTGACCGTAACAACAAGTTACTATACAGCAGTTTCCATCAAAACTCTCTGAAAAGACATCTACCGTTCAGTCAAATGCTCAGAATTAAACGCATTGTGTCCGATCCAGAAACTATAACTACACAAACAAATACCATGGCATTAAGATTTTTAAACAGAGGATACCCCAAGGAAATAGTCAACGAAGCCATCAAAAGAGCATCAACCATTTCCCGCACAGAAGCCCTCAAGGGATCCACTAGGAAAGATGACAAAAGAATGGTGTTAGTTTCTAGATATTCCACATCCAGTAGATCCTTCAAAAGCATCATCACGAAACACTGGCGGATTCTATCCTCTGAATCAGACTTTGGTGACCTATTCAAAGAACCACCCATCTTTGCCTACACACGCCCCAAAAATTTCAAAGAGATCTTAACCAACAGAATCAATGAACCAACAAAACACACGGGCATTCGCCCCTGCCACCATTGCAATAATTGCAATAATATCATTAAAGGGAACAGTTTGAACCACCCCATGAGAGGCTTTCAGATTAAATTGCATGTAGATGCAAAATGTGACTCTTCAAACTTGGTCTACCTATTAAAATGCCCCTGCGGCAGGATATATGTTGGACAAACCACTAGGAAAATGAAAACCCGCATGAACGAACATAAATCTAATATTCGCACCAAAAACACCAAGTCCAGCGTGGCTACCCATTTCAACGAGGCCAACCACAACGTGGCCCAACTCAAATTTCTCGTCTTGGAGACAGTGCCCAAAATTGAAGGAAGAGATATGAATAAAATACTCCTACAGAGGGAAACAGCGTGGATATACAGACTTCAATCTTTGAAACCCCACGGTCTCAATGACCGGATTGAACTAAGTTGCTACTTGTAGTACCCTCCGGGTACATGATTGATACAGTGTTACCCTGTCTTGCTTGTTGGTTTCATTTAAGTTATTATAAATGATGTTGACAGGTCCTGTTCACCCCTATGTTTTGAACCCCACCCCCATCCCAAGATGGCCGCACCCTTTACCCTCCGTGATTAGTCCTTCGTCCCTGTTTACTATTTTAGAAAACTCCGCATCCACTACGCGAAGTTTCTGATGCTCCTCTACAGACTCCCGCGATACGCCGCTGCGCTTCGCTTTTCCAAGCAAGTTCCTATTCCACGCTTGCCGGTACCGAGGAGACCCTCTCCACCTTGGTCACATATTGATTTATTCATCCCGTTATGTTTCCTCAGATTTAAAGAGAACGCCAACGTAAAGCAATCACGTAAGTCTCGTCTTGAACGAGCAGCTTATTTAAGGGATTTACCTTTTTCACTCAAACTCCTTGATTAAATTTCTCCCGTTTAAGCGCACCAACGGCATCGCCGTTTTTGTCCCAATTCCTCCATCCCACCCCGTATTTCACCCCTCCGTCACCCTCACCTCTTCATCCTACCTGAACAACCCATGCACCTTATTGTGATCTTTTTGAATTGGTATTTAAGTTAATATGCAAGTGGACATATTACAGCATGATGTTTGTGTAATTTAAGTTTTATGATTGCCTTTGTTAATTCACTAAATGGTCATTGATCAGAGCCTAGTCCTATTCTTTACAGCGCTCCTTGAGAAAGGACCTTCCCGGTCTGAAATGCATCGGAGCATTCTTTGATAAACTGTCTTTAAGTTGAAAACATGAACTATAAGATGTGACATATGGAAAACTTAAGGAAATGAACTTGTGAAATAAAATTCAAAATACTTGATTTTGTGAATCTTTTTGGAGTCAGTTGCTTCGCAACAACGAACCACACAAAGTGTGCCCAACAGCAGGGATGCGCCTACGTCCCAGTAGCGCACTCAACCTATTAAAGATCTGGGGATGCCCTTGGCCCCATTGTGCAGAGACTTTTAGGCCTTTAGAGGTGGTGGTGCGGTCTCATGTAAGGGTGACCCAGAACCTGCCCTCTTTTCAAATTATCCCTGGCATTTAATGACCTTTCTATTTCCTTGGTGCAGATCGAGGTAACACTCTGTTTCTCCTAGGTTGTCAGAAGAAGTGTTAGGCCCATTACAAGTTAGGTGCGTGGCCCGATGACTGGTGGCCGTCTTCGACTTCTTTTTATTAAAAATAATATTTACCCTGAAAATAAGTGGCCTTCCTACTTGAGGGAACAGAGTGGGGGTAAACAAAACCTGAATCTGCCCCTGGAAGGCAAAAAAACACTTTGACTCCTTTTGTGGTGGGGGCATGTGGTGATGCCAGTGTGGCCCACATCACCCTTCCTTTTTTTTTTTAAAAAGTGTTAGCCTTGGCGATCTAATTGTGTTTCTGAACCCATGTGGGGACAATTAGGAGTATCCCTCCAATTCGCCCTCTTAAAGGACAGAAAGACTGCTAAATGTTTTAGGGGAAAATGTTCCCTTGACCTGTGGGGGCTGCTCTCCCACAAATGTGTCCCTCATAGACAATGCATGTATCCCTGCCTGGGTATCAGTGTCCTGGGGTGATTCCCAAGAAGGAATCCAGTAGAGTGTGATACTGCTGGAAATGGGACATTGTCTCTTTTCTAGCAGTTCCTCTCCTTCACTGAACAATACTTGGAATTGAATCATGTCTCCTGAGTACCAATCAAACTGGAAAGTCAGTGCATAATGGTGTCAACTGCTTTCATGTTCAATTGTGTGAGATGGGCCGTTGCCTTTTTAAGGACAAAGGGGGTACTCTAGCCCTTTAATTACAAGCTTTATCAACAAACCCGTCTGACCTTTGATTATCAAATGTATTTTCTCCAAGGTACACCGATTAATTGTGACATTATTGGAAAGATCATATTCAATAATTATAAAACTGAAAAAACTTTTAATTTTAAATATATAAAACATATTGGAACTCACCCTTTTACTATCATCAGACTATCGGCTAGAGGTTTTAAATACCAAGTCAAAGTGGCAGTAAACTGCACAAACAGGTCTTGAGATGGCAGACCTGAAACAGGGTTGAAAGGCTACTTGTGTGGGTGGCACAACAAGTGCTGTAGGCCCACTAATAGCATTCAGATTAAAGCCCCTGGGTATATGGTATACCACTTTACAATGGACTTATAGGTAAAATAAATATGCTAATCAGGTATATACCAATGTCATCATGTTTTAGGGATGAAGCACATGATTCAGCACTGGTCAGCAGTGGTAAAGGGCTTGGAGTCATAATGGTAACAAACAAATCGGCAAACTTACAATGAGCAATGAACTCAGCTTCGCTAGTGGAGATTTGCTAACTACGCATTACATTAAACACACGGATTTCTTGCAAAAACTCTGACACATAGCGGAGTTAGCTACTGCACCCACAACCCTTTGATAAAACAATTTTACATTTACATGCTAAAAAGCATATAACCAATTCACAAAAGTGAGCTTCAAAAAATATCAGGCAATGAGACAGGTGATGATTTTCGGGTGCCCCTAACCCAAGAGGAGGACCAAGTAGATGCCTTGAACACAAAGAGCATACCATGCTAAACGATTAAGTGGTGGTCCCATCGTCCTAGGACCGCCCCAAGCAAAGTTATGGACAAAAATACAATGCGAACCAAAGGCCCAGCAAAGCATTATGGGGCAAGATTCTATAGTGCAGTGAACATTATAGTATTAGCTCTCAGCTAAGCTGGGAGAGCCCTGCCGCTTGAGGGATGTTTTAAAATTGGATACTATAATTTTCACTGCACTCTAGAATCTCGTCCCATAATGCTTAGCAAGACCTTTGGTTGGGATTGTTATTTTTGCCGATTTCACTGTTAAATGTGGACCTTAAAATCTTTATGGGTATCTTGGCATCATGCCTAAATCCGTTCCTCCCGGGCCTAATTGATCCGTATCAGGCCGGATTTGTCACCCAACGTCAATGAGGAGATAATACGCATAGAGTTCTCCATCTCATAGACATGACGCAAAGACATACACAGGAGCAAATGCTCCTAGTGGTGGATGCAGAGAAGGCATTCAATTGAGTGCACTGGCCGTACCTTGAGGCTGCACTAGAGCACTTTGGCCTTTGAGACAGGTTAGGATATGGATCTTTAGCACCTACGATCGTGCTAATGCCACGGTTTGGGTTAACAGGCACACGGCCACATGCTTCCCAATTTCCAAAGGCACCAGACAGGGCTCTCTGAATTGTACATGGAACCCATGGCCTATAGAGTTCGATCGAATGCAGCAATAACAGGGATTAAATTTGGCGGGAACCACTACACAGTCAGTCTATATGCAGATGACATTTTAGCGACAATGGAGAATCCTTCCACCTCTTTACCAGCTTTCCTTAAAGAATTAGAAGCGTTTGACCAGGCAGCTGGTTTCAAAATGAATATTCATAAATCACAGGCCTTGAGCCTAACTCTGCAGCTCTAAATGATGGACACCCTCAAGCAAAAATTCCCCCTCTGTTGGGTCCCATCACATATTTCTTATCTGAGACTTCAAATTGCCCTCACGATTCCCATGACGGCCACTCTTAACTACCGCACCCTGACTGCCAAATACGTGGTGGCCTTCACCACTGGAGACACCACTCTTTCTTGGGTGGGGAGAATTGCGGCTATTAAAATAAGATCCTTCCCCAGATCTTGTATATGTTCTAAGCCCTCCTAGTAGAAACTCTTCGGGGTTCTCTCCACATCTTCCAAGACGAGGGGAATTGCTTAATCTGGGCAGATAAGCACCCTTGCCTCCGTAGAGACATTGTCTATCGCAAATCGCTTAAAAGGAGGGCTGGGTTTCACAGATCTAAAACGATATTGTCAGTTGAGAATATTTATAGAATGGTCCCTTGCAGACTCGAAAAAATACTGGTTGTTTATGGAAAGGGCCCTGGCAGGATAACCTCTATGGAGGATCCCCTTCCTCCCTGAAAATGCTCGTCCTACTTACCTCTACCTGTCCTCTATCACCAAACCAGCACTAATTGCTTGGGATAAACTAACGACTCAAAGAGACCTTACTAACTTCCCTTCCACACTGACCCCTACAGGAGGATACCCAGAGCTTACACCAGCCTGAACAAAACTGCTTTTCACTGTTGGAACCAGCCAAGATGTACATCGATCGGACATATGTTCGAAATGGAGAGCCCTATACCATTTTGAATCCCTCTGGGCAGAATTAGATAATCCTGAAAGTGAACGATGGCACTTCACTCAAATACGCTATTGAGTGATGCAACCGACAATTCACCCAGGGGTACAACAACACCTCATGCCTGATGAACGCTGGCTGCTTTCAACCCCTACAAACTTACGTTTAATCACACAGTTTTATATATTCCTGGGACTGCCGAGTACGCCTACTAAAATGGTAGGTCAACTCCGATGGGAGTCTGAGATCGGGTAGGAACTGACACTGAAGGAATGGGTGGATATCCACTATTGCACTAGGCACACTTTAATACAACAGGGATATGAAACAGCGACAACGATTATAACATATTGGTACCTACCCCAATCAGACTCCATAGCTTTGCTCAGTCCAAATCCCCAGACTGCTGGTGGCAGTGCGGCCTCCAAAGCACCATACTACACATTTTATTGGACTGCCCGGTAACAGCGCCATACTGGACAAGGGTGCTTAAAAATATCAACACTTACCAAGACACAGAACTCCAGAGATTTCCAGTCTTTATCATCCTGGGCCTTCCTAATGCCCCTACCTTCCCATTAAAATCATGTAGAGGCAGGCAGATTGGTCTAGCTCTTCATCGCAGAACATACTGTCGCACTGAGGCACAGATCACATCCGACATGTCAAAGTTGGTTGCAAAGACTGTGGTAAATCATGGGAGTGAACTCAACACCATTGAATCAAAACACAGTGTTTCACAAACTAAGAAAATAATTTCTGAATCGGCTGATGTCAGAATTCCGTGAACTTACCTGCCCTAAGTATCTTCACTTACTGTGCCTTTCAGAAGCCCCTACGATTCCCACTCCAAAACCTTGAGACTGGGCATGGCGGGTGGGGGAGCATGCTACAATCGTCACTATTCGGTTTAAGGCAGCCCAGGTCCGGGTTGGAGCGGGAGGGAGTGGTTCAGGGAGAGTTAGATAAATGTATGTAAAGCTTCCCGTGCTCCACAGGCTATGTCGCTAAAGTCGTTGCTATGAGGAAAATTGTAATAAAGAGATTTAAACCATGAATGAAAATAAACCCTATTAGAATTGCACTTTTAAATGAATTTAAAGTGTTGCTGAAATATTTTCCCATAGAAAATGACACATAGAAACATTTTCTTGCTTTATAATCTGAAATAAATCCTTAAAATGGCTCTATTAATGTAGCAAAATAATTCAGCAATGAATAACAGATAAAACGTGGGTACCTAAATGTTAATTTTTAGAAAATGTTTGTACTAAGCTATCATTCATAAATGTACCCCTTTAGTCAGCTCAAAATGCTACTACTTTTGACTCCTGCTCACCGCTTAATTGAAGTTTATTTAGAACATTTTGCATAGCACCAGCATCTGCCTTAAGAATGTGTTGACTTCAAGCTTATGTTTCCTTAGCTTCATCATACCACATTAGCTGCTCTTTTTGAACAAAGAACCTTGCTATGACTGTTAGAATAAATAATGATTTATATATATTTTATGTATACCTCACCAGCACATATTATTAGTTTTGTTTCAGCATATTCAACTCGCATTTGTATTCACAATAGAAATAGAGAGCATCTTTCAGATTAGGTACAAATGGTCGTATGAGAACTTTTCTCTATGTTACGAAAGTATGCCACAAAGTATTACATAACGGCGTGAATGTTTACTTTAGCAATCAAGAGACAAGAGGAGATCTACTAGCGATTTACACGTTTCAATACATTATTGTGTGATTTTATATTAATAAGTGTTCCTGGCTAGATAGAGTAGGAGAATGGCTGAGCTAAACCACTGAGTACTGCAGCAAATCTGCAGGCTCCAGTCCCTCTTTGACTCTGCAGAGAGTAATTTCGCATTCTTTGTTACTGACAGTTAATGCTAAAAGTGACTTTACTCTTTACCTTCTCCTAACCTTTTTCTGATTAATGCAACTGCCACAATCATTCCTTCTTCATTGATTTATTTACGGTGGCTACTGCGAGTGCAGGGAGCTCAGCTGAGTTTCTAGAACTACTCTTCATGAGGAGTTCTATCTTGCTTTTTTTCAAAAAAAGAAAAAATAACTCTTCATGGGTTCTATTTAGGGTGGAGTAGTCTCTTAGCTTAGCTAGTTTCATGACAATTTTCCTGTATGGAACACTTTCTTTTATTTGGCTTTTCTGTAAACTGAACTAATCTGAATAAAGTTGTCCAACTATGCTTATCCTTTAAGATAAATAAAACTTATGAAAACTCTATCCTCCTCTCAACATTGACTGAATATTAAGAATCTAACAGTTGATGATAAATGCAAGATTTGAATTTAACGTTTCAGCTTAGTTCTTACCTAGGCGGCAATGATCCATTGACCTGTCAGTAAGCCATCAGGATTTCCAAGGGACGCAATCTGTAAGTTGGGATGTATGGTCTTAAGAGACCCTTTGGAAAACCTCATGGAAGAAATTTCCAACAGCTGCAACTATGAAAGCATGCCTTTAGCACAGCACACACTATGGGCTTGATTTCGACTTTGGTGGTCTGGCCCCGCCGCCGCACCATCAAATCAGTAGTTGGGCTGCCTGCCAGATTAGAGTTTCGTTCTGTCAGGTGTTTTTGTTTTTGTTGTACGTTCCCACGTCGGTGCCCTGAAAATGGGCACCACAATGGGAATGCCAACAATAGTTACTGCACGTCATGGATTGTTAAGTCCTTGCAGTGCAGGAACTTTGGTCAATGCATACAGGGAGCAATTGCTGTGCCCCCTGCATGAATCGCCATGCATAGACGGCACAGGGGGCCCTACTGGGCCCCCTTTGTTTCCTGCCAGCCTCGGTGTTCATGGAGTAGGAACCTCCACAACTCCACCAGCAGAGAAAAAACTCATAATATGCTTAGCAGGACAACAGCAGCCCTGCCAATCATATTTTGGCCTCCTGACACCGCAACACCGCCAGGGAAAAGTGGTTCCCTGTAGGCTGTGGGTGGGGTAACAGCAGTCCGACCACACCAATCATAATAGGGCGTTCAGGAGACCGCCACCACCACTCCCCCATGAGTCTGGCATTACCTGGACTGCCAAACCCATAATCAACCACTATGTGTGATGAAAACAATGTGTGCACAAACCATGTGAATACAGCAAAACATGCTCCAACTAAAGAGTCAAAAGAACATACCTTCCACTGTTCAGACATTAGGAATTAACCTAGGGCCATATTTATCATTATATCACACAGTGCAGCAAGTCACATTGTGTGCAGTAAGCCATCAGGATTTCCAAGGGACGCAATCTGTAAGTTGGGATGTATGGTCTTAAGAGACCCTTTGGAAAACCTCCTGGAAGAAATTTCCAACAGCTGCAACTATGAAAGCATGCCTTTAGCACGGTATGTTACACTTACAACGCAACTTTTACGTCGTAATGCTGTTACAACGCAGCTATTACAACGCAGGATCCATTACATCGGATGCCATTACAATGCATGGCATTACATAGCAGATGCTATTACAACGCATACCATTACATCGTAAGTATTGGTAAGTATATAATTTTTTTTATTTTATTTAATATTATATCATTTATTTAATTATTATTAATTATAAATAAAAATATTTATTTATGTTTTTTAATATTATAAATTAAATATATTAATTTAAGTAATTTTTTTAATAAGTATGAGTATAGGAGTATATGTTTTGGGGTACTGAGGTATATGTTTTGGGGTGTTTGGGTATTTTTAGGTTTTAGGGCAGGGTTTGGGTTTTGGGGTATAGGGGTGTTTTTAGGTTTTAGGGCAGGGTTTTGGGTTTTGGGGTACAGGGGTGTTTTTAGGTTTTAGGGCAGGGTTTGGGTTTTGGGGTACAGGGGTGTTTTTAGGTTTTAGGGCAGGGTTTGGGTTTTGGGGTACAGGGGTGTTTTTAGGTTTTAGGGCAGGGTTTGGGTTTGGGGGTACAGGGGTGTTTTTAGGTTTTAGGGCAGGGTTTGGGTTTTGGGGTACAGGGGTGTTTTTAGGTTTTAGGGCAGGGTTTTGGGGTACAGGGGTGTTTTTAGGTTTTAGGGCAGGGTTTGGGTTTTGTGGTACAGGGGTGTTTTTAGGTTTTAGGGCAGGGTTTTGGGTTTTGGGGTACAGGGGTGTTTTTATGTTTTAGGGCAGGGTTTTGGGTTTTGGGGTACAGGGGTGTTTTTAGGTTTTAGGGCAGGGTTTGGGTTTTGGGGTACAGGGGTGTTTTTAGGTTTTAGGGCAGGGTTTGGGTTTTGGGGTACAGGGGTGTTTTTAGGTTTTAGGGCAAGGTTTGGGTTTTGGGGTACAGGGGTGTTTTTAGGTTTTAGGGCAGGGTTTTGGGTTTTGGGGTACAGGGGTGTTTTTAGGTTTTAGGGCAGGGTTTGGGTTTTGGGGTACAGGGGTGTTTTTAGGTTTTAGGGCAGGGTTTGGGTTTTGGGGTACAGGGGTGTTTTTAGGTTTTAGGGCAGGGTTTTGGGTTTTGGGGTACAGGGTTTTTAAGGTTTTAGGGCAGGGTTTTGGGTTTTGGGGTACAGGGGTGTTTTTAGGTTTTAGGGCAGGGTTTGGGTTTTGGGGTACAGGGGTGTTTTTAGGTTTTAGGGCAGGGTTTGGGTTTTGGGGTACAGGGGTGTTTTTAGGTTTTAGGGCAGGGTTTTGGGTTTTGGGGTACAGGGTTTTTAAGGTTTTAGGGCAGGGTTTTGGGTTTTGGGGTACAGGGGTGTTTTTAGGTTTTAGGGCAGGGTTTGGGTTTTGGGGTACAGGGGTATTGTAGGGTTCAGGGGTAGGTTTGTGTTTAGGGATAATTAAATTATATTTACCATTTTTAAATTAATTAAAATATATTTAATAAATTAAATTACTTTTATTACATTAATTACATTTTTAAATTAAATTAATTAAATTAAATTAATTATTTCAATTAATTTAATTGAATTTCAATTATAAAAATATGTACATTAAATTAATTGCATTATTTTAATTAAATTAAATTATTTCCATTTTTTATTAAAATTACATTTATTAAATAGATATTATTTTATTAAATTAAATTAATGGCTATTTTAAAATGTATTTTAATTAAATTAATTAAATTAAATTAATTAATTTAACTTAATAACATTTTTTTAAAAAAGGTATACTTACCTATACTTACGATGTAATGCCATGCGTTGTAATAGCATCTGCTATGTAATGCCATGCGTTGTAATGGCATCCGATGTAATGGATCCTGCGTTGTAAAAATTCCGATGTGACGGAATGCGTTGTAAAAATCCGCGTTGTACTGACACCAATCCCTTTAGCACAGCACACACTATGGGCTTGATTTCGACTTTGGTGGTCTGGCCCCGCCGCCGCACCATCAAATCAGTAGTTGGGCTGCCTGCCAGATTAGAGTTTCGTTCTGTCAGGTGTTTTTGTTTTTGTTGTACGTTCCCACGTCGGTGCCCTGAAAATGGGCACCACAATGGGAATGCCAACAATAGTTACTGCACGTCATGGATTGTTAAGTCCTTGCAGTGCAGGAACTTTGGTCAATGCATACAGGGGGCAATTGCTGTGCCCCCTGCATGCATCCCCATGCATAGACGGCACAGGGGGCCCTACTGGGCCCCCTTTGTTTCCTGCCAGCCTCGGTGTTCATGGAGTAGGAACCTCCACAACTCCACCAGCAGAGAAAAAACTCATAATATGCTTAGCAGGACAACAGCAGCCCTGCCAATCATATTTTGGCCTCCTGACACCGCAACACCGCCAGGGAAAAGTGGTTCCCTGTAGGCTGTGGGTGGGGTAACAGCAGTCCGACCACACCAATCATAATAGGGCGTTCAGGAGACCGCCACCACCACTCCCCCATGAGTCTGGCATTACCTGGACTGCCAAACCCATAATCAACCACTATGTGTGATGAAAACAATGTGTGCACAAACCATGTGAATACAGCAAAACATGCTCCAACTAAAGAGTCAAAAGAACATACCTTCCACTGTTCAGACATTAGGAATTAACCTAGGGCCATATTTATCATTATATCACACAGTGCAGCAAGTCACATTGCTGCACTGCATGATAGGGAAAGGGCAGAAATGTGCCGTACTTAACATTTTATGGCACATTCCTGTCTTTTCCCTGTGCTGGCGCAGGATGCCTTGTGCCAACACAGGCACACTTGCACCATGGAATAAGTGTGCCTGTGTTCTTAGCAGCAGGATTGTTTCTGTGAGGAAGCTGCTCCTTTTTCACAAAAACAATCCCCTGAGACAATTTCCTCTTTCTATGTCTGCTGCAGAATGCAGCAGACATATAAAGCAGAAAAAACAAGCATATTTGTCCTCGTTACACCTCACCTGGGGAGGTGTAGCAATTTTGGGACATTCCACGGTCTACCACTTATGCTAAATCTGGAAATGCATCACAATCCACCCTTGAGACGCCCCCCTGGATTCCAATTCTCTGTTTAGACCCCTTTACTTGTTATGCGTCACCCACTAAAGTAGCACTTCTAAACTTGTTTCAGGTTGGCCACTGCAGCCTGTGGTGCCATTTTAAGCTGCAGTTTTGACAGGCCTAAACCTTCTTTTTAATGCTAATAAGCCTACACTAAGATAGGCCCTACACACTCATAGGACAGGCTGCATAGTAGTTAAAAAGTAGAAAATGTGGTTTTAAGTTTTACATGTTGTGGTAGTTAAAAGCTCCTACATTTTTTCTCACTACAGTAAGGTCTGTCTTTCCCATAGACTAACGCAGGGTTGCCCTATTATATATAATACGTGCTAACTTTTGATTAGGAGCACTTTGGGACATGTTGTTTATACTCATATGACTTGTAATCTAAAGTGCATGTTAATGGACGGATTTTATGTCACATCACTGAAATGACACTTTTAGAAAGTTGGCATTTGCTTGCCTTAACCATTTGTGCCTTCTGCCAGTGACCTTGGTCACATGACTGTGAATGCCTCTGTTGATGGAGTTTGTGTTTTCCTTCCACACAGTAGCACAGAGGGGGCGAGGTGTGGACAGGATGGGTCATCCTGTCAGGATGGCTGAGACAAAACTGTGCCCTGCCCCACTTGCACTCCAAAAGGCTTGCACCCAGCACACTGACAAAGGAAACTGACACCAGTCTTTTTTCATCTTAGATTTCTTAGCGCAAATACCGGGGAAGACAAGATCTTTCCAGAACCAGATGTGGTGATAGGACAGTGTGTGCACCCACGCATGAAAGGTATAAAAAGAGGACTCTCAGACAAACTCTTCAGTAAACTCCTAAACCTGTGGAAAATACAAAAGAATGACTACCCTCCTACCAGAAGGACTGCTTTACTGCCCTGCTGCTGGAAGGGCTGCTTTGCTGTCCTGCAGATTGAAGAAGGACTGGACCTGCACCTTGAACCCAGCATCACCTGAGTGACTACAAGGGCTAGTTGTATGGCCTTCTGAGGGATCTACAGGCACATAAAAAAACTCCTGAGGCCTTAACCTCTGTTGCTGGCCTCTGCTGGAGTGTGTCTAAACTCTCCAATTGGAACCCCCAGGTCCAGAACCCTTTGAGGTGGTGTTGGAGGTACCCCTCCTGCCAGAATTCAAAACCTGGGACGATGAAAATGTTGCACCAAAAACTGCCTGGAGAACCAACAGAAACACGGGATTTCCTGCCATTTGATGCACCCAAGGTGCATCACTGGATGGTCGAACTGCTGTGTCTCCCGCTCCTTCTTCTTTGCAGCAGGAAAGCCTCTTCAGCTGAACCTCCCAGCAGCAGAACGTCAGAATAACTTTTAAGTCTGAAGGTAGAAATCTTCACCAGGCTCATCAAAAACCAGCTCCTCATCAACTGTGACAATTTCCTTGTCCTGGAAGTCCAGCTTCTCCCACTCTGAGATTTTTTCTCATCATCATTGACAGCTTCACCAAGACCTCATCCAGCAGATCCCCATGACCGTGAATGTGTCCTCGGATACAGCCTGATGCCTTGCCTCAATGAGACTCTAACTTTGCCAGGTGCTATACCCGAAAATGTTTTAAATCCAAAGGAAAATCGATTTCAAGCCAAATTTACCCCTTGTATCCAACCTGTGCTTCATCGCCATCAGCCTTAACTGTTGACTTTGCAAAAAAAAAATACATACCTCCCAGTCTACTGATTGGATTTTGCAAAACAATATCATCGCTTTTCACCCAAAGTCATGAGATTTAGAAAGAGACAGAATCCTGTAATGTCTGCCCACAAGTTTGCAGGAGCTGTGCTGAATGTGTTTCTTTTTTTCAAAATATCAATTTAGTGATCTGGGGCCAGATGTAGGTAATCCTAGATTACTGATTCTTAAATACCGAATCATACAGATTCGGTATTTAAGAACTGGCAATCGGGATGTAGGTAATTTTACCGATTTAATTACCGAATCGGTATGATTCGGTAATTACAGAATCGGTATTTACCGATTCGGTAATTGCCATTCATTCCTATGGGCCTGGAGGCCCATAGGAATGAATATAAATTACTGAATCGGTATTTACCGATTCGGTAATTGGGGGAAACATAGAAGGGTGGCAGGCTATCACTTAGACACCCTGTTGCACCCCTCAATTGTGCATAGGTGCACATGTTGCAGACATACATGCCCATGTTTTTGCTTTAAAAACAGTGCCATGTTGCAGACATACATGCCCTTAGGACATACATGCCCTTAGGGCATGTATGTCTGCAACATGGCACTGTTTTTAAAGCAAAATAAAATGCTTTTTAGAGGGTTTTCATTATTTACCACCAACTTCTAGTTGGTGGTAAATAACAAATTGTTAAACCCCTGTGGCACTGATTACAGTGCTACCTACATGTCAAAATACAGATTCGGTAATTTTACCGAATTGGTAAAATTCCCCATTCGGTAAAATTACCGAATCTGTATTCATGCCCCTACATCCCAAACTCCAAATACCGGTCGGTAACGGCCAAAATCGTCCGTTACCGACTGGTATTTGCCTTCCTACATCTGGCCCCTGGTGAGAAGTAGTCATCTAGGGCTGGATGTAGGTAGAATAGATTTACCGATTTTTAATTACCAAATTTTACTGATTCGGTAATTAAAAATCGGTAAATCTAAGGGGTGGGTATGTAGGTATTCCAGATAGGCATGGGCGGAAAATCCGTTCCGCTCGCGGATTTTGCGGATTTTCGGGAAATCCGCAATCCGCGAGATTTGCGAATCTCCCGCAAAATCCGCAAATCCGCGAGCAGCGGATTTTGCTCGCACTCTTCGCGTGAGTTCGCGTGAGTTCGCGCCCCGCGAATAAGTGCAAAATTGCAGAAATACGATCTTAGCAAAACTGAAAGTAACTACTTACCAGGTTCAAAAGTTCAGGCTCATCATTAGTAGCCATTTCCTGTAGTGCTTCCTGAGGGGCCCCTCCAGAGTTCAGTTGCCAGTTGAAACTATTATGTGACCCTGCTCTGAACCTCAGAATAGTTACACATATGCCACAAAGGTCCTGAATTACAGCTAAGGGAGACAAGCAGGAGCCAGGCTGGAAGTTAAAATCCATTAATCAGCCCCTAATTCATTATTGTCAGTTGGGGCAGGGCAGGTGTTGTAACTAATTTTGCAACAATGAAAGCACTTAGCAAGTGCAAAAGATCACTAATCAGGGCGCACTAAGGAAGCAGGTGCCAGCTAAAAAAATATTCTGTGACACATTAATCAGCCCCAAATTAATTCAGGTCACTTGAGGCAGGGAAGGTGTGATTTGCTTTGCCGAAAATAATGTACACTGGACAACCAGAGGGTGTGGTGATGAAACAGAGGGTGGCATGGGTGGGCCAGAGGGTGGCATGAGTAGTCAGAGAGTGGCAGTGGTGACAGAGAGTGGCAGTGATGAAGAAGAGTGTCCCAAACAGGCTGGACACGTAGAAACAACAAGTTCGCGAAACTTGCGACCCGACAGGTAAGTTCGCAATTTGCGAAAGTGTACAAAACCCTCGCGAACTTGCAGAAACACGGGCGAACACAAAAAAAAAAATCCGCAAATTCGCGGGAATTCGCGGATTTTGCGGATTGCGAATCCGCAAATCCGCAAAATTCGCGAACGCGAGATCCGCAAAATTCGCTCATGCTTAATTCCAGATGTGCTGGAATACCGAATCGGAAGAATTCGGTATTTACCGATTCGGTAAATACCGAATCGGTAATGAATGGGCATTACCGATTCGGTATATACCGAATCGGTAAATACAGAATTTCACAAGGGTGCAGGGGGTGTCACTTTGACACCCTTTGGCACCCCAAAAATAGGCATGTGCGCCATGTGGCACACAGACATGCCCTAAGGGCATGTCTGTCTGTCACATGGCTAGGTGTGCATGCACACATGTGCATGCACAGCTGAATTCGGTATTTTAACACCCAAATGGATTGGGTGGTGAAATACCGAATTTGTAGGGCCTTTGGGACTCAGAAGAGTCCCACCTACATCTGGGAATTACCGAATCGGTAAAAATACCTGTAAAATTACGGGCTCTACATCTCAAAATCCAATTACCGGTCGGTAACGGCCGAATTCGGCCGTTACCGACCGGTAATTGGCGACCTACATCTGGCCCTTAATGCCCCTGGTGAGGACTTGTGAACTTGTAGTTCCTCTGTCACCTTCTGCCCCACCGGATTCAAGCAGTCACACACATATTTTTGGAATGTGGAAAATCTACACCCTTGATAGCATATCTGATTAGGAATGCATTGCAACACAATACAATTTTCTCAATACAAAGAAAATAAAAAAAGACAAAACTAAATGTAAAGTTTAAATATAGGCATAAAAACATACATATGAAAACTTGTTCATGTTTACCCATATAAAAATGTATACATGTTTACTCATCAGATTGGTAATCTTTTTTTTTTTTTGAAACTTTATTTTTGCAAGTGTTATCATACATCTGAAACATACGTTATTATAAATGAGTGGCAGGTCGAACATTCCAATGATATCATTTCTAACAATAGATTGACTTTTGATAGGCAATATGCAGATACAATTCATTGGGGCATATACTGGAAATATACTATACCTACATAAATAACAATGTTACACTAGGCAGGAGCAACAACGGTGCAGAACCCCCAGAGACCCACCACCCCCAACAGATGAATCGAATATCCTTCCTCTCGTATCTCCCTGTCCACCGGGCGCCAATCATTTCACCTCTAAACGGAATATAAGCCATTAGACATCCCCTCATTTGAACAACCAATCCCTGCAGTAGGAGCAACCCCCGTAACGGGGTCGCTCTGTCGCTCTCAGCTGTCTTGAAGGAGTCAGGTACCAGACCGAGTTGGAGGGAGTTATTGAGGAGTGCCAGAGGGGGTTTGGGTTAAGCAGTGAAGGGCTCTCGTAAGATATGAGGGGGGCAACAATCTGTGGGGGAGCCAGAGCCAACTTTTTTAACAGGGCAAAAAATTCATCCTCAAATATTAGGGGTATCTGTTTCACTATGTGGGAATTACTGGTGGCAGATGTAGTGGCAAATGTAGGGATAGAGGATGATGTACGGAAAGGAATACTGTTTTTAATTTTAGCGATTTTGTCCACAAAAAAGGAGTTAGGAGAATCACAGAGGGCTTGGGAAGGGAGAGGCTTAATGGTCACTCTATCGGGGTGTGAGAGCTCTTCCACTATAGAAAAAAATATTTTGCCTTAGCGGCAGAATCAATAATCCTCTTTGAGAAGTATGAGGATTTTGCCTGGAGAATAGCTTGCTTGTAATCTTTAAGCTGGGCCGTGAATAGCAATTTTTTCTCAGTGGCATAATCTCGCCTCCAGCTGCGTTCAGCCTGCCTAAGTGTGAGTTTTTTAGTTTTTAGCTCATCCGAGAACCATCTCTGGGCATCATGGGGGCACTTTAGTTTGATGCGTCTAAAAGGCGCAACAATGTTGCTGGCTGATTCAAGCCCGTGTTTCGCGCTAGTAGCCTGAGTGTTTAGGGAGTCGTGTTCGGCAGTGGAGGAAATGCTGAGTAAGGAGCAGAATTCATTGAGGGCAGCCCTGTTCCAGTTCCTCGCCAGGAGATTCCCCGTGGGAGTTTGACAAGTGTGGGGGGTACAGGCTAGGGAGAATGTAATAATGAAGTGGTCAGACCACGGACAAGGAAAGATAAGGGGTTGGGAGATATCCAGATTAGACGTCCAGACCTGGTCTAGGACGTGGCCTTTGACATGCGTTGCCGACTTGATATGTTGGGTACAATTCATACCGGCTAGAAGATCAGTGAAGACCGAGGAGCAAGTACTCTCCCTAGCATCGGAGGGCCAGTAATTAAAATCACCGATGATCAATACTTTTGAGTTGTTGATCACCAGTTGGGATAACATATCGCCGAACAGCGACGGGAAGCCAGGCATGTGATGAGGGGGGCGATAAACAAGAACACAGATAAGAGGGGACAGAGAGGATTCAAGTCTTAAAATAAGGCAGTCGACTTAAGGTATGCTAACAGCATCCAGGGCCGTAAACCTGAGTGAGTGTTTGACAACCGCTGCGACCCCGCCACCAGGCTTACCAGAAGATCTATTAGCCTGGAGGCTGTAATAGCCCGGGGGTATCGCCGCAGGAATGTCAGGGGTTGACTCCTCATTAAGCCAAGTTTCCGTCACTAGGAGTTTGTCTGGTTTCTCAGAGTCCAAAAATTGGAAAATCTTTAACTGGTGTTTAACCAGTATTTAATAAGTTGTTTGATCCTGACAATACAGCAGGTCCGCTAACTACTCCTTAAACTTAGGGGCTCACCCCCTATCCCATCTGCAAGCAATGCTGCACTTAGCTAGTAACAGTGATATGCCTGCAAATTTTCGAAAGGTTCTAGGAATCTGCGCCGTGTAGCTGAGCAGGACCATCATGGGGTCCATCTCTAGTGTATGGTTGACCATTTTCCCTAGCGCTGTGTACACTTGACTCCAGAATTCCTGAACCACGGGGCATTCACACGCAAGATGTAGAAAACCTGCTCCCTCCCCACCACACATCCCGCACCTGTCATGATCATGGAGTTGGAAGCAGTATTTTTTGGCAGGGGTGTAATACAATTGTTGCAGGAACTTAAAATGTATAACCCTCAGTCTACAACTGGCTGATATTTGTGAGGTTTGTGCGCAGCAGTATTCCCACTTCTCATCTGTTATCTTGGACGCTAGTTCCTCCGCCCAGTGTGTGTGCGCAGGGCCTGGGATATTTTCCTGCTGATCGCGGATGTTTCTGTATAGACGGGACACTAAGTGCTTCTCATCGGTGGATCCTAACATATTATGTAAGGGTTTGAGATTTGCAGGCTTACTCGGGAAGTCCGGGAGGATTGCCTTCATCCCTTGCCTTAACCGCAAGTACAAAAATACATCCAGTGGGGTAGGGTGGGCTGTATCCCCTGAAAAAAGGTGCTCTGAGGACTGGAACTTGCTCTCATGAAATAGGTCTCCCCACACAGTAACATGAGTACGCGTATTTACATTCTGAAATCCCTTTTCTTGTAGCAGAGATATGTCTGGGTGATATGTCAGGGGTAGCCGGGAAGAATATAGGATGGGCTGTGAGAGTATGTCTTTTATATGATTCCAGGCATCCACCATGCACGTAACGACAGTGGGAAGTGTCCCCCGTGCTCGTCTGGGTCCCTGTATGATACCATTCAGCGGCATGGGCTCCGCGAGCCAATCCTCCGCAGCCACCTGCGGCATGTATCGAGGGTGGTGAATCCAGTAATAGGCATACTGGGCCTGGGCGCTCAAATAGTAGGTCTCAAAATCCGATATGTCGAACCCACCTTTGTATATTGCTTAGTCAACGTCTTCCAGTTAAGACGAGGCTGTTTCCCTCCCCATGATAATCTAATCAATTCAGTTTTTAAGGTTTTAAAAAAGTAGGGACCAGGATGGTAAGGTATATTTAAGAATAAATATAAAAACGGCAGAAGGACATCCATTTTGATTAGTGAGGCCCGCCTTGCTAGGGACAATGGGAGTGATATCCAACGTTTAGCCTTACTATTTAATTTCGTAATAGCCGTACTATAATTGAGTCGGGTCGTCTCCTCCTTATTCCTAGCCACTTGTATGCCCAGATATGGTAGATCCGAGTAAACACCACTCCAAAGGGAAGTCAAGCTGGAATTTAAGAACTGCTGGCGTAAGAGGGACCACCTGCGATTTCCTCCAATTAATACATATACCAGATAATCCGCCAAACACAATAAACTCCCGCAGTAGGGGGTTGATATTCTGCTGCGGGTCCCTAACAAATAGTGTTATGTCATCCGTGTATAACGAAACTAGTATTTGACGAAGAAGACACCAAACTGTTTTATCCTGATGACATTGGCGGCCTCCTCTTCCACCCCTAACTATTTTCTCTACTGAGGAGGGAAGTTATCCAGAAACCCGAGCCATGTGTCGGGCGATATCCAAAAACACGGGACATGTATCGGGTTTAGAGATCCTCAGTTTAACAAGTACCTACATGCACCCACTCGGGTGAACCACTCAAGAACGCCGTGTACCAGAGTCCCTAGGGGTGATCCGGAGGAGGGGCAAGCGGTGTGCGGTCCATTGCGATTTTTTTTACAAATTGGCTCCCTTGAGCTTTGAGCTGACGAGCTCCTGGACGACGCACCTGCGTGCAGGTTCGGGCATCGAGGCCTTTGACGGTTGCTTGGTGGCCTTCTCTTCCACCCCTTACTATTTTCTCTACTGATGAGGGAAGTTATCCCGAAACCCGAGCCATGTCTCGGGCGAAATCCAGAAACCCGGGACATGTATCGGGTCTAGAGATCATCAGTTCAACAAGTACCTACTTGCACCCACTGGGGTGAACCACTCAAGAACTCCATGTACCAGAGTCCCTGGGGGCGATCCGGAGGAGGGGCTACCGGTGTGCGGTCCATTGCGATTGTTTCTATCTATTATAATGGTGCATCTGTGGATTAGATCTTTCAACAGCCGGGTTTAAGGCCACATTGAAGTCCCCACCCCAGATTAGGTGAGTTGAACCCGCTGCAAGTACCTTACTCCAAACTGTTGTGTAAAATTCCGGAGTATCTATATTGGGCCATAGCAGTTTTCTAATGTGACTGTATCTCTGCCCAATCGTCCCTAGGCTATGACATACCTCCCTTGAGGGTCTGGTTCCGCTCCCATCAACGCAAAGGGCGTCTGTTTTCTAGCCAACATGGCCATGCCACAAGCATAAGTAGAATAGGGGGCAAATAATCTTATGTTTGCCGATTTACTGGCAAACTGGCTGGGGCATTGTGGACTCAAGTGCATTTCTGGCAACATAACAATGTGTGCCTGCTGTCTGTCTAAGTAGGACAATAGTTGCCTACCTTTTTCAACATTCCCTAGCGCCCTAACGTTTCATGCTATTACCTTCAGCGTATTATCTGCACCTGCAGACCTGTGCTCCTCCTCACCCATCCCTTATCAAGCCAATCAATATCTGTATGGTAGTCGCCTACCAGGCATTGATGCAACCTTTTCAAAGAAAACCTGCCTACCAGAAATCCCTACACCTGCGCCTCCCCCTCTCACTGAAGCATCCCAATCATGCCAGTTTCCTTCATCCCTACCCCTACCCCCACCCCAACCACAAACAACCTTACAATGCTAGGTAACATCCTAGCTTAGAACAGGTAGGTCTGTGTAAAACAATACTGGGGTACACCCGTTTGGATATAGTCTGCTGGGTGGCCCACGTTACCTTCTCACTCTATCAGGCAGCCTCCTTCATCGCCTTTTCCCTGGAAGAGTGACAAGGGTGTCCAGTTATTTAGTCATTGTATGTTCTTCTCCGCTGCGGCATTTAAGAAGTGATATCGAGTGCAGTGTTCAGTTTCTCTTGTATTCCTCAGTATGTGTCAGGTTGCCACATAGTCATCCTCCGGAAAGTCATGAGACTTGAATCTTCTTAGAGGTCTACGTCTTGTCGACTTTTTATTCTACATCTGACGTTGGCGTTTCTTCCACTTCTGGGACCCCTCGCTTCTGTTTCTTAATCTTTTTTAGAAAGTCCTCCACTTGCTGTGGGCTGGTGTAAATTCTGTGTGAACCCTGATGTGTGATGTGCATCGGGGCTGGGAAAAGTAATGCTCCTCTGAGTTTCTGCTTCACCTGGAGAAATTTCCGGCGTTCCTCTTGTACATGGATTGTAAAGTCAGGGAACATGGTGAAGGTCACACCATCGTACGTCAATTCTCTTTTCTCCATCGCCACACGTAGAGCTGTGTCCTGGTCTCTATAATTTGAGAGACACGCTATGATGGGCCTAGGTGGATTTCCAGGAGGCGGTTTGGGGTCCAGCGCTCGGTGAGCTCTCTCAACAATGAATTGTGAGGACAGCAATTCTGCTCCTACCACGTCCTTGAGCAGCCTTTCTACATAGTCCTCCATTCTACCAGTGTTTGTGCTTTCCAGAATTCCTAGAAGGCGAACATTGTTTCTCCGACTGCACACCTCAATGTCCTCATTTTTAGCGGCTATGATTTTTAATAACTTCTCCACTTACAACACCAGTTGCTCCAACCTCACCAGCATCCATATGTGCTTGAGAGTCCCCCAACAAAGGTTTGAATGTACTACCTTCGGTTTCATGTTTCTAACCAAAACCATCTTTTTCAAAGTTACAATTCAACTCGTCAACACATACCTTCTGATCTTCTTGGACATGTTTCCCCATTTCACCTCTTTGGCACAACACTACACGACTTGTATACCAACATCTTTGGTCTTCCAACTGCATAGAGTTATAATTACCTTCACAACCCTTAAAGGCTCATCAAAATTACACTTTCTCTTGGGTACTTTGCCAGGTTTATTCACTCTCACATATTGTCCCACCTCAATTCTTGACTCACAACATGTATTCATATTATTAAAATCTGTTTTGCTGTATGAACCATGGACCCTTAAAATTCTCTCTCACACTCTTTCTGCCAACCATTCCTCATAAAAGTACCTATGGATTAACCAATTAGGATTATACTTAGATATGTGGTATTGTCTCTTATCGAGATCAAAGGGAGTAATACCTGTGGCACCACATACTGTTGACCTGTAAGAACATAACATTTTAAAGATCTGGAGTTCTCAATCAGACATACATCAGTGCACCAAACGAATATTGCCCTTCAACAACCTATCGAATCTCTCCACCATTCCAGTGCATTAGGGTTGTATAGTGATGTTGCCTTATGTAAAATTCCACCATTTGTAAAACATAATTGACCCTTTCCTGAAGGAAACTGAATCTCTAGGAGCCCTTCGACCAATTGAAAGTCGGGCAGTAATCTCATGCGCGGACCTTTCCGCCCTTGAGATTATGATGCATGATTTACGGCATGGTTTTCATGAACCACACAGAAATTTGAAGAAAATGTATTTTTTTTTTACAAATGTTGAGGGTTGCAAGGCATTCTGCGTAACAACCTGGTGGGAGGCAGACAAGTCACCCCATCCAGGATTTCCCTGGGTGTCTAGTTTAAAAAAATGTAAAGGTTTGCTAGGTTTCCCAAAGTGCCGGCAGAGCTAGGGTTAAAAATCTACATTTAGGCACAGTGCTAAAAAAGGCTCAGTTTTCACTGTGAAAATGTGGTGTGTCCACTTTGCATTTTGAGCCGTTTCCTGTCATGGGCACTAGGCCTACCCAAACAAGTGAGGTACCATTTTTCTCAGAAGAATTTGGGAAATGCAGGGTGGGTAGAATTTTGTATATCCAAGCAAATTCAAGAACTTTCCTCCACAGAAATGTGAAGAAAATTTGTTTTTTTGGACACATTTTGAGGTTTGCAAAGGATTCTGGGTAACAGAACCTGGTCGGAGCCAGTGAAGTCTCCCATTCGGGATTTCCCTGGGTGTCTAGTTTTAAAAAATGTATAGGTGTGCTAGGTTTTTCCTAGGTGCCGGCAGAGCTAGGGGTCAAAATCTACAGCTAGGCACTTTGCAAAAATAGGGTCTGTTTTCACTGTGAAAATGTGGTGTGTCCATATTGTGTTTTGGGACGTTTCCTGTCGCTGACACTAGACCTACCCACACAAGTGAGGTACCATTTTTCTCAAAAGACTTTGGGGAATCTGAGGTGGGTGGAAATTTGTGGATCTACACAGATTCCAGAACTTTCCACCACTGAAAATGTGTTTTTTTTTAACAAATTTTGAGGTTCGCAAGGGGATTCTGGGTAACAGAACCTGGTGAGAGACAGACAAGTCAACCCATCCTAGATTCCCCTGGGTTTCTAGTTTAAAAAAAAGATATATTTTTGCTTGGTTTCTTTAGGTGCCGGCAGAGCTAGGGTTCAAAATCTACTGCTAGGCACTTGGCAAAAAAAAGGGTCAGTTTTCACTGTGAAAATGTGGTGTGTCCACCTTGCGTTTTGGACCATTTCCTGTCACGGGCACTAGGCCTGCCCACACAAGTGAGGTACTTTTTTTATCTGAAGACCTTGTGGAATGTGCGGTGGGTGTAATTTTGTGGATCCACGCAGATCCCAGAACTTTCCATCACAGAAATATGAGGAAAATGTGTTTTTTTTTAATTAAGTTTGAGGGTTGTAAGGGATTTTGGGTAACAGAACCTGGTGAAAGGCACAGCAGTATCCCCATCCTGGATTCCGCTTGGTGTCCAGTTTTAAAAAATTTACAGGTTTGCTAGGTTTCCCTATGTGTTGGCCGCGCTAGCGCCCAAAATCCACAGGCAGGCACATTGCTAAAAACAAGGCTATGCCTTGTGGGCTTTCTGCCGCCCTGGGGGGAAATGGGGGGGTTGCTCCGATATACTCCCAAGGTGGAAAGAAAGACTGTGGCTATTATATCGGGGGTGGGGGCGTTGGTATGCTCATTCTGGGCAGCCCCCAATCCAAGCATAGAAAAAGCCAGCTTAATGGCGGGTGCCCACACCCCTGAGTTGAAAAAATAAATGTTCCCTTTCTGCCTATTGGTCTTTCTGACAACCTCCCCCCCCCCCCCCCCCCTGGAGCAGGGTAAGTGTCTTTTGTCCCTATCTGCCTCCGGGTGGAGCAGAAAAACTGTGTCAATTTTTGGGGGATAGGGGCATTGGCATACCCATTCTGGGACCACCCCAACGTATATTAAATTTTAAATAAACTGCTGCCTTGTTGGCTTTATGAGGTTTGGCAGATCAGGGCTACTGCCCCCATCTGCCTCCTGGGGGGCATAAAGACTGTGGTGTTATTTTGGGGGTGGGGCATTGGCAGGCCCCACCCCAAACATTGGGTGAAAAAAATACATACTGCCCAGTGGGCGTTGTGCCCCCCCTGGGGGGCAGATAAGGGGCTGTTGCCCAATCTGCCTCCCAGTACCTCAGCAGAAAGACTGTACCATTTAGGTAGGGGACTTGGCATGCCCATTCTGGGCAGCCCCCACCTCAATGTATATATAGAATAAAGAAATCCCTAGGGCTTAGTGGGTTTTGTGCACCCTGGGGGGCAGAGCAGGGGCTATTGCCCCCATCTGCCTCCTGGGGAGGCATAAATTATTGTGCTGACTTTGGGGGGTATGGTGGGAGCATTGGCATGCCCATTCTGGGCAGCCCCCACCCCTGGCATATAAAAAAAATCTCTGGCACCCAGGGGGGGGGAAGAAAAGCTGTCTGGAATAATTTTATAGGCGGAGCAAAGGCCTTTGCTCCGCCATGGTGGCAATTGGGTGGATCCCTGCTTGGGGATCTCCCTCCTGGGCAATCCCCAAGCAGGGATCCACTAAAGAAGGGTACCATTGGAAAGGGGGGATTCTCCCCTTTCAAACAATACCCCTCCCATGTGTTTCAGTGCTCGGGGGCTGAGATAGCCCCACAAACACTGAAAATAAGTTTCAGTTTCGTTTTCATTGTAATGACAACAGAGCGCCGTGCGCACGATCGTCATTACAATGAAAACAGCAAGTATGCTTAGGAAGGTTGGGGAAGCTCCTCCCCACATCCCAAAGGGATTTTTTTAATGTGTGATCATGCCAGAATGGTTCCGTCATGAGCAAACTGGCACTTATGCTCATGACGGAATCATTCCAAGATGAGCATAGAAGGGGTTATTAATAATATAAATATTTTTTAGATGTTAATGTTTACATATGAATATATATGTTTGTAGTTCTGGTTAGTATGCTTTTAGATTATATTTTTGTTTATTTTTTAGTTAAAAACATTTGTGTGAATATGAAGTATTGATTGTGTATATCAAATCTGTAATTTGTATTACCTTGTTTAAAAATATTTTAGATTATAGTGGAAATAATAAATGTCCCCTCTTTAGTGTCCAGCACCTTCTTGAAATAGCCTTAGGTTCGAGTGAGAATACCTTGGGGGCGATTATGATGCAGCGGGTACACCTCTGACCGTAGGTCTGATACTTCAGGGCCACATCATATTCTCCCTGTGGTTTACTTTCCAACTGCCTAATGATGATCTAGGCGATCAGAAAGTAATCAGGCCATCATTCCGGCTGGCTTCCGACAGGCCCTAGAAGCCCCATCGGTAAGTTGGAAGACAGACAGTAATCCCCAGATCTGGCCTTTTGGCCTTTGAGATTATGATGCATGGTTTCCGAATGGCTTCCATGCTGGCCTGTCAAACATTGAAACCATGTCGGAAAGTGTGCTTGGGCAGGACCCCTTGTGCTTGTCACCTCGGGTTGGGGGCTGAGGGGATTCCTGCACCCCTTGGTAGGCACCTTGCGGTGTCTGCAATGGGGCGCATGGATGAACTGCACTGCCCTTTTTCAATGGGAGCTTGTGTTATGGCCGGTTTACAGCTGTACCACGAGCTCCATTGAGAAAAGGGAGCAAGCAACCGAACAGTGTTCAGTCTCATTGTAATGACCTGGTTGGCACCGCCGACTGGAGGTCAGTTGGTCCCAGGACCGAGAGGGTGTCAGCTGGACTTCAGTAATCAGATCCTAAATGTTACTGCTTTACTGACCAACACCTTCTTCCGATTTGGTTAGATTGGAGTGGGAATAGTGAATGTAATCCTTTAATGTCTAACACCATCCTCCAATATGGTTAGAGTGGAGTAGGATTAGTAAATTTCAGTGTCCAAGACCTTTCCCAAATTGGTATGGGTTGGAGTGGGAATCATAAACAACACAATTTTAGTGTCCTCCACTTTCTCCAAATTGGTTAAGATTGGAATGGGAATAGTATATGACACCCCTTTAGTGTCCCTCAGTTTCTCAAAATTGGTTTGGATTGGAGTGGGAATAGAATATGTCAGTGCTTTAGTATCTTACAAATGAGTTTACATTGGAATGAGCATAGAATTTTGCACCACTTTAGAGTTTAACACCTTCTTCAATTTGTCATAGGTTGTAGTGGGAATAGTAAAGGTTATCCTTTTAGTGACCAACACCTTCCGCAAATTGGTATATGCTGGATTGTGATTAGTAAATGCCGCCCTTTTAGTTTCCAACACTTTCTCCAATTTGGTTTAGATTGGAATGGAAATTGTATCTGTCACCCTTCAGTGTCCAACACTGTCCCCAAATTGGTTTAAATTGGAAAGGAAATAGCATGTTTCAACACTATTGTTCCCTACACCTTCTTCAAATTGATACAGATGGGAGTGGGGCTAGTGAATGACACCCTTTTAGATTTTCTAAAACATTGTTTTATTTAATTTTGTAATTTTAGTCTGAAATCCTTTGTTTTAATTTTATTTGTAAGTAAGTAGAAATAGTTGGTATTATTTAATTATTTAATTAGTGTTGTATGTTTGTAAGCAATAACATCATTAATTACATTTTTTATAGACTATAGACATGTAACACAGAGGGCCTGATTAGCACCCTGTCGCAGACAGGACTTTCTGACAGCCTGTCCGGAAGTAGGCATTAGGATGGGACTGCGACCACGGCAGACGCAATGACTATATTTTGCATTGCTGCGGTTGCTGCTGGCTGCAGCACCCACTGCAATGCTTAAAAGGGACACCATACAAATCCCTGCACTCCATGGCAGGCAACATGCTGTGCCTGCCACATGGTGCAGGGAACTGTAAAGGGGCACCATAGGTGTGCCCCAGTGCCCACAGTTTGGGGCCAGGGTGGAAGTGGGGCCCACTATGGGCCCCCAAAGTCCTTTTCAGCCTGCTTGCTCATGGTGGGCTAACCTGCAGGAACAGGCCAGCGGAAAGGGACATTGTAATCCCTACACCACTATGTAGGGAATAAGAGACCCTCCACTGCACCGGCGGGCTCAAGGAGCCCGTCGGATGCGTTGACCGCCATGCCATGCCCGCCATTATGATATGGCATGTGGAAAGCTTGCAAATGATGGGAGTGAGAACACAATCAACAGGCTGTCACTGGGGGTCTCACCTTCATCGTCATCGGCCTCATAATTATCATTTTATTTATGTTTTCACTATAAATATATATTGTTATATTTTTAAACTAATATAGTTCAACTTAAAATAGACATTTATATATAGTTAAGTAAATAAAACATTTTAATGATTTTTTAACATTAAATAAAAGTATTTAATTCCTAGTCAACCCTGGGAGCTACGACTTCGTGTTGTTAGGAAGGAAGGAGCTCAGAGATGTTTTGTTTTAGAGGGAAGGATGGGTACTGATCCCATATGAGAGAATGGATGGTATTGTGAGGTTGCAGCGCTGTGTGAAAAATAGAGTGGAAAAAGTGAAAGTTAAAACTGTCTAGTGCTCTACCTGGCAGAGTTAAAACTGTGTTGCTTTACGTTTTAACTCTGCCAGGTAGAGCACAAAAATAAAACGGATGTTAGAGCATCTATCCTAGCTCCTTCATAACAACACAAAGTCGTAGCTCCCAGGGTTGTGTTAGGAATTCTTCACTGGTAAGGAGGACCCATATGATGAAGCATGTCACCCTCAAGTGAGTGAGGGTTCTAATCCTTAAGGGATGATTCCCCCTACTGATTTACACATTTTTATGGTTTTTGAGAGGACACAACCATACTACATCAATGGTTACATTAATGCTCTAGATAAGACTCGAGGTGATCTATGTTTTTGTCAAAAAGTTTATCTCCAGAAATATTTTAGTTGACAGGAGTTGAACAAAATGCTATGAGAGTAATATACACCTGGCATTTCAGGTTATAATAAACTGTCACAGTTCAAGCCGGAAATATGCATGTAAATTCTATTTCCAAGGCTTCCCTGCTGCTATTTAACTTTGGAAGCTGTATGTAACCTAGCATGACCTGGCAAAAAAAATCTGGTTCCATTGCACACTGCAGCAGACAAAATGGTTGCCGCAACCGCCGATTCTGAGGTACGCGATGCGAGGGAGCAATGACAGGGTATATGCCTTAAATATAGCCATGCACCAGTTCTGTTAAAGCAGACACATCCTCAACAAACACCACTGACCGTAGCGAAGAAATGCCTCCGGCGCCGAGCAGAGCCTCAAAGTCCTGTGGCCATCTTGCGGACTGTTCGGCACACCCCTCCCTCCTGGTCTGACTTTGAAAACCATTTCAAAACTATTTCCCTAATTATGCATGGCATCTTAATTCTGATAGGCCTGTTACCTCAAAGTAACTAGCACCATCTGAATTCTAACATCTGTCAGAGATCAGTCAAATTAACTTTCCACATCAGACAGAGTCACTCAGCATACTGTTCCTTCCCATGACCTGTGCAATGAATTTGATTCTTTATTGATAAGATAAAATAAAACAAATAAAAAAAGTATTCCCTCTAGCAGTACACATAGCATTTCAACTTCACATGAGAAAAACCATGTTCCTTGCACTATTCTTTGTGATCAACGAAGAATGGCTCTTTACTCTTATGTTCAAGGTAAAATCGGTCTCACCACTTGACCCCTGACCACTTGGTATTCCATTAACAATGATCTCTTCAACCAAAAAGCCAATGCTAACACTCCCAAATGAGTCCTACTAGCATAGGCTAGTCCAAAAGTCACAAATCCGTTCAGAGATGTAGTAGTGATCAGCCTCCTTAAAAAGCAAGGGGAACATACAACAATTTGGAGCAATTACCAACAGATATCTCTCCTACCATTTCCACCGAAATTCTTGGAGAACTATATGGGCCAAGAACTCTGCAGGCATCTTCAAGTGACAATTTACCTTGATCCCCTTCCAGTTGGCTTTAGCATAGCACATTGCACTGAGTCTGTCACTATGTCATTCTTTTTTTGTTTGGGCCACAGGACACTCATCTGCCAGTGGCCTTTGACATGGTCGGCCACAGTTTTGATTGGCAGAGTGGAGGCCGCTGGCCTGCAGGGTCCTGCTCGCAACTGGGTAAAAGTAAACCTTGGAAACTGGACACAAGCAGTTCATCTGGTCCCTTTTAAGGGGCCAGTGGTACAAGGACTCTGTGGAGCTCCTCAAGGATCATCATTGCTGCCTCATTGGTTAAACATGTGCACAGGCCTCTTATTAAGGAGTTGGGAAACAAACATTGCAAGCTTTATAACTGTGCTGATTCGCAAATCATACCCTATTTCGAGGCACCGTCTTCTCCCAAACTAATTTCCAAAGCATCCTGCAGTACATCTGGGAGTGAATTGGTAACAATTTCTCAAAACTTAGACTCAGATACAACATAAATTGTGATATTGCTCAGTAATGTGAACATATGGACCCATTCTACTGGCCTAATGTGAGGGCCCTGGTCAAGTCCCTAAGGCTCAAGCTAAAAGTGTAGCTGTCATAATAGATGGAGCGTTCGCCTTGAAGCTTCCAACTGGAGTAGTAATATTCAACTGCATCTTACTATTAAAAACATTAAAAAGATAGCTCCACTTGTCCACAGGAAGCCCTCAAAACAGCAATTACTGATTTGGTTTCTCCAGACTAGATTATGCAAACTCAATTTACTTGGGTCTGACTAATTTGCATATACGCATATACAGGTTTTTCAAAATCGAGCAGCTCGCATAATCTCCAACCGTCCTGTCAAGTATCACGCATCAAACGTGACACTAACGCATTTCAGTGCGGTTCTCCACATCACCGTACTGAAATGCATTGTCACGCATAGTGGCAGTCTCAGTTGTACATTGACTGATGGCTGCAAACGTGTGTTGCAGGTGGCTGCAGGCACTGTCTGTGGACTGCCTGCGCCGGCGCGCTGCTTTCGTGGTCTTCTTGAGGCAGTAATTCCTGGTAAGCACCTGCTAGTGCCAGGCTCTGCCTATTTGCAACAGTATATCACCCGCGGCCGCCCTGCCGCGCAGCATTGCGTCAGCCTCCCTTACGTCATGTCTATTCCCAGCTTGCGCTCCGAAGTCATATCCTGCTGACTCCAAGAGCAGGGAGTTTGTTCCTCTGGAAGTTGCCCGCAATAATTATGGGGCAGCGCCATTGATTATATTGCACGTGATGACCCGGCCTGGGCCACACTCTGATGTAGGCCATCATAATCAAGGCCGCCACAGCAGTTACAATTTCGGAGCCGGCAGAGAGAAATTAGTGCCGTGGGTTAAGGAAAACCATGACCGACCATGTCGGTTTACAGCGCCGGATGACAGGTCAGTGTTCTTTAAGCGGGCAACGGGAGGACATCGCCTCCTGTGCTGGTGCTGCCGCCGATGCTGCAGTGTTGCTTGCGAGACTGGGGAGCTGCCTATATATGGCAGCACTACTTGCACCTGATGGTTGCTGTACATGTTAAATGAAGACCATGACCCCACCGTGAATTGTCGAGGGAGTGCCAGGACGACCGACTAGGCGGCCAGCGCATCACCGCGGTAAACTCATTGCCGTGGCTCCGGCCTGGCAAGTTGGACAGTAAGTCCTGCAGCCAGCCGCGCATGTGTGTGTTATTTGGTAATGTGACGATGGCCGCCGCCACATTGGTGACTTATTGCACTCTTTCAGTGCACTTTGAGCATAATCTGAACTACTTTGTAAATGTACTGCCAATTTCGTTTTCAAAGGATAGGTGGTGGTGAACAGTAGTTCTAAAGCATTCCTTTGCTTTTCTGAATAATTTTCATGAATCATGACTGTGGAGCCACATATGCCCCAGGGAAATACCCCTGCGCAGCATTCTGTCCTGTACAGAAGCCCGCAAATAGAGTGACAGACAGACCTGGTTGTGAGATAATAGGGGCCTTTTATTCATGCCCTGCCAGGGGACTCCTCTGCCCACACTGGCACAGGTTGCCCCAGTCCCTTTCGGGCTGCCTTGCTCCGGTAGAACTTAGTGTGCAGGGTGCACTGCCACATGGCCCGTGGCAATCTTGTCCGTCAGGAGAACACTGCACATGAAAGACTCTGTAGCTCATGGATGAGCGGTGACCCTGACTGACTCGGCCTGCTGTCCCTCTCTAACCCCCTCTTCTATCGCTGCTCCTTCCCCAGCCCTCAGTACACTGACCAAGTCATTATCCCCTCCTCTCTCCTGACATCGACCCGCCCAATACACTCAGCCCCCTCAGTATCCCAGAATGTATATGCAATGCAGTGGAGAGTAATCATTTTCCCATTTGCATAATGTCCTAAAGAGGGAACCACGAGGCATATTATCAAGGGGGTTTATCTCGGCTTTTTTGGCTTTAAAAGCCAAGAAAGCGGAGATAAAATTATCTTCCTATTACCTAGCTGTCCCTAACACCAGTTAGCGACAGCTAGTAGGAGATAGCGACCATCTTGGGCCCCACTTTGCATGTCAGTGATATTTATCACTAATGACATGCAAAGTGGGCGTGCCAAGATGTTAGCGACTGGAAACAGTCGCTAACATCGCTATCTCCTATTACCAACTTTTGGAGATATTCGCGCTAAGCACGAATATCTCCAAAAGCTAACACCTGCCCTGAGCAGTTCTTAGCCATGTTATCCAATGGGAGGTGGATAACATGGCAAAGAGCATTAGCTCGGTAATGCATGAATATCGCCGACTTTTCTGTGATATTCATGCATTGCGGCAGATTTTTATCGCATTTGCGATAAACCTTGGTAATACCAAGATTTATCTGCGATAAAAATCGCCGCAGCTCTGCAGTAAATTTTTGTCTCTAACCAAGCAATAGCGATAATTATCGCTATTGCTTGGTAATATGCCGCCTCGTGCCTACAATGATCTTACGAAAACTATAAATATATAAACACGTTTCCAGGCCAGTTTGTGAGCTACAGTTCATCTGGGATTCTTGAGGTGTACTTCCATCCTCTTCTCTGTTGCTGCTAGCTTTCCAGTTTCATATTTCTCCCCAGTTGTGGAGAAGTAATTGCCGCAAACATGCTTGTATATGTAGTGGTGCAGGAGAAAGCGCTTGGCGGCCTCGGTTTTTAATGCTTTGAAGTAGTTGTAAGATCGTATTAGAGTTCTTTCGTTCCTCAAATGGGTGTAATTACTGTAATACATGTTACACTTGTCTTCACTGCTTGATTTTTGTTAGCGAGAAAGTGTCACTCATAGTTTTTGAATGTCACTCATAATTACAGTGAATTTATGAAAATGTCACACAAATGCAATCTGAAACCTTGGCAGCTATGCTTCAACTTCCCACGTGACTCATATGGTAAGCCTGTTTCTAAAGCCTTACGCTGGTTTCCCATGGAGTGTTGATTGAAGTTTAAAGTCTGTTGCTGCGCCTTTAAGGCCTTAAGGCCATTAGCCCCTAATTTAGAATATACTCCCAAGTGGGAGCTTCACTCATCCTCAGTCAATCTCCTGAGTATTCCTAAATTCAGGAAAAACATGTGGGAAGATGCAGTATCTCAGGCCATTCGAAGTCTTTGCCTTTATATCTTTGAATGTAATCTGATTACGCACTAGCACCAAGAAACCAATTGTGAAATTGTGCTATGTAAAAATCATTAACATAACATATCTTCGACCCACAGTTTTGGGATGCTGAAAGTAGCTGATATCTCTAAGCTAATCCTCCAGGCGTAACAGCAAGTTATCAAATGAATCAGACCCAAACTCACCATTTCCTCCAATATTTTTATCTGAGGTCTCTGTCATTTCTTCATAAATCTTTTCCACATCACTGCAAGCATCAGTGCAAAGTCAATTCACTTCAGCTAATATAAACACGTTAGTGCATCTAACAAGATGGGATTTTTGGGAACGAGCAGACATGGTGGTAGTTAAATTATCGCAGAGGAGAAATGTTTTGAGTCCAAACTTTAATACTCCTACTCCTAAAGGTGGAAATGTCACATATTGAAATTATGAAGCCCAGTTTGTTTAAACGTGACTTGCCACTGAAATTAAACTCAGCAAAACTGTTTCAAAAATCTACCAAATGCTAAAATTACTTACATGACATTACCTTTGGAAACATATACGAAAACAACTATTTCCCCTCAATTTCGTTATCTTGCGAATAATCCCCGAGCTGTATTTAATTGTTCAAAATTAAGCCACCACTCATGGGCTGTGCATTGATATTCACCCTGCGCTGCCTGTTTGGTTTCCTGCGACAATAAGGTCATTTGAAATTCAGAACAAGAGTCTTTAGTCAGCAGTCACACTAATGTTCTTTCATATAATCAGTAGTTAGTGTGACAAATGGCTGCACTGAAAGTGGATGCTCAAGTTGGACTCTTGACTGCTGATTAGCAGCTCAAAAACAGCCAACCCTATTGCCAGTCGTTTTCAAAGTCAGGGCCTTCTTGATGAGTTTTGGGCTCATGGTAGAGTAGCAAGTCACATTGCTGCGCTGCCCTGCGTGGAAAGGAAAGGGCAGGAATGCGCTGTATTAATGATACACTGTGCATTCCTGTCATTTCCGACTGCGCTGGTGGCATTTTCACTGACTAGCGCCAGGCAGGTGCCCTTGCATCACGGTGCAAGGATGTCTATGTTGTTGCCATGATTGTTTTTGTTCAAGAAGGGAAAACTTCCTGCACAAAAACAATCCAGAGAGTTGTTTTCGTCATTCTATGTGTGATACAAAAACGAGGAGAAATTAAAACATTTCTCCTCATTACGTCTCTTCTAGGGAGGCGTAAAGTGTTGGCGCTACCCCAGGTTTAGATGATTTTGTAAATCTGGGCTAAATTCAAAAACCATGGGTCTTGCTTGGCAACACCTGCCCAATGCCCATGGAATGCATCCTTGGCACAGATCAAGGCAATGCAGCATTTCGCACTTCGAACAGGATGGTGTAGAGGTGCATTAAAGCGAAACAGAGGGGCACATGCATCAACCTATTTAGGAAGTGCAAACGGTGGGAATCGGTAAATTCGGCAGTTTGCGATTTCTAAATAGATTTTTGAGATGCATCAAATTTGCGAAAAACTTTTAAAATGCTCAAATTAGCATTTTAAACACTATCATGTTACAGACACACATGTCCTTAGGACATGTGTGTGTGAAACATGCACTTTAAAATACATTTCAGGGGTGCAGGGGGGGGTCCTTTGGACCCCCCCCCCTGCACCCATGGAATGCATTAACATTTTGCGAATCGCTAATTAAAATTTGCAAAATCTCAATGCCTTCCCATTGATTCCTATGGGCCTTTTGGCCCATAGGAATCAATGGGAATAGCGAAATCGCAAATTAGAATTCGCATAATATTATGCGAATAAATTGATGCATCCCGTTTTGCGATTCCTTATTTGCGATTCCCTATTTTTCGCAAATAAGGAATCGCAAAACCATACATTGATGCATGTGGCCCAGAATGCCTTAGCATGCCCCTTGCTGTTTACAAATTCTTATACGAATCACTCTCCTTTGAGTTTACAGTTATGTCCCCTCTCTAGTCCTTTGTGTCCTCACGCGGAACTGGGAAAAACAATAGCAATTATCTGCGAAAATAAGCAAAAGCTTAACTGGATCTCAAAATAACGTAGGAAGGCAGAAAAAGACAGTTAGTCATGCCCATGCATGTTTATTCATTCCCAAGTGTCCACCCCTCATTAATCTAGTTTTTTTTCTGTTCGGCGCACTGCTGCTTCCCTCCTCTCGTTCCCACCTGTAACTATTGTTATTCGATGTGTTTCTTTCCACACTGAGCGTAGACGTTTGCCCCTTCATATGCCTTATTAACATTGCCATGTCAGTTCTATTTTATGATACCTCACGGAAAGGCATATGTTTACTTTTTCTTCGGCACTTGGTTGGCTTTAAAACATAGAAGATTGCTAGGTAGGTCATAGTACCTGAAGTATTTATGTTGTAATATATTCTTATATTACATCATATAATATTGCTGGGTAGAAAATAGAGTCTTTTGCATTGCATTTATTAAAGAAGGCAATATTGTAACGAAGAAAGTGCACACCTGAATAAGTTTGGAGTACTGCTTATCACCCTGTGAGATCAAGTCTTTGAAAGCAGAGAACCACTTGACCCAGGTAACTTGTCTTGCTTATGCATCCAAGTGCGATGAAGTTGTGAGACCAGCGGCCTACTGGCCCATGTAGGCTTTTTGCTTGCTTGTCATAACGTATGTTCAGGATTTTTCAACTGGTTGGATGCCTGCACCAAAGCAATGTACTGCTTCAGATGTGGGCTCTATGCAAGGGTTTCATTTTGCAGGTTGAGAAAGAGAGGCACCTTATTGAGAAAGGAGAGAGGCAGTTCCTGACAAGGGGCACGTTCATTAGCTTGCGATGAGATGATCAATGTTCAGTCTGTGGACTGCAGACAATTTCTGTTTTGTGCAATGTTGGTATTTGCACTAATCAGTTTAGAAGAAGGTATGTTTTGGACAGTGCTGAAACCGTAAGGCAGATTGGCTTTGAAATGGCAGCATAGCTGGCGGCTAGGAAGCACTATGTATGCTGCTTTAAAAGATTTATTTCTGACGCATAATTGCATCGCCATTTAACTACCAACCATCCTGTTGATATGTCAATATACATATGTGAGGATTCAGGTGTATTAGATGGTATAGCTTTGTGGCTTTACTGTACAATACACTTGTAAAAACTGTCTGGGGTCCAGTCAGGCCCATCTGCAAAATCTTATACTTAACAATTAGGTAGCTTGGTATGCGAGCAGCCGGGCTTAAACAAAGGATCTAGTGTAAAGCATTTAACAGAACCAATCAATAAAATAAGAAAGCCATACACTCGAAAGAACTCCAACACCAAATTATGAAAATAGATTTCCAGTCTGGGACCAAACTTTAGCTTACAACTATGATAGACTTCAATGAAGTGGTCCTGAATCTCTGGATGCAAGAGATGGAAGATGCTCATGGATGTTCTGGGAGCTGTGTGCTTGATGGGGATGACTTTCTGGTTAATCCTCAGTCCACGGGTCAGGTGGGGTGACTTGGCCACAAAGGTCAGGATCTCTTAAAGTCCTCTTTAAGACAGTAGCAGTCCAGATGCAGCTGGGCTACCAAACTCTGTGCACAGCGGTCCCAGCGACCTCTTTTGCTGGAGGCTGGTGTCCCTGTAGGGTGACCAATCTGGACTCCTGTGACACTCCTGGCTTTGGCTGTCTCGGGTGCAACTTTTGACTGTTGAGTATTGATCTCTTGGGGCTTCCTATGACAGACAGTGGTGATTTTTTCTGAAGTGCCTACAGCTTTGTTGCCCTGCTGCTGGTACCAGGGGTCACCTGGCTGACCCTTTAAGTCAGTTAGTCAAAATTACTTTATTTGGTTAATTAAAACCATAAAAGTTCTTTACAAAATATCTGAAACATTAAAAACATTTACATATTTGTTTTAAAACATGATCCAATGGACCAAAAACACAATGATAAGGCCATCTAAGCTATTTTTGGATCTGTGTCTTGAGAATAACTTTTACCCAAGCCAGGAGTCACAGGCACAGTCCTCTCTTTGCTACTTCAAGGTGTGGTACATGCAGTCCAGAAGACAGTGCAGCCTCTCTTTACCAAGTCTAAGGGCCAGAAGAACAGTGCTTCTTTGGTCCTCGCACCATCTTCGATGTGAAGTGAGGTTCAGGGTGCAATGGGGTGGCATATTTATTCCCAGAAAGTGCCCTTTGGAGATAATGCAGTCATTAGCCAATGGCTACCAGGTCCCCTCCCTCTTGGCAACCCCTCAGGAGTGTGATTGCCATTTTCCCACCAAAGGTGGTTTCACCTTTGAAGCGCAATTTGGACTAACACCCTGAGTGGCTTTCTGCAAGGGGAGGTAACACCTTGCCCTGTAGCAGGCTGTTATTGTTCCTAAGCCTGAGAGTGGCTCACACTACTCCCCGGGATAGCAGAATGCTTCCTGGTTACTGGTGACCATATGAGGCCACTGGAAGAAATGGATCACAGAGTGCAAATTTCTAAAAGTTGCATTTTTTAATAGTGACATTAAATTGAACTTGATCAAGTCAGGATCAATGCACAATTAATTTGATACCTTACAGTAGCCATCTCAGTAGTCCCATTCAGAATTTAGCCAACATAAATGGTCAGCTGGTAATGTGTATTATCCAATGGGGCTAGTAACTCTCACAAAGCAAAACAACAATTTGGAAGTGTTGCTGCCTGGAAATGTATATAAAATACATTTCCCACTTGATAATATACAGCTCACTGCCTTAGGGCTATATAGGCTTTCCTTAGGGGAGACTTAAATATATATTGCCAATGGAAGTGGAGGCTTTAGCATTGGTTTGAAAGGCAAAGTTAAACTAGCAGTGCTACCACTGCCTGTCCAGTCTGCAGTGGCAGACTGGGAGCTACTTTGCATCTTGTCACACACAGGGTGACACAATCAGTGCTGGAGCCCTAGTTTGACACTCTATCTTACATACCCTGGTACCATATCTTAGGGATTTATAAGCAAGACAGTCTCTGCCAATAGGGAGGTAGCAAATTCGAAATTCACTTTGTAAGTGTTTAGAACATTGGCACTGGGGTCTGGTCAGTAGGCCTCAGTGCAGTCTCAGAGTCGAAAACCCAGCAGTATCAGTCCAAAATGTGGGGGTGAACATGAAGAGTCATTTCCTGACAACATAGTTCTGCAAATATGTTTAGCTGTTCACAAACCTGGCTCTAGTGAGTGTTTCATGATAAGGCGGTGCAATTTCATTCCCTCATAAATCAAAACTTTACAAGAGAGTTTATGGAGATGTGTTGCATACATAAATGTGCATGGGATTAGCCAAGACCTGAGAAGGACCATATGAATTGTACCAAAATGTTCCATCTGCATTAATAGCATTCAGATTGGTGTTTTTGAGGTCTCTCTTGCAACAGTGGATGCTTGCCAGAGATATTCTATTTTGCAAGGGGTCTTGGAGCACCACTCACTGGTTGCAATTCATTTTCTTCATTTTAACTCTCATTTGCTGCCTCGCAATAGACCAGAGCATGCTTCTTTTGTGTGGAGCATGGCAAAGTGCTAATTGTTTCATCTTCATTAGGGTCCTTCCACTGCTGCCTCTGTGACTGAGGTACTTTTTTATTTTTTTCTTATTCTTACTGTTGTGTTGCATTTTCTCTGCCTCCCCCAACCTCCTGTTGTCCATATTGTTTCTCCCATCCCATCACCCTCCATGCCACAGTCCGTCTTGCTTCCTCCTTACCACCCGCACCCTCCTGCTGTCCATATAGCATATTTCCATCCAAAACCACCTCCAGATTTCTGCTTTTCCTATTACATAACAACCTACACCCTCCGGATGTCTGTGTTGCTTATTCCCCCCAACATCAACGTTGTCTGTGTTCTTCTCCAGAAAAAAATGATATGACAATGTATGGCTGTGTCATTGTGACTTGTCTTCCGCCATCCCTCCCCTTGTCCATGTCCTACTTAAGTTGGGCAGACAAATCGTCTGTTTTCACTATCTGTCACTGCCCGGTAAAACCTGGTGGTAAAAGACAGTAAAAATTGTAAAGTGACCCCCACACCATGGGAGAAAACTCCCATAGTGAGGGAGTCATTGAATTTATTTTTAAAAAAGAAAATTGCGCTTTGAAGTTTTCTTTTTTGAAAATGAAAAAAATCATTCACAGGTTTGCCACACAGCTCCATCATGTGGACAGCTGTTCATCAAACAATGCATTTGGAGGCATTGCTGTGACAGTGGTTCTGTAAATGCAAGAGATGTCCACTGGGCTGATGCACATCTCTAAATTTGGTAGGCGGGTACTCTCTCAGGCTGATGGAGCACTTTTCTCTGTCACCATGACCCATCTGCTAAATCAGGCTCAAAAGTTTTAATGCCCATATGTTTTTTACATGCGTTGATGGTAAAACAAATTTGCAAACCTAAACACTAGGCCTCAGTTATGAGGTTTTGCCGTAGGGAAGCACCACAGGCCTTCCTGCTGTGCTACCCTACGGCAAAAGAGAATGTCAGAATGCGCCGTATCTATCGGCTACGGCACATTCCTGTCCTTTTTCCCTGCACCTGCACACAATATGCTGCTGTGCGCCAATGGAGGTGCCTGGGTTGTGGGGATGTTTATTTCTTTGCAGGAAGGGAAACCTTCCTGTACAAAAACAATCACAAGAGGTTTTCTATGTGCAGCATGTTGTGAGGCGTCCCTCCAAAAAAGACCAGAAGGCATATGCAGGGAATAAGATCTTTACTGGAAAGCACAACCTGGCATACGACCACCTCAACGACCCAGCTGCAACTGGCAATCGTGGAGTGCTGGCAGCCTAACATTCTAAAGGAACATGGTGAGAGTGAATACTCCAACCAAGGTAAGAATGCATGACAATGTACCAGTAAGGGGGAGAAAATGAAGAGGTAAATAACTTCACAACATAGCACACATAGAAAAGGAAAACTGAGGAGTAACATAGATAATTCTCGTTGTGACTCCATTACGTCTCCCCTGGGCAGGCGCATGTTTTCGGCGCTGCCCCAGATTTTTGATTTCTCCTCAATCTGGGGTGGAGTCAAAACCCATTGAGGTTGCTTGGAACACCCCCAGCAACACCCAATGCAGGCCCCTTTAACGCAGTAAACTACGATAAAGGGAACAATATTTACGAGGCAACATTAAGCCAAAAAATGTGGCTTCGTTCTACCTCGCTAATACGGAGCAGGCTCCTACTCGATGGAACGTCACAAAAAGTGACGTTCCAGCGGCACAATAGGGCTCATAAATGAGGCCCACTTTTGTTGTTATTCATGCTACTAGCTTACTTTACAACATTTCGGAAACATTCCAACCAATGTATATTTATAAATTTTCAATTACATAATAGGTACAAAATAAACCTTGTTTAGAAAGTTTTTCCTATTTGATGCCCCTTTTTCTTTACTCTCTGTTATATATCAAATGAGTACTGTCATTTAAAGAGAAGACAAATATGAAAAGAGAAGAACAGAGAAAACCATGTGGACTAACAAATCAGAATGTAATTGGACTTAAAGGGAAAGGACACTTGCCAATCTGATTCATAACCTTGCAAAATAAACCCTTATCTCATTTTACTGCCAGCTTTAGACGAAGCACAAAATGGAAATATTCCTAAACAACATGTTTTGAATGGGGACCTTGTTGGGTACATTCCAATCGGTAACCATGAGACTATTTGAGCTCTTTTTGTCTTTTTTGATCTGGATCAATATTCTGTTGGGTACACTGTGAGCTGGGCCACTGGAAAAGCGTAATTGTGTTGCTTAGTTTTTTCCACATACAATTTCACATATCACATGCTACATAGTATGCACAGTCTACCAAAAAAGAACTATTTTCAAGCTTAGCTGCAGCAAAATTAATTAGAGCAGCACCCTCTAAGATTCAGGATTTAGCTATTGATTGGTGAATTCTGGATTTTATAGCGGAAATCATTTTGAATTAGCTGAACACCCCTAGCTATTGTACTGAGGCAAAAGGTTCGGTGTGGATTAGGAAAGAAACAAATAAAATATTTAAACGTGCAAATGAGTATAATTTTCTTTCTAAACAAACCCAATTATTGTTTAATCGCTAGTATCCCTTTTATATCATGGTGTAGCATTGTTCTAAATATCTAAATAATAATACCCAACTGATTTTCCTGCAAGAGGAACAAAATACCTCCCAACACCCAGGCCCTTGACTCTGTTAAGTGAGCAGTCTTCATACTTCATCCGTGCTTTTCACCAGCTGGGTGATAGTTGGAGGTTAATTAGACTCCAGGTGCTTCAGGCAGGGAGAGGGTTACTCTTTAATAGTCAAATACTTGACATATGATTCTAGCTGGCCCCTAGCCTGATATGCTAAAATTTAAAATTAACATTGCTCCTCATTGTTCTCTACTGACAAAATATCGACTGCCAAAATATCTACATACTGAAATATTGATTCAAAAAGATACATTTTAAAAATATCGACTCCATATACTTATAATTAAAATTATAAACATATCCCAAAAATATTGTTTCCCCTAATATAGTTGTCTAAAATATTGATTGTAAATATATATATTTAAAAAATAAACATTAAATAAATTAAATATGAATACTAACATAATCAACATAAGTAAATTTAATATATTTTATAAATATAACAATTATCATTATTTAGATGAATTAAAACAATTATATTAAGATACATATTTTTATTTGCATAGATCTAATTTAATAATATTACTTAATAAATATGTGTAATTTCTATTATTTTTTAATACTTTTTTAAATGTAATCATATAAAAATAAATATATATTCATATATCCAGTAACATAAAAGATTTAAAAAACAAACCAACGTAATTAGAAATTAACTCAAAGTAAAAAATTACAATTTAAAGATTAAGTATAAGTATAAACATTTTAAATAACCAAAAACATACTAATATAAATGTAAACATTATAAAGTAAACTACAAAATGTAAAAATATATACATATACTATTCCCACTACAACTTATAACTAGTAGACAAAGGGCCTCTTTACGATGTCGGTTAGTAAGCCTTCTACTGCTCATTGGAGGCTTACCGACCAACACGTAGGTTTACAGTCTGAGCGATGAATTTCAATGTTGGCGGCCGGGGTGTAAAATGGCCAGTCAATCCAACTGTTCTACGATGGGATCAAGGAGCCCGTCGGCCAGTCACATACCTATCATAATTCCTTACGGACAGCTTTTCTGCCGTCGGGTTTATGATGCTGGTTTCCGACAGCCTTTCCAAGTTGGGCTGTTCCGCTTGGAAAGGTTGTCTGGAAGCAACTTCAGGGACCCTAGCAGAGCCCACTTCCCTCCATGGCCTACGGTTGTTAGTCTGAGGGGCACCTATGGTGCCCTCCTGTAAATCCCTGCACTGCGTGTGCAGGGATTTGCACAATTTCCTGTTTCTTTATTGGAGCTTGTGCTGTGGGCTTTTTCCACCAGCTGCACAAGCTGCCATAGAGATAAGGGAGTTTGCGACTGCACAATGTGCGGTCACATTGTAATACTGTGTTCAGAACCACTGACATATGGTCAGTGGCGGCCAGCATGGCTTGTCGGTTGTGGGGCTGGGGTGGGCACAATGGGGGTCATGGGGACAGTTAGCCCGGGATGTGCAAGATGAAAAAAAAACGTATCTTGCTGCCGGGTCCTGTGCCTCTGCTCCTGCTCTATTGTTTGAATGTGAGGAACAGGAAGCACAGCCAGGTCCCACTGACCAATCACAACTCTGCAATGCAGCGTTGTGATTGGTAAGCACTCTGGCTCCCCTGACCTCATAGCACTGCAATGCATCATTGTGATTAGTCTGAACATCCTAGTTCGATGATCAGCCAGGCAATTGGGGCCTGGGTATGTTCTCCGCACAAGCTGTAATGCAACCTGCTTTGAGAACAGGGAAAGTGCACATGACTGTTTTGGGTGGCCTGAGAGAGCTGACCAAACAGTCAGGTGCACTAAGGAGTGGGCATACCACTCGCCCCCAGCCCTGCTCAGAGAGCAGAGAAGTCGCGCTCACCCACCCGCCTGAAAAGCACCAAAGTATAAAATGATAATACCTCAGAGTTATTATCATTTTATGTTTCTACTTCACACTGCTTAAAAGCAGTGGGCCGACGCTCCTCCGCCGAAGTGGAGGAGGCGACACTGCCTATGATCGGTCGGTGCCCACACTGAGACGGTGTAGTTTGAATGCAACTTCGACTGACATCGTAATAGGGCCTAAAGTGTTGAACTCAGGAGGTGTTAAATTGACAAGTACCACTACATTCAATGCAACAGTAAAGAAACTGTTGTATGTGGCAGAGGTAAAATGTACTATTCCCACTCCAGCACTACAGTAGGGAAAGTGTGGAATTGCGAAGTGGTAACATTTAATATTCCCGCTCCAGTCAAAACAACAGTAGGGAACGTTTTGGATTGCTGATGGATAAAATGTACTATTCCAACTCCAATCAGAGCAATAGCAGGGAAAGTGTTGGATTGCAGAGGGGCAAAATTTACTGTTCCCACTCCAGTCAGCACAAGAGTAAGTGTTGGATTGCGGAAGGACTTGTAATTTTCCCACTGCAGTCAGTACTACTCTAGAAAGAACAAAATAATTAAAAAAAAACGAAATACAAAAATGAAAATATAAATACAAAAAACACAAAAACATATTTCCTATAAACATTATTTAAAATAAATACATGTTATAATGTTCATTACATATCATACATAATTACAAACATTATAACAATTCAATAAAAAATAATTTTCAAATGAAAACATTATTTATTAACAAAAAAATAATGGATTAGGTAATTTTTTTTCGTTACCACCCACCATATAGCTCGACAAAACTTAAAAAGAACACCGAAAATGTAACTTAAAAAAGCTAATTATTTAAACTATGAAAACAAATATTTACCAATAATCTAATTCGTAATAAATTCATATAAAAAATGATTCTTATTTAATAAAATGTCATTTCTGTTCCACAATATACCCCCACAAAATATACAACACATTCCTAAAATTTACAATCATATTAATTGCACATTAAACACAATAAATTGTCATTTTAATGCTTATTATCAAATAAATGTAATTTAATTCCTACCATATACCCCAACGAACCTTATCCACACCAAAACATGTGTTTCATGATAAGGCGGTGCAATTTCTTTCCCTCATAAATCAAAACTTTACAAGAGAGTTTATGGAGATGTGTTGCATACATAAATGTGCATGGGATTAGCCAAGACCTGAGAAGGACCATATGAATTGTACCAAAATGTTCCATCTGCATTAATAGCATTCAGATTGGTGTTTTTGAGGTCTCTCTTGCAACAGTGGATGCTTGCCAGAGATATTCTATTTTGCAAGGGGTCTTGGAGCTCCACTCACTGGTTGCAATTCATTTTCTTCATTTTAACTCTCATTTGCTGCCTCGCAATAGAAAAGAGCATGCTTCTTTTGTGTGGAGCATGGCAAAGTGCTAATTGTTTCATCTTCATTAGGGTCCTTCCACTGCTGCCTCTGTGACTGAGGTACTTTTTTATTTTTTTCTTATTCTTACTGTTGTGTTGCATTTTCTCTGCCTCCCCCAACCTCCTGTTGTCCATATTGTTTCTCCCATCCCATCACCCTCCATGCCACACTCCGTCTTGCTTCCTTCTTACCACCCGCACCCTCCTGCTGTCCATATAGCATATTTCCATCCAAAACCACCTCCAGATTTCTGCTTTTCCTATTACATAACACCCTACACCCTCCGGATGTCTGTGTTGCTTATTCCCCCCAACATCAAAGTTCCTAAAATTTACAATCATATTAATTGCACATTAAACACAATAAATTGTCATTTTAATGCTTATTATCAATTAAAAAATTAATTCTAACCAAATTAAAATGTAATTTAATTCCTACCATATACCCCAATGAACCTTATCCACACCAAAACATTTAGTTAAAAAAATGTAATTTCAAAATTAACATAGTTAAGTATAAATCAAATAATCAATATTAAATACAAGTATTAATATGAATTACTTAAAATTAATTTACTTCCCACCCTGTACCCCTATAAACGCCACATCTAAAACAAAAATATTTGCACAATTAACATAATAATTATCATATAAATAATAATTATAAATGACAAATTATGAAATGAATAAAATTACATAATTTCCCAACCTGTAACCCTATAAACTACACAACCTGCACATAAAATTGTAATTAATTAAAACATTATTACACTATTAAAATGATGACTTAGTCATTAAAATATAATATGAAATAAAAATGAATCATTAATGTATTATAATTAGATGTCTTCCCACCATGTGCCCCTAAACACCCACAACTAACTAGAGTACTAAAAACAACAATTACTTACATTACATTTAATAACTACACATTTGTTTACTTTTTTTTTAAATTCTTTTTATTAAAGTTTTTTTTTAACTTTTTTCCAAGTATTCTAATACATATTACAGCACAAATAATCAAAATATACAATAACAGAAATAATTTCATTTCAATTTCTTGCATTAGCTATAGCTTCATCGCCAGACCCAACAGTGGAGATTACTCCACTCAGGGCCGGACTGGCTACCGGGCATTTTGACATTCTACAGAGCTGGGGGCTGATTTCGTTGATGGGGACCTGCGTGGGCCAAACTAAATTTGTTTTGCATTGTTGTTTTTGAAGCACACGCAGGTCTCCATCTACGAAATTAGCCCCCACCGCAGTTACATCAGCCCCCAGCTCTGTAGAATGCCAAAATGCCCGGTAGCCATTCTGGCCCTGCCTCCACTATCCCGCCCTTTTTTCCACTGATCTATGGGTTGCCATATCTTCCTCCCCAATGTTCTCGCCCTTCTGGCCTTCCTGTCATATATTGCCTTCTCCAGATTGTACGTAGAGAATAGCCTTGCTACCCATGTTTGGAATGTCGGTGGTGCCCTGTCAAGCCGTGCCCTCGCAATACCAATCCGATATACTGCAGCTACCATAAAAAGAAATTCTGTGGGGAAGCCCTCTACCCCTGCCATCACCCCCAGCATTATTAGTTCCTCTGTCATTTTGGTCTTAATCCCTAATGATCCTTCCAAAAATGTCTCAATTGCCACCTTTAATGAATGCAGTTGTGGACACTGCGCAAACATGTGGACAATATTCGCATTAATTAAATCGCATCTCGGGCAAGTTATTCCTATGCCCCCCCCCTCACTGTGCAATTCTAGCAGGAGTGTGGTAAAGAGAGTACAGTGTTTTGTAATGCTGTGCTTGTAGCGTCGCTGAGCATAAAACTGTACGCCCCAAGTCTAAAGATATCTGTAATCCCTCAGGACGAGACCCCACTTTCTCCATCTACTTACTAGCGTGTTTTTCTATATCGTCATTTTTTAATACATAAAGCTCTGCATACAGCTGCCGAATTGTACAGTGGTTGCTCCTTTCAATGTAATCCATTATTCTGCAGTGGCCAAACCCTATTAAACCTCCCTGTTTGTTTGCAAAGTAGCTTCTTACCTGTAAATACTTAAAAAAGCTATTACCAGATATCTCAAATTTTTCCTGTAGTTCCTGGAATTGTAAAATCCTCTCCTCCATATCCAATAAATCCCCTACCTTCTTGATCCCCTTATTATCCCACTCCTTCATAACTGAATCCCTAAAAATATTCCCTGGGAGTGAATGACGCGTGTGTAGTCGAATATATCTATTGTATCTACCTATTCCGAGCTTTTTTGCGGCCGCCTTCCAGATATTATATGCCGCTCTTAAGGTCTTAAACCTGGTGTGTTTGAAGTAGCTATAATCAATCGTATTTAAGAAACCATTCTCAGCCTCCCCCCCCCACCAGTGCCCTATATACATTTGTGAAGCCAGGTCTGTCACCCCTTTGCTTGCTTCCCCCTCCACCTATCAACCCTTGAAAATACTGCAGGGCCAAGGCCCAGTAATAGAGTCTAAAATATGGGGCCCGCCAGCCCCCCTTTTCCATGGGCATTGTCATAAACCGATAAGCACTCCTGGTCTTCCCTTGTGCCCAGATAAGCCTATTGAGTATTACTTCTAGTTTACTAAACCATGCATGGTCAAAGAAAAGTGGTATAGCCCTGAATATGTACAAGAATTTCGGGAATGTTATCACCTTGATCACGTTTATGCAGCCCATTAGAGTCAAGTGTAGGTTATGTATCCTTTCAGTATTTCTCTTTACTTTTTCTCGTAATGGTTCCATATTTAGCCCCACTAATCTATCTAAATCGGCGGTCACTCTTATCCCTAAATATGTTGCTTCGGGCACCACTCTAACGTCCTGGTGTATTGTATAGCTATTTTGCACTATCTGGGTCTTCCCTTTATTAATCAGGTATCCTGATACTGCTCCGAAATTCACTGCCTCCTGTTCTATTTCATCTATCGCCCTCCCTGGATTCGGTGTTATAATAGCCACATCATCCGCATAGGCGAATAGTTTGTACTCCTTTTCATGCAGCCTGACCGGGGAAATGTTGTTATTACTAGCTAGTCTCCTTAGCATAGGATCCAGATATGAAGCGAAGAGCAGGGGCGAGGCTGGGCAGCCATGCCTAGTCCCGCGTCTTACCTGTACTGCCTTTGTGTAACTTTTACTAATTCTTATCCTTGCAGTCGGCCCTTCATATAGGGCCTGAATCACTTTAATATATCCCCCCTATCCCGAACCACTTCATAACCTTCCACAGATAGTCCCAGGAGACCCTGTCGAAGGCCTTCTCCGCATCGAGAAATATAGCCGCGACAGGGTCTCCTGCAACCTCTGCAGCATCCAAGATGGTGATCATTTGCCTTGTATGCTGGGTGGTCCCTTTCCCCGGGATGAACCCATGTTGCGAGGTGCTGACTATACCCTCAATGGCCCGGCTCAATCATTGAGCAAGCGATTTAGAGAAAATGTGTGCGTCCGCATTTAAAAGGGTGATTGGCCTATAAGACCCTGGTTCCAGCGGAGGTTTATCTTTCTTTAAAAACACTATGATGTCTGCCCCTGCCCAGGAGTGTGGTACTGACCTACCTAACTGTGCCTGCCTAAAGGTCGCCAGCATGTCCTCCCCCACTGTATCCCAAAAGGTCTTATAAAATTCTGCTGGGATTTGATCCGGCCCTGTAGCTTTCCCCGATGGAAGATTAAACGCAGCCTTGCGTACTTCCTGTAAAGTTAGAGTGACTGCTATGTGTTGTAGTGTCGCCTCCCTCTCCTTCCCTTATCTAAGCCTAGTCTCTACTCCAAGGTGCAGATTTACAATTACTGGCGCATTCCTGCATGTCGGCAAGGATGCGCCAGTAATTGTGCACCGCAGCTGCCGCCACCCATGATGCGCCGCATTTACAATGCGGGGCACCATGGGGCAAAAACGCCACAGATGCGTCACGCATCTGTGTCGTAAAATCGGCGCATTGCTGGAGTTGCGTGGCAAGCCCGACGCAGCTCCAGCAATGATCAGGGAGGCCCTATGTGTACAATGCTGCGTCAATCCTTACGCCTGCTTCAAGCAGGCGCAGGGTTTTGATGCAGCATGGGCCCAAAAGTCTTGTAGATTTCACTCAGCCACTTTTGGGAGGCGTTCCTGCGCAGGAACGCTTCCCCATGTGATGGTACGCCTCTTCTGGCGTAGGGCTTTACAACGTGACGCATCTGGGAGATGCGTCACGTTGTAAATACCCCACACCATGGTGTATGTTTTGCGGCACCGCTGCGTCACAAAAGTGACGCAACGGCGCCGTAAAAGTGGTGCAAGGGGCTTGTAAATCTGCCCCTGAGTGTTTGCTGTAAACCTGCCCTTAGGGCGGTATATTAGCCTTTTCATTTATTTCCCCCCCCCCTGTGCTGCTCAGTAGGTTCCGCTAGAATTTCCCCCGCCTCTATTTCCGAGAAACACATCCTGGTATGCCCTCCTGCAATAACCTTAAATTTTGCTGGGAACATTAGATATGCCTCTGCACCCTGCCGCTGGAGAGGAGCGATTAGTTGCCTGAGCCGCCACCGCCTCTCCACTGTCACATGGCAAAAATCCAGTCTTGCAAAAAACTTAACCCCCTCATATGTTTTTTTAGAGTCTGGTCTTGCTTTCTCCATAATTTCCTGCCTTGCCAGAAAATTCCCCAAAAAAACTAACATGGCTCTTGGCAGAGTGCCCTGTTTCCCATCTCGTCTCTTTTTCATTGAAAGTGGGAACCTGTGTGCCCTCTGGACCTCTAGCTCCCATTGCCACTGAGCTTCCAGAAAAAGGCCCCTTTTAGCAGCTTGATGACATATCCTCTTGCATCCTGCCCCTCCACCCCTCTTCCAGTCCAAGAAGTCGCACGTTATTTCGCCTCTGGCAATTTTCGAAGTCCTCGATTTTCCATTGCAGGTCCTCCACCGCTTTTACCTGCTCCATCTTGAACGTCGGCCAGTCCGTTACCTCATCCTCGAGTCTGCCCTTTCTTTCCTCAACAAGCACCACTCGCTCCTCAACCTCTTCATATTTTTTATTCACTTTCCTGATTGTTGCTTGTATTTTTTTTGTGTCATGCCTAGCTCTCCGGCATTCGGCCCTGGCTTCCCCTGCATCTGTTTTAGGGTATTAAACATCAAATCCAGTGTGGCATGCTGTGGAGACTCTTTGTCAGCTCTCCCTGATGCTCCTTCCCCTTGAGTGCCTTCGCGATGCACACTAGAAGTGGCGGAATAGTCCCATAAAAGTTTCCAGTTTGTGCTGGCTGGAGAGCCTCCCCCTCCTCGTCTTGCCGCCGATTTCCTCCTTTTCTGTGTGTTTTTCTGGTTAGAACCACTGCTTCCCTCTGAATCTGAGCTAATGTCCATAGTGTCTTTGTCTTCCCCATCACTTGAGGGTGTGGAGTCTGAGCCCTCATTGACCGAAAAGAACCTATCACCTTCTGGCGAGCCCCCTCTGGCCCCTTTATGCTCCCTGCGCTCCTTCTGTGAGTCCAAGCTTGCCAGGCTCCCCCACTTTGCGCCCCGACTCCGCATAGTATACTGGCTCAGCTCTGCCTCTACTTGTAGCAGCGCATCCATCATTTGATCATTATTTAGGCTTTCTGCCCCCCCCCCCAGTAGCGCCCCTGCTCACCGATTGCTCAATGCCTATGTCCAGTATCCTCTGAGCATTTTCATCCGTTTCCGCGGGAAGCGTGCACTCCACGTCTGCTCCCTCCTGTTGCCCAGCAACCGAGCCGCCTTCGTCCTTGAGGACGGCGTTCTCTGTTTTAGCGTTTTGCAAGGGCGGATGACTCACCGGGGGCCTGTTTGTCATTCCTGTCGGCAATTTCGTGCTGAATGACTCCGTTAAGGTAGGCTGCGGGAGGATCAAGTCTTTAGCGTCTTTTTTTGCTAGAATATTGTTTCTCGTCGAGGCGGTGATTTCTTTGCTTAGTCCGTGTGCCTCATTTACCGTTTAACTGCAGGTCACCGCGGCCTGTATCAACTTTGGGTCCAGCTTCTTTTCTTTCTCCGCCTTTCGCTGTTGTGTCTTTAAAGCCGTGTTTACTGCGGGGGTTGATCGCTTAGTTGTTGGGGGCATCTTTGGAATAGTCCCGGTGCTCAGCCCATCCCGCTGACCTTGCGCTTTGATCGCGCTAGCTGCTACCGATGGGGGATTTTCCTTCTCCTTTTTTTGCCTCCCACGTTGCGACATTCCTCTGGATGCCCTGATACCGCCGTATAAATCCCTCCAGCACTTCTTCAAAATCCTTAATACTGCCAGTGCTCCCCGCTGAATCCGGAGCTCTGTACCAGTACTTGACCTTTGTTGAATCTTTGTCAGCCCGTATATCAGCCACATAACTGCCTCAGAGGGCCTTCTGCATTTTTCTGGTCAGGAGAGGGAGTAAAGTGCGACTATCCTCTACAACGCTGTTGCGGCCATCCTGCCCCGAGGCCTTAAATTTCCAGAATCAAAAACACATTTGTTTACAAATACATCAAAAAACACAGAATAATAACTAAACCAAAAAATTACATCATATACATTTTAAATATATACCAAAATACATAATGATAACTAGAAAATACTTATTATAAGCAACAATATTTTCTAATCTATATTAATCTTTATTACTTACCTTATAATTGATATGCTTGACGACATTATTCTTGCTGATGATATTTCCATGTCACAATTTTTTTGACTCAATATTTTTGCAAGACAATATTTCCAACTCAATATTTTGTTTCAACAGCATAGGTGACATTTAACTTTCCATGTCATAGGTGTACTTTGGACACCATATAATATGGACTTTTAGTCAAGTTAAATATGCCAATTAGGTTTAGCCAATCTGAGTCAGGGCACATGAACTGGGAGCTGAGTGATAAGCAGTGTCCCAGTGTACAGAGTAAAAAAAACAGCAGCATCGGTCAGCAAAAATGTGTCTGACCACGCAAAAAGAGGCAATTTCTCACAAAATGCAGTCCCTATGTACTATTCTGTCCATGTTGATCCAGAAAGGAACCTAGATGCCATCTTGCTTTGACCTAATCCATATTCCCTACACTGGAGACCTCTGCCATCTTGGGATAGGTAGTACGCCAAAATCTATGGTCAAGATTTCCCAAATCTCTATCACCCTCAATGCCACAAGTGGGAAGTTACCTTATGATTCATGACCCTCCTGTGGATCCACAAGCCCAGTGAATCTATTCTTGAGTAGGTCCTCATGGCAGATAATCCTCGAGCACGAATTGTAATATCATTTAACAAGTAAAGGATATCATAGAGCAGGAGCAAATGTCTGATCAGGTTTTTTTTATCCATCTCTAGTAAGGGTTGCTAAAGCCTAATCTAGTTACTCTCTGTCTGAACATTATTTGATGTTCTATGTGACGTGGATGCTCATTTCTGACACTGATGGAGGATCAGAATGGCAAACAAGTTTTGTTCAGTTCACTGGCAGTTCTCTCTGTTGATTTATCCATTTTTGTGGCTTCTAAAGAAACCAACAAATCATCTATTTTGGCAGGACATTATTCTCTCATCCACTGTTGAAATCATGATCACTGGATCTAGGAGACCAAATGTTATGTCCCACTGTTTTAGTCTGGGTCTTAGAGTGAGAAGACATTTCTCAGTTTTGACATTGGTTTCTAAGGAGTAGTTGGTTGCGATGTGTTTTGACTGGCCTTCACACAAAATTGACCATCTTTGCTTTTTGCTGAATGCAATATTAGAGGGGAATATTGGCATTAGAGGAAACAGACTATTATGTGGTGTGTTCATTAGCGGTGTCAAAAACTCATAGAAGAAATCTGTCATGTTGTCACTCTCAACTTTTTTATGTTACTCTATTGAAAATTTTGCAAGAGCCATCTTCCAAGTATGTTTCTTTCATGCTCTCTTCTCTTTTCTACAGAGTCCAGAAAGGCATGGAATGATGATAACTCAGTTCACATTGATTTTCTGTCTTTCAATATATCCCTAATGTAGCTATCCTCGGGCCCATGGTGGTGCCAATTGCTGATATGTCCTGCACGATTATTGCAAAACTTACTGCTGACTAAATTTGTTATTTGGTAGTGCCTTTTGAAAGGATATCTGTTTTGTTTTTCAAGCTTCATTGAAAACACAAGGCAAAAATGAAAGGTAAATTGTAATCAATTTAACTTTTTGTAGGTAGGCTTCCTTTCCTTAGGGGAAATGGAATATGATTGCTCCAGAAAGAGACCGTACAATATATATTAAGAACTAGAAAACCATATAGCATGCCCCATGATATTGTTGTTACATTGCAAGATAATAGCGGTTGATGTGTTCCATTAAGAAGTGAAGGGGCTTGTTCAACACTGCATGCTTTTATTGTCTTGGTGATGGCCAGACACAGCCATGGATAGCAGAGAGCATGTAGTGGGGAAGGGGAATTTATGTCAATATTTTACATGCAATAATATGCCAAAGTTCTATTACTCCAAGTCAGGGTACTGCATGCAACAAGATGTGACAAGACTGATGGACTGTCAATGCCCCTCTGCGTTATGGGTATGCCCTGGAACTTTGACACTCATGGCCTAATTAGGATGTTGGTGGGTAAGATTCTGACTGCTTGTTGGAGGCTTACCCGCCGACATCCCTGGTTTGAATTCTGACTGCCTAAATACATTGTAGGTGGTTGGAAGTTAAACCAGCTGGTTATTCTGGCTGGATTCTGACAGGCTCAAGGAGCCAGTCGTCCAGTCAGAACCACCACGTAATCCCTTAAGGACAGAGTTTCCACCATCGTGATTATGATGTTGGTTTCTGACAGGCTTTGTATGTTGGGCTTTCTGACATGAAAAGCCTGTCAGAAAGTGACTTAGGAGACCCCTGCAGGGTACCCTTGCCTCAGTGGCCTTCGTTGGGGGCCAAGAGGGCACCATAGGTGCCCCCTCTTAATCCCTGGACTCTATGGCAGGCAACATGCTACCTGGTGCAGGGATTAACAAAAAATCCCATTTCTCTTTGGAGTTTGTGCTGCAGCCCGTTTCTGACCGCAGCACAAGCTCCAATAGAGAAATGGGAGCTTGCAACCACATCATGCGAGACAACTCCAACAGACATCATAATCAGGCCCTCAATAACTTCTGCACTGGGGTGTAGCTCACTATGCAATGCAAATTATGTCAATGCTTTTGCTCTTAATTCAGCCTCTGTATTTGTGTCTTCAGGGCAATGTCTACTATATGGCACCTGCCAGCCATGTGTACTTTGTGGCGGTTGACATGTGTATTTGTTCAAGATAGCTCCAAATTTGTAAGCATCTTACATACTCTTTTGTGTCTTGGTAGTTACTGGGAAACTGAAGTTCATCTTTCTGTTTAGCTACCATTTTGTCATCCTGCCACACACCTGAGATGCCTGGTTCTGAGAGCTCTCTTCACTCTACTTAGGGTTCTACAAACGTGTGCCTCACCCCCAAATAGTTTGCTGCTTTCACTGGTGGTATGTCAATGACTCCCAATCACACCAATCTCTGTTACCTGCTTCCCTCTATGGAGGTTGCACAAATAACTATTGATAGACAGAATGCAGAACAATGTCATACATTCACCCCAGTAGAGAGATATGGGCCTATCTGGGCCTAAATCAATCGTTTTTATGTTCACCATGCCATTCCAGTTTGGAGCCAGTCATATGCAAATCAGTCTTGACCCTGCGCCCAATGCAGTTTGGGCTGGACTGTTCACATGAGGCACCAGGGTCAAGACTGATTTGCATATGGTTAGGTCTAAACTGGGTTGGCATGGAGAGCAAAAGAATGATGGATTTAACCCAGATCACTTGACTGGAGGTGAATGTTTTGATTTGTTCTGCATTCCGTCCATCAATTGTGTGTCTTTTGCTTCCTTGCCCTAAGTGCGCCTGGTATGCCCAGACATGGGTCCCTGGTTCACTGTGCCACTGGATTCAAGCTATCCTGGCTGAAGAGGGGTGAAACTCCGAAACCAGTCCTAGGATGCTTGTTTCCGGCCCAGGAAGGACCTGGCTAAGCAGTTCGGGCTGGACTGTTCCCCATGAGGCACAGGGTCAAGACTGATTTGCATATGGCCATGTCTAAACTGGGGTAGCATGGTGAGCCAAAGAATGATGAATTTAACCCAGATCTCTTGACTGGGGGTGAATGTTTCGATTTGTTCTGCATTCTGTCCATCAATTGTGTGTCTTTTGCCTCCTCGCCCTAAGTGCGCCGGGTATGCCCAGACGTGGGTCCTGGGTTCACTGTGCCACTGGATTCAAGCTATCCTGGCTGATGAGGGGTGAAACCCTGAAACCGGTCCTTGTTGCTTGTTTCCGGTCCAGGGAGGACCTGGCCAGGTCTAAACTAGGGTGGCATGGTGAGCAAAAGAATGATGGATTTAACCCGGATCTCTTGAATGGGGGTGAATGTTTTGATTTGTTCTGCATTCCGTCCATCAATTGTGTCTTTTGCTCCCTCTGTGGAGGGACAAGCATTGCCATGATATGAGCCCCATGACTTGAGTCCCATCCAAAATCTAGAAGTCAGATTTCTAACCTCCGGTGCAAGGTCTTACTTCAATTAATCAATTAACAATCCAGTTGGATTGAAACCCATATACATCCGATTTAGCAGTACTCTGTAGAAGTACTAAAATAATAAACAGAGGATAAACTTCAAATATTTATATCTAAAACCTGAGTCTACTCCATAAAATATGAAGCCACAAAGAATGAGGAAATAATGTGGCAATGTATGACATGCTCAGTGAAAATGATATGAACATTCCAAACTGATTCACAAGTTCCTAGATTCCTAAGACCCTAGCGTTACTTCTAAGTGCTATGCTAAATTTTAGCTGAAGAAATCAATTGTAAGTATATTAATGGAGTTTCTTAAATTGGATTTCACAGTATACCTTCTCACTGGAAAAAAATAGCTGTTTAGCTATTCTCAATCACAGTTTTTGTCTGGGATTGATAAGCAGTTTAAGAATGAGGGCCACTTTTATGCTCTGTTCCCAGATCCGCCTCTGACCAAGACTGGTTGTCCTTGAAAACCGGTGCAACCTCAGGCGCGATAGTCCTAGTGCAAAGCCTTCTGATTATTGGTTAGATACCTAGGTTTTTATAGTATCTCATCACCGATTTGATCTCATGTTTATTTAAGAAACTGTACTTGCAGACACAAAAACCTAAACAAGACTAAACAAACATGGTGATAAATGCGCCATCTCGATTCACAATAGATAATATGCACCTATAACTAAAACAATAAAAACATGTCAACTTCCTCAGTATGTGTTCATGATCTTATGGCAGTATCCATAACAAAAACAATAAAACTATGTTTGCCTTGGAGGCAGGCATGATACTAACATTGTTGTGCATTTCTACAACTTCACTCTTTCGACTAAAGTAATTAAAAAATCCTCAGACAAACACATAATGAAAACAGATGAGGTTTAAATTGCACTTGTCCCAGTGTTCACAATATCCCCGAATTGTTATTTATGAGAACTGCATTTTAACATCTATGGTATCATGAAGAAAAAAATTAATTTGTAGCACTTATATTTCATATAAATCAGTTATCATACTCGCATTGAGAGATTAAAAGGCAAACCAGGCAAATCCACTTGTCTATAGCTAATGGCACTGGGTGCAAACGAGGATGCAAATTGGAAAACAAAGTGCACAAACTGTCCTTTAGCAGACTCTTTGTCATTTCGTCAAGAAAAAAGAAGCAGTCTTTTCCTGTTACACTGTAGAAATAATTTGAATTTGGTGCATTTCTTTCCAGTCGGTCATCAGTGATGATATCATGAAGATCTTCTTACTTTCAGGAAGCAGTTGAAGATCTGTTTTTTTTCTGCAATAGCCTGGTCTCCTGCCATCTATCATGTAGGAGTGCTAATGATTGTCTCGTGGTCCTGTAATGCCGGGACACTCTGGGGAGTAGCCGTGCACACCATAAGTACCTATTTACATTACATGACATGTAGACTCCATTATATCCAGGGGTCTTTGCTCTAGAAGGTGAGGCACTTAGAACAATATAGGTATGTTCATTATGATTAACATTGGGCTGAGAACTTCACTCCGCCTGCGGAGTGTGCAAAGTATTGCCTACTCTGCGTTCTGCGGAAAACGCGGAGTAGGCAAAACTCAGCATACTTCGAAGCGGAACAGAGTTGGCCTGCCGCCCGCCTCCACCCCTCTAATAATAATATAACTTAAAAGTACATTAAAGCAAGTTAAAATGACTTACCTTGTAACCGCGGCGTCCCCGGGCTGCCCTTCTCCTCTTCTTCGTCATTAGGAATACTGATAAGAGTTCTGCGCATGCGCACAAGACTGTGCATGCGCATTTCTCGTCAGTAGTTCTAATGCCAAAGAGGAGGAGAAGGGCAGCCAGGGACACCTTGGTTAAAAGGTAAGTCTTTTTAACTTGCTGTAATCTACTTTTAAGTTATATATTATTAGGGGGGCTGGACGCGAGTGAGGTAGCAGAGCTACGTGGAGTTCCACGGACTTTGTTGTGAACTCCGTGGCACTCCGCGTAGCCCCGCTACGTGAACTCCGCCCAGGCTTAATTATGATGACCTATCGCCTTTGGTTTGGCAGTGATGATGAAAGAGATGTGCATATGCACTGGAAAGCCTCCTGTAGGCTCAGAGAATCCAGGGAAGATGACATATTTTGTGCGTTGATTGTTATTAGCTTCTACAGTTCAAGCATTGAAGTTGTCATTGACTCTGACAGTCGAAGCCCATCATACTGAGCATGTTTCACATTCAGTACTGAGTGCTCAGCAATAGGCTTGGTGCATCTTCAGTGGTCGGATCAGTTGTTTCACAATATTAAACTGCATTGGTGGCAATTCCAATGCAACTTTCAGAGCTGTTTCTTGCCTACATGTGATGTACCAAAAAGCTTTGAAGCAGGCATTCATACACAAGAGCAGAGAACACTAGGTTTTCTCTGAACTGCTTTTCAGTAGGCTATTCATACCCAAAATAATATTAGAAGTTGGAGTGGTTTTATTTTTTAAGTGGAGAAAAATGACAATGCCACAACCGATGATCAGAAGGATTGTTGGAAATTTGCATATCCGTCTGGGGAACAGTGAATGAAAAAACTAGGGAATTAGTCCAAAATTAGTCTTGCAACACTCAACAAATGAGATAAATGCTTCTCAAGAAATGTCCTATGCCAGTTGTGTTGAATGAATTAAAGATGGTGGGCGCAAAATCCGCAAAGTGAGTATGCAAATAGGTTTGTAGACGTTTTTGAATCTGCGATGCAGAAAGTGTTCTGCTGCTGAGGATAAGGGAACATCTTTCTGCACTTTTCTTGCAAATTCCTTGTTCAGCTCATAAAATCGGATCTAGGCCAAGTAACATTTCTAAACGCTCTTTGGGGAGGAGGATACAAGGTTACCCTTTTTCTTGTTAACTTGCACATTGAATTACAAAACATACTTTTATACTTTTTACAGATTACATCCAATATATATCACTGGTTTGAAGTTTCCAAAACAATATAAACAATGTAAACAGTGTAATTATACCACCAAATCATAAATCAAGATATTAACCTTTGCTATTCATTACATTACGGTATCTTACGCTGCCATCCTCTCCTTCCATTTAATTATTGGTTCCCAAATTTTCAACCCAAGTCTCCTTCCCCTTTTCCCCTTCCGTGCATATATAGCTCTCTCAAGGTTATAGCTAGCTAACAAATTTGACAGCCAAACTTGTAAATCAGGGGGTACCTTATCCAGCCATACTCTTGCAATTGATAATCTCAGTACTACAGTTGCTATAAACATAAATTCTTTATGATCCAATCCAACTTGATTATCTATTCCAAACAATATCATCCTAGGTGTTAGTTTAATTCTTATATCAAGAGTATTGTTAATAAAATCTTCTATACTTCGAATCAAGGTGTATAACTGGGGGCAAGTGGCAAACATATGAATAATATCTGCAGCTACTGCATTACACCGTGGACAAGTAATACCAGTGGTCCCTCCCCACTTGGCTATTCTAGCTGGGGTATAATACAATGAAAATAACGTCTTGTAGTGTTGTGATTGCAGGGGTCCAGAGCACAAAATGTTACATCCCAAATTTAAAGACTCTTGCAGACTTCCTGGGTCCACTCACAACTTTCCAACCCACTTAGTGCTAACTTTCTCCAAATCGTCCACCTTCCCTTTGGTTAATATTGCATAAAAAGATCTAATTGTGCAATCCCCTCCTACTTTTATCTTTTCCAGAAGCTCATTTTTATTAAACCCCTCCCTACCACCTTGCTTGTGCGATAAAAAGCTCCTTACCTGCAAGTATTTAAAGAAATCCTTTCTCTCAACCCCATATTTAGCACTAAGATCTGAAAACTGGATTACCCCGTCCCCATCCATTATATCCCCAATCTGTTCTATCCCTTTCTGTGTCCATCCCATCATTGGTGAATCAGCGAATATTTCTGCCGGGAAAGATCTATTTTTATAGAGCCTAACATACCTATTATATCTACCAATTGCCATTCTTTTAAGGAATGTGTTCCATATCCTAGATGCTGCCATCAGGGTCTTAAACCTTGTTCTTTTATAGTATCCAAATTCCACTCTATTTAACAAATTATTTTCTGCCTCAGCCCCCAGTATGATAGCATACACTTCCGTGGACATAGTCGCAACCCTCGCATCACTTCCTCCACCCCCAATTATGCCCTGCATATACTGTAATGCAGCAGCCATCTGATACAACCTAAAATCAGGGGCTCCCCAGCCCCCTCTCTCTCTTGGTAGGGTCATATACCTGTATGCTCTTCGGGTCTTTCCATGTGCCCAAATGAATCTGTTCAGTACCCTTTCTATCAAATTAAACCATCTAGCTTCAAAAACTAAAAGGATAGTACAAAAGAAATATAAGAATTTAGGTAGGATTAACATTTTGACAACATTTGTGCATCCCATAAGGGAAAGGTGTAGGTTATTCATCCTTTCTAGATCTTTTTTAACTTTACCTATTAGAGGATCCAAATTCATCTCTACTACTCTCTCAAGACTTGCAGTTAATACTACTCCTAGATATACTGCTGAGTCAACCACCCTATTATCAGCACAAGGAGTATATCTGTTCTTAATAATCTGAGTCTTCATTCTATTTAAACTGTACCCTGATAATTTCCCAAATTCCTGAGCCTCTAACTCTACCTCCTTTATAGCTAGGATAGGGTTTGGAGTTAAAATTGCCACATCATCTGCGTAGGCTAAGGACTTCACCATATTTTCATTTATTCTCATTGGAGGTATCCTTTCATTCTCCTCCACCCTACGCAGTAATGGTTCCAGGTATAATGCAAACAATAGGGGAGAGGAAGGGCATCCCTGTCTGGTCCCCCTAGCGATTTTTACTTCATCTGAAAGCCCCCCATTCACCCTTATCCTTGCTGCTGGGTTCTTGTATAATACCTGAATAGCTTTTATAAAGGATTCACCCATCCCACACCATCTCATTACACACCAAAGATATTCCCAATCCACCCTATCAAATGCTTTCTCAGCGTCGAGAAAAAGTGCTGCTACAGGATCTCCTAGTATTTCTGCGTGGTAGAATACTGTAATCACAGTCCTTACATGCTGCGTAGTCCCTTTCCCAGGTATAAAGCCGTGCTGGATAGGGGTCACTAACTGCTCAATAATCCCGGCCAATCTTTTTGCTAAAATCTTGGAATATATTTTGATATCCGAGTCCATTAATGTAATTGGTATAAACAAGAAGAGAGGGGCTCTTAGTTACCCAGAGGGAAATGGAGCGCCAATATACTGTTAAGTAAAACAAGGGGTTTTCCCACTGGGAAGTATTATAACCTGTTACTAGATCAGGATTCAAACTCACAACCATCAATCACAACATTCATTTTGTGGAACTAGAACACTTACCGAGAAGGAACATATACAAACAAAATTATAAAAAAGTTGCAATTTATTAAAAAGATATTGGTTACACAATTTATCGACGAAGATATCAGTTAAAAACATATAAAAGACAAAAATACCTCAAATCTATACAATTTATAAAAATACAATCAGAGCCACCTAACGTGGACGTGGAGAAATTTTAGAAAGACAATACTATCTGTCTTATTCATTTCATTTCGGACATCTAGTTTGTCAACAATGGAAGGAATGTTGTTCCTTTGAACCAGGATTGTTGTTGGCAACGCCGAATATGAATTTAAGTTATAGCGTCGACGCGTTTCGGAAGCTTCAACTTGATAACGGCTTCCTTCCTCAGGACCAATTTATATTTTTATTCTCCACAACGTGAACGAGTTACTCCTAATGCACAAAAATATACAATACAATGCAACTGTTATACTAACATGTGGTGTATCATGGATTACATTTTTTTATTTTCCGTTTTGTTTCCTATTCCACAAGATTTATTCAAACTCTGCCATTAGGTCTTAACGAGAGGTTTTTAATAGAACCATAAATCCTGGCCCAACCATGTTCTAGACATTTGTTTCTCTCTTTTTTCTATATATATAAAAAAACTGACAGTGCACTTGTTTGTCAATACAACACATTAAAAATGTCTACATGGCCCTATATATTACATAGTGGTCTATTACCTTTACTATTGCAACAATACTCAAAATGTAACCTTCTGGTTGTGTTGTCCACCTGTTTTTGTCCCATACATAGCCACACACAAGTATCATTCATACCAATAAATTTGTATTGAGCACTGACCAGAGTGGTTCTGTTGCTCGTAGAAGGCTACCCAAGGTGTAGCTCCTTATAGCTTGTGAAGTCATCAAACTTTTTTTACTCCGATCTAGAATGTGGAGGAATATAACGTTTAGTGAGGCATGCCCAGACATTTTGAGTATTGTCTAGAACATGGTTGGGCCAGGATTTATGGTTCTATTAAAAACCTCTCGTTAAGACCTAATGGCAGAGTTTGAATAAATCTTGTGGAATAGGAAACAAAACGGAAAATAAAAAAATGTAATCCATGATACACCACATGTTAGTATAACAGTTGCATTGTATTGTATATTTTTGTGCATTAGGAGTAACTCGTTCACGTTGTGGAGAATAAAAATATAAATTGGTCCTGAGGAAGGAAGCCGTTATCAAGTTGAAGCTTCCGAAACGCGTCGACGCTATAACTTAAATTCATATTCGGCGTTGCCAACAACAATCCTGGTTCAAAGGAACAACATTCCTTCCATTGTTGACAAACTAGATGTCCGAAATGAAATGAATAAGACAGATAGTATTGTCTTTCTAAAATTTCTCCACGTCCACGTTAGGTGGCTCTGATTGTATTTTTATAAATTGTATAGATTTGAGGTATTTTTGTCTTTTATATGTTTTTAACTGATATCTTTGTCGATAAATTGTGTAACCAATATCTTTTTAATAAATTGCAACTTTTTTATAATTTTGTTTGTATATGTTCCTTCTCGGTAAGTGTTCTAGTTCCACAAAATGAATGTTGTGATTGATGGTTGTGAGTTTGAATCCTGATCTAGTAACAGGTTATAATACTTCCCAGTGGGAAAACCCCTTGTTTTACTTAACATTAATGTAATTGGCCTAAACGACCCTGGCATTTCTGATGGCTTTCCTTTTTTTAAAATAACTATTATGTCAGCCCCCCCCCACGACTCTGGGCTAGGGTCTCCTACTTGTGCTTGTTGCATAATTATACACATATCTGCCAAGAGTTCGTTTTTAAAAATTTGATAAAATTCTAACGGAATTTGGTCTGGACCTGTCGCTTTGCCTTTCGGCAAACTGTCAAGAGCTTCCTCCACCTCTCCTAACAATATTGGACTATCTAGTATTTCTTTATCCTCTTCTAAAATCGTCGGAGGGGGTATCTTGTCCAAATACTCTTCAATCTCCCCCAGGTTTGGTACATCTTCTGGAGTATATAAATCTGCGTAGAATTTCCTAAATACCTCTCTTACTGCACCAGTCTCCATAACCAGATTTCCCTGTGCATCCCATATTTCTTTTACTCCTGCTTCAGCTGTTCTCTGCCTGGTTCTAACTGCCAGCACCCGATACAAGGTTACACCAATAGTTTTTTTTAATGATTTTTGATGCAGTTAATAAATACAGTTCACCTTGAACCATTCGGCAACTTTTTCTATTTGTAATTATTTAATTTGAAGGAAAGTTTAAGAGTAGGGGAGCGGCCAGACGTCGCCTTCCTAACAGAAACATGGATGAACGCTTCCTCCGCCCCAGACATCACCATTGCCATCCCTGAAGACTATAAGATCACACGCAAGGACCGTACCGGCCACACAGGAGGAGGAATCGCTATCGTCCATAAAAAATCAATCCACATCTCAACCAGCTCCGACGTCAATCTCGCCAACTCGGAACACCTTCACTTCCATATCCACATCGACCCCAAGACCACACTCAGAGGCACCCTCCTATACAGACCACCAGGACCCCGCGCACAATTCAGTGAAGACATCACGGACTTCATCACTCCACACGCGCTCCCCTCCAAAGATTACATCCTTCTGGGAGACCTCAACTTTCACCTTGAAAAGTTCAACGACCGCAACACCACCACCCTCTTGGACAACCTCGCCAACCTCGGACTTATACAACTGGTCACTTCCCCCACCCACATCGCAGGTCATACTCTCGACCCTATTTTCACCTCCAGCAATCACGTCTCCTTCAGCCACACTACGGATCTCCTTTGGACTGACCACAGCTGCGTCCACTTTACCTACAACAAGCCTAAACCCATAAACCACCCCCAACCAACTCTGCAAAGAAACTGGAACAAAATCACCATCGACCAGATCTCCTCATCGCTCCTTCTAAACACCCCAGCCCACTCTTCGAACCCAGACCAAGCCGCCGCCAACTTCACCCTATGGTTATCCAACAGCGCCGACATACTAGCACCACTGAAAAAACGTCAAAGCAAACCTGGCAGCAAGAAGGCCTCATGGTTCAACGATGATCTTAAGAAGTCCAAGAAACTCTGCCGCTCCCTTGAAAAGGCCTGGAAAAAAGACCCAACCACTAGCACCAAGGACGCCTCAAAAACGCCACCCGCATACACCACCAACTAATCCGAAAGGCCAAGAAAACAGCATTCAAGGATCGACTAGATAACAACGCCCACAACAGCAAGGAACTTTTCAACATCGTCAAGGAATTTAGCAATCCCTCGGCCAACTCCAACGACATCACCCCCTCTCAAGCCCTCTGTGACTCCCTAGCTTCATTCTTCCACAACAAAATTGCAGACATCCACAACAGCTTCGAAAACTAACCCGGAGACCAACCCACCCAACCATATGCTGAACATTCACCCCCCTCGAACACCCTTAACGACTGGAACCCAATCTCCACTGAGGACACCATCCGCCTGATGAACTCCATCCACTCAGGATCCCCCACAGACCCATGTCCTCACCACATCTTCAACAAAGCAGACTCCGTCATAGCCCCGCACCTCCGAGACGTCATCAACTGCTCCTTCAACTCCGCCACCTTCCCGGAAAGCTGGAAACACGCTGAACTCAGCGCCCTCCTGAAGAAACCCACAGCTGACCCCACCGAACTCAAAAACTACCGCCCTATCTCACTCCTTCCATTCCCGGCCAAAGTCATCGAAAAAGCGGTCAACAACCAGCTCGCCGCATTCCTCGAAGCCAACAAATCCCTCGACTCCTCACAGTCTGGATTCCGAGCAAAACACAGCACTGAGACCGCCCTCATCGCAGCAACAGACGACATTCGAACTCTACTGGACAATGGAGACACAGTCGCCCTAATCCTCCTGGACCTCTCTGCAGCCTTCGACACAGTCTGCCACAGCACCCTTTTACAACGCCTCAGAAACATCGGAATACAAGGAAAAGCACTTGAATGGATCACCTCGTTCCTCACCGGAAGAACCCAGAGAGTCCGCCTTCCACCATTCAAGTCCGAGGCCACTGAAGTCATCTGTGGCGTACCACAAGGATCCTCACTCAGTCCCACCCTCTTCAACGTATACATGAGCTCCCTCGCGGCCATCGCCCGCCAACACAACCTCAACATCATCTCCTACGCGGATGACACTCAACTGATCCTTTCACTCACCAATGACCCTAGCACCGCCAAAACTAACCTACACGAAGGAATGAAAGAAGTTGCCGAATGGATGAAACACAGCCGTCTGAAACTGAACTGAGATAAAACAGAAGTCCTCATCTTAGGTACATCCCCCTCTGCATGGGACGACTCTTGGTGGCCAGAGGCCCTTGGAAAAGCAACCATCCCGGCAGACCACGCACGGAACCTGGGCGTCATCCTGGATTCCTCACTCTCGATGAACAGACAAGTCAACGCCGTCTCTTCATCTTGCTTCAACATTCTTCGCATGCTCAAAAAAACATTTCGCTGGATCCCCACCAAAACTAGAAAAACGGTCACCCACGCTCTGGTCACGAGCTAACTGGACTACGGAAACACCCTCTACGCCGGTACCACCGCAAAACTCCAGAAAAAACTCCAACGCATCCAGAACGCTTCAGCCAGGCTCATACTAGACATCCCGCGTAAAGAACACATCTCTGGTCACCTGAAAAACCTCCACTGGCTCCCCGTCAATAAGAGGATAACTTTCCGACTTCTAACCCACGCACACAAAGCACTCTACGAAATCGGACCAGAATGCCTCAACTCACGTCTGTCCTTCTACACCCCCTCCCGCCAACTACGATCTTCCAGCCAAGCCCTCGCCACTGTTCCTCGCATCAACAAGACCACCATGGGAGGTAGATCCTTCTCATACCTGGCAGCTAAAACATGGAACTCACTTCCCACTTACCTTCGCCTTACTCAGAACCACCTAGCATTCAGAAAGCAACTTAAAACGTGGATATTTGACAAGTAATCCTCCTCCCCTCCCTAAGCGCCTTGAGACCCTCTGGGTATGTAGTGCGCTATATAAATTTTATGACTTGACTTGACTTGATGTGCAGCTACCAATGTATAGCTTAGTCTATGCTTCAAAGGGTTACAAACTCTGTGCATAGTAATAGAATAAGACTGGAGTAAGTGACTCAGAGGAATAGAACATCCAGCTGTACTTATCAATGTGGGATTCTCTTGGGTGTAAAGTAGAAATCAAACAGCATCTCCCCACGTGGTGGAGGAAAGTGTTGGACTTATATTTCTGATATTCATGAAAATAAAAGTTGTTAACAGCCAGTGACATTACTCCATGTGGAAGGCATGTGATATGTGGGTGTTCCTCTATGAAAATCGGGGATTCTTATATTTCTTCTATACGTAATATGGTGTAAGTGACTTTTTCCACCATAATTGTGTGTGCAGAGGTCAGATTATGAGTTTCCAATATGGCACTCAGGTTAATGAGCTGCCAAGGTATTTTGCTAAATTTTGATGTCTGTAGCACTCAATTTAGCTAGTTAAGAGGTCTCAGCTGAGCCTGTCCATTTTAAAAATATTTAGGTCTTCTTTTAGAAGGTCAAGGGATGATGACATTATATTGTTCATAGAATATACTCGTTTAGGAGTGCTAGCATGCCATTGTCAATAACTTTGAAAGTTGATAGCACCGTTTATTTGTCAATTCTTTTAGAAGCTTCTTTTTCCGAATAGCTTTGTGAAATTCAAATTTTGACTAATTGTGGAGAATTCCTTTACAGCTGTAAAGCTAGAATGTCCTAGCCATTGTTGACACAGCTTACTCACATTGTAAGTGGTGACAGTTCCATGTGTATATTCATCACTGTGCCCAGCAAGATTTTCAACAAATATATGGTAATATATCAACTTGTATTTATTAATCATGTTCTTTTTAGGTCTTCCATCCTCCTGTAAATAATTGAAGGTTAATGGATCTGACCAGTCACTTCTTTTGATACAAGGGAATTTCTTTTGATAATGTGGATGGCTGTTTCTGGGTGGATACCCGCAATTCTCCCACAGTCTTTAATTATTTATTTCTCTAGGAGTGCTCATTCTGGTTATGTAGCAATGTCCAAAGCAGTGAAAACAAAACATTTCTTTATGATTGTCAGCATGTACATAAGGGTCCACATTCCCTGTTATAGAATATGTGTGTAGGTTTTTTTAATTCTTTTACCAGTGTTTATGTGTTATTGAACTGATGAGGCGCTAAGTGTTCTATGCCATTAATTAATTTAAAAAATATTAGAGAGCTGTAATGGTTCAATACGTCCCATGATTCAATAAGGAACCTTTTCACAAACTACACCGCCTAGCACAGGATATATGGTGATGTTCAAACCATGATTATCCCAATCGTGCTCTATGAGAAAAAGAACAAGGTTGCACTTCTTAAACCCCTGGAAGTGTCACAATCTTGTTAGGAATGTAGTGTCCACTTATCAATAGCAACATTGTGAGCAGCATTATGATCCACATTAGGACAGCAACCTAGAGCATCATGATCCACATTAGAACAGCAACATAGAAAAAGGTCCACAGTAGTCTGAGATATATGCCACCAAACCAGTAGCAAAGCAGTGACATTGAGCAACTGTGAACAAAAGTGTTATTTCTTGCAAAATAATCATTTCAATTGGTGTTATCTTATTTGGTGGCTAATAGTGAGCCAACGTAGCAGTTGAAACAGTTGAGATTGTTAAAATTGCGATATCAGGTTCTGCAATGGAATCTGGCATTTGACACAGTTAGCTTTACAGCCTCGGATTGGGACACACAATTTCAGTATGTCTACTCTCTTCTTGGGGTAGCACATTCATAGTAGAAAAAGTCAGTAGGTTCAATCCTGAAGGCACATTGTAGTCAAAGGGTGTGTACCAAACAATTAGCACACAATAATGTTTTGATGTGATTGGTGGGTGCCTTCCTGTGGAGGTAGGATTATACTTTGCAAGGAAGTGGGTTGTTGGTTGACTGAGCTGTGAGCCCTGGGAGAAGGCGCAATGACGGTCCTTGTCAGGTTGAGACCCAAGCCAATCCTAAAATAACCTAGTTGCTTGACACAGAGCAGTCAGGCTTACCTTAGAGGCATATACTTCAAACAGCAAACAATTGAAAACGCCAGACCAAAAGGATCCCACACTAGTTAAAAAAAATGTAGGATTATTTTTAATAAATAAAACATGACCAAAATGACAAAAAATCCATTCAGTAGAACTGTAGATATGCACTTTTACATTTTTTTCATGAAAATAGTGCCAAAATGAACAAAGCGCCGACTGTGGATATCTGGTCAAACTGGGCTGGAACAAAGTCACAAGTTCAGGCTGACTGCGATGGAACACAGGCTGGTTAAAGGAACCCAGTTAGGCCAGCTGAACAGAGTACCTTTAATCCTGGTTTGCAGAGCTCTGTGAAGATCCAAGTCAAAGCTTTGTCATGCAGCTGAGGCAATTCGTTAGTTCTGTGATGCTGCGAGGATGCGAAGGATGGTTCTTCCTCATTGTCAAGGATGCATCATGCTGTATAGGCATGCGTCTGTTCAGAGGAGCTGTGAGGCTATGATGAGGAGTACGATGTCATCATCAAGGACCAAGGATATGTAACCCAGCAACTGTTCCGAAGAGGCTGTAGGCTGCAAATATGATGTGAGTCTCTGCAACAGGTCCAATTCACACATTAGCAGTGATGTGTCAGTTCTGCTCGGTGTTGCCCCATGCAGCAGAAGATATGTGTTGGCACCTCTCGGTCTATAAAGGCTGGTAGAACAGCTTAGGCTCACTTCCAAGTGTCAAGGACTGGGTGACACCACTTGGCAAGGTAGATAACAGCAGAGTCCAGGTGCCGTTGCTGGGTGGTTGGACGCCTGTGTCTCTGAGGCTTCAGCTCAGGAGGTCAGACAACTAGCCCTTGGAGTCACTCTGGGGTTCTGAGCTCAAGAGATGAAGGTCCAGTCTGTCTCACCCAGGCAAGAGGGCAGCAGGTAGCAGGTCAGCACAGCAGGGCAATAGTTTCTTTATAGCAGCAATCAAGCAGAGTGGCAGTCCTTTCAGCAGCAGATTATCCACAGGGCCAGAAGTGTCCTGAAGTGGTGTTATCAGAGGTCCAGTAAATATACCCAGTTCTGGCTTTTTAGTGGGGTAAATTCTAGAGGCTTGCCTTCAAAGTGCACAGATGCCATGCCCTCCTGGTCCCCAGCTCCTGACTAGCTACGGGAGATGTGCTTACCTATGTGTGGAGACAGGACACAGCATATTGAAGTGTAAGTAGGGCTATGTCCAGCTCCTCCCCGCAACCTGACATTGATAGCCCATCCAGGCACGCATAGGATCCCTATTTTGTGTGGTGTCTCACAGGAATGAACAAAGTCCAACTGTCAACTACACCCATTCACGTGACCCAGAGACAGTCTGCAGGCACTAAATGGTTATTGCAAAAATCTGCAAACTGTCTGAAAGTGGCATTTTCAAAATTGTAATTTCAAATCTGACTTCACCATGAGCTAGGTTTATTGTTACAATTTCAAAGACACCAAGCAAGGGCCCTTTGCTTGCTTCCATTTGGAAATTACAGCTTATTAAATGTAGTAAGGTAACTCCAATGTTATCTAATGGGAGAGTTAGACCTTGCTGTATGAAAAACAAATGTAAGAGTTTTTCACAACCACGATATGTAAACTTATAAAGACAAGTCTTACTTTTTATGTGTTGCTCCCTACCCTCTAGGCTGTCCAAGACCTACCCTAAGGGTGACACATGTAATAAAAATGACAGTTTGGGCCTGGCAAAAGGTTTATTTTGGCAAGTAGAAATGGCAGTTTAAACTGCACACACAGGCTGTAATGGCAAGCCTAAGGCATGTTTAAAGGGCTACTTAAGTGGGTGGCACATTCAGTGCTGCAGGCCGACTAGTAGCATTTAATTTTTTGGCCCTGGGCACAGGCACTGCACTTTACTAAGCACTTAGGGTAAATATGATATGCCTCTTGGGTATAAGCCAATTCTACCATGTTTTAAGGAGAGAGCGCAAGCACTTTACCACTGGTTAGCAGCTGCAAAGTGTGCAGAGTTCTAAAGCTAGTAGAAACAGTTCACTGACTATCGATGCCACTAACTTTGTCCTCAAAAATTTACGACACCAAAATATTGACCCCAAAAACATTGACAGTCTATACTCATATTCTAAATGGCAAAAATACTGAAACAAAAATATTGATATCCCTCATATAGTTGTCAAAAATCTTGGTTTCATATATAAAAAGATAAATGATAAACATTAAAAATATTTAAATGTAGCAGTAATATTACAAAAAATGATATGTATTTTATTAACTTAAGAATAATATAAAAAATAACACATATATATAGATATATTAATATATACATTTAATTATATATATATTTTATATAACAATATAACAAATATATAGGTATATATACACCCTATAACATAAAAAAATATAAAAAATAACAATTTAAATACAAACAAAAAATAAACAATATACAAATTTACATTTACTAAACATATGTTACATATTAAAAACATTACTAACTAAAAATATTATAATTTTAACTAGGCAAAAAAACAGTCATATAAATGTAATTATTAAAAGCTAAACTATAAAGTTCCACAAATAAAACATATAGTATAGCCACTCCAATGTATAAAACTGTACAAAAAAAAATGAAAATCAGGAAAACTACAAATTAATATTCTGACTACAATAAATACAACAGTAGGGAAAGTGTTGAATTGCACAGGGGTAAAACTTACTATTCCCACTCCACTCAGTGCAATGATAGGGTAGGTGTAGGATTGTGGAGGGGTTAAAGTTACTAATCCCACTCCAGACATAACAACAGTAGGAACATTGTTGGATGACGGAGGGGTAAAATTTACTATTCTCACTCCAGTCAGTGCAGCAGTAGGGAAAGCGTTGGATTGTGGAAGGGTAAAATGGACTATGCCCACTCAAGTCAGTGCAAATGTAAGGAAAGTGTTGGATTGCGGTCGGGTAAGATTTACTATTCCCACAACAGTCAGTGCAACAGGAGAGAAAGTGTTGTATTGCAGAGGAGTAACATATACTGTTCTCACTCCAGTCAATGCTAACAGAAGGGAAAGTGTTGGATTGCAGAGGAAAAATATATATTATTCCCCCACCAGTAAGTTCAACAGTAAGTAAATTGTTGGATTACGGAGAGGTTTCATTAACTATTCCCACTCCAATAAGTGCAACAGTGGAGAAAGTGTTTGATTGCGAAAGAGTAAAATGTATCATTCCCACTCTGGACAGTGCAACAGTAGGGAAAATGTTGAATTGCGGACAGGTAAAATGTACTATTCCCACTGCAGTTAGTGCAACAGTAGGAAAAGTGTTTGATTGTGGAGGGGTACAATTTACTATATTCATTCCAGTCACTCTTTGCAACATTTAAATTACTATTTTAAAAACATTATTACTTTACTTTAGTTTCATAACTTTATTTGGTTATTATATTCGAAAACAACCATAAAAGTACAATTAAAAAGTCACATTATTAAACGAGAATATGTGTATACATATATATAAACAACAATCATAACACAATAAAAATTGGCTGTTTACGGTGAAGCATACATTTTGTGCCCCGGGACCACAATTCATACAAAACTTTTTCGTACAATTAATTCTTAAATCCAAATTTGTCATAAATTGGGAGAAAGATGTAATCATCCTTTGCATGGCCAAGGGTGTCCGGACCATCAAAACCACGTCATCCACGTATAGTAGTGCTGGGACAGATCTATTGGCTATCATGGGCATGTCCCTGCACTCCCGGAGCAATGTATTTTCCAGATCATTGATGTAAATTGTGAATAAGAAGGGAGCGAGCACGCATCCTTGCCACACTCCTCTTGTGATGCCGAAAGGCTTAGTGCATTCTCCATTCCTACAAAATCTGACTATGGCCAGTGCCCCCATGAAAAGCTCCCTAAGGAAGAAAATTATGTTTTCCTCCACACCCAATTTTTCTAAGATCAGCTAAAGCTTACTATGGGTGACACAATCGAAAGCCGACATTAAGTCAACAAAGGTTAAAAATATACGACTTAATTTGCAAATTAAGGCCCTGGTCAATGGTGCCAAGGCCTTTCCTAAAACCATATGGAAGATCACTGATTATTGAATGTTCTTCAGCCCATCTTTGCAATCTATTTAAAATTACACACCCAAAATTCTTAATGGTTGAGTCTAATAGTGATATTGGGCGATAGCATATGCAACTTGTCCTATCTCCCTTTTTAAATATAAGGACAATAATAGACTCAAACCAAGAAGATGGTAATCCATTCAAGCAAGATGAGTTAAGAAGTTTCATAAGGAGTGGACCCCATAAGGCCATGTTATTTTTATACAAATCAACTGGCACCCCATCGGGGCTTGGGGCCTTACCTCCCAGGCTATCTTTTATACCCAGGGTGACTTTGTTTAGAGTAATACACAGGTCCAATTTCTTATTAGTATTTAAGGTCTCCTCATCCACCACATTTATGAGTGGAATTTGTTCCAGAGGGATCACCACACTATATAAATCTGCATAATGCTCTGACCATTCCCGCTCGGAAATGGCTATCTCTATCCTAGCCTCAACTTCATCACTTAAGAAGGGTGCTGTGATGTGGGGGACCCGGACACGGGCCCCCCTGGTATGCCTATTAATCTTTCTCCTCTTTTTGCGCAGCACACCGAATACCCCGGATGTCATCGGATGCCGGCCCGGCGCGGAGTCCTTGTATCCCTGCACCTTTAAGGGGGCGGAACCGGACTGGAGACACACCTTCCCTGCGGAGGTAAAACCCATCCCAGAATCCACGCAGGTGTGCGAGACACCCGGAGGCGGAGAAGGAGACTGGTGGCGAGAGTGGAGAGAGAGCGGAGCGGATTGGACGGAGTGCGAGGACGAGGATCCGAGGACGGAGGCGGAGTGCGAGGAAGAAGATCGGAGGAAGGAGGCGGAGTACGAGGACGAAGAGCGGAGGACGGAGACGGAGTGCGTGGAGGACGACAGGAGGAAGGAGGCGGGGTACGATCAGCGAGGACGAAGGAGGACGGAGGGAGAACATCAGGCGAGGAGGAATTCTGAGGAGGCTACGGGAGAGACGCCGGCCCCCACAAAGGAGGACGACCGTAAAGACGACTACAGCGGCAAGCCGGGAGGCCAACGGGACCGCGCATCGCCCAGCCACACTTCCTCTGAAGTGTGGCTCGACCAGGTACGGTCAAGATTCAGCGGGTGGGCGGGCATTAGACGAGGCAAGCCACCCTGAGGACACTAGAATCCCACTGCACAGAACCCCCCCCCTATTGCACTGGGTCAGGTCACTTGTTCGGGACACGGGTGTGCACGTGTGTGGTCCTCACCCCTTTTTCCCTGTGTGAACTTCACGAAGAGGTCAGTGTGACTCAGACCGTTTCATTTCTCTTCCCTACCGGTATCGTGAGGCACTCGAGACGGCGGAGAGATGGCCTACAACTCCCAGGAGGCAGTGGGAAAGACGGCCCGGAGCGGGAAGAACCACCACGGAGGCAACAGATCCCCCCCTGCCTTTCTACAGAGTGCCTGTACAAAAACGTAGACACTATAAAATAATAAAACCTTCACTACCTAGCAAACCTGTGTCAGCCAACCTCTTTGATAACCCTCCCGAAACCCCACAAGTGGTGGAGAATGCGGGCATAGCGGAGGACACCATCAGGGACACAACGATGGATGCAATCCTACAGGCACTCGTGAAGGGACAGGAGCAGCTAGCATGGGCTATGGAACAGCAGCTCGCCGCTGCACAACTGGACAGGGACACTTTTCGCAGTACTATGGTGAAACAGCTGGAGGGTATGCGGGGCACGGGCGATGCAGCCAGCGTTCCAGCCCGGGAAAGCCAACCCCCCCTACCCCCGCAGGCATTTCGCTTCAGAAATATGTTACCGGCGAGGATCCAGACGCCTTCCTAACTAACTTCGAGAGGGTGGCTCTGGCATGTGGTTGGCCTCTGGAGAAATGGCCATTTTTCTTAGCCCCATTGTTGAACGGCGAGGCACAAGCAGCCTATCAGGTCGCTAATGGAAACGGCCAAACACCCTACGCACAGATCAAAACCATCATCCCTGATCACCTGGGTCTGGATTCGGAAGCTTATCGTGTACGCTTCAGGAAGGAAAGGGGGCAAGCCGGGGACAATCCCAAAACATTGTTCTTCCACCTGAAGACGGCAGCAGACAAATGGCTTACCCCGACAACAAGCACCAAAGAGCAGATCATGGACAAAATATATCTGGAGCAATACCTCGAAGTACTCCCCTATGGGACACTGAGGTGGCTCCGCCAGCATTCTAACCTATCCACCGCCCAGGCAATGGAAATGGCCTCCACCTATGCCAGAGCCCAGCCACAGCTCCACAACACCGAACCAGAAAGACCTGCAAAGCCCCCTCCAAGACCTGAACGCCGGATGAGGGCTCCCCCTGGGCTGCCTCCTCCCACCCCTCGACTAACGGCCGCAGAACAACCACCTTTCCGGGGTCCGCAGTGCTTTGACTGTGGACAGTGGGGCCACATCGCTCGCCTCTGCCCACAGAAACGAGCCACAGAAGAACCTATGGACATCAATTATCTACCCAAGGCGGTCCTCTATTCAGCGGAGCTAGGAGGCTCCTACCACGTGAGTGTTACGGTCAATGGGATGGTGGTTAGGGCACTCCTAGACTCCGGGTTTAAACAGTCAGTGATCCAAGGGTGCTACGTGAAGCCCCTTCAGGTAATGCCTGGCGCAAGTGTGTTCATAAAATGTGTCCACGGTGATGTGAAGGAATACCCGGTAGCACACCTACCCATTGGGGTGGAGGGAATGGAAACCCTAGTAGTGAAAGTGGGGGTGCTGGACTCCCTGCCCGAACATTTGATCCTGGGGACAGACAATCCTCATTTCCTTGACCTATTTAAAGGACGTCTGCACCAGGATAACAAAGAGGATGTAGCGGTTCCTACTCTCCTGTCCACTGGTCCATGGGAGGGTGACAGGAGTTTCCGCTTTGCACAGGCCAACGATGACAAATTGTTCAATGCTTGGGAGCAAGCACACAGCGAACTGGATAACCCACCTCACAGATACCCCCGTTTTTTGATCAAGGCAGAACTCCTATATCGACAGGCCTCCCAGGACGATCCGTTGCAGTTACTGGTGCCAACCTGTTTTCGCGAGCAGATCATGTTCTATGCACATACCCATCTGTTAGCCGGCCATATTGGGAGGGAAAAAACCACGCAGAATGTGCTTAGGAACTTCTACTGGCCGGGTATATACAACGACATAAAAAAACATTGCCAAACATGTGACCTGTGTCAGAGGAAAAATACTCAGAGACCTCAAGCGGTGCCCCTACAATCACTCCCTGTCATCGGAACCCCATTCGAGAGAGTAGGCATGGACCTGATTGGTCCGTTAACTCCAACCAAAAGGGGGTACAAATACGCCCTTGTCGTGGTGGACTACGCCACCCGATTCCCGGAGGCGTTTCCACTGAAGGCCCCTACCTCCCGAAACATAGCAGACAAATTCTTGGAGTTATTCTCGCGAGTGGGGTTTCCCAAGGAAATCCTCACGGACCAGGGGACCCCATTCATGTCTAGGGTCATGCAGGAAGTATGCCAGCTGTTAGGACTACACCAGATCAAAACATCGGTGTATCATCCTCAAACCGATGGGCTGGTAGAGCACTATAATAGAACACTGAAAACCGTCCTAAAGAAAATGATAACAGTGAATAACACAGACTGGGACGCCCTTTTGCCTCTGGCCCTATACGTTATCCGTGGGCAAAGACAAAGCAGTCTGGGGTGCTCGTCTTTCGAGATGCTCTATGGGAGGCAACCCAGGAGCTTGCTTGACATGACGAAAGAAGTCTGGGAAACGGAACAGACCGGAGAGACCCGAAACCTGCTGGAGTACAGCACAAACCTAAAAAACAAACTGGGAAAAATCAGAGAGCTCGCTTTTACTTATCTGGAGGAAAGTCAAAAACAACAGCAAGTACAATACAACAAAGGAAAAAAATGGAGGTCTCTCAGTGTTGGCGACTGGGCCCTGGTACTACTGCCATCGACGTCCAAGAAGTTCCAGAACGAATGGCAGGGCCCCTACGAAGTCACCGAAACCATCGGTAGAACCACCTACCGGTTGCGTCTATCAGCAAGGAAGACACAGATATTCCATATCAATTTATTAAAGAAATGGCTGGGACCGAAGCCGGTGGCAGCACATCTGGCAACCCCAAGCAACACCTCCCCGAAGAGCACCATGGAGGAACTAGTTGTCAATGATGAGCTGTACCGGAACGAGCAGGAGGGCCTACGAAAAGTGCTATGATTGTTTGCGCCTGTCTTCTCTGACCTCCCCGGCAGGACCACTCTCGCCGAGCACAGGATAGAGACTCCCGTTGGTACCACGGTCAAACAGCGACCATACAGAATACCCGCTGCCAAGAGGGACGCAATAGGAAGAGAAGTGGAAGAGATGCTCAGATTGGGGGTGATCCGGCCATCCAGGAGCGAGTGGTCATCGCCAATTGTCATGGTGCCGAAACCTGACGGCAGTAGCCGCTTCTGTATGGACTTTCGTGCTTTGAACGCAGTGTCCACTTTCGATTCCTATCCCATTCCACGCATCGATGAGCTCATCGAGAAGCTCGGGGACGCGAAATACATAAGCACATTAGACCTGACCAAAGGCTATTGGCAGGTGCCACTACGGGAGGAAGACAGAAAGAAGACAGCATTCGCAACGCCCGATGGACTTTACGAGTTCACTGTCCTGCCCTTCGGTCTTCATGGCGCCCCCGCCACATTCCAGAGACTGATGAATACGGTCTTGCAGGGACATCACCGGTATTGCTCGGCCTACCTGGATGACATAATCATCTTCAGTCCGTCATGGGAGGAACACCTTACCCACCTAGGGATTGTACTACGCCAACTGGAAAAAGCCGGTCTTCATGTGAACTCAAAGAAATCCAGGATCGGATACCAGAAGGTCAAGTATTTGGGATATCTTCTGGGACACGGTGCCATAGAGCCGCAAATCGAAAAAGTGAGGGCCATCGCGGACACTCCTTTTCCCAAAAACATGAAAGACATGCAGGCCTTTCTAGGTTTGGTAGGCTACTACCGGAGATTCATTCCGGCTTTTTCGGATGTAGCAGCACCACTGACAGACACTCTCAAGAAATCGAAAGCCAGCATAGACTATCGCAACCCCTCCCCTGCCATGTGGAAAGCCTTCCAGACACTTAAAAAGGCGATCACGACGAGCCCAGTTCTGACATCCCCCGATTTCGCCAAACCTTTCATCTTGCATACCGACGCCTCAGACTTTGGCATCGGGGCTGTTTTGTCTCAGGACACGGGGGAGGGGGGTGTGAAGCCCATCCTGTACATAAGCAGGAAATTGTTCCCCAGGGAGGTCAGGTATCCGACCATCGAGAAGGAGTGCCTAGCCATCCGCTGGGCAGTCGACAAACTAAGGTATTATCTGGAGGGGCGTACGTTCGTGTTGTACACCGATCACGCCCCCCTGTTATGGATGAGCAAGAACATCTCGAACAACCCGAGGGTCATGCGATGGTTCCTGGCCTTGCAACCCTTTCGGTTCCAGGTCCGACACCGGAAGGGGTCTGACAATGTCAATGCGGACTTCCTGTCCCGGTTTCCTCTCCCCGATCGGGAGAATCCTAGGGGGGAGGTGTGTGACGTGGGGGACCCGGACACGGGCCCCCTGGTATGCCTATTAATCTTTCTCCTCTTTTTGCGTAGCACACCGAGGCCTGGAATACCCCGGATGTCATCGGATGCTGGCCCGGCGCGGAGTCCTTGTATCCCTGCACCTTTAAGGGGGCGGAACCAGACTGGAGACACACCTTCCCTGCGGAGGTAAAACCCATCCCAGAATCCACGCAGGTGTGTGAGACACCCGGAGGCGGAGAAGGAGACTGGTGGCGAGAGTGGAGAGAGAGTGGAGCGGATTGGACGGAGTGCGAGGACGAGGATCGGAGGACGGAGGCGGAGTGCGAGGAAGAAGATCGGAGGAAGGAGGTGGAGTACGAGGACGAAGAGCGGAGGACGGAGACGGAGTGCGTGGAGGATGACAGGAGGAAGGAGGTGGGGTACGATCAGCAAGGACGAAGGAGGACGGAGGGAGAACATCAGGCGAGGAGGAATTCTGAGGAGGCTACGGGAGAGACGCTGGCCCCCACAAAGGAGGACGACCGTGACGACGACTACAGCGACAAGCCGGGAGGCCAACGGGACCGCGCATCGCCCAGCCACACTTCCTCTGAAGTGTGGCTCGACCAGGTACGGTCAAGATTCAGCGGGTGGGCGGGCATTAGACGAGGCAAGCCACCCTGAGGACACTAGAATCCCACTGCACAGAACCCCCCCCTATTGCACTGGGTCAGGTCACTTATTCGGGACACGGGTGTGCACGTGTGTGGTCCTCACCCCTTTTTCCCTGTGTGAACTTCACGAAGAGGTCAGTGTGACTCAGACCATTTCATTTCTCTTCCCTACCGGTATCGTGAGGCACTCGAGACGGCGGAGAGACGGCCTACAACTCCCAGGAGGCAGTGGGAAAGACGGCCCGGAGCGGGAAGAACCACCACAGAGGCAACAGATCCCCCCCTGCCTTTCTACAGAGTGCCTGTACAAAAACGTAGACACTATAAAATAATAAAACCTTCACTACCTAGCAAACCTGTGTCAGCCAACCTCTTTGATAACGCTCCCGAAACCCCACAGGTGCATTGACTGCTTTGCAGAAAGCTACGGTGTCTCTACTCAAGGAAGCCTCACACAAGGATTCACATGCTTCCTTTTTTAGGGTATTCTTTCTCTGTTTCAGTGTCTTTTTATAGACCTTTCGCAGTTCCCTGATTAAGGTCTGGTCTCTTACAGAGTCAGTTAGGGCATATTTAAGGTTGGAATAAGCCTTAGTGCAAGCTGCATCAAACCAGCTGGCTATATTATCTTTAGTATTTTTCCTATCAACCCACAGGCTAGTTTTGATGTGTGAGGTTATGATTAAAAAGTTTTAATAATTGCTGATTCAGCGGCATTTCCATCCAGGCAAACATCAAATCTAGATTCGCATTTCCTAATTAAATTCTGGATGAAATCCTCAGGGACCACTTTGGTCCATTTTAGGGAATACCCGTTTTGTCAGTTCAAGGCGATATCGCCTATAGCCTGTCTTATTAAACTGTCTTTATCATATTAGTGATCGGGGTTTAAGATTTCTATGCTTAGCGGGAAATGATCGATTAATGGGGTATCTAAAGTACTATCATTTTCGACCTGTTCAATGTATCTGGCTGAAGTCAATATAAAATCAATTGTTGAAAGTGCGCCTATCCCATTAAATGTGAGGCAAAATGGGACCTTAGGTTGACAAATTTTGTTTGCAAAGCCCATATCACTCTCATTTAAGATCCCCACATGCAGTGTGTTCAAAGTACAATAAACTAGTCTCTTTATTCAACAATATACCACATACTCCTTGTTCTCCTCTTTTACATATTGAGCAATTAAAATCCCCTCCCCAGACAGCAAAGACTTCCTTGGGTTTCCCTCCTAACATATATTTAAAATCTGTACTCAATCCTCTCAACATTTCTTCCATTACCTCCGCCAAAGCATTGTTATAAAAATGTACAATAATCAAACACTGCACTTTGTCAATATGTATGTTAACCATATGATAATATCTATTATTAATGGGAATCTCTATTTTTGCACATTTAAAAAGATTCAATACATAAGTACATAGCCCCCCTTTGTGTCTACCATGTGCTGAGCCTATTGCCGGAGAGAAAAATGTTTTAAAACCACACAAATGGTGCACCTCCCTAGCCCAGGTTTCTTGTAAACTTACTATATCAAATTCATTTACAAGGTTAAACCAAATTTGATTAGACATCTTATATTTTAAAGCTGCAATATTCCAAAGCATTATCGACCACTTGCCCTTTTTCCGCATAGTGTCAGCCTGAACAATACAACCCGAGTTGCAATTAACATTGATAGAATCTTCAATCAGGATATTCATTTCCTTGCCACTATCCTTCAGAGCGGCCGACTCTACAGAATCAGTTACCCAGCTCTTACCCTAGTGGCTACTTATCAGCAGTTTTCTCCTCTAGGGACAGTTTCAATCAGAGATGTCACGTTTGGGGGATTATACACCAATTTAACAGCACTAAAATTCCCTGTACTCAGTCAGTCCACCCCCTCAAGCCCATAGAGAGTGTCAAAACGAGTAGGAATATTAAATTGATTAATATATGCAACCATGGTTCCTCCTCCTTGTAACCCCAGGGGATAGAAGTTTGGCGGAGCAGGGAAAGAGGGAGGATAGAAATATCTTAAGTCTAAAGTTTGTATTCCATTCGCTCCTCTTTGGATCCAATCGCAAATATGACAGACCACCATTCTGTCCCTAAAATTAACAATAATACAGTCGCCAGCTAGGTCCTTTGGTCTATGGCCCACCCAGCTTATTCTTCCAACATACAGGATTTCACCGTGCATATGAGTCGGGATAGGTCTGCTCTTATTCAACCAATAAGTTACTTTGTTTTTTAATTCAGGATAAGTTTCCAATTTATCCTTATCCAACTCAGGGACCCCCATCAACACAACGGTATATGTTAAAGACTCTGGTGGTAAAACAATACGTGGGAATGTACTCTTTTGTTTTACAGTATCTTGTGTTCCCTTAACTACACATCTATCTTTTTTGGCCAAGCCAATGTCTCCTGGTACCTTTACCAATCCCCCTACCCCTATCCCTTGCCTCCCCCTCCTTTCTAAGCGCAAAGTCCTATTTTCTAGAGCTATAACATCTTGGCTAGTTCCATTTATTAGCAGGGAGGGTGTATTAGTTACAGTCGCAGTAGACAGTGGGGCGATTGTACTTGCATGATCTCCAAATGAATTCACAACACTTTGTTTAGGAATGCTCTCAGCATTATTTTTCACTATATTGTGGTTAACTAGGGTTGCTTGTTCGAGTTTTCCTAATCTATCACAAATAATTTTTATCCTCTCTAAGAGGGGTAACATTAGTGACTTAAACGAGTGCTCAATTTTCTCCATGAAACCCTCTGCAAATTGTGGTGGGGGCACACAGGGCACACAGGAATCCGCCAGATTCACAGACACTGGCTTTGACAAGATATTGGATGTAATTTAAGATGTAATTTCTGGTATAGCTAGAGTCTGTGTTACAGCATTTTTAGTTATTCTATGCGTTTTATTTGATTTTGGGCACTTTGCCTTCTGAAGACCCCCTCCACATTTCCTCTTTACATTAGGTTCCAATCCTAATGGCTGTTTTGCAGTATGCGATTTAGAATTATTTTTAGATTTGGATCTTGGCAAAAAATGTTGTGCAGTTTCGATAGATATATTATCTGAACCTGACTCAGTTGTTTCATTTGTTACATCAATTATACTAGCATCTTTTGTCACAAGTGGATTATTGGTCACCAGTGACCGGTAACCATCACTATCTCCCACATTGATATCATTGGGGTGTTTTTCTGCTTGCTCTGGTGTGACTCCTAACATTAATCCCCCCAGTGATGATCATTCTGAAAACAATGGTCCTAGTGAGAGGTGGTGTTCTGTTAGAGCTATTTCATGCTCCAATACTGATGTCCAATGTCCCTGTAACACTCCCATCAATCTCTGCCTTTTTTCCTTTTCCTACCCGTGCCACCATTTAACGCTATAGGCTGCACTATATTATGTACACAGACAGAGGGTCTTACTGAATTGGTTGTTGTATCTGGTATAAGTATATCCACTTTTTTTTAAATGTTATTTTTTATTTTTCAAAATGTGTTTTAAGAGTTACTTTACAGTGAAAGTCGGTCAGTCTCTCTCTCACAAGGATGGTGTCATCAGTGATGTCATGAGTGATGTCACTGACCATGTCATGAGTGATGTAATATGTGATGTCATCAGCAGTGCATTACACGCGCAAGTTATAGTGAGTCCAACTAACTATAACGTGGGAATTTCAATGGTTTTATGTCAGTAACATTTCCAGGTAACTATAACTGGTGTGAAACCTATTGTTTTTTCAGTGAATTTCATAGGTTTTTTAAATGCTAATTCCTAACTATAACTGGTGTGAAACCTATGGTTTTTTCAGTGAATTTCATAGGTTTTTTAAATGTTAATTCCTTTCTATATCGAGTTTCTAACCTTTTTTTTTTTTTTTACAATTTGCTGTTTTTTTGTAAGTATTCATTTTTTTTTTATATATTTTTTTCTTTTGCGCTCTGGGTGCGCGCTCCGGGAAGCTTTCAGCTAAGCTCTCTGGTAAGCTTTCCGGTAAGCTAGCCTTTGAGCTCACCTGAAAGCGCACCCAAAGCGCTACTGTCGTTCGTGAAAAAAAATATGAATGAAAAGTTAATATTAATGCAAAACATTTCGTACCATACAAATAAAATCAGTTTTTTTTAACAAGAAAAATGATTATGCATTTCTGTAAAAGTTTGATGACGTCACTTCGGCGCACAACGTAAGTGCCCTCGGAAGCGCCTACGTTCCCGCCGCGTAAACGCACCCAGAAGCGCCTACATTCGCGCCACGTAAACGCACCCAGAAGCGCCTACGTTCGCGCCACGTTTGCGCCCCGGAAGCGCCTACGATCGTGCCGCGTAAACGCACCCGGAAGTGCTCCGGAGCGCGCAGCGTAAACGCGTCGGGTCATGTGACCCTAAAATAACACTTTTCATTGGTTGCTAACAGTTTTTTTTACAAAGAATGAAATCCCCACACATTTCCTTCACTTCTTCTTTCACTTTTGTGACTGAAAGACCTGTTTTTTGCTCCTGGATCTTTCTTGATTTACCATGGACGCCAGAGAATCCGGCAGTGAGGATGAACCTGATTTCATCAATGAAGAACCTCCTACCCCAAAGGTGAAGGAACATTTTATTTGAAAATTTTTTAAGATTCCAGCTGACCCGAAGAAGGTGAATGCTCCAAAAGTGGAGTGCAGGACCTGCAAACAGGTCCTGTCACGGGGTGACCCCCCAAAAAAATACTCATTTGGGAACTTCACGATGATCCGGCATGTGGAGAGGAGGCACCCCCAGAATTATGCCCGGGAAAGTGTCAGGGCTCTGGCACAAGAGGTTCCCAGTGATGGGGCCTCTACATCCACCGGAGGAGCAACTTCTTCTGGGAGGGGGAAATCGCAGGAGCAGGTGCCAAACATTCAACCTGCATTTAACCATGGTGTCCTCAGATGCAGATACTGCAATCAACTCCTCACCTATGGGGAGCAAAGTGTCCAGCTCATGGTTCGAGCATTGGAGAACCATCGCTGCCCTTCCCACCCCTAATTTTTTTTGTTTTATTTTGCTCCTGTTGAGCAGTTTCCATTCCCTGTTTTTGTTCCTGTTTTGAAAAAAGAAGAAAAACAAAAGTTCTTTTCAGAACTACCTCCAATTCTCATCAAAGAGCTATATTCTTAAAAAAATGAAGAGTAAGTGAAATATAGTGCATTGATAATTGAAAGGAGAATGAGTAAGAAAGAACAGAAAGGTATGAGAGGAAAAAAGAAGTGAAGTAGGAGGACTGAAAGAAGGTGAGTGTTAGAAAAGAAAGTTATGAGAAGAAGAGTGAATATGGGGAATGTTGATATTCAAAGAAAATGTTGAAAAGGAACAGGGGTGTGGAAGGGTAAGAAAAGATGCATTGCTGGAGTTGAAGGTAGAAGGCCTCATTTATGAAGCCATGCGTCACTTTAACACCACCAAAGCATCACTTTTTGTGACACAACATTCCAATAAAAAATGCACCTTATTTAATCATATTTACAAAGTGGCGTTTCTTGGTAAATACATCACTTTGTAAACCCCTGTGCCACATTATTCCTACGTCAAGTGTAATGTATGCAAAAGGGACATATTGACGCAAGAAAGTGTCGTAGAGGTGACACAGTGAATAAACTGGAGGCCTCATTTCTGAAAAGTGACGCATCGCTACGTGAAAACAGCGATGCGTCACTTTTCTGGGCGCACTCCTTATGACATTCCAGATATATCATATTTAATTTATGACTAATCAATTTGCAAGGAGTTACAGATATGTCAGTATTTCTGACGTATCTATAAACACAAAAGTAACGCATTGCTGGAGTGCGTCCCAAAAGTGACGCAACTCCAGTAATGTGTCCTTTCACATGGAAAAAGCACCATGTGAAAGGTCTTGCGTCAGTCTTACACCTGCTGTGAAGCAGGCGCAAGATTTTGACGCAACAGCATCCTAAACGTGACACAGTGAAATCTCATAGATTTCACCGCGTCGCTATTACAAAGCTTTTTGCGGGGGAACACCCCCTCTGCATACATTATACCTGACGCAGATATAATGTGGCGCAGGGTTTTAAAAAGTGACCCATCTACATAGATGCGTCACTTTTTAAATATAGCGCAACGAGGCGCATTTTTCTACACCGCTGGTGCGATGCGTCACTTTTCTGTGCGCACTCCTTATGACATTCCAGATATGTCATATTTAATGTATGAGGAATCATGTCGCAAGGAGTTACAGATATGTCAGTATTTCTGACGTATCTGTAAACACAAAAGTAACGCATTGCTGGAGTGCGTCACAAAAGTGACGCAACTCCAGTAATGTGTTCTTTCACATGGAAAAAGCACCATGTGAAAGGTCTTGCGTCAGTCTTACACCTGCTGTGAAGCAGGCGCAAGATTTTGACGCAACAGCATCCTAAAAGTGACGCAGTGAAATCTCATAGATTTCACTGTGTCGCTATTATAAAGCTTTTTGCGGGGGAACACCCCCTCTGCATACATTATACCTGACGCAGATATAATGTGGCGCAGGATTTTAAAAAGTGACCCATCTACCTAGATGCGTCACTTTTTAAATATAGCGCAACGAGGCGCATTTTTTTACAACGCTGGTGCGATGCGTCACTTTTCTGTGCGCACTCCTTACGACATTCCAGATGTGTCATATTTAATGTATGAGGAATCATGTCGCAACGAGTTACAGATACGTCAGTATTTCTGACGTATCTGTAAACACAAAAGTGACGCATTGCTGGAGTGCGTCACAAAAGTGACACAACTCCAGTAATGCGTCCTTTCACATGGGGAAAGCACCATGTGAAAGTTCTTGCGTCAGTCTTACACCTGCTGTGAGGCAGGCGCAAGATTTTGACGCAACAGCATCCTAAAAGTGACGCAGTGAAATCTCATAAATTTCACTGCGTCGCTATTACGAAGCTTTTTGCGGGGGAACGCCCCCTCTGCATACATTATACCTGACGCAGATATAATGTGGCGCAGGGTTATAAAAAGTGACCTATCTACCTAGATGCGTCACTTTTTAAATATAGCGCAACGAGGCGCATTTTTTTACACCGCTGGTGCGATGGTGCTTTCCCCTTGTGAAAGGACGCATTACTGGAGTTGCGTCACTTTTGTGACGCACTCCAGCAATGCGTCACTTTTATGTTTACTTTTATGTCAGAAATACTGATGTATCTGTAACTCCTTGCGACATGATTCGTCATACATTAAATATGTCACATCTGGAATGTCGTAAGGAGTGCGCACAGAAAAGTGACGCATCGCACCAGCGGTGTAAAAAAATGCACCTCGTTGTGCTATTTTTAAAAAGTGACAAATCTAGGTACATGGGTCACTTTTTAAAACTCTGCGCCACATTATATCTGCGTCAGGTATAATGTATGCAGAGGGGGCATTCCCCCGCAAAAAGCTTGGTAATAACGACGTACTGAAATCTATGAGATTTCACTGCGTCACTTTTAGGATGCTGTTGCGTCAAAATCTTGCGCCTGCCTCGCGTCACTTTTATGTTTACAGATATGTCAGAAATACTGACGTATCTGTAACGCCTTGCAACATGATTCGTCATACATTAAATATCACACATCTGGAATGTCATAAGGAGTGCGCACAGAAAAGTGACGCATCGCACCAGCAGTGAAAAAAAATGCACCTCGTTGCGCTATATTTAAAAAGTGACACATCTAGATAGATGCGTCACTTTTTAAATATAGCGTAACAAGGCGCATTTTTTTACACCGCTGGTGCGTCACAAAAAGTGACGCACAGGCGGCGCAAAACTGGCAGCGCAAGGCCTTCATAAATATGGTCCTGGATTTTCCCCGTGCTTCGCTCCCCGGTGCGCTTGCCGGAGCGCGTACCGGGCGCAAATCGAAAAAAAATAAAAAAATGTAATGCCCCGCAGGACCCTATTTTAGCCCCCACATCAAACCTAGGAGGTCAGAAGGGGTCTACTCTGCCCCCTTATGGTCATTTGCCCCTTTTTTTTTCAAACCCCTTGTGTCTTGATTTTACCGAGACACAAGATGGCGGCCGCTCCAGACTGTTTAGAATGTTTACAGACACCCAAGAGCCAATCAGCTTTATGCGCGCAAGTCGCGTGTCGCGCCTGGAGCGCTCTCCGGTGCGCGCACCGGAAAGCGCCTATAGATATATATATTTTTTTGCACCTAAATTACTCAAAATCCACTGGAGCACATATCTTGAGACATAGCAAAGGCACATCGGGCTACCAGTCCCTACAATTTTGCCAAGTTTGGTGTAAATCCATTCAGCCGTTCGAGCTAAAAGTGAAATCGACCGCCCTATGGAAATTAACATGGGGAAAACGCATTTTGGGACCCCCCTTTTTTCTTGGCCCCCGCTTGACAAATCCTCCCCAAACTTTCAGGGAAGGACCGTGGCGCCACGAGGCCATTTTGAGGCAGATTCGTCAACCGAAGCCAAAGTTATTCCAAATAGAATTTTGAGAATTAACATTGAATAAAATCCTAACTATAACTACCTACTGGCGACTGCCAGTAGGTAATATATATATATATATATATATATATATATATATATACATATATATATATATATATATATATATATATATATATATATATATATATATATATATATATATATATACATATATATATACATATATATATATATATATATATATATATATATATATATATATATATATATATATATATATATATATATATATATATATATATACATATATACATATATATATATATATATATATATATATATTCACTGAAAAAACCATAGGTTTCACACCAGTTATAGTTAGGAATTAGCATTTAAAAAACCTATTAAATTCACTGAAAAAACCATAGGTTTCACACCAGTTATAGTTAGCTGGAAATTTTACTGATATAAAACCATTGAAATTCCCACGTTATAGTTAGATGGACTCACTATAACTTGCGCGTGCAATGCACTGCTGATGACATCACATATTACATCACTCATGACATGGTCAGTGACATCACTCATGACATCACTGATGACACCATCCAGTGAATGTGTGTCTTTCTGAAAAATAAATATATTTTATATATGTATATGTAAAAGTTGATTGAAGAATAAATGTTTAAATAAGTGTCTAAATGGATGGTTTTTAAAAATTGATTGGTTAACTGGCTTAATAAGACATCATTAGCAGTGCATTGCACGCGCAAGTTATAGTGAGTCCATCTAACTATAACGTGGGAATTTCAATGGTTTTATATCAGTAAAATTTCCAGCTAACTATAACTGGTGTGAAACCTATGGTTTTTTCAGTGAATTTAATAAGTTTTTTAAATGCTAATTCCTAACTATAACTGGTGTGAAACCTATGGTTTTTTCAGTGAATTTCATAGGTTTTTTAAATGCTAATTCCTTTGTATATCGAGTTTCTAACCTTTTTTTTTTTTACAATTTGCTGTTTTTTTTTAAGTATTCATTTTTTTTATATAATTTTTTTCTTTTGCGCTCTGGGTGCGCGCTCCGGGAAGCTTTCAGCTAAGCTCTCCGGTAAGCTTTTCCGAGAGCTCATCTGAAAGCGCACCCAGAGCGCAACTGTCGTTCGTGAAAAAAAATATGAATGAAAAGTTAATAATAATGCAAAACATTTCGTACCATACAAATAAAATTAGTTTTTTTTAATAAGGAAAATGATTATGCATTTCTATAAAAGATTGATGACGTCACTTCGGCGCGCAACGTAAGTGCCCTCGGAAGCGCCTACGTTCGCGGCGCATAAACGCACGCAAAAGCGCCTACGATCGCGCCACGTTTGCGCCCCGGAAGCGCCTACGATCGCGCTGCGTAAACGCACCGGAAGTGCTCCGGAGCGCGCAGCGTAAACGCGTCGGGTCATGTGACCCTAAAATAACACTTTTCATTGGTTGCTAACAGTTTTTTTTTACAATGAATGAAATCCCCACCCATTTCCTTCACTTCTTCTTTCACTTTTGTGACTGAAAGACCTGCCTTTTTTGCTGCTCCATATTCCTGGATTAATCATGGCTGCCAGACCATCCAGCAGTGAAGATGACTCCAATGATTTCATTGATGAAGAGCCTCCTCAGCCGAAGGTCAAAGAACATTTCATCTGGAAATTTTTTAAGTTTCCAGCAGACCAGAAGAAGGTGAATGCACCAAAAGTAGAGTGCAGGATCTGCAAACAGGTCCTGTCACGGGGTAACCCCCCAAAAAAATACTCTTTTGGCAACTTCACCATGATTCGCCATGTGGAGAGGAGGCACCCCCAGAATTTTGCCCGGGAAAGTGTCAGGGCTCTGGCACAAGAGGTTCCCAGAGATGGGGCCTCTACATCAACAGGAGGAGCAACTTCTTCTGGAAGAGAACAATCACAGGAGCAGGTAGCAAACATACAACCTGCATTTAACCATGGGGTCGTCAAATGCAGATACTGCAATCAACTCCTCACCTATGGGGAGCAAAGTGTCCTGCTCATGGTTCGAGCATTGGAGAACCATCGCTGCCCTTCCCACCCCTAATTTTTTTCTTTTCTTTTTGCTCCTGTTGAGCAGTTTCCATTCCCTGTTTTTGTTCCTGTTCAGTTAAAAGAAGAAAACCAAAAGTTATTTTCAGAACTACCTCCAATTCTCATCAAAGAGCTATATTCTTAAAAAATGAAGAGTAAGTGAAATATAGTGCATTGATAATTGAAAGGAGAATGAGTAAGAAAGAACAGAAAGGTATGAGAGGTGAAAGGAAGTGAAGTAGGAGGAATGAAAGAAGGTGAGTGTTAGAAAAGAAAGTTATGACACAGTGAATAAACTGGAGGCCTCATTTCTGAAAAGTGACGCATCGCTACGTGAAAACAGCGATGCGTCACTTTTCTGGACGCACTCCTTATGACATTCCAGATATGTCATATTTAATATATGACTAATCAATTTGCAAGGAGTTACAGATATGTCAGTATTTCTGACATATCTGTAAACACAAAAGTAACGCATTGCAGGAGTGCGTCACAAAAGTGACGCAACTCCAGTAATGTGTCCTTTCACATGGAAAAAGCACCATGTGAAAGGTTTGCTGTGAAGCAGGCGCAAGATTTTGGCGCAACAGCATCCTAAAAGTGACGCACTGCGTCATTATTACCAAGCTTTTTGCAAGGAACACCCCCTCTGCATGCATTATACCTGACACTATTTTTTAAAAAGTGACGCATCTAGGTACATGGGTCACTTTTTAAAACTCTGCGCCACATTGTATCTGCATCAGGTATAATGTATGCAGAGGGGGCAATCCCTCGCAAAAAGCTTGGTAATAACGACGTACTGAAATCTATGAGATTTCTCTGCGTCACTTTTAGGATGCTGTTGCGTCAAAATCTTGCGCCTGCCTCGCGTCACTTTCATGTTTACAGATATGTGAGAAATACTGACGTATCTGTAACTCCTTGCAACATGATTCGTCATACATTAAATATGACACATCTGGAATGTCATAAGGACTGTGGACAGAAAAGTGACGCATCACACCAGCAGTGTAATAAAATGTGCCTCGTTGCACTATATTTAAAGGATGCAACAGCATCCTAAAAGTGACGCAGTGAAATCTCAAACATTTCACTGCGTCGCTATTACAAAGCTTTTTGTGGGGGAACACCCCCTCTGCATGCATTATACCTCACGCAGATATAATGTGGCGCTTGATTTTAAAAAGTGACCCATCTACCTAGATACGTCACTTTTTAAATATAACGCAACGAGGCACATTTTTTTACACCACTGGTGCGATGCGTCACTTTTCTGTGCGCACTCCTTATGACATTCCAAGTAACGCATTGCTGGAGTGCGTCACAAAAGTGACGCAACTCCAGTAATGTGTCCTTTCAAATGGGGAAAGCAGCATGTTAAAGGTCTTGCCTCAGTCTAACACCTGCTGTAAAGCAGGCACAAGATTTTGACGCAACAGCATCCTAAAACTGACGCAGTGAAATCTCAAAGATTTCACTGCGTCGCTATTACAAAGCTTTTTGCGGGAGAACACCCCCTCTGCATGCATTATACCTGACGCTATTTTTAAAAAGTGACGCATCTAGGTACATGGGTCACTTTTTAAAACTCTGCGCCACATTATATCTGCGTCAGGTATAATGTATGCAAAGGGGGCATTCCCCCGCAAAAAGCTTGGTAATAACAACGTACTGAAATCTATAAGATTTCCCTACGTCACTTTTAGGATGCTGTTGCGTCAAAATCTTGCACCTGCCTCGCATCACTTTTATGTTTACAGATATGTCAGAAATACTGACGTATCTGTAACTCCTTGCAACATGATTCGTCATACATTAAATATGACACATCTGGAATGTCATAAGGAGTGCGCACAGAAAAGTGACGCATAACACCAGCAGTGTAATAAAATGTGCCTCGTTGCACTATATTTAAAAAGTGACGCATCTAGATAGGTGCGTCACTTTTTAAATATTGCATAACAATGCGCATTTTTTTACACCGCTGGTGCGTCACAAAAATTGACGCACAGGAGGCGCAAAACTAACAGCGCAAGGCCTTCATAAATATGGTCCTGGATTTTCCCCGTGCTTCGCCGGTGCGCGTACCATGCGCTTCCCCCGCGCAAAACGAAAAAAATTTTTTAATGCCCTGCAGGACCCTATTTTAGTCCCTACATCTAACCTAGGGGGTCAGAGGGGGTCTACTCTTCCCCCTTATGGTCATTTGCCCCTTTTTTTTTCAAACCCCTTGTGTCTCGATTTTACCGAGACACAAGATGGCGGCCGCTCCAGACTGTTTAGAATGTTTACAGACACCCAAGAGCCAATCAGCTTTCTGCGCGCAAGTCGCGTGTCGCGCCAGGAGCGCACTCAAGTGCGCGCACCGGAGAGCGCCTATAGATATATATATTTTTTTGAACCTAAATTACTCAAAATCCACTGGAGCACATATCTTGAGACATAGCAAAGGCACATCGGGCTACCAGTCCCTACAATTTTGCCAAGTTTCGTGGAAATCCATTCAGCCGTTCGGGCTAAAAGTGAAATCGACCGCCCTATGGAAATTAACATGGGGAAAACGCGTTTTGGGACCCCCCTTTTATCTCGGCCCCCGCTTAACGTATCCCCCCCAAACTTTCAGGGAAGGACCGGAACCCCGCGAGGCCATTTTCAGGAAATTTTCAGGCAGATTCGTCAACCGGCGCCAAAGTTATTCCAAATAGAATTTTGAGATTTAACATTGAAAAAAATCCTAACTATAACTACCTACTGGCGACCGCCAGTAGGTAATATATATATATATATATATATACTATAATAAAGGGCTGCAAGTCTCTATCTGCTTGAAGCAAATGCCAATGTCTATTAAGTATAGAGTATCATTTGTAACTCTCAGTATCATAATGGGAAACAAGGCGTACCTTACGTTCCGCCGTGTCACCAGTTGCTTCCTTCTTTGGTACCAGAGTATGAGTTCTTTTGAGACCATACACCCTCTTCCTAAATCTATAAATCACCTTGTAATTATACACTCTCGCCTCAAATCGATTTGCAATATCCTGCACATTCATGTGAAATTCAGAGTCTTCAGAACAATTTCTTCTAGCCCTAACCATCTCGCCATAGGGTTTCGAATTTATTTGACTACTTGGGTGGCAGCTTTTTGCATGCAATATTGAGTTGCAACGAGTATCTTTCCTGTACATCCTTGAGCATAATTTCATATCCTGAATATAAAGTTCAATATCTAGAAAATAAATCCTATTTTGATCATACTGAGTGGTGAAATGTAAGTTAACATCATTTTCTTTTAAATAAATAAAGAATTAATGCAGCTTCTCCAGGGTCCCTGGACAAATCATTAATCAATCATCAATAAAACGACCCCAATAGTGAATGTAGTCCACCCACTTCTGTCCACGATGGCCCCAGATCCACTCCGCCTCAAACCACCCCATAAAGCGGTTAGCGAAAGACGGAGCGAATCTGGAATCCATCGCCGTACCAAGACACTGTCTGTACCATTTGTTATTGAAAATAAATATATTATTTTTCAGTACTAGTTCGATCATTTCCAAAATCATCAGAGTGTGTTCTAATAATTCCACCGGTCTCCTGTTGAGAAAGGTCTCTAGTGCAGCAATCCCCAAATGATGTTCTATATTAGAATACAAAGAGACCAGATCAAGGGTTACCAGATACATGCCAGGTTCCCAAAATACATCTGACATAATATTCAACACATGTTTTGTGTCTTGTATGTGTGATGGGAGATTATAAACAAACGGCCTCAAGAAAGTATCTATATTCTCTGATAGCTTTTCAGTTGGGCCACCAATTCCCAAAATTATGGGCCTTCCTGGAGGATTATCTCTGCTTTTTTGCACTTTTGGTAAAGTGTATAATCATGGTGCTCGTGGGGAAGTAACTAACAAATAATTAAATTCATCTATATCCAGGAGTGTTTGATCATACCAGGTTTTAAGTTTCTCATTAATCTTCAATTTCAGACCTCCTGGTGGATTGTCACTCAATGGTTCATAATATCTGACATCATTCAATTGAGAGAGGATTTCAGCATTATATTGAGATATATCCATAATAACTATATCACCACCCTTATCCGCAACGCGGATGGTAATATCATCATTAGCCTTCAAAATTTTAAGTGCCTTCCTCTCCCCATTAGTAAGATTGTCATACTACCTGAGGGTACCACATTTCCTATGTTGGTCGATTAGTTTGTCAATATCCAGCTCCACTGATTTGTGGAAAGCATCTATAGTGTTTCCAGAAGTAAATTGTGGGGTCCAATTAGATTTAAGTTTGAGGCCGCAACTCTCACTCAGAAATCTATTAACCTCTAGATCATCAAGCAACTTTAAAATCGTAATGGGATCTTCCTCATTCTCAGTTAAAGACAACAGTAATTTCGTAGCATTAATCCCTTCGATAGTCAGGCCACTCACATGTTTAATTTTATCCAAACATTTCTCTTTCCTGGGTGCATGAACACATTTTTTTTTATTTTCAACAACCTCAAAACTTATAAACATCAATTTTTGTCATGTACCAATCTGGAAGTGCATTTGGGCAGAAACCCATACCTTTCTTCAACAGTCTGACCATATCATGTGTTAGTTCCAATGAAGATAGATTTATTATCTCTATTACATTATCCACCACTCCCTCAATAGTGCTTAATTTTTCCAGGATCTGGTTCTCATTCGTCGTCTTATTCCTTGCTGTCCCCTTGCCTCTGGTTCCTCTCCATGTCTTACGATACTCGAACCACGGCCTCTGGTTATTGTATCCAGATTCCCTACTCTCAATCTCTTCACCTCCTCTAAAAAATTGCTTTCAATATTGACAACAACCTGACCACCATCTGCCTCTTCATTCTCACTACTTGAGATATTACTAGATGAGGTGTCGGTGTCACTGACTGTAGGGGTAGTCACCTTTTGTTTGGCACCACGGTCTTGTTTCATCAGATAATCAAAACGTTTGGCAAAAGTAAAGACGCGTCCTGCTTTGTAATCATTCTCATCGCGTCTTAACTTCCTCGCCTTCCTGCGTTTGATGTCTGCATGTAGGTCACTCAAATAATTATCCAAAATTGTATAGTTTTTAACTGTAGCCTCAGGAAGGTTAAGTTCCTTTATTTCATCCTCCACTTTCTGAATCTCTAGTAGGAGTTTGTTAATTTTCCTGTCTTTATTCTCAATTAGAATGTTCATCAGATTCCTGGAAGAACTAATACGTTCTTTTTTCCAAGTGACTATAAAATCAGGTTCCAAATCTTAGTATGTGGGCATTATTTGTGATCTTAAACCCCTGGGTATCCTCTTCAGTGTCATATATTGCTTTAAAGTTACTGCGTCCCACCATTTGTTAAGCTCTTGTCTTTTCAGAGACTCCAATTTCCTAATTTATCCCTAAGTCCCTCTTCCTTAACAACCTTCTTAACATTGGTGGCTGCGCCAATTGATCCTCCTGCTATCAGATCACTGAAGAGTTCTTCTGCCTCTTTATCTCTATTCATTTTTCCCTTAAATGTGCCTGCTCCTTACTGTATTAAAACACTGAAAGCAAGGTTTGGACACCAACAGATAACAGGGAGCTCAACAAAATCCAGGGTAAAGTTAAACAGTCTTCATGTAAATAGGTGCTTCCAGGGTGGAGGATGCGGTTCCCAACATCCACAAGGATATACCTAAGTAAAACCACAAGTTAAAGTGATTCCCTCCCGAGCACTCAGATAACAATATAATGAAAGTAAATTATAATGATGTTCAGTTCATTCAAGTCTTAATTGGCACAGTTTCCACAGTCCAGTTTCCAAAATCAAAGTTCCGATATTCCGGAAATGATTATCCAACCAAATTTATTTTCTTCATATTCATATTCATTCCAGTTAGTACATCATTTCTTCAAGATGCAGCCAACACGTGTTTTGTCATGGCAGTTGTAAAACACATTGACTTCCTCAGGGCTGCAATCCAAATAAACATACAATTCTCATAAGTCCCTGGGACTCCATCCTCGCCCACTCCCATATAACATATACTATAGTTCGGGAAAGGAAAGGAAAAGGCGGAGTCAGAGTACCCAGTGGAAAAAGGAGAATGTGAAAAGATAGCAAAGCCCACACCATAATCATGCTCCACCTACTATAAGTGGGAAGCAAGTAGATCCATTACCAGAATAAAGGTAGTATGTCTTTTCATTTTCTCTTCTGACTTCTACAGGAGCATGTTGTTTTATTTTGTTTCACTTGTGCTTTTCATATTAGCGAAAAACAACTCTCTATACTACACTCTATCTCTCCTTTTCATGTCGCACATGTATGCTTGTTTATTATGCCGGACATTGTCCGCCCGTTAACTGTCCGCCCGCGTTAGGAATATTGTTTAGATTGTGATGAACCAATAAGGAAAAAGGTAATAATACATACATTAGATGTATAGTTTGGTAAATTACTGTAGATTTAAATATTTACACTTAATAATGGTACAATAATTATTATGACTTGTGGGATTGATACCTTGACACATGGAAAGTCGATGGCCTTCTTGCACATTACAAGATAGCGCCCTGTATCCAGGAGCGCTTGTGGTGCCTAACGTATTGGCTAGCCTTAGGATAGTGAATTTAGGAATTTACGGACCCGCCAATAGCAGTGCTGATTCTTACAATTTTAAGTGGTATCGTTGCAATAATAATTTAACTTTAATAGGAGGAAGCCCTGGAATATGGGAAACTTATCGGTTCCTTAAGTACATTAAAAGATGGCGCCCGGAATTTTAGAGCGTTCTGGATCTCATAATACTTTGACTAAACTGTTCGCGGAATTTGGTGTATGTCATTTAATTTGGAGGGTTAATCCATTTGATCTCGGCGTCAGCCGATATCGGGCTATATAATACATTAAGTATCTTATGGAGGGTTGAATTAAACAGAATCTAAGGAGTATGGACGTATTTGCATGTTTTAGGATGGCGCCGTTGGTTTTCGGACTATATTAGATACTCCAAGATGGCGCCTAAGCGGCACGCCAGTTCGGGAGTGAAGATATTTGCTACCCACGCTTCGGTAAGTCTGCAGTTTACCCTGCAATTCTAACTGTGGCCATTTAGTATCCGTTTATGATAATTAATGAGATCTGCATATCCTTTTGCAGCATTTGGACTTTGTAATATTAGAGTCTTTTGGGAGCGTATACGTGCGATAGAAATTGGAGTTTGAGGGTGAGTTGGATTTATATTATTATGATGCTAGGGGTGACGAGTTGGTCCTTTTTGAGCCTTATGTTGATTCAAAACGTATGATTTGATTACAGCATCGAACGGATGTTGGGCCATGATATGATGTGATATTTGATACCACGAGGAGTTTATACTTCAGTGAAGAAACTATATCGGATGATACGGTAAAGATATGATTCTTTATGTTGATGTAATGCAATGTGCGCTTGCACTATTGACACAGCGTACTAGCGAGATGCATGGTGTCGTGCTGTGTTGTGATTGGAATTACCAATAAACTCAAGGGCTGAGGAAACAGCTGTACTGTAGGGTTTTAGGGACCTAAGCTCTGTAATTATTTATATTAGACTATGGATTTGATAATATGTTTTGTGTGGCCATTTTTTGTGATGATGTGAACAACCTCGGATTACTATGATTTTAGGTGACTTGACGGTACCTATGACTGCAAATTTATGACTGGGAAGTCTATATGTAAATGTCAGGTGATATAATACAGAGATAAATGCACGGTATGATTTTGGGTTAGTGATGATACTACCTTTATTCTGGTAATGGATCTACTTGCTTCCCACTTATAGTTTTGGAGCATGATTATGGAGTGGGCTTTGCTATCTTTTCACATTCTCCTTTTTCCACTGGGTACTCTGACTCTGCCTAATCCTTTCCTGAACTATAGTGTATGTTATATGGGAGTGGGTGAGGATGGAGTCCCATTGACTTATGAGAATTGTATGTTTATTTGGATTGCAGCCTTGAGGAAGTCAATGTGTTTTACAACTACCACCACGAAACACGTGTTGGCTGCATCTTGAAGAAATGATGTACTAACTGGAATGAATATGAATATGAAGAAAATAAATTTGGTTGGATAATCATTTCCGGAATATCGGAACTTTGATTCTGGAAACTGGACTGTGAAAACTGTGCCAATTAAGACTTGAATGAACCGAACATCATTATAATTTACTTTCTTTATATTGTTATTTGAGTGCTCGGGAGGGAATCACTGTATCTGATTAATGTGGTCAGAATTCTTCATTTGGGTTCACCACCAGAAGCTCTCTGTGAGTCCAATCAGGGTGTTCCAAGTATAGTAGTATAGATACATGCAAATATGCTTCCCTAGGTGTTTCACTGCTTAACGGGTGGCAACTTCCCAGGGGAAATACACAACAGATTGAACACTATTCTTGACTTGTGGTTTTGTATGAGGATAGACTCCTTCCAAGTGGTTGGTCTCGCAAGCAATCCAGAATGCAATTTTGTCACGTTCTTACAGGCTCTTTGCCTGTAATAGAGTTTATTGTCTACAACAACCAGTGCCTGTGGTATATGTTCCACTGGAACTGCTGTGCTTCCTATTGACTGTAGTATGTATTTTTTTAATCCATACTAATATAATAAAGAGAGAGCCCAAACCTTTGAGGCGGGTAATCTCAGGAACCACAGCACTAATCACAACACCCAATACAGCGTTGGAAAGGGCAGTTGCAGCAGAAGAACATAGGCTATGCAGAGCGCCCACCATATACATTTAAAAGGTAAAAGAACTGTGCCAGCAAAGTAGTCCCTTGTGGGTGTGTCTGCGTTGTGCTGTGGGCGTGTGCTGGGGGCGTGACAAATGTGTGCTAATCCCACCCTGCTCCCTTTAAATACCCCTGCACCTCATAATCATAACCCATCCTTACTCCTTAAAATACCCCCAAACGCTTAAACACTAACCCATCTTAACTCTATAAATATACCCTGAACCCCAAAACCCAAACCTATCCCTAAACCCTAAAAATACCCCTGTACCACAAAACCCAAACCTAGCCCTGAACGCTATAAATACCCCTGTACCTCAAAACCCAAACCTACCCCTGAACCCTAAAAATACACCTGTACCCCAAAAGCCAAACCTAGCCCTGAACCCTAAAAATACCAATGCACCCCAAAACCCAAACCTACCCCTGACCCTAAAATACCCCTGAACCCCAAAACCCAAACCTAGCCCTGAACCCTTAAAATACCCCTGTACCCCAAAACCCAAACCTACCCCTGAACCCTAAAAATACCCCTGTACCCCAAAACCCGAACCTAGCCCTGAACCCTAAAAATAACCCTGTACCCCAAAACCCAAACGTACACCTGAACCCTAAAATACCCCTGTACCCCAAAACCCAAACCTAGCCCCGAACCCTAAAAATACCCCTGTACCCCAAAACCCAAACCTTGCCCTGAACCCTTAAAATACCCCTGTACCCCAAAACTCCAACCTACCCCTGAACCCTAAAAATACCCCTATACCTCAAAACCCAAACCTAGCCCTGTACCTTAAAAATACCCCTGTACCCCAAAACCCATACCTATCCCTAAACCCTAAAACTACCCCTGTACCCCATAACCCAAAACTATATCTGAACCCTTAAAATACCCAAACACCCCAAAACATATACCTCAGCACCCCAAAACATATAACCCTATACCCATACTTACCTTATCCAAACATTAAAATAAAACATGCTTTTACCATTCATGCATTTACAACAAATTTCTTTGTAAATGTATGCGTGGTAAAAGCATATAAAATGTAATGCCATGCGTTATAATGGCATTTTTGGAGTCATGGTAGTTTCGTAATGAAAGTATGCGGCGTGATGGTATGCGGAAAGAAATTTGCGGAATAATGGGTGTTTACCCTCCCCCGGTAAGTACATTGGTGGCACGGCGGCCCACATCTCCAGCAACATACTCATATTTTTTCACCACCCATTTGAAAGATGCACAGGTCTCTCTCATTTTTGCAACAACAACTAAAGAGTGACTGGTCGGTGCTGTGGTCAGAAATAAAAACCAAGCCACCCAAAGAACAGACTCACACTGTCAGTGATGAGACGTAAACAAGAAACAAGACCAATAATGAGTGAAACACATGCAATGATGGAAAAGAGAAATAACTTATTTTTAAGAGGAACCCTCACTCACCCTAGTGGTGACATGCTCCATCATGGGGTTCCCACTGGAGGAACCGAATGTTCCTCCAGTGTGCTTCAACGCCTGAGTTACAGCGGAGCTGGTTGTTGTGAAAATAGTTGTTTTCAATTTGTGTTGCGTGAAAGTGACAGTGAGGTTAAAAAATATGAGCTGTACCAGAACCAACTTTATTCAGTGGTCAGCTAATATCATTAAAAACAGTGTGTCGGGTACCTTTAGAGGTAATATTATTAGCCCCTTGTATCCTTTCAAAATTAGGTCGACATGTTTCAGCTGTCTAAAGATATTAATGCAGCTTTCTTCAGGACCAAAAAAGTGAATATCCCCGGAGGTCCACGCTCGCTAAGGCGCCTCCATCCCAGGTGGATATAATGTGTGAAACAATATATTATTAAAAGCTACCAGAATTTTCCGTGTCGGCACTCCTAGTATTTCCAGGGGCCAAAATCTGTGAAATAATAAGACACAGCATTAATAAATAAACACATTCACATATATTGATCTCTCTCTACTAGTCATATGAACTGAGACTACTGCATTCCCATGCATGTGTACCAAACGTACTCTATTCCAGCACATAGGTTGACTCTTTAGTGATATGGAACGTAAAAACCACATTTAAGATAATGAAAGGGTGCAACTAATATGTTCACTCCCCATTTCGCGAACATAGCATATCTTAATTCGCAATTGGATTAATATTCATAGTCTTATCTGTCCAATGCTATCAGCCAACAGGGACTTAATTTAAGTACAAGTGGCTCAGATAAGCTTCAAAGGGTAGTCTATTCCTAACCCCTCAGTGCGTACATGACCTGACTCACAAACAAATAAAAGGAGTCCCAAACGTTTCCCTGCAGGAGAGGGAATATGAGACAAGACTAATTTAAAAATGGAAAACCCAAGCTTGCTCACTTACAGCACGTTGCTATGGTGCTATCGTCATGGGCCAAGCAGTGAGAGCATTCTTCACGCTAAGATTTCGGTGAAGTAAAGTGAAAAATAGCAGCGTCATTCTAGATAACAACCACCTCCAGCCTTGGCCCACTTTCTTGTAATCTATCAGGTGTTATTTCGGCACTTACTTTTCAAATAGCGACTCCCCGCCATGAACCTACTCCATTCACTGCCGCCGCCCGGATGGTGAACTCCCCTTGCGGCGAGTCAGTAAAGAAAGGAGGTCAAGGGTGAGTCACATGATAGGCGTGTATGACGCCTGCCCTATTACTTAAAGGAACACGACTAAGGGTATTTATTTCGTCGGATAAACCGATAAAGACCCCGCAGTTTAGTTTAAATTAAAAAACTAAGTATGGGCGGAAAATCCGTTCCACTCGCAGATTATGCGGATTTTTGGTAAATTCGCAATCCGCGAGATTCGCAAATTTCACGCAAAATCCGCAAATGGAACGGATTGGGCAAAAGTTCAAGCTGACTTTTTGTAACTATTTTAGAATGGTGACGGCAAGCTGCCAGAGCCTCTAAAATAGTTACAAAAGTCAGCTTCAACAGGAAGCACTAATAGATAAATTAAAGCAGGTGCTAGAGTTGAATCTCAAATTCAGTTACACAATCATTAATCACCCCAATTTTGGGGTGATTAATGACCGTGTAACTTAATTTGACCTTCAACTCAAGCACCTGCTTTACTTTATCTATTAGTGCTTCCTGTTGAAGCTGACTTATGGCTGAGGGCAGAAGGGCACAAAGTGGGACAGAGGGCAAGAGTTAGTCAGAGGGCAGAAGGGCACAGAAACCAGTGGGGCAGAGGGCAAAAGGGCACAAACAAGAGTGGGGCAGAGGGCAGAATGGCACAAAAAACAATTGGTACAGAGGGCAGAAGGGCATAAAAAACTAGAGGGTGGCAGTGATGAACCAGGCAAAAAAAAAACAGCGAACACGCAAAGCGCCCCGCTAATACGCAAAGTTCCCCGTGAACACCCGCGTACATGCAAAAACAAAAAATCCGCAAATTGGTGCGAATTCGCGAATTTTGCGGATTGCGAATTCGCAAATCCGCAAAGTCACGGATCGTGAATTCGCAAAATTCGGCCATGCTTATAAAAAACGTAGCTCATGTCGATGTAGTCATGTTACAGCAGGTTATAGTCCCATTAAAGCTAAAAATAAAAATACAAATAAAAATAAAAACATTAGGGCAAAGGGCTGGGACGCGCTATCACACGCCCAAACCAGACGTCTTTACTTTTTTCATCTCAAAAAACTTTATTGATCATCTCAACATAGGACCATGGTACCGATGTTAGCCCTTTGCCCTAATGTGTTTATTTTTATTTTTAATTTTATTTTTAGCTTTAATGGGACTATAACCTGCTGTGACATGACTACATCGACATGAGCTACATTTTTTTATTTTAAACTAAACTTGCGGGCTCTTTATCGGTTTATCTGACGAAATGAATACCCTTAGTCGTGTTCCTTTAAGAAATAGGGCACGCGCCATACACGCCGATCATGTGACTCACCCCTGACCTCCTTTCTTTACTGACACACCGCAAGGGAAGTTCACCATCCGGGCGGCGGCAGTGGATGGAGTAGGTTCATGGCGGGGAGTCGCTATTTGAAAAGTAAGTGCAGAAATAACACCTGATAGATTACAAGAACGAGGGCCAAGGCTTGAGGTGGTTGTTATCTAGAATGACGCTGCTATTTTTCACTTTACTTCACAGAAATCATAGCGTGAAGAATGCCCCCACCGCTTGGCCCATGACGATAGCACCATAGCAACGTGCTGTAAGTGAGCAAGCTTGGGTTTTCCATTTTTAAATTAGTTCTGTCTCATATTCCCTCTTCTGCAGGGGAACGTTTTGGACTCCTTTTTTTGTTTGTGAGTCGGGTCATGTACGCACTGAGGGGTTAGGAATAGACTACCCTTTAAAGCTTATCTGAGCCACTTGTACTAAAATTAAGTCCCTGTTGGCTGATAGCATTGTCTTGTGTTGTGGCTAAACACAAAAGAATATTAAGTGTAGCCGAAGAAAGAAAGAAAAAATATCTTTCTTGAGTCCTCTCACTCACCGGAGTTTCCTCACGGTGACATGCTTCATCATTGGGGCAATCCCAGTTCTCTACGAAAAGCGGCGTGCTACGACTTGCGAACTACGTAGGAGCACTTAATTGTGAAGGACTATGGAGGTGGAGTGGGTTAAAAAGTGAATTTAAAAATACTGTACTAGTGGGCTTCAATAATTTATTCTGCTCCTAGGTTGGTATATTAAAAATGGGGTTTATACTGTGAGCTGACCGACTATGAAGGTAGGTTCAGTATATGGTCAACATGTTTCACGCTGCCCTGACGTTTCTTCAGGACCATACAGGGACCAGCCCTGTATATGCCACTCCTAGAAACCTAAAATGAAGGTTAAGTATTAATTAATGTATAGAGAGTATTTACAATAGTGGACGCTGCTCAATATGGACACATGCGTGGTTCAAAATACATACGCGGTAGCTTACTGACGTATGTATTGCTCGTTGAAGAACCTGTAAAGAAATGAATAAAACAAAGTTTAAGGCACCTTACCCCGTTCTCTAAGAGATCGGGGACATGTATGTCCTTCATGCCGCATGTTTCCGGATACATATACATATATATGCACAGTTTATATATGGTTCATTTTGCCCCATATTGGTGCGTTCAGGCTCTCAGGTCTAGCGTGTGGTGATTAAAGTACACGCAGAGTGATTGTGACATGAAATACATCCACAAAAAAACAATATGTGACTTACTGTGACAAAGACGATAAACACACACTACATATAACGAATAAATCAAAAAAATCTCAATATTTACATTTGTGGGTGCTTAACCCCTTAAGTGCTGCTGACGGCCAACGGTCGTCAGCAGCGCTACCTCCCCAGTGCTGCGCACGACCATTGGACGTCCATTCAGCACTGGTTCCAATGGACAGCGCAGCACTGGGGAGGGATGTTTACACGCAGCTAAGGTGTTAATAGCACTTCATGGTCTCAGAGGGGGGCGGTGTCGCTTCGGTGGAAGCAATGCTGCAATAGCGGGATTAATAAAGCGCGGTTAATTTTTCATAAAACAAAGTTTTCTACGAGCGGGCAGATTTCAGAAGCCTTGCTCTCTCGTTTCCGATAAGGAGAAATGGGGTAGTACACTTACTTCCTGATAAGCAACACCGCACAGAGTTACCTAGCTGTTGCCCCGTCGGACCGCATCTTAGAGTGCGTCCTGCAGGGATTGCTTATGTTATCTTTCGCTTCCGGGTTTGCAACCGGAAAGGACTGGATCGCTCGGTCTCGGGGGCCATCTTGGGAGGATGCGTTTTCTCTACTCAATAAAGTGTCAGATCATTCGTAAACAATTTTCTACTGACTTTCATTTTATTATTAAAATAGAAGAAGAATTAGTCACTCATAGGTAGTTCTTTGGGAAATCTCTCACAAATCTCATAGAGCGCAGATTAACAAGCTGAAGTTACTGAAAAAACGTCCCATGATTGTGGAATACTTTCTGAAGTTGAGGCTCTGTTATTTAGTGGGTTTGGTTGGGCTATATTCACCTACGAGTAGCTATAGTTGGTCCCTGTATGGTCCTGAAGAAATGCATGGGGTAGCGTGAAACATGTTGACCATATACTGTACCTACCTTCATAGTCAGTCGGCTCACAGTATAAACCCCATTTTTAATATACCAACCTAGGAGCAGAATACATTATTGAGGCCCACTAGTACGGTATTTTTAAATTCACTTTTTCACCCACTCCACCTCAATGCACCTCTTTGCACCACACATAGTCCTTCACAATTAAGTGCTCCTACGTAGTTCGCAGGTCGTAGCACGCCCCTTTTCATAGAGAACTGGGATGGCCCAGTGATAAAGCATGTCACCATGAGGAAACTCCGGTGAGTGAGGGGACTCAAGATAGATATTTTTTCTTTCTTTTTTCGGCTACACCTAATAAACTTTTGTGATTAGCCACAACATAAGACAGGTCTCTGAACCCAGAACTTGGGCTAATTTGTTTTTGATATGAGGTTTTAGGAGGGCGACCTGTTCTGAAGTACCTTCTCTTCCCTCTGGATATGCGTGTTCATAGCAGTCTTTGAACTGCGGGAATTAAACTCAACAGGATTTCTCATAAACCCTGTTTTTTAGTGGCAAAGATTGAGACACATCACTACTTAACCTTAAAGAATCTCCTTGAAACATGGCAGAGATCACAGGCCTTTCTTTCTCAGAATAAGAGGTGGAAAGAATAATGGCCTCAATACTAACACACACAGGGGCCCCTAGTAGAGACAATGGGGATGCAAGTCAATTTTGGGATGAACTAACTGAATTGAAGAGAACGCAAATAAAGACCTTAATCCACGGAGTAATGATGGCGGAATATCTCAAGATTAGTGCAGCGCCAAGGGGCCTAATTGTAAGAAATGAACCTTTTATTTTCCAACATGACAAACAATTTAAAAAGGACTGGTCACTAATATCGTGGCACTGTACCAGGGACTGGTTGGTGCTGATAATAAAAACAGCGGCACGTTTATCTGAAACACTGAAAGAAGAGATACACACCCGAGAGGTGCACCTTAAGTCATTCTAGGCACCGGCGGTTCTAAAAAAGAGACTTGATGAACTGAATAAAAGTATGACGGATTTCGAGATAAGTCTCAAAGACACCAAATACATAAAACTGGACAAGGATTTTTTCTCATGAGAACCTTTATCCGTATACAAGAGATGATTACAAAACAAGCAATAGAAACTCAGGATACAATACAGATAGTGATGGATCAGACTGTGGATCTGACAATTCCAACTCCCCAAACTATTACAACTACCCCACAAATAGAAAACAGAGGAGAGGTAGAGGAAACTCTGGGAGATACAGAGGGAATCAACCCCCATCTACTCACCGGACACCGTATGGCCCACCTCCCCCACCATTTTTCTATGGGCCCCAACATTTTCCTCCAATGTATCCTCAACAACCATTCCAAAATTGGAACACCAACCAAGGGAACCAAAGCCGTCCTTTTTTAGGAAGGGGCCAACCGGCACAAAGAACAAAAAACAAAACAGGTCAGCAGTTGCAATGGGCCCAAACATTGGAAACCACGGGACGCCATACACGCAGCAAGGGCCCACCGTAACCGACGACGAGCAACCACTAGGCCTAGTGGTCAATTTGTCTTCTGTAACCCTGTCTGAGGTACAAACAAAAGTACTAAACAAAGGGTTAGGGTTTGTTTCTACCCCCCACACTGACAAATTTAAACTCTGCTGCGAACTTAAAGAGTTCCTTAGAAAATTTAAACTCCAGGTCTTCTTCAAAGACAAAGAACCTATAATCTCAAACAATAGCGATACAGGATTGAAGAAGAAATCAACCTTTGTTCCACCACCACACAGCCTACTGGTGGAACTATTGGCCTTCGAAAAAGCCATTATGAAGGAAGTGAAAGACCTGGACCCTAATATGATCTGGGTTTTCAAGAACACAAGTAACCTTGAGTTACAAGCCATACAAGAACTATCCAAAAATGATGCAATAACCATAAAACCAGCTGACAAAGGCGGGGCAATTGTGCTGCAGGACTCCGAAGACTATAGACAGGAGTGTCTACGTCTCCTTGCAGACACCAGGAACTATACCATTATCAAGGAAGATCCTACTGAACGGTTACGGATTTGCATTGCACACCTTATTGAAGAGAGCATGGTCAACGACTGGATGGATAAGAAAGAATCAAAATTCCTAGTGAACACAAGACCAACCATCCCTTATTTCTATAGGATCCCAAAAATCCACAAACGGTTGGAAAAACCACCTGGGAGACCGATAGTCTCCGGAATAGGGTCCATTTTGGAACCCTTGTCGAAGTACGCGGATGCGTTCCTCCGACCGATAGTTCAAAAGACAGACACCTATTTGAGAGACACGAAGGATGTACTTTGCCTACTGAAGGACCAAAGCTTCGACCCCACATCTAGCATCCTAATTAGCCTAGATGTGGAGAGTCTGTACACCAGTTTACCACACAAAGAAACACTGGAAATCCTGGAAGAAGTCCTCTTTGAGGAAAATTGGACATATCACACGCCACGACATATAGTTCTTGAATGTTGCTGCCTGGCCCTTACGGAGAATTTCTTCCGCTTTGAAGAGACGCTGTTCCGTCAACAACACAGGACCAGTATGGGCAGTACATTTGCGCCGAGTGTAGCCGGGCTGTACGTCCATCATCTAGAAAAGAAGAAGATCCTCAACTTGGATCACCCATACATGAATCAGATAAAACTGTGGAAGCGTTACATTGACAATATTCTGTTGTTCTGGGATGGCAGTGAAGAGGAGGCTCAAAATTTCTGTGTGTGGCTCAGTGAGCAAGACCTATTCCTAAAATTCACAAATACCATGAGTTGATCTCATTTGGTTGTCTTGGAACTAAACATCTGGGCGAACAATGGAATCTTAACAACGACAACCCACCACAAACCTACTGCAAGAAACTGCCTACTAACTTACAACAGTTTCCACCCAAGACACCTCAAACAGAATCTCCCGTTTGGACAGTTCCTACGGTTGAGACGAAACTGTACAAATAAATTGGATTATCAGTCACAAGCTGAAGAGTTGAGCAAAAAACTGAAAGAAGGAGAGTACCCTAAGAAAGTAATAAAGGATGCGAACAAAAGGGCAAGTAACAATACCAGAGACGCCCTTTTGGAACCTAAAATCAGGAACCCTCTAACAAATGATAGACCCATCTGCATTACCACCTTTGACAGAGTATCTGACCAGGTCACGAAAATAGTTAAAAAACATTTGCCCATACTGAACAGCGGCGATCTAAACATCCCCACACCGATGTTCAGTCATCGCAGGAGAATGAATCTGAAAAACTACTTGGTCAATACCCGCCCAAAGCCCGCCGAAACCACCAACAGACTGCACCCACTACCAAACGGTCACAACCCGTGCAATAATTGTAGTGTTTGCCATTTAACATCAGTTACGAAGTCGGTAACCTTCAACAACAATAAAACATGGCAACTTAAGCACTTTTCCAATTGTAATACGAGCGGAGTGGACTACCTGATCACCTGCACCTGCAATCTGCACTATGTAGGCATGACCTCGAGAAAAATCAGTACCCGAATTGTGGAGCACAGAAGCAATATTCGGTGTAAAAGGGCCACAACACGCATGACCAATCACTTCATCGAAAAAAATCACACACCAAATGACCTCAGATGGGTGGTTTTAGAATGCGTAAAGAATAAAGCGAATCTTGAGAGAACCTTGCATGAACGTGAACAACGATGGGTGTTCAAGCTTCAAACGGATGTACATGGGCTAAACGATGACATACCCTGGGGTGCGTTTAACCATTAAGATCTGAAACCTGAAACACCAAGTGCCTTTACAAAATCGCTGCTACTATACAGAATTGAACTCCCGTAAGAATACAGTGGATCTAGATAGGTCCTCTCCTTCCTCTAAAAACATGACTAAATAACTAATTCACCAATGTAGCCCAGTATTGCAAAAAATATCATTGTCCAACTGTAGCTACTCATAGGTGAATATAGCCCAACCAAACCCACTAAATAACAGAGCCTCAACTTCAGAAAATATTCCACAATCATGGTACGTTTTTTCAGTAACTTCAGCTTGTTAATCTGCCCTCTACGAGATTTGTGAGAGATTTCCCAAAGAACTACCTATAAGTGACTATTTCTTCTTCTTTTTTAATAATAAAACAAAAGTCAGTAGAAAATTGTTTACGAGTGATCTGACACTTTATTGAGTAGAGAAATCGCATCCTCCCAAGATGGCCCCCAAGACCGAGCGGTCCAGTCCTTTCCTGTTGCAAACCCGGAAGCGAAAGATAACCTAAGCAATCCCCGCAGGACGCACTCTCAGATGCGGTCCGACGGGGCAACAGCTAGGTAATACCGTGCGGTGTTGCTGATCAGGAAGTAAGTGTACTACCCCATTTCTCCTTATCGGAAACGAGAGAGCAAGGCTTCTGAAATCTTGAAAATTTGTCTTTTGAAAAACTAACCGCGCTTTATTAATCCCGCTATTGCAGCATTGCTTCCACCGAAGCGACACCGCCCCCTCTGAGACCATGAAGTGCTATTAAGCACCCACAAATGTAAATATTGAGATTTTTTGATTTATACGTTATATGTAGTGTGTGTTTATCGTCTTTGTCACAGTAAGTCACATATTGGTTTTTTGTGGATGTATTTCACGTCACAATCACTCTGCGTGTACTTTAATCACCACACGCTAGACCTGAGAGCCTGCACGCACCAATATGGGGCAAAATGAACCATATATAAAGTGTGCATATATATGTATATATATCCGGAAACGTGCGGCATGAAGGACATACATGTCACCGATCTCTTAGAGAAAATGGTAAGGTGCCTTAAACTTTGTTTTATTCATTTCTTTACAGGTTCTTCAACGAGCAATACATACGTCAGTAAGCTACCGCGTATGTATTTTGAACGATGCATGTGTCCATATTGAGCAGCGTCCACTATTGTAAATACTCTCTTTACATTATTTAATCCATAACCTTCATTTTAGGTTTCTAGGAGTGGCATATACAGGGCTGGTCCCTGTATGGTCCTGAAGAAACGTCAGGGGTAGTGTGAAACATGTTGACCATATACTGAACCTACCTTCATAGTCGGTCGGCTCACAGTATAAACCCCATTTTTAATATACCAACCTAGGAGCAGAATAAATTATTGAGGCCCACTAGTACGGTATTTTTAAATTCACTTTTTCACCCACTCCACCACACTACACCTTTTTGCACCACACATAGTCCTTCACAATTAAGTGCTTCTACGTAGTTCGCAAGTCGTAGCACGCCCCTTTTCGTATTGAACTGGGATGGCCCCAATGATGAAGCATGTCACCGTGAGGAAACTCCGGTGAGTGAGGGGACTCAAGAAAGATATTTTTTCTTTCTTTTTTGGCTACATTTAATAATCTTTTGTGTTTAGCCACAACACAAGACAGGTCTCTGAACCCAGAACTTGAGCTCATTTTTTTTCGATATGTTGTTTTAGGAGGGCGACCTGTTCTTAAGTACCTCCTCTTCCCTCTGGTTATACGGGCTGATGGCATTGAACAGATAAGACTATGAATGTTAATCTAATTGCGAATTAAGATATGCTATGTTCGCGAAATGGGGAGTGAACATATTAGTTGCACCCTTTAATTATCTTAAATGTGGTTTTTACGTTGAATATCACTAAAGAGTGAACCTGCGTGCTGGAATAGAGTATGTTTGGTACACATGCATGGGAATGCAGTAGTCCCAGTTCATATGACTGGTAGAGAGAGATCAATATATGTGAATGTGTTTATTTATTAATGCTGTGTCTTATTATTTCACAGATTTTGTCCCCTGGAAAAACTAGGAGTGCCGACACAGAAAATTCCGATAGCTTTTAATAATATATTTTTTCACACATTATATCCACCTGGGATGGACGCGCCTTAGCGAGTGTGGACCTCCGGGGATATTCACTTTTTTGGACCTGAAGAAAGCTGCATTAATATCTTTGGACAGCTGAAACATGTCGGCCTAATTTTGAAAGGATACAAGGGGCTAATAATATTACCTCTAAAGGTATCCAACACGCTGTTTTTAATGATATTAGCTGACCACTGAATAAAGTTGGTTCTGGTACAGCTGATAATTTTTTAACCTCACTATCACTTTCACGCAACACAAATTGAAAACAACTTTTTTCACAACACCCAGCTCCGCTGTAACTCAGGCGTTGAAGCACACTGGAGGGACATTTGGTTCCTCCAGTGGGAACCCCATGATGAAGCATGTCACCACTATGGTTAGTGAGGGTTCTACTTAAAAATAAGTTATTTCTCTCTTCCACCATTGCATGTGTTTCATTCATTATTGGCCTTTTTTCTTGATTACATCTCATCACTGACAGTGTGCGTCTTTTCTTTGGGTGGCTTGGTTTTTATTTCTGACCACAGCACCGACCAGTCACTCTTTAGTTGTTGTGCATATTTACTAGGGATATAGGCATGACCTATGAGTATACTTACTCTCTTGTTGTTAGTATACTCTCTCATTGATGGCCAGCAAAAACATACACTTTTAGACACACCTCCCACCACAAGTTCTAGAATTGCGAACTTTAGAGCTGGGGAGCTACGTTCGAAGCTCGGCATCAGCTCAACATCCTGTGATTCCAGGCAAATCGCTTTGTCTCCCCGTGCCTACCACAAATGAATGTGTTCTTTTGTAATGTAAATTGTGCTCATGCCATGTTGTCGAGTTTGAGCTATATAATATTGCAAGTAAAAATAAAGTAGGGAAACTTGAGTTCACACACTACTGAACAAGCACTCTTAAGTGCATCACCAGTGCACTGTGAATCGGAGCGTTTCACAGGCCTGTCACAGATAAGAAATGCTATCAAAACGAAATCCTACAAAACAATATACTATTGGCCGGCAGCAATTCATACCTGGACAACGTCGGGATGGGCTGCTAGTCTCCTATATAATGGTATTGTCTTATTTAATATGCCTACTATTTCCCTAGTTTAAAGATCTCCCGGAGTAGGAAAAGGCATAATCCTGGCCAATATGAGTCAGTTTGGCTCAGGACTGACGCCAGATGTCATAATCTGGGCCACCCCCAGAGAGACAGGGGTCTGATTTCTTACCCCCAGCGCAAAGACTTAGTTCAACGAGCCAATCCAGTTAGACTGCGACTGAGAAGTACTTTGAAGGCAGTGTTTTCTGGTCATGATATACTGGAACTCCAAACCCTCTTTCCTAATTGAACAACACACTCACAATAGCACTAACAAATGAAACTGGGGATACACTTTAAAATGTTTATTCTAAGACCCAAGTCTAGTGCATAAAATATGAATGGTAACCAAGAAGAATAAGAAAATAAAATGCAGCAGTCCACGATATAGTCAGCGAAAACAATGTGAACATTCCTAACATGGCTTGTAAGTTCTTAGCTTCCTAAGGCCCTATTGTTCTTTATAAGCACTATGCCACACAGTAGCAGGAACAATAAACTTTAGCAGAAGCAATACATTGCAGGCCTTTAAATTGAGGGTCTCATGTACAAAAGACACAATAGTAAATAGCAAAATGTGAATGATACTGATTCGTAATATGTGGTGTCTTATTTAGAATGTATAAAAAGTTACCCTCCAGTTTTAACATGACACAGAATCGCAAATTGCGAATAGCAGTTGCTATCTTTGAATAGCAGTCACAAATTGCAAATGTTACCATGGGGCATATGTATCAAAGGATACATTTGCGATTCTCAAATTGTGATTTTTAGAGAAACGCTATTTGAGAATCGCAAAATACTATGTATGTATGATTTGCAAATAATTTTGCGAATTCTACATATTCGCAATTAAGGAATACCTCCCTATTCATTCCAATGGGCCTAGAGGCCCATAGGAATGAATGGGAAGACTTTCTAAATTTGCGATTCTCAATTAGAGAATAGCAAATTGAGAATGCAATTTCAAGGGTGCCTGTGTGTCAAAAGTACTCCCTGTTGCACCCCTGAAATGTACATGTGTGCACATGTGGCACACATACATGCCCTAAGGGCATGTATGTGCGCCACATGGCACTTTGAAAAATGCAAAAAAGTGCTTTTTTCAAAGAACTCGCAAATTACCACCAACTTGAAGTTGGTGGTAAATTGCGATTTCTTAAGGAAAAATCGCACAACTTGGGTGCTTTTTACAGCGCAATTAAGGAATCGCAAATTGCGATTCCTTAAATGCTTTCGCAAATAAGGAATCGCAAATTTTGCGATTCCCTATTTTGAGAGGGCCTTTTGTGATGATACCTACCAAAAGGCTTTTTCCCGTTCGCAAACAGGCCAATTCTGAGAATCGTCCCGTTTGTGAATGGGAAATGGGCTTCATACATATGCCCCATGTCCCTTCATGATAACATCAGCAAACCAGGAAGTAAAAAGGCAAAATGCCTGTGTTTGCAGCAGAGGAGCAAGGAAGTTTGTGCAGTAGGTGCTAACACTGTCCAATTTGAGTGGTGAATGGCATGCCAGGAAGATGCATAGGATGCAATGGAAAAAGGAAGCACAAGTGCAACAATGATGAACCTGAAATACTAGTTGAGGAGTATGTAGCTGAAAAGGTTAATTTTTTGGAAAAGCCGTCATTGAGTGTCAAAGAATCTACAAAAAAACGTATTTGGGCACAAATCAGGGATCGTCTAAATGCAGTTGGAGTCCCAAACAGTACCTCAGAAGACATGAGAAAGTGGTGGTATGATCTCTGATTACGAACAACGAAGACGTTAGCATCAAGGCAAAAAGACTCAACTGTGACTGGAGGTGGGCTAAGTACCAAACTTCTACCGACTGCGATGGAGGAACTACTTGTAATGGAATTTCACCAAGAAGCAATCAGCGCTGTAGTGACTATTGTTGAGCAGGCAGGGGAAACCCAATAAACCCTTGTAGGCTTGGGCAGTTTATGTTTAAGGTCAGAGAAATGCTACAAGGGACTTGATTCCAATAAAATAAAGTACACTCAGTTAGGAGTTGTATGGGAATTATCACACTCCTGAGTATCAACACGATATCTCATAAAGGAAGTACTCTAAACTAATGAAATAAATCTCTGGAAGGAGGAGAATCAAAGATACACGGAGAGAGTGAACCTGTATTTAAAGGAAATTTTTATAGTTTTTAGAAAAAATGTAAATCATACATAAATGTCTGGGGAGACAAGTAAAAATTAATTTGAGCAAACAAGTTGTGAACAGAGGTAAAGCAACTTAAACACATCAGTTCAGAACTTAACATCAACTCCAAGCAATTATAACAAACAACCAGAATAATTAATGAACAGCGGTTGTAGGTGTGTTCCAAAGAAACAATAGTGGAGATGATGAGGTTGTCGACGTTTCGGTCTATATTGCTGTCGTCGAGAAGACCATCATCAGGACCAAACAAATCATTGCTGGTAAAAAGACCCCCTGGATGAACAAAATTTGGACCCTTTTGGCGAATGTGTAGGGTAGCAAAAACGTAGGTGGCAGAGAATCAATCTTTGCTTACGATGAAACAAAGTGTATGTTAATTAGCAGTCACCTGGCATCAGGCAGTTCTTGAAATCGTATGCAATCGGTCAACAACGAGTTATGAGTTTTCTTCATAACTCGTCGTTGACCGATTGCATACGATTTCAAGAACTGCCTGATAATTAAATTTCATTCAAGCTTTTCACTCGAGGTGACTGCTAATTAACATACACTTTGTTTCATCGTAAGCAAAGATTGATTCTCTGCCACCTACGTTTTTGCTACCCTACACATTCGCCAAAAGGGTCCAAATTTTGTTCATCCAGGGGGTCTTTTTACCAGCAATGATTTGTTTGGTCCTGATGATGGTCTTCTCGACGACAGCAATATAGACCGAAACGTCGACAACCTCATCATCTCCACTATTGTTTCTTTGGAACACACCTACAACCACTGTTCATTAATTATTCTGGTTGTTTGTTATAATTGCTTGGAGTTGATGTTAAGTTCTGAACTGATGTGTTTAAGTTGCCTTTACCTCTGTTCACAACTTGTTTGCTCAAATTAATTTTTACTTGTCTCCCAGACATTTATGTATGATTTACATTTTTTCTAAAAACTATAAAAATTTCCTTTAAATACAGGTTCACTCTCTCCATGTATCTTTGATTCTCCTCCTTCCAGAGATTTATTTCATTAGTTTAGAGTACTTCCTTTATGAGATATCGTGTTGATACTCAGGAGTGTGATAATTCCCATACAACTCCTAACTGAGTGTACTTTATTTTATTGTAGTGACTATTGAGCACAGGAGTCACTGGAAGTGGTAAGTACAATGTTGTATCATATCTAGCGCAATATTGTCCGGAGGTCTATTTGTTGGACATGGTAAAAATGTTAAAGAATATAAAAATCAAACTATCTATTGATATCACAAACTAGATTTTTAAACATATACAATTAGTAACATTGCAAAGCATTGTGGGACTTGTAAACTCGTATATGTTATTGATTGAACTAAAACTATAACTAAATAATATACAGAGCTGAGTAACAATCATCAACATATAACAAATAAATGTATTTAAATCGAACAAGGAATTCGTCAAGACTGTGTGCTTGCCCCAGCCCTCTTTTCATTATAGATTAATGATGTGCTCAAGTATGTATGTGATTGCACACATTATTCCACTAGATTACGTAGTAAATTCATACTAGGGCTCTTATTTGCTAATGATATGTAAATGTACATGTACAGGAATTTGTATAGCGCAAATCACCATTGGTTTCTAAGTGCTTGCTTAGGGAACCCGTCCTGGTATTCCCCTGTGGGATAACCCCGGCAGGGTATCCGCAAGGTGAAAGCCAGGCATCCTGCCGCGAGGGGCCATTGTGGAGATTAAGCAAGCTATTGCCCAGAGTCGCAGAGTGTGAACCCGTGAATGGAGCAGGCACCGGAGCGAGAATTGTCAAGTCCATGGACATTTTAGGACTCATGACCCGCAGAGCCGGGAATTGAACCCTGGTCCAGGGCTGACCTCTGCTTCCAGGTCTGCCTGCTCTAACCAGTGAGCCACACTTCTCCACTAATACTCTACTACTTGCACACTCCTATGGGTCTACAAAATCTTCTGAAACAATGTGCATGTTTCTGTAATGATAGAGGCCTAGAGGTTAACACTACTAAAACAAAATATGTGTATCAACCCTCATAGATCCCATAGAGGCGCTTTCAGCATGAAACAGGATCCCCCCTACAAAGGGAATTTAAATTTGACTAATTGGGTATCACAATTGGCAAATATAGTTCTTGGGTGTCTCATCTAGATTAATCTACCACAAATTAGCCCCATTATCCCTTTAGTTTTTGAAACTGGCTTTTAGCAGATCAGAGACATCCCAGATCTTCGCACCCTGTTATTTTGGGTGTGGTTGTGGGTTACGCCTGAGCTGAAACCATACTGTAACATACTAACCAAGGTAATGAGCATTCCTAATTCTGAATCTATAAAGTTGTTTTTGCATGTAAAAGAGCCCCTTCTAGCAATAGGCATGAGCCAACTCTGGTTAACTCCATCTGCAATACAACTATTGCAAAACAAGTTGTTACAAAAGCATTTTGGTCATACGTGATAGAGCAGTGCTATTGCAACGTTAGACAGGGTTAGTTGACATCAGTGTTTCTTCAGTACTGCAAACACATTGATCATATTTTGTGGTTTTGCCCTCAATAAAAATATCCCAGTGGGTAATGGATTTAACCTCTTTGTAACAACCTGGGGCTTAGAAGTTACCTAACAGGTTTGAGGATAATAAGTTCAAAAACTGATGGGTCTATTGTATTTGCTGTTAAGAGATAACTTTTCACGGTGTGGCTCATAAGAAAACACCTCGGTAGCCCATTATAAACATCTACCTCCATTGCATTGTTTTTCCAATCTGTTTGTTTTAAGGACATTTGACTTCTGAGAGATGGATTCTCGTCCATTATTATTGTCAACATTTTCGAGTATCAATTTTATATTGAATCTGATTGAATACATTTTGTATTTTTTATTTTTTTTTTACAATATTTAGGAACTGCCTATTAGTAATCATAAATACAATTATGGATGTTCACACACTTTATGTAACCCGTGCAATATGTTAGCATAGGTTGCCCTGCAGTTGTATTACTTTTTCTAATTGTAATATGTATGTATTGGATGTTTTATGATAAGATTAGTTTTGGCTTGCATGTTTTATGGGTTCATTAAAAACCGAATTAAACTATTTTGATGACATCACAAATATGAGAGTATTCAAATGGGATAAAAATATAAATAGTTAATAATCTTTTCTGTTAATATTTTTGTTGTGCAAAAACAAAAACACAACAATGTCACTGCAGAATATCAAGAAGAGGCAGCAGCAACTTTCAAAGCAGAAGAACTACAGCTTACCCCCACAAAAACTGTGAATGATTTACCCTACACAGCACTGAATCTGGATGGAATATATTGAACCAGAAGACATCATGCCACCAACAACTTCTGAGTGCACAATCATTCACATCACTATCACTTCTGCAACTGTTTCTGTCACATAGAAACAGTCTGGACTGGAGTCTCTGGCAAATAGGTCAAGGCCTCAGGTACGTGAACAAAATGCAGAGGACGATGCAGGGCCCTTAGCACAAAATCTTCCCAAACTATGCTATGTCAACTATCCAAAGAAATACAGCATAGAGCGATATGTGATTCGGACGTAGAGTAAGTAATTTATAAAAAACAAATCACAGGTTTTCTATCATTGTCCAAAAGTATTTCAGTTATGATAGATTCTGTACAGGCACTATATCAATCCTTTTTAGAACAAGGGAAAAAACGGAGATGTAAGCAGCGCCTCGGTGATATTTCCATTAGTAAATGGACTGAATCTGTGCCCCAGATCACTATGTTTGCAGGCCCAATTAACTAGATATAATATGAATAGGACCTTAAAACAATGTGTAATGTCTTGGAGATTAAAGTGAGCCCTACTACATTAAAGGTCTGCCATTACAACACCACATAGAGATGGAGGTACAAGTGGCACTAACATATCTGTGCATGACTCGTTAGAAATGCAAAAGTAACAATTGATGGACTTAATGCTGAACAAAGACAAGCATTCACCCCCAGTACAGAGATCTGGGTCTAAATCCATTGTTTCTTTGTTCACTATGCCATTTCAGTTTAGACCCAGCCATTTGCAACTCAGTCGTGACCCTGCTCCCCATGGGAATTGTCCATCCTGGACAAGAAAAAAGATTACTGAGACCGGGTTCGGGGTATCACCCCTCATCAGCCAGGCTAGTTTGACTCCAGTGGGTCAAGACTGATTTGCTGGGTCCAAACTGGGATGTCCTGGTGAGCAGGAAAATGATGGATTAAACCCAGATTTGTGACTTGAAGTGAATATTTGATTTGTTCAGCGTTATGTCCTTCAATTATTCATTTTGCTCTTCTTTTTGCTTTTCTTTTTTGCTCTTCGTTTTGCTCATTGTTAGAGATTCGTTATGTGAGTCGAAGTGGTAAAGTAATACCTCCATGTAGTCAGTAGCCAATCAACAGAGAAACAGGTAGAAGACCAACGCATAACATTTTTTACAATATTACAGAGGTTTTGTTCAAAATGGTATTTTTATTTACAGTTCATGTTTTGTCCTGTGTGTATTGTAAACATTGACAGATCGCCCGGTCAGACCCATCACAAGGATTGTGTAAGTGTTGTGATATACATAGATACTTTGTTCACTGGTGGTGAAGGCAGCACATTTTGTTTGAAGGTGTATGTTCGTTTGTTGAAAATACTAACACAGTATGCTATAACAAAGGGGCATAATATGAATATATTTCCTTTCTTCTTTTCCAACAGATAACCCCTGATGAAGGGACCTAGTTTCCCGAAATGCATTGGGTTGCAATTAATTTGAAAGATTTATGTTTGATCGTGAATTTCATTGTATCTGCACACCGTTTGGTGTTTGCATTGTACTGACTATCATTGTGTATGTTGAGATGATATGATGAAAATAGTTTCATTATTTATGTGAAAAATGTGAAAGAAATAGGTTTGTGTAATATGATTAAAGTTTAAAACTGTTGTTGCGTGTTGAAGTCCTAGTTGCCATTCTGGGGCTAGGCCACTTTCATTGATGTTTACACATGCCAAGCAGGCATAATAACAGCAAAGCACACGTATCAAAAGAACATTAGTAATGTAGTACCCGAGTGCGCTTTTCATACACATTCATTGATTTACTTCTTCTGCTCTAGTGGAAAGCTGCACCACTGACAAAATGTCATTTGAATCTATCGCAAGCATCACTGAGAACCGAGCTTCAACTAAAGCCTACACAACAGATGAGGCAAATGAAATTTATAATCTTATAAAGGAAACAAAATCATTTGATGCACAGAGTGGCACAGTCCCTCAGCAACTTCGACAATTAGAGTATTTGACAAGGAGAGAACTTAACCAGCGTTTACACGCTTCAACATTAATTCAATATCACCGTGTTAAGCGGATCCCACGAGGCCTGCGACTTGCTATTCGACCAATGCTTTTTCGATTGCACAGCAACCAAAAATTCATGGAAAAATGGTATTGTATTCTCAATAAATGCTCTTTAAATGTAATACTCCTGCTGATCGAAGAGTTATCGAAAACAATCCATGATCTGGAGGAAGAAATCTACAATTGGAAAAATGATCTATCTAAACACATGGATGAGGAGCCTTGGGGAAAATTCTTGGAGGACTTAAATCTCAAACTGGACAAATATGGTAAAGAACTACAATAAACTAAGTTGAGAAAATGTAAAAGAGACTCAATCGACTGTAAGATGAATGAGGCCTACACATGGGCTGAGGTTTACACCCAACATCGTTTTTCCAACAGAAATCCACAAACATCTTCGGAGGAAAGTGTTTACTCTGATCGGGATACGGATACTTCCAGACCACCTTCCCATCAAGAGTTGATAAGCAAAAATATCGGAAAAGATACCGAAACGACTGCCTCTGGATCAACAAGTGTTTCTTTTTTTAGAAAAGGTGGGAGACCCGGGCCGTCCACCAGATCCTTTGACAAGCAAACCTCAAGAAAAAAGACAAGAAGAGAAGAAAGAAAAAGAAAAAGGCAAGAAAGGCTTCCCAAGCCAGACGAGAGTCTCATAAATAACATATCCAAAATACAACTCACGAAATTTGAGGAGCAAGTACTGAACAAAGGCACTCCTTTTGTAAGTGCATATAACACCACGGAACTTGAGACCGAAGTGGCTCATTACAAATTCATGAGAATCTTACGTTTACGGAATTTTTTCACTCATATTTGCCCAACTGAACTTGGCAAAGATGCTACCCCTAGATTCAAACCTAAAAGTGCATTCCTAGCGCCTGTGTTGCACAAATCTTTAGACACTTTTGAAACTCTTGTCAAATTGGGTCTTCGCAAGGTCAATTTCAAAAGAAAATTCAAAAATGTAAGTGGAGCAGAATACAGTGCATTAAACTCATTGACCAAAAATCCGGCCATTACATTCCAAAAAGCAGACAAAGGAGGAGGTGATGATGGACACAGAGTTTTACATTAAAAAAGGCACTGAACATGTTTCTAATCGAACAACATATGGTATGTTGGACAAAGATCCAACTTTAAAAATTTCGGAAACATTGAGTAAAATACGTGATCAGGCGGAAGCACTGAATTGGATAGATGCCACAACAAAAAAAATCCATTCCAAAGGAGACCAAAATTGTATCTACTGCCCAAAATTCACAAAAATCTTGTGGATCCTCCTTTTAGACCCATTGTGCTAGGTTGTGAATCCCTGTTCGAAAATCCTGGGAGGTTCATTGATACATACTTGCAACCATTTGTCCAGAATTGGAGCTCTTACGTTGAAGATACGACTGATTTCCTGCGTAGCTTACATTCTATCCAATAAGATGTTCTGGATGATTGGGTCCTGTGCACCATAGATGTGGTTGCACTTTACACATCGATTCCACATACTAACAGGCTGGAAGCTGTAGAATGGGCACTCCTGAGAAAAGAAAATTCTGAAGCACCTAAATGTTTCATCATACAACTATTGGAGTTTTGTCTTCAGAACAGCTATTTTACATGGGATGAGAAATTTTACATACAGTTAAATGGAACCTCCATGGGTTTTCCAGGAGCACCTGCCTACGCTAACACGTTCATGACAAAATTTGAGAATGACTACATACTGTCAGACGTGACTTGGAAAGATGGATTGATATTTTTTCGTAGGTATATCAATGATATTTTTTTGATTTGGAACAGCTCAGAATCTACATTGTTGGCTAACATTCACACTTTGAATTTGGTGGATACCAGATTTCAATTTTCATATCACATTAATAAGAAATCTGTTCCTTTTTTGGATGTATTGATTAAACTGGAGGCTGGAAAAATGTCGACTCAAGTGTTAAAAAAACCGACAGATAAAAACAATGCTCTTTTGTATACGAGTTTCCATCCTCCATCTTTGATTAAGAATCTGCCAGTGCACAGTTTCTGAGAACGAAACAGATCACATCTGATGATACATTATGCAATGAAACATTCCAGCAACAAAAGTTAAACTACATAAACAGGAGATATCCTGAATCACTTTTGGAAACACAACTGGAGAAAGTCAGATTGACTCCAAGAGAACAACTGTTGGTTAAGAAACCCAAGGCACCCACAAATCGAATGGTAATTGTTTCAAAATATTCAACAGCATCTAGAGACATCATCATGAAACTTTGGGAAATTGTAGCGACAGAGACTGATTTTGGATCATTATTCCTTGAAAAAACGCTATTTGCCTTCACAAGGGCACAGAATTTGAAAGAACTCCTAACTAAGAAAACACTAATAGTATCGACTGATGCAGCACCCCTAACAAAGGGCACAAGAAAATGTTGGAATCGCAAAAATTGCAATAATGTAATCCCAGGAGAATTCCTTTCACATCCAAGAACGGGTGCTAAAATAAAATTACAACATAGCACCAACTGTAACTCGGAGCACGTTGTGTACATGATTAAATGCCCATGCAGGCTTCTCTATGTCGGAAAAACTGAGAGGAAAATAAAGATCAGGCTATCTGAACATAAAGATAGAATTCGTACCAAACATATGACCTCAAGTTTGGCAGTACCCAGGACAGAAGAACGTCACACAATTGCACAGATGAAATTCCAGATTATTGAACAAGTACAACGTTCTCCAGGAGTCGATAATTCTAAATCCCTCCTCCAGAGGGAAGCTTTTTTGGATCAAAAAATGACAAACTAGAATTAGAAATGTCCTGTTTTTTGCAGCAATTTAAAACCTACAAGTCGCAGTATCGATAAGGGGATCTTCGTGCATACCACACACATATCAATATAGATCTCAGACACACATCCTTGCATGAGGGCATAACTTACATGTCTAAAGGTTTTTTACATGTATTATAATGTATTTGTTATATTCAACGAATTATGTTTTTACTTTCATTTAGCGTGTTGTTTAATGATTAATTACAATCGCAAACGTGATTCCTCCTTATTGATGTTTATGTCTTTTGATTTTATTTTTGTCTATCTCAAGGCACCCGTGAACTTGTTGGATTGGGCATGTTTGGCGTTTTCGATGGTTCGAAAAAGCTAATAGTTTGCTTTGCCTTAAGAAAACTTGTGAGTCTCTGATTACTGTCTCGGAGATAAGTTGGTTGAAGTAGTCTTTTGTTTAGGTCTACTAATGGTGATAGATCATTCCGGCTCACCGCTTTTAGTAGTATGCCGCAGGTCACGGAGAAAGTCTTTGGAAAGGGCAACATCGAAAGTCCACTTTCTATGTCCACTTCACGGGATACATCATCACACATCGCTGTTTTCAGTAGGACAAATCGCAGCAAGTATCGGGTAGAGTACAACGGAACCGGCGGAGTTAACCGCTACGCCGTCTGGAAGCCTTACTCGAGGTGAGCAGGTCGGGTTGTCAAATTGTGAGATTAGGGTTTTGTTTGTACTGATGTAGATGAGATTTAGACCACTGTGTTTGTTATCCCACAGCAGTGAAGACCATTTGAAGTATTGTGAACTCTCGGGAATACGTGGTGATCCATGACATAGGTGAGCAAACACATGTTTCTGACTGAGTTTGCATTGATCAGCATACGCCTGGAAATGATATTCATATTTGAATCTCGAATGGTTACAGGATTGCTGTTATAGTATTAACGTGCTATTCTTGACTGAGAGAAACATAACAATTGGCACGTTCTTCCTACCCGCATTCGAGCTGAGCAGTTATCAGAGTAATTAGACATTGACTTAAGCACATTAGACACATGGATAATATTGAACCTTATAACTTTACAGGGTTCTACATGTTGGTTGGATATGCCATTGGTCCAGCATTATGCATTATCATCAGCATGAAGTGAGTACTTTATCAGCCCGTGTGGCTAGTAAGCCTTCTTTCTTTCTTTTTTCTTGTTTTCTCCCCTAGCGATAATAGGATGTCTATTTTCATTGTTTTGGCTTTCAGAGTCATTAGGAGTGTTTTGGCAGTACCGTGAGGTATACGTTCTTAACACCAATCGGTAGGTTTGTTGAGTTTAGGTTTATTAATTTTGGAGGTTTTGTTCGAAATGGTATTTTTATTTACAGTTCATGTTTTGTCCTGTGCATATTGTAGACATTGACAGATCGCCCGGTCAGACCCACAGAGTATGCTATAACGAAGGTGCATCATATGAATATATTTCCTTTCTTCTTTTCCAACAGATAACCCTAATGAAGGGACCTAGTGTCCCAAAATGCATTGGGCTTGCAATTAATTTGGAAAGGGGCGACCACTCGGTCCCCCCGAACGTATGGCAGAGTGCCTCGATCCCCCCGGGAAGCCATTTTGGGCGGGAGGCGCGTCTCGGCTGGTATGCCCGAAGCGGCGTAGCCGGGGCGCGCTTTTTCCCGCCCTAGAGTGGGCTGGCCTAGACACTGACGCAGCCGGCCACGCCCTCGGGGCAGGCAGGGGCGGGTTTACGCCCGCCCTGAAGATGGATAAAAAGAGACGCAAGTCCAGAAGACATCCTCTTGTTCCTGTGCTCTGAAGCTGCACCTCCTCGCTGCACGTGAGCTCGAGACGGAACGAAGAGCCAATTTTGAGCGTTTTAATCGTTCTTGTTTGTTTTTCAGTTACTTTGTTGGAGAATGCCGAAGAAGGTGGGAAAGCGCATGACTACCGACCAGATGCTGCGTGTTCTCATGAAGGAGATGTCCGAGCTAAAGAAGCGGGTGGACAAGAATGAGGAAAAGGGTCCAAAACGTCCTTTGGCGGGAGCAGCCCCGGGAGGGAAAAACAAGAGGCCCAGGAGGGGGGCAGCGGGTGAAGACATCCCCGGTCCCAGTGCCCCGCTCGAGGCTCCAACTCCCGTGCCGGAGGAAGGGAATCCGATTCCCGTTGTGGTCACCCCCGTGTCCGAGGATGATATGCCGCCCGAGCTGGCAGCACAATTGGCAGCGTGGTTGGGTAAAGGTAACGAGGGCGCCACGGCTGTCGAGGCGCAGGCGCTGATAAAGCAATTGCGTGAGAAACGTGAAGCAGCCAAGGTGCCCGTGCCGGCTGCAGTAGGGGACAAGACACCAGGGACGATTGCGACCACAGAGGCAGCGTCAGGTGCAGGTAAGCGGCCATTGCCGATCGCGAGGGATGAGTCAACACCCTCTCGGAGAGAAAAGTTGGGGCAACATGTTCCTTTGGCAATTAAGGAAAAGATTTGGGCGGGGGAGTATGTGAACATTTTTTCATTGCTTGTTGACCATTATGAGGTAGAGCATGTAAAGAGTCAGAAGGATCTCATGCATCCGAGTGTTTGGCGCGCAAAAATGGCCGCCTTTAAAGTGAATGAGAATATTGGCAATTGGGGCAATGCCTGGGGAATCTTTACATCAATCTTGGGGGAACGTAGACCGGAGTTGCTTTCCGAGTTCCCAATCTATCAATCACGAATCATGGGGTATTCGACATCGCACCAGGGTAATCATTGGTTTTGTTACGATAATATGTTCAGAAAAGAAAAGGAGCATAATAAAAGTTTAACCTGGGATTGTTATGATGCCTTGACTTGGGATAAAATGAAGGAGTCAGGAATGTTGAAAATGCCGTTGGTGGGAAGTAATGTTGGCGAATCCTCCCGGCAGTATGGGGGGACGCCCTTTCGTTCAAATACGGGTGCCGACGATCACTCGAAACCTACCGGCAATACCGGAAGAAAGGGTTTCTGCTTTAATTACAACAGAGGTAAATGTACGAGACCGCAGGGATCGTGTAAATTCAAACATGAATGTAGTGGTTGTGGGTCGTCCCATCCTGAGGCCTCGTGCAGAGCCAGAACGGGTGATAACGGGGGGAGAGGAGGTGCCAAACAGGTCTAATATAGTCCGAGGGGCGCCTTTACCCACTCCGATTGATACCCTGGCGATGATTCCTTGGCTCAGTGACTACCCGGATCGTACTTCTGCTGGGGTGCTGCGGAACGGTTTTTCGTATGGTTTCCGCATCCCGGTAGGGGACTTTCAGGGTGTGGTTAAGTGTAAAAATCAACTTTCCGTCCTGCAGCTTACAACCGTAGTACAGGATAAGATCCGGAAAGAGGTGACTCGAGGTCGGGTCGCCGGCCCGTTTAGTGTACCCCCGGTCCAGAATTTTGTTTGTTCTCCCTTAGGGGTAGTCCCCAAGAAAGACCCTGGTGAGTTCCGACTGATTCATAATTTATCAGCTCCACGAGGTCTTTCCGTAAATGAGGCAATCGATCCAGAAATGTGTTCGGTGCGGTACGCATCCTTCGATGAGGCCGTAGCCATTTTGAATCGCCTGGGGCCCGGGGCGCTGATGGCGAAGTCAGATATCGAGTCAGCGTTCCGATTGCTCCCGGTACACCCAGACGACCAGCGTCTCCTAGGTTTCATGTTTCAGGGTTGTTATTACAAGGATAGGTGTATGCCAATGGGGTGTTCTATATCCTGTGCTTATTTCGAGAAATTCAGTAGTTTTCTACAATGGGTCTTCACAAAGAGAACGGGTTTCCAAGATGTAATGCACTACCTTGATGATTTCCTGTTTCTTGGGGCAGCCGAGGGTCTTGAATGTGGCCGGGCCTTGGCCGAATTTTGTGTGTTGATGAAACAGTTTGGTGTGCCATTGGCGCCGGGTAAAACAGTGGGTCCTACGACTTGCCTCGAGTTTCTGGGGATCGAGTTGGACTCCATTGAGGGGTGTTTCCGTTTGCCAGCCGAGAAAGTGTTGAAGTTCAGGGCTGCGCTGCAAATGTGTATAAATGCTTCGAAAGTTACGCTGCAACAATTACAGCAGGTGGTGGGACAGTTGAATTTTGCCTTGAGGGTAATACCAATGGCCCGCCCCTTTTCCCGTTCAATTGCCCAAGCGATGGTCGGCCTTAAAAAAGCCCATCATCGTACGAGACTATCGGCCGAGATCCGCCAGGACATGCGTATTTGGTTAAGCATTCTTGGCGGATTTCAATGGTAGAATCGTCTGGAATGAACCAGCCGTGTCTTCTGAAGAGCTGGGGCTATGGACAGATTCGGCAGGAAGCATAGGTTTTGGCGCCATCTTCGGCACGAAATGGTCGGCACAAAGATGGCCGACATGGTGGCATGAGAATGGTCTGACGAGTAATATTGCTTTCCTCGAACTGTTTCCCATCTTGGTGGCCTTGAGAGCATGGCCCGATGGGTTCAAAGATCACTCTGTCATATTTTGGTCTGACAATATGACCGTGGTCGAGTGCATCAATAGTCAGGCAGCGCATTGTAAACTGATTTTAAGACTGCTTAAGGAAATTGTTTTACTGTGTATGCAATTGAACGTGCTATTCAGAGCAAAACACGTCCCAGGGGTGATGAATCAGGCGGCTGACGCACTGTCTCGTTTTCAAATGCAGGCTTTTTCGGGTTTCCTTTCCCTCAGCGGACCCAGAGCCGGCACCCTTTCCCGAAGCTCTCTGGTCTCTCGGTGCCCCGAACTTCGTCACCTCGTGGGAGAGAGTCTAGCACCAAGGACGAGGAAGGCATATGAAGGGGCGTTTCGGGCCTATTTAGCCTTTTTGGGGAGTGATAAAGAGCGACTTTGGGGTCACGAGGAAGGGGTAGTGAATTTCCTGATGTCCTTACGGAGGGCTGGGAAATCGGTGGCTACGGCCCAGAGGCATCGTGCTGCCATTTCCTTTGTTTCCAGAGCACACGCTATCCAGGATCCAACAGCGTCTTTCGTTGTACAGAAAGCGCTGCGTGGGTGGCAACGCCTTGAGGGTCGCAGAGTAGATGAGAGGCGCCCGATAGGTTTGGATAGATTGTCCCAGTTGTTGGCTACACTCCCTGCCACATGTTCATCTCAGTTTGAGGCGGTGCTGTTCCGAGCCGCTTTTACGCTAGCATTTCACGGAGCAATGCGGGTAAGCGAACTAGTTGCAAGGAACAAACTGGATGTGGCGGGGGGTTTGTGCCAAGAACACGTTCAGATCAGGGGAGAAACGATGACTGTCTCCTTTGTAAGGTCCAAGACTGACCAAGATGGGATGGGTGACTGCGTCATCATACGCAGGATTCCTGGGTCCTCCATATGTCCGGTAAAGTGTTTAGAGGATTACCTAGCACGAAGGGTGGCATCATGGGGGGGGACTTTGTTAAGACACGCGGACGCCACCCCACTGACGAAATTTCAGTTTCAGCGGGTGCTTGCGATGTCAATTGCCGCTGCGGGCTTGAACCCGGGCGAGTTTGGGACCCATTCCTTTCGGATAGGGGCTGCTACGGAAGCTACAGCCAGGGGTCTTAATGTTGAGCAAGTGAAACGAGTGGGGCGTTGGTCCTCCAATTGTTATAAGAGATACGTGCGGTTGCACATGTTGTGAAGCTGTAATAATGTACTCACGCTTCTTGTTTTTGTTTGGTTTTCAGTTTCGCAAGCCTACGAGGCGGGGCGGACTATGCAGTCGACCCTACACCGGGCCAGCGGTCAGACATCACCGGCTGTGAAAAAGGAGGTGTGGGTCGTGGGCCACTCATACGTGAGGCGTGCCGCAGACGTATTCAAAGCAGGTGACATGATTCACGTAGCTGGGGAATACGGGTACAGGATGTCCTTCTACGGAAGGGGCGGTCTCTGTATTGACCAGTTTCAAACATTTTTCGAGGGTTTGTTAGGGCGGACAAGGTCACCGCCGTCTATAGTTATAGTGCATATTGGGGGCAATGATTTGGTCACCATCGGTAGACGACTACTCCTGGAGGCAATGCTTTCCACTGTAAGTTGGTTGGCGAGGAGAGTTCCGGGGTGCACGATTGCATGGTCCCATTTGATTCCACGAAGGGTGTGGCGGGGGGCTATCTCTATACCTGCTTTGAATCATTCTGTTAGAAAGCTTAACAATAAAGTGAGTAGGTTGTTCCGTTCCAGGACATTGCATTCTATTTCTCATAGCTGTATTAATGATGACAGTATGTATTCGGGGGATGGTGTGCATTTGTCTTGGGTGGGGAATGAGTTACTCTTAGGAGACTTCTTAGCATGGTTAAAATCTTTGAAACATGACCTTTAGGTAGGAGTTTTGTGGGGGGTCCGGATAGCCGGTCAACTATCCGGCCTGTGGCGGTAAGGTCATGATCGGTGAGCACTAATTGGAAGATCCCTATGAGTGGGCGTCACCCAACACGGATGGGAGCGCTCGGGGGAGGTGGCCTTTGGCCCCTCAACGGGGAGGCGGTCCCTTCTAAGGATGGGTCGCCGAAAGAAGAGGAAAGGCGGTCAAGGCCCCTTCCTGTGTAGGAGGGGTTACAGCCCCCTCCTGGGGAATTTCCCGGGGCCAGTGACATCTGCGACGGCAGATGCGGTAAGTTGTGTGGGGTTGGGGGGAGGTCTACGATACCTTCTAGATACCTCACACGAGTCTTCGAACGACCTTTAACTGGCGTCGAGTTGATAAGTGCCCCCGTCAAGTCAAGGGAAATTGGTAGTAGTTGCACGTGAGTACGCCTCAGTGCTGTCGCCCCTCCCAAGTGGGGGGGGTATGTCTGGTTAGGGATCTTGACACCGGTTACGACCTTGCCGTTGGCCCTTAAACGTTAGGATGTACAATTTCAATATTTCAAGTAAATGTTTTGTAGGATGTTAGTTCGGCTAGGAGAACCTCTGTATTAGAGAATCTGTTAAGGTTAGCCAAACATCGCAATGTGGTATGAAATTGTACATTAATGTTTAAATGTTTTAATTTTTTGTTTTAATAAATACGGCCGGGAGGGTCACTCCCTCCCACTTCCAAAAACTTCAAGAACTGTTTCCGGTTTCCCTCATTTGGGGATTGTGTTGAGAGGGGGTGGCGGGTATCTCAGCCATATGGAAAGGGGCGACCACTCGGTCCCCCCGAACGTATGGCAGAGTGCCTCGATCCCCCCGGGAAGCCATTTTGGGCGGGAGGCGCGTCTCGGCGGGTATGCCCGAAGCGGCGTAGCCGGGGCGCGCTTTTTCCCGCCCTAGAGTGGGCTGGCCTAGACACTGACGCAGCCGGCCACGCCCTCGGGGCAGGCAGGGGCGGGTTTACGCCCGCCCTGAAGATGGATAAAAAGAGACGCAAGTCCAGAAGACATCCTCTTGTTCCTGTGCTCTGAAGCTGCACCTCCTCGCTGCACGTGAGCTCGAGACGGAACGAAGAGCCAATTTTGACCCACCCACCAGCCCCTGAGGACAGCTAGTTGTTTTAATAAAGTGATCAGTTATTCTATTTCGTTTTCAGGTTGTTTTGGTGTTATGTTGATATTTAATGTGTAATAAAGATTGGTCTAATTTTACAAGTTTGTGATTAAAGAACTTCGGATTCAAGGTCCATTTATAAACAGGCGTTTTTCGGTCATAGTGGCCAATGTAGTTTCGTTTAGTTAGCATTTGTCGTAGTTATTTCGGTCAGGCGGTAGGCGGTAAGGTCATGATCGGTGAGCACTAATTGGAAGATCCCTATGAGTGGGCGTCACCCAACACGGATGGGAGCGCTCGGGGGAGGTGGCCTTTGGCCCCTCAACGGGGAGGCGGTCCCTTCTAAGGATGGGTCGCCGAAAGAAGAGGAAAGGCGGTCAAGGCCCCTTCCTGTGTAGGAGGGGTTACAGCCCCCTCCTGGGGAATTTCCCGGGGCCAGTGACATCTGCGACGGCAGATGCGGTAAGTTGTGTGGGGTTGGGGGGAGGTCTACGATACCTTCTAGATACCTCACACGAGTCTTCGAACGACCTTTAACTGGCGTCGAGTTGATAAGTGCCCCCGTCAAGTCAAGGGAAATTGGTAGTAGTTGCACGTGAGTACGCCTCAGTGCTGTCGCCCCTCCCAAGTGGGGGGGGTATGTCTGGTTAGGGATCTTGACACCGGTTACGACCTTGCCGTTGGCCCTTAAACGTTAGGATGTACAATTTCAATATTTCAAGTAAATGTTTTGTAGGATGTTAGTTCGGCTAGGAGAACCTCTGTATTAGAGAATCTGTTAAGGTTAGCCAAACATCGCAATGTGGTATGAAATTGTACATTAATGTTTAAATGTTTTAATTTTTTGTTTTAATAAATACGGCCGGGAGGGTCACTCCCTCCCACTTCCAAAAACTTCAAGAACTGTTTCCGGTTTCCCTCATTTGGGGATTGTGTTGAGAGGGGGTGGCGGGTATCTCAGCCATATGAAAGATTTCTGTTTGATCATGAATTTCTTTGTATCTGCACACCGTTTGGTGTTTGCATTGTACTGACTATCATTGTGTATGTTGAGATACTATGATGAAAATAGTTTCATTATTTATGTGAAAAATTTGAAATAAATAGTTTTGTGTAATATGATTAAAGTTTAAAACTGTTGTTGCATGTTGGTGTCCTAGTTGCCATTCTGGGACTAGGCCACTTTCATTGATGTATACATATGCCAAGCAGGCATAATTCCAGCACAGCACACTTATCAAAAGAACATTGGTAGTGTAGTACCCGAGTGCGCTTTTCACTCACATTCATTGGAATATAGAGATTGTCAAAATATATTTTCTTATTGTGTTAATTTATGAACAAAAAAATAAACGCACATATTTGTGATGTAACAGAAATATGTTAACATTTTGATTCAATATGAGGCACAAGTCTAATAATCTATTTTTTATATAATACATCTTTTTAAAAATAAGCATATCTGATCACTTTTCTCTGGTCTCTTCCTTCAACTGAAGGTAAATTGTCTTTCTTTCATCATTCTTTATTGGTAGTGAGGGAGGGGGACTCTCATCACCATCAGCGTCATCATCAATAATTACTTGTGGTAATCCTCTTCGCAGTGCGATGTTATGCAATATTGCATATACAGCTACTATTTTACATTACGTCTAAGGTGTAAACTCCTAAGAACCCCCCTCTCTATGAAGGAATTAAAATCTACCCTTAAAAATCCCTAAGGGTCTTTCAAGCACGTTCCTGGTTTCTTTCTGCTCATCATTGTAGCACATTTCCCTGGCAGACCTTAGCTGCAAATAGGGAGTTATGGTCCAAGGACAAATGGCATAAGCAATGTTGCCTGTAACAAAACAATAGAAAGTATTCAATCTTAAGTACAGTGTTCATCATCTGTGACATGTAACACACTTTAAATTCAGTTTAATAGCAGGTACTCATCTCCCTTATCTCCTCAGGCTAGTTGACTGTAGTTTGCACAATTGCAAACAATTAAAGAATCATGAGAGCTCCCAGGATAATGGACAAAAATGTCCTTCATAATATAATCTGCATTGCACACACTTCAATATTGAGTGAGTGCTGATGCTTCCTGTTTCTGTAAAGGAACTATGGGAAGGCTCCGAACGGCATTCGGTTTTGTCTGAATCCGTGTTTGAACCCATGTTTCAGACCGACTTGGAAACATTTCCGACTGCTTTGATTCCGATGAAAGGTAACCATTTGGTCTTTCTGACTTGGTTCTGAGCGGCATTCAAAGAAACCGAGTTGGTCTGAGCAGACTCTACAGACCGCCTTTCTGTTTGAGCGATTACGATGTCGGATTCGGGCAGCCTTTCCTATTCAGTTCATCTGACATGGAATGACTTTCAGAAGCCGACTTTGGGGGCCCTTAGCAGGTCATCTTTCAGCCAGAGACCTCCGGTTGGGGCCGATGGGGGCACCCATAGGTCCCCTCTTTACAACCATGCATGGGCTGCAAGGTTTTGCGCAACCACCCCTTTTTTCAGTGGGTGCCTGAGTTGCCATTCGGAATACATACTCCCATTGAAGTCAATGGGAGACCGACTGAACGGTGTTCGGAACCATCGTAATCAGTCAGTCGGACTCCCAGAATCCGAGTCGATCGGAAACGATTCCGACAAGGAGTCGGTCGGAATGCTTTCCGACCGACATCATGATGAAGCCCTTAGTTGCTGAGCCTGGAATTATATGGAAGTGTGTACCATCTTCACATTCTATGACTTTAGGAAGTTGTGCAATTTGATAAAAATGTAATTTAGCAGACTGCAAAGCAGCATGGCTATTTGTAAAATTGATTTTTGGAGCGCATTACATCCAAATATTTTTTTTTAAACCCTAGAATACACACTCTGGGATATACCACCAAAAATGCAACAGTAGTTTTGTAACTCCCTGACACAAGCAGATGTAGGGAACATAAAATCTAAATGTGGATTGGGATGGCTTGTATCCAGTAGGCCTTGTAGGCCATGCAAATATTCACTCCAATTAATTCATGATATCCATAATGACAGCCTTTCTGAGTAAGTATGCCACATACACCTCCTCAGTTTGATCAAATAAAGTTATACGCTGCATGTAAATGCACTGCTGCCTCCTTTTTTTCCTATGTAGAGCTACCAGCGCACACCTCCGTCGCAGAGTGCCACCATTGTCGATGTTAGCCCTGGAAGTCAGCTGCCATTTTATACTTTCCACATGGCTCCCGCCTGCTTTCATTTGGTAGTAATTTATACATGCTATTTCCTTAGAGGAATCAGAATTCATGAATGTTTGGTGTTAGACCTGTCAGTTATACAGTGGTCTTCCGCCCAATTTTAAGCTTCCCTCCTCCATTTTCTGACCTCATTGTTGCTGGCCTCAGGACTCTGAGCAGTTTACCACTGCTAACCAGACCTAAAGTACACGTGTTTTCTCCTCTAAACATGGTGATATTGGCTCATACCCAATTGGTATATTTAAGTCCCTAGTAAAGGGCAATACCTGTGCCAGGGCCTGTAAATTAAATGCTTCTAGCAGGCCTGCAACAATGACTGTCCCACCCACTTAAGTAGCCCTTTAAAAATATATCAGGCCTGCTATTGCAGAGCCTGTGTGTGCAGTTTAAACTGTCATTTCGATCCAGCAAAATACATCTTTTGCCAGGCACAGACCTTCCTTTATAATAAATACAAGTTAGCCAATGGGGAGGCCCTTGACAGAACAGAGGGCAGGGTGCAATGCATTTTAAAATGTAATTTTCTGTTTTACGTGTCCTGTTAGTGATAAATTCTTACATTTGTCTTTTCACTAATGCAAAACATATATCTCCCATAGGATAACGTTTGGATTGTCTTATAACATATTATAAATGTACTTGCCAAATGGGAAGATATCACTGTTTCATATTTGGTGTGTCTGGAATTTTAATTTAAAGTCCTAATTTATGATGAAACAAATTTAAAATTAAAATTCTGAAAATGCCACTTTTCTTGCTTAGCCATTTGGTGCCTGCAGCTGTCTCTGGTCACATGACTGGGTGTTTGCAAACAGTCATTCGCACTTAGGGAGTGCAAACCACTCCTCACTCTGCACTGGCAAGCTCAGCCTCGCTCTGACCAGCCTCTAGGCCTGAAAAGAAAAAACATGAAAATAACGTCTTCTTATTATAATTTTCGTTTTCTGTTTGCGCTGCTGAAATAGCAGGGGCTCTAAATAACGGGCTTGCTGCTTCTGGAAACCATATTAATCATTTTGCAAAGAATGTTGCTGCCTGCTTTGCCCGCACAACAACAATTTGGCAGGCAGAAGCATAGCACAGCATTCCCATGCCAGACTGTGCACCTTAGCAATTTATAATAAGGACATAAAAAGGATGATATCTCATAATTGTATTCTCCTAATATGATAGACATGTATTATTTCATGTACTGTTGTTCTCACTAATAATAACTTTCTTTGAACTCATTTGAGATATTCATTCTGAAATTATAGATGTCTCACTTGGCTCAATTTTCATCAGTGGTTTTATAATAAACAACGGCTTTGTAATTATAAAGAGTACCGTTTTGATAACCTAATATTATTTTGGACTGCGTTCGTGAACAAATATTTTATTAATTTAGTGATTCTATGAATTACACACTGTGAGACGAACTGATAGCAGCTCAAGTTTATATACAATGTAGAATTAAAGTTGTTTAGTTAAAAAACGAGTGCGTTCGAACAAGGAAAATGTACGTTTTGTTACTTGCTTCATGGATGAGGAATTAAGACTGTAAATGGATGAGGATAGACTTTTCTCCTCATGTTTGTGACTCAAAATCTTTCATGGTTTGGTCAATTATGGTTCCTTCCTTTAGAGTTTTTATAGAAAGCATCGCTCCTCTCTCAGTCTTGAATAAAGGAAGCAGCTGCTTGCCATGTATCAAAATTAGCATTTAAGTGACCATTTTTAATAATTATTTCCGGTCTCTACCACAGCTTTAATAGCATATTATTTCAATCAGACACGTGCTGTTAAACCTAGTAGATCATTAGATTTCTTTCCCTAATTATTAAAGGCAAGGCATAAAGGTGAATGTTTAACTCATTAATCATTCAGAAAATTATAAGCCCAATTGCACGGCCTGCAAATCGAAATTATTGCAGTCAGTTTTAATGGATGAAGTATGAATTAAGAACTTTTGACATACGTGAATGACCCAGAGTTAAAGAGATCAGACAATTAAAGTTGCCAGTGGAGTTTACAAGATTTTAGGGATTGAAATCAGTTACGTAAATGCTGGCTACATCTGGTTGTAAAACTGTAGGTGTTATTGCCTTTTTTTCGCTTTCTTTATGAACAACTAATGTAAAATTTGGAAAAGTGGGGACTCTCCCATTTCAAAACCCTTTACCATTAAATCCACCAGGTTCTCTATCTCAATGTTTTAAATGTAGTTGATCCTAGTGCATACAACCTTACTACACTTTCCACACATTTTAAAAGGACATTTCCCATGTCTCTTCAACTCGTATGCCTGTTAGTTCTTCAGAAATTATTTCTTAGATGTATGAAAGCAAACGATTCTTAGACTAGGAATTTTATTTTTAGAATAAGAGATGCTGCATTTTAATTACTTTTTAGCATGTTTGCATGGCAATGATGATACAGCCAAATTAACACCTTGGTAGGTCAAGCTGCAAAATAACCCCTGCTTTATAACATTTCCTTAGGGGATTTGTTTATCAAATCTAACAGATTTGTGAAGAAAACACATCGACTCATGACTAAAATGTATCAATGTGGTAAGAAAACAAATTAATTCATGAGCAAAACCACCTAAGCGGACATTTGGCAAACAAGTGAAACATTTCCTATCACACAATCGTCCGTCAAGATTGTAGGCCTCATTTATGGGGAAATGGCATAAAGCAGCACCGCAAAACTTCTTGCTGTGGTGACCTACGTCAATGTGAAAGGGCAGGAATTCACTGTATTCATGGAATATGGTGCATTCCTGTCCTTTCCACCTCCGCTCGTGCACCATTTGCTGCCTAGGGCCAGCATAGGCCCTCTTGCACCATAGAGCATGGGGGCCTCCATTGCAGGCAGGATAGGGGCACCTTCCTGCTAAAAATAATCCAAAGAGGCATTTTCCTCTTTCTAGGTGTGCAGCAGAATGCAGCACACATGGAGAGGTGAAAAAACGAGGAGAAAAAAACATGTATCTCCTCTTTTGCCTACTCTGGAGAAATGTAAGGTCATGACTGTGTCCCAAGTTTACATAATTATGTAAATCTGGAGCAGCATCAAAATCCATGGATGTTGCATGAAAAAACCTACTGCAACGCCCATGGAATGCCTCCTTGACACAGCGTAAAACACGGCAAAGGATTTGCGCTGCTTTGTTCTTATTCCATATCTATGAGGCCATGAAAAGCCATGCAGAGTGGCTTTGGGTCACCTCATAGATGTGTATCTATCTATCTATCTATCTATCTATCTATCTATCTATCTATCTATCTATCTATCTATCTATCGGTATATATGTATATATATATATATATATATATATATATATATATATATATATATATATATATATATATATATATATATATATATATATATATATATATATATATATATATCAATAACATCCCTCCAGGAGAGCCCTCAAAGAAGAACGCGGAGGCCAAGGTGATTGCAGGTCAGACAGCACGTTTATTTCTTAATTATATATATATATATATATTCACACAAAACAACATAGGTTTCAGGGCCTCTTTCTGCTCCTCTGTTTGTCTTTTCGGCATGCCTTCCTTCTTCCTGCACTTTTCTTCGTGTTTGAGGACTTCTGTTGCTTCTTTCTACATTTCTTTTTCTTCTTTCTGTGTGATTTTTCTTCTTTCTTCACATGTCCTACCTCTGTATCCTCTGTATGCATAGTTAGAAAATAACATTTAAAAACCTTTGAAATTCACTGAAAAAAACATATGTTTCAGGCACCTTATAGTTAGGAATTCACATTTGAAAAACCTTAGAAATTCACTGAAAAAACATAGGTTTCAGGGGCGCTATAGTTAGTTGGACATTTTACTCATACAAAACCATTGAAATTCCCCAGTTATAGTTAGTTCAGCTAACTATAACTCGCGCATCCGCAATGCACTGCTGATAATGTCAAATATTAAATCACTCATGACATGGTCAGTGACATCACTCATGAGATCACTGATGACATCTCAAATGACATCACTGATAACATCACTGATGACATCATCCAGTGAATGTGTGTTTTTCTAAAAACTAAATATGTTTTATATTTGCATATCTCAAGGTCGATGGAAGAATAAGTGGCTATGTAATTTTTTTAATTGATTGTATAATGGACTTATCAAGTGTATCTCAGTGAATACATGGGTTAGTGAGTAATGTTTAAATATGTAAATATCTTTATCAGTCTCTCACTTTGTGTATAAGTGACTGCATGGGTTGGTGAGTAACTACTTGAGTATCTATATTGGTAATTATTAGTTTTTTTGAGTATTAGTATGAGTGTCTGTAAGGTTCATTGGGGTGTCTTACGTAGTGCATAGATGTATGAATGAGTGACTCACTGCTTGTATGTGTTAAAGACAGCATGTGTGCAGGACTGTATAGGTGGATGAGTGTGTGTATCGGTGTGTTAGTGAGTGAATGACTTTCTCAATAGCGCCTTATGAGTAACTACATACGTTCTAAACTTGTATATGTGAGTATTGATGTATATAAGTGAGTATATGTGAGAGTGAGAGATTGGAAGTGTTCCTGTATAAATTAGTATGTGTTTCTATAAGTGATTGCTTAAGAGATGAAGTATGTGTAAGTTTCTGTAGCAGTAAGTGTGATGGTGTGTGTATAACTGTATATGCAATTTAATGGATGTTTGATACTTTGATACTTTGTTTGCATGTGTGACTATGTGTGTGAGTAACTTTATGGATGAGTGTCGCTGTGTAACAAGATGTACACACACACATCTACTCTTGAATGCGCACTCTTAAGTGCATCAGCAGTGCACTGTGAATCGGAGCGTTTCACAGGCCTGTCGCAGATAAGAAATGCTATCAAAACTAAATCTTACAAAACAATATACTACTGGCCGGCAGCAATTCATACCCAGACAACGTTGGGACGGGCTGCTAGGTATTGATAAACTAAGACTACCTTCAACTCCGAGAATTGGTGAAATATATGAAGGGTTAAATATATTATTACCCGATGATATGGATAAGCACGGGGTGGCATGGCAGACTAGGCTGGGGGCCTCTCCTCAAATGGCTCTCGATGCTCACAAAATACCACTCACCTGCTTAATGTTCATGAAACTCCAAGCACAATTTTTTAAGACATTCTTCTCACTCTATTACACACCTGGAAAAATAGCTAAATGTGGTACTGGGAAAGGAACAACCTGTCCACGATGTGCATTTCCCGCAGCGGATATAACACATATGTTCACCTCTTGCCATATGTTGGTTAAAGTATTAGCTGAATTTTCTGATTTTCTCTCGAGTATCGCCCATTGTAGGTAGGTCACCCCACCACACGAAATACAAGGGCTGATTTTTGTAGCTATGGTCGTATTCAGGCTGTGTGTCGCATCAGCATGGATAGATCAGCTACCTCCATCATTTTTAGAATGGAGAGCTCGGCTGCTTGCGACCTGCAGCCTGGAGGTTGCAATCTATAGAAACAAAGGGAAGGCTAAGCGGAATAGGGGCATGAAGATTTGGGCGCCACTATTAACATGGATTCAGGATGTATGATTGTGGAAATAATATACGTGTGAAATTTGCTGCTGATTTATTTTTATTGTATTTGTGCAATGTCTTCTCTTTCTTTCGTAAAAGTTGGTTAAGCTTATTATTGCTTGCGATGTAATAAAAAAAGGAAATGCTGGGTACCTGTTCTTCGGGGGTGGGGGGGAAGAGTGGCATGTATTAAACCTGAAACTCAAATAAAAACTGTTTAAAAAAAAGAAAAAGGAAGCACCTAGTGGGCTAGTTGGCCTCCAGCGTCCCTCTAGATTGAAGGGGAATTATGTCCCCAACAAAAAATGAGCCACAGGGCGTGTTTGCACACCTCAGGCCCCGTCCCCTCCCTTCACCACTGTGTAAAAGCGCCCAGTGTCCGTTTTAAGTTGAGAGATTAAGTCCCTTTGAATCATAAGGGTCCCTAGGGTCAAAGTAGCCCACTAGGTACCTCCAGTAAGCACCACAGAGCTGCGTTGCAAAGAGGTGCTAAAAGGGGCTTGGCCTCTGAGCACCTGTCTACAAAGCAGCACCCTGGCGCATACTGTAGATACCTGTTGGTCTAGTTGGCCCTCAGGGACCCTCAGTACTGAAAGAGAATTCATTCCCCAACTTAAAACTCGCCACTGCGCGTTTTTACATTGGAGAATTAATTCCTCCTCAATCCTGAGGGTCCCTGGGTGCTAACTAGCCCAACAGGTATCTCCAGTATGCGCCAGGGAGCTGCTTTGTAGACAGGTGTTCAGAGGCCACGCTCCTTTTTACTCCTCTCACACTCTGCATGGCAGCTTCGAGGCGCTTACTGGAGGTACCTGGTGGGCTAGTTGGACCCCAGGGACCCTCACTATTCAAGGAGAGTTAATCCCCCAACTTAAAACACGCCACGGGGCGAGTTTGCAGAGTGGTGAAGGGAGGGGGCGGGCCTGAGGTGACATATGTGCGAACACTCAATGTGGCACGTTTCAAGTTGGGGAATTTAATTCCTCTTCAATCCTGAGGGTCCGTGGGGGGCAACTAGCCCACCAGGTGCCTCCAGTATATGCCAGGGAGCTGCGCTGCAGGGAGATGTTCAGAGGCCAGGACCCTTTTTACAACACTCTGCAGCTCTGTGGTGCTTCATGTTTGGGTTTTTTCTGCACGGATTTTGACGTTTTTTATAAAAAAAACTAAGTTTCTGGGGCCCTGGGGGTCCTTGTGGGACCCCTAAGCAGGCCTAGGGGGTCAGTGTATTTCTACCCTGACCCCTTTTTGCATTTTGCGCATTTGTTTTACTGTTTTCTTGTACCTTGGTTCTACTGAGGTACAAGATGGCTGCCAACACTTGCTCGTTTGGAGTGTTGGCAGACGAATAGCATACAGCTTGTCATCGGAAGGGTGCGCGTATCCTGTGCGGCCATAGATATATATGTGATTTTACTTTTAATTTTCTCAGCAACTACTGACCGCTAGTAGGTTATATATATATATATTAGGGAAAATGACTGACAACCAGAATATGGGAGGCGCATCGAAGACACCAGTGCAAGAATTGGCCAACAGCAACAATTCACAAAATCCGAGCACTCAAGATATGGTGGACATTATGTTCGACATGATGAATGAACCCAGTCAACCTGCCGCCAACAGTACCGTGGCGAATAATGCATTGAAAGTATACACTATGACCCCTTTCAAACCACCATCAAAGTTCTATCTGTTGATGCTAAAGGACAATATCGACATGTTTCAGGAGCAAGTGATTTCAGATCTAAAAAACTTAAATAAAGTAACCATCAGGACGACCGTGCAAAACAAAAATAAAAAGGACAAAAATTCACTCCAATATTACCAACTCATGACAAAAATTAAAAACAACAAGGACATCGTGGTGCGTAACGCCGACAAGGGAGGCAACGTTGTCCTGTGGCGAAAGAAGGACTACGTGCAGGAAGGATTAAAACAGCTCAACGACGAACATTGCTATGGTAAAAGCAGCAAAGCAATATGGAATAATGTCCATGCATCCTTCCGAACAAAACTTATGGCTTGGCGTGAGCAAGGTATATTGACAACTGATGAATTCAAGTATCTATGGAATCCAAATCCATCAATACCAATACTGTACTTTGCACCCAAAGTTCATAAGGACTCCGCAAAACTACCAGGTAGGCCGATTATATCTGCCAAAAATGGTATATTCGAAAACACTTCAATCTTTGTTGATTTTTTCTTGCAAGAATTTGTTGTCAATTTGGTTTCATATATCAAAGACACTGGTGACTTTTTGTCTAAGATGAAAGACTTTGTATGGAGTGACCAATATCTATTAATCACTTTGGATGTAACTTCCCTCTTTACATCTATTAGGCACGATGATGGATTACGGGCCTTAAAATACTATCTAGCAAGGAAAGGGTCCCAATATGACGATCACAACAAAATGTTGCTCAATATGGTCAAGCTATGCCTAGAAAATAATAATTTTTTGTTCCAGGATAAGATGTACCAACAACGGAGGGGTGTGGCGATGGGGGCAAGCTTCTCCCCCAGCTATGCATGTCTACACATGGGCTGGTGGGAGGAGCAGGTCCTGATAGCCAAACACTCAAGTACATTAGAAAAACATATCAAAAGTTGGTGGAGGTACATCGATGATTTGTTTTTGGTGTGGTATGGCAGTGAGGCAGATGCAATGATGTTTATCGAGTCACTTAACCAGAACGATTTAAATTTAAATTTGACAGCCACGTGTAGTCGTTCTATGGTAACGTTCTTAGACGTAGAAGTGTACATTGATAATGGGAATCTGGAAACCAAGTTGCATCGGAAACCCACAGCAGGCAACGCTACCCTGCACGCAAGCAGTGCTCATCCCAACCACCTAGTGCAGAGCATCCCGTATGGGGAGCTCTTGCGCATAAAGCGAATCTGTAGCAATGAGACTACACTCCAGATAGCGCAGGATGAATGCATTGCCAGGTGCAAGGAACGTGGATATAGCAACCATTGCTTAAAGAAGGCTTTGCAGAAATGCAATTCTGTGAACAGGGAAGAACTATTAGGCAAGCGTACTGCCCGAGATAAACGGGATGATGTCAATAACACGTTCAGATTCATCCTAGATTACAACAAGGAACATGTAAAAGTCAGGAAAATAATCAAACAAAACTGGCATCTAATAAAACAGGATCCCATTATTGGTGCCTCGGTCTCTAGAAACCCTATGATAACGTATAGAAGGGGGACATCAATGAAGGACACCCTAGTGGAAAATGATCCAGCTGGCCCTCCACCTAAGGGTACTTGGCTCAAACAAAGAAAGGGATTCTACAAGTGTAGGACATGTAAAGCCTGCCAGCATGGGGTTAATACCACAGAAATTTCCATGCCATTTGGGGGGCCAAATAAGACCATTATGAAAGCACTGGATTGTAAAACCGATCATGTGGTGTACGTGCTGGAGTGCCCTTGTGGTCTACGCTATGTTGGCAGTACGACCTTACCAGGACATCAGAGGGTACTCCAGCACCTACGCGCAATTAAGAACCATGATAAAACCTATCTGGTGGCTAGGCATTTTCAAAAACATCACGAAGGTGACCCTAAGGATCTAAAATACTTTTTGGTTGACTCTGTACCAAGAAACAAACGAGGTGGGGACAGAGTTAAGAACCTTAGATTGTTGGAAATGCACTACATTCTGAGCCTCGACAGTAAACAACCCAATGGCTTAAATAGTTCTGAGGAACTCCATGCTAGTTTGTAGATAAGTAGACACTATTTTCAATCTGTCTACAACCCTTTAATGCTGAAACTAAAACATACTATACACTGCAAGTAAAATGTTCAGTATATAAATTAGTTACCCTTAGCAGGCCACCTTAAAGAACAATAAAAATAGTCCCCAAACCGAATCATAGGTGGTTACAATTTTCAAACATCGTCAGTATATCCAAATAGACATAGGTTGAGAACATGTTTTGCTGCCGCCAGTATTCCCTAAAAATTGAATACTCTTCTTTTTAAACCACTTAACACGTTGTCATTTGAACATAGGCACTGGTATTTTGGGATGTATATAAATGTTTTCATTGTATTAGATGTGAACATTAAAATGCATTGGGGGGTTTCTAATCAAACTTTTAAAACATAATGGTCATGTGAGAAAAAAAAAATGTGACAAAGGCTATCTTTCCACAAATTGAGTGTATATACATATAAAAAATTCCTTTTATTTGTTTTATTTATTTATTTATTTATTTATTTTTTAAATTTCTAAAGCGCGCAAATACCTTTCGGTGTCTTGGCGCTGGAGTTTGCAGATTGCAGGGGTTCCACTGACGTCTTACTGGTTAAAGAGCCAGGTCTTAAGGTGTTTGCGAAATGAGAGTAGTGAGGATTGATTTTTGACAGAGGAGGGGATCAGATTCCATAATTTTGATGCTGCCACTACAAAACGTCTATCTCCCCAGGATACTTTTTTTGTGCATGGGATTTGAAGCTGTTGGGCCGAAGAAGAACGTAGTGTTCGGCTGGGTTTGTACAGTTTGAATGCTCTTTTGAAAAAATCAGGTCCATTATTGTTTAAGGCCTTGTGAATAATACACATGGCCTTAAACTTTATCCGGCTTCTTATTGGTAACCAGTGGAGCTCACGAATTGTGGGAGAAATAGAAGCGTGCTTAGGTATACCCATGAGAATTCTTGCAGCAGCGTTCTGGACAAGCTGTAATTTGCTCAGAACTTGCTCTTGTGCGTTAAGCAATAGACCATTGCAATAATCCACCCTAGATAACACCAGGGAGGACATTAAGGTTTTGCCTGCAGTTGGGGGGAGAAAAGGGAGCAGTTTCTTCACCATTCTCAGGGTAAAGAAGGAAGCTGACACCACCGCGTTGGCATGGCTTAGAAACGTAAGCTTATTATCAAAAAGCACGCCCAGGTTTTTCACCTTAGTTACAGGTGATGGGGGAGCTCCCAATTCCGAAGGCCACCATCTCGGAGACCAAGACGGAGTCAGTTCGCCAAAAACCATCACCTCCGTCTTGTCGGAATTTAGCTTTAAGCAATTCCGATTCATCCATGAGCTGATGGCCTTCATGCCCTCCTGAAAGTTCGCTGCCACTGCTTCTCCGTTTTTGTGTATCTCCAGGAACAGCTGTGTGTCGTCGGCATAAGATGTTAAACCAATACCGAACGACTTGATTACCCTCGCCAAGTCCGACACATAGATGTTAAAAAGTGTCGGACTTAGCGAGGAGCCCTGGGGAACGCCACACGGGAGAGTGAAATCAGGGGAGCAGAAGCATCCCATCTTAACAGACTGTACTCGGTTGGCCAGGAAAGATGCCAAGGTTGCTCTTGCCCTGCCCTGAATGCCTAGGGCGGCGACACGGTCGATCAAGATGGTATGATCGACCGTGTCGAAGGCCGCGGATAAGTCTAGGAGTATCAGGATGGCAGCACCACCCTTATTCATGATTATCCTGACCTCCTCGGCAGCTTTTATCAAGGCAGTCTCTGTCCCATGGCCCTTTCTAAAACCAAACTGCGTGTTGTCAAGTAGACCATTCTGATCAATAAAAGTCGACAGCTGTTGGTTCATTACCTTTTCAATTATTTTGGAAGGGTAAGGGAGAGAGGCGATAGGACGGTAATTTTTTGGCTCTAGAGGGTTCAGAGCGTTTTTTTTTAAAAGAGGTGTCACAATTGCTTTTTTCCAGACAGGGGGAAAAACACCTGTCTGAAATATGGAGGAACAGATGTTACTGAGTACTGGGGCTATTAGGTTGGGTACTAATTTTAGGATTTGTGGAGGACATGGGTCCAGTGGCGAGCCTGATTTAACATTACTTATAAGATCCACCATGGACAGGGGTGGAGAGAAGACCTCAAAATTAGGATTTGACGACAGAAGAGGGGATTCCGGGATGGTAGGGTCAGTGATCGTTATTTTAGTAAAGTTATCGAAAATATCCAGAACCTTGGCCTGAAAAAAATCTGCCACCTTGTTACAAAATATTTGGGATGGCTCAATTGGAAGGGGGGCTGGAGGATTGGCTAAATCTTTTACCACCTGGTACAATTGTTTATTCGAATTAAGAGCACGTTCTATTTGTGTGCTGTAGAAGGTGCGTTTTTCAGCAGTGAGCAGCTTTCTGTAGCTAAGCAAGGCGCTCTTATAAGTGTCTCTGTCGTTGTTATTATAGTATTTACGCCACCGCCGCTCCAGATTTCTGCAGCGTTGTCTCTCGAGCCTAAGTGACTCCGAAAACCAAGCCGCAGAAGGTTTGGTGCGGTTTGGCTGCATTTTTTTATTTGGGGCTACGTGGTCAAGTGCCATGTGTAACCAACGTTGGTAATTCAGGGCTGCCTCCTGAGGAGCGGATAATTCTACCGGTGTCGTGGATTCCAAGGTATTGTGTAGAGCGGTGACATCTATATTTTTCCAGTCTCGACTTAGGATCGGAGGGCAAGGGCCGGTGGACGAGTTCTTGGAATACTTGGCTGAGATAGTAAATTTAACAGCTAAGTGATCCGTCCACGTGAGTGGGAGCACTGTAGAGAATATTATATGAGCATTATTATTATTTGGATTTTTTTAATGATTTTACCATATTTATGATATGTATTTATAACGTATTTATACCTATTTATTAATGCAATAGTGTAAAATAGATATTTATATCTCCACTTATGTACAGGTTATCTGATTGTGGACTCAATACAGGCCGTTGAATCAAACATGAAAAAATCTCCCCAAACAAACAGGACTAATGCATTTATGCCTGGACGACCACTGTCAACTGATCAATTATGTAATTTATTTTTGTTAACCGATTTTGGATTCACCCTTGTTTGAAAAAAGCATTTGATTGTAAACATGGTTGATGAAATTCAGATTTGGAAACCCATTTGCATGGTGTTGGGTTTTAAAAAAAAAAGCGGGGAAAACAAATCTCCAAAAAAAGAGTGTTGTGAGTATATAAAAGAAACTTTGATAGGTGGATGGCGTCATGTGATCAAGTCCCACGTTTGGGATGAAACGCGTAATGGCTGCCCCATCTTGCTGTACCTTGGACTGAAATGGCAAAATAAATTGAAGGATTTGCAATTGGTGGTCCGTGCTCTTTCTTTTGTGCTCCACGGGAAAGGGATTACAAAGCCGAAGAGTTTCACCGCATATACATATATATATATATATATATATATATATATATATTCAATGAAAAAACCATAGGTTATAGGCCATATATAGTTAGGAATTAGCATTTACAAAACCTTATTTTACTCGCATAAAACCATTGAAATTCCATATATAGTTAGCTAACTATAAGCGCTAACTATATATCGCGCACCCGCAATCCACTGCTGATGATGTCACATATTACATCATTCATGACATGGTCAGTGACATCACTGATGACATCACTGATGACATCTCAAATGACATCACTGATGACATCACTGATCACAACATCCAGTGATTGTATGTGTCTGTAAAGTTTAAATATGTTTTACATATTGAAGAATGAGTGGATGTATAAGTGTCTGGATGAAGAATTTAGTAGGTGCATGACTGACTGTATGAAAGAGTGATTAAATGTGTCTCACTGAGTGCATGGGTTAGTGACTAAACTGTCTTAATTTGTGCATCAGTATGTTTGTTGTTGTGTAAGCTGCTGCATGTGTTGATCAGTAGCTATAAGAGTGGCCATATGGGTTATTGATTGGTTGCCCAAGTATTTGAATGGGAGGCTGAGTGTGTGTGTGGGTGGCTGGGAGGTGCGTGACTCTGTGCATAGATGTGTAAGCAGTTGATTCACTAGGAGTATGAGTTCAAGAGTGCATGTGGAAACAGCTATATGGGCGGTTGACTGTGCATGGGTGTGTTGGTGAGTAAATGGATTTCTCATTGCTACATGTGCAAGTAAGTACGTATGTAAAACACAATACATGTGAGAGTTGAGATATATAAATAACTGAACATAAGAGCCAGTGAATGTGTGAGTGGCTGTATCGATCACTGTGAGCTTGTATCAGGGATTATATAAGAGAGTAAATATGTGTTATTATATGTTTGAATAAGTAAGATGTGTATAACTGTATAGTTGAGGAAATGGAGGTGTGATTGATTCTTTGCATGACTGACTAGGTGTGTGAGTAACTCCATGGATGAGTGACAGTCTGTGAGAGTCTGTTTATACTGAGTGTATGTAAGGTTATATTAGAGTCTGAAGAGGTTCATTGTATTATCACATGAGTGATGTGATCAGTGATGACAAATGAGATGTCATCAGTGATGTCATTTGAGTTGTCATCAGTGATGTCATTTGAGATGTCATCATTGATATCATTTGAGTTGTCATCAGTGATGTCATTTGAGATGTCATCAGTGATGTCATCAGTGATGTCACTGACCATGTCATGAATGATGTAATATGTGACATCATCAGCAGTGGATTGCGGGTGCGCGATATATAGTTAGCGCTTATAGTTAGCTAACTATATATGGAATTTCAATGGTTTTATGCGAGTAAAATAAGGTTTTGTAAATGCTAATTCCTAACTATATATGGCCTATAACCTATGGTTTTTTCATTGAATTTTCAAGGTTTTGTAAATGCAAATTCCTAACTATATATCCACTATAACCTATGGTTTTTTCTGTGAATTTCATTGGTTTTTTAATAGCAAATATGAAAAGCTTTAAAATGTCAAGTACGTGATAGATAAAAACATTTTCGTATTTATGCACGCTGATGTGCTTTGAACGCTGCCCCCCCCCCCCTCCCCTCTTTTGCTTTAGTAGTACTCTCTCTTTGCAGATACTGAAGGGTAGTTAACGCAGGCCTTTACCCCCGTTGTAATCCGTCGTGCCTCCTTGTCTCTCCATTTGATTGATTGTTGTCCAAGCATTTACTGTTTTAGAATTGGTTCTCTTTGGATCATTCTCTATTTACAAACAAGCACAAAGTCGCAATACTCTGTTTAGTCTTTGCAGATAGTGAAAAATCGTGTAAAAAAATAAAAGTAATCGAACAAAATCAGTAGGCCACTAATTGGATCTCTTTTTGACCTCGCTAAAATAGAAATATTAGGAACAACCCTTCTTGAGAAATACGAAAATAGTGAGATGAACTGAGCTCCACACCATGAGGGCTGCAAGACAGCTCGGCTCCATCACCCATCCCGCACAAAATAACGACAAACCCTATGCAAATATTAAAAATATAGACAACACACCAGCAAAGAAACAGGGTAAAACATTTTATTAAAAAACTATTTACATAACGTTGGTCTATAAGATGATGTCAGTAGTGGACCGATGTGTGAATAGATCGAAAACAGCACAAGGCTCCAAGATCCGGATAGCAAGCTCCTGGATGTTGGGTGCCATAGTTTAGAGTTCTGAATTTCAGCCTTTTTCAATGCCTGTGCTTTGTTGAATCAAAATGGCGGCTTGACACAAAGCTAACTCAAACGTTGTTACTGATGCTATGCAGACCAAAACTGGTTTTCAGTTTGTACATTTTTCTAGATTTTTCAATCCAAGTTTGGTTGACTTTGTAGAACGATGGCTTCAGATTTTCAACATACGGTGTGGTGGCGCTGACTGGGAGGGGGCGCTTCGCTCCTGCCCCCTCCCCAAGTAAGATTTTCATACGTGAAAGTACGTTAATGGTTTTGGTCCCTGAGATGCTTCGATGTCACTACCATTCTCAAATAGCATAAGTTCTGGATGTTGGGTGCCATAGTTAAGAGTTCTGAGCAGTGCTTGTAACACTGTCTGAAGCTTATTTCCACCTACTGCAGCTTCACTATTCTCAAAGTAAGTGAGTGTCGTTTGTGGACCTGACTGCATTAGAAAACAATGTGATATGTTACCTTCCTAAACAGCTTGACGGAGGCCCCTGAGGGGCGGTGTGATGGCCATGGACTCGGAGAAGACGCTTGGCTCCGACACCCTCCCCAAGTCTTATAGCACTGGTGTAGCCTGAGATCGCCCCCGACATAGGCGGCCGGCTCCCGGGGTCCGGCGGAACTTTTTGCCTTTTGATGACTCTTCAATTCTGGACCTTGTCCCACAATCCGTTTGACCTGAAGACAAGCTGTAGTGGTGCGCCCCTTTATCGTTTTAGTTGCTATTCCGCCCGCTTTTGCTACACTGTGCCTCTTCCGCCATTCAGCTGTTTTCCGCCCGCTCTTGCGACTACAGCGTCTCGCTCACCATGTAGTTGAGATGCGCCCGCTCTTGCGGTGCAGCGATAGGCGGCTGCCACAGGACTCTCAAAATGGCGGCCGGCTCTTCGGTTTTGGGCCTGGTCCACTAAAATGGCCCTGGGACACCTTGGAACTCGGACGCTTGTCTGCTAGGGCTTGGGTCCCATTCTCGAAAAGCGTCCCCTCAGCCGTGAAGATTCTACAAAAGTCTTGGGGGCCTCCGACTCCCGCAGGCTTCTGGTGGGGAGCGGCTGCCATGATTGCTCGTGGAATGGCCACGACGGAGCTACGAGATGGTAGTGGTCTCATGCTGACGCCAGCTTTAGTCTGAAACATCCAGAAACACTGTAGACTACCAATTCGATCAGTTCCGGTAGCGCCCCAACATGACCCGGAAGAGAAGAACTTGCCCTCCCCTCTTTGACTGATGGTTCTTGTTGCCTGTCCCCTCTGTTGTCATTTAACAGAACTTTTTGGACTGCTGAAAGGGGTTGTGTTCTGAACGCTGGTTGGTGGAGACATTTAGACTATATTCTTGACCTACGTTGTCGCGTAATGCGTTTTATGACACGCCGCGTTAGCGCACCCGGAAGTGATCCGAGGCGCGGCGCGCAGCGCGTAACGTAAGCATAACAGGTCATGTGACTTGTTAATAAAACTTTTCATTGGTTCATTTTACTTTTGTTAATTTAATGATGAAAAGCTTGGTCATATGACCTAAAAATTACGCTTTTTATTATTTTCGAACAATATTTTTTTTTCAAACATATGTTATAATATTCCAGGCTAATGTACTTTCCCGGAAAATTTACAACTGTCTTGCAAGTAAAATATATTCCTTTTTCGAGAAAGAGGGCGTTTCTTCCTTCCATGACGGAGCCGTTGAGTAAAAGAGATTCGGCCTGCTGTCTTAGTCGCCGATACGCCTGATTATCAGATTCTTATCGATCACTTTATGTTGCAGACATGAAAAACACAACTGCCCTTCACCATTTATCTTTACTGCGTTCCTACATATTATACCTTTTATCCGTCATGTAATTGGACTGCTTTATTTCACTTGCCTTTTACTGATTCGAAAACAGTCACTAAAAGTAAAAACTTTACAAATGAAAATACTACTACCGTGTTTTGTTTTAAAAACCTTTATTGTGAAAATGTCAGTATACAAATACGGGCCTATAACCACGTGGGCCGGCCACGGAGCAAACTGAAATCGTATATGATGAGGAGACATTTACACTGTAGAAGAACGTAACGAGCGGGCCATTAGGTGACAAGAACAAAGGTGTCTAACAGTTGCGGAATCGGTGGACGTACATTTTGTAATTAAAATACGACAGGGCCACTTACAATAACATTTTCTAGATATACATTTGCGGGCAAAGAGTTACGAGTCCCATTTATACCGGCGCCATTTTGGGCGAGGCCGGGCAGGTCCAAGATATAGTCAAAATGTCTCCACCAACCATCGGCCAGACCAGAACCCCTTTCGGCCCTTTATGCTACAAGATGGTGTCTTCCATTCAGAAAATATTGGTGGCAGCATTTTGAAAGGAAACAGAAACAGCCGTTCTCCTAGTTACTTTCACATTGTTACATTTAGGAAGAATGTTGAAGAGTAGTATGTGGAAAATCTGAAGCCATTTTTCTACAAACTCTCAATCAGACTTGGATGGAGAAAAAAAAACCTGAAGAATGTACAAACTGAAAACCAATTTTTGTCTGTATAGCACCAACAGTAACGCTTGAGTCAGCTTTGTGTCAAGCCGCCATTTTCATTCAATCAATAGCGTCCCCCTGCACACATTCAGGGACCTGGTCGTGTCTTCAGATGAAACGCATTGTAGGAAAAGAAGCAGAAAGGAAAAGGAAAAAAGTTCCGCCGGACCTAGTGAAGCTGCAGCAGGTGCAAATAAGCTTCAGACAGTCTTACAAGCACTGCTCAGAACTCTCAACTGAGGCACTCAACATCCAGGACTTGCCATTCGGATCTTGGCGCCTTGTATTTTTGTTTTGTTTTTGATGGAGGGGAAACAACAAAAAAGAGACATTGAAAAAGGCTCAACAGTGCAGGGCGCCTTGTGCTGGTTCCGACCTATTCACACATCGGTCCACTACTGACATCACCTCATAAACCAACGGGGCACCCCACGCCGACTTTCGGCGCAGCATTGTAGGATGGCCACACCAGTGCGGCAATTTTCTGGACACCACCTCGGTGCCATCCAGATCTCGGCGCGTTCATTCAATCAATAGCGTCCCCCTGCACACATTCAGGGACCTGGTCGTGTCTTCAGATGAAACGCATTGTAGGAAAAGAAGCAGAAAGGAAAAGGCAACAAGTTCCGCCGGACCTAGTGAAGCTGCAACAGGTGCAAATAAGCTTCAGACAGTCCTACAAGCACTGCTCAGAAATCTCAACTGAGGCACTCAACATCCAGGACTTGCCATTCGGATCTTGGCGCCTTGTGCTGGTTCCGACCTATTCACACATCAGTCCACTACTGACATCACCTCATAAGCCAACGGGGCACCCCACGCCGACTTTCGGCGCAGCATTGTAGGATGGCCACACCAGTGCAGCCACTTGCTGGACACCACCTCGGTGCCATCCGGATCTCAGCGCGTTCGAGTCACTGTGCCGGAAGAGTGACCGGAACTCAGCTGAACACGCCGTCTTTCGGCGCAGCATTGTAGGATGGCCACACCAGTACGGCAATTTGCTGGACACCACCTCGGCGCCATCCGGATCTCGGCGCGTTCGAGTCACTGTACCGCAAGAGTGACCGCAACTCAGCTGGACACGCCGTCTTTCGGCGCAGCATTGTAGGATGGCCACACCAGTGCGGCAATTTGCTGGACACCACCTCGGTGCCATCCGGATCTCGGCGCGTTCGAGTCACTGTACCGCAACAGTGACCGCAACTCAGCTGGACACGCCGTCTTTCGGCGCAGCATTGTAGGATGGCCACACCAGTGCGGCAATTTGCTGGACACCACCTCGGTGCCATCCAGATCTCGGCGCGTTGTGCTGCCTTCGGCCTATTCGCACATCGGTCCGCTACTGACGCCGCCTCACGTGCCAACGGATTTTCTACGCTTTTTGTAGCCCTATGTCGCATAACAGGTCATGTGACTTGTTTATAAAACTTTTCATTGGTTCATTTTACTTTTGGTTTCCTAAAGATGGAAGGCTTGGTCATATGACCTAAAAATAACACTTTTCATTGGTTTAGAACATTTTTTTTTCCCAAACGATGAAAGCCCCACCTTGTTTCTGGATCATTCAGACTGAAGCTGGCGTCAGCATGAGAGCACCACCATCTCGTGGCTCTGTCGTGGTCATTCCGCGAGCAATCATGGCAGCCGCTCCCCACCGGAAGCCTGCGGGAGTCGGGGGCCCCCAAGACTTTTATACAATCTTCACGGCTGAGGGGACGCTTTTCGAGAATGGAACCCAAGCCCTAGCAGGCAAGCGTCCGAGTTCCAAAGTGTCCCAGGACCATTTCAGTGGACCAGGCCTAAAACCGAGGAGCTGTCCGCCATTTTAAGAGCCATGTGGCAGCCGCCTATCGCTGCACTGCAAGAGTGGGAGCAACTCAACAACATGGTGAGCGAGACGCTGTGGCCGCAAGAGCGAGCGCAACTCAGCTAGATGGCCGCCACCTGGGGAGGCCCGTTCACGCCGGCTCCCCCACGCCCCCCCCCCCCCGGGCCGCCGCACGCCAATTTTCGGAGCAGCATTGTAGGATACCAAAACCAGTGCGGCAGTTTACTGGACATCACCTGGGTGCCTGTCGTACATGTTGTGTCAGCCATGTGACACTGGACACAGACCGCTACTGACGAGGCCTCCCCCCGCACCACCCGGGACGCCCCACGCTGTTTTTCTGTGCTGCATTGTAGGATCCCTAAACCAGTGCGGCACCCAGGCGACATCACCTGGGTGCCGTCCAGAACTCTGCACGTTGTGCTGCCTTGGGACTATTTGCACAACAGACCGCTACTGACGAGGCCTCCCCCCGCCCCACCCGGGACGCCCCACGCCAATTTTCGGAGCAGCATTGTAGGATCCCTAAACCAGTGCGGCACCCAGGCGACATCACCTGGGTGCCGTCCAGAACTCTGCACGTTGTGCTGCCTTGGGACTATTCGCACAAAAGACAGCTTCTAACCATTGTTGCTTTTTGTGTTGAGAAATGTTTAAATGTTTTTAGTTTTTGTTCCGTTTGTTAAAGTTAGTAGTTAATAAAGTTTTATAACCTTACTTTGTTGGAGTGTTATCTATTTTTTTAAAAACGGGTGAATGGGGCCTTAAATCGGGTTATTGTCATGTGTGGGCTTTGGAAGTGTGCTGCTGCAGGATCGGACATTTCAAACTCAAATGCACGTTCTTTTTCTTACCTTTCCGAAGCATGGAGCGCAATAGCAGGCAGAGAAAGGGTGATGCACGTGTTGAACACTACCTGACCTGGCAAGTTGCTGGCAGTGCCCCCCCGCCCGCTCCTGAAAAAGGGCACACACACACCGCCGCCCCGAGTACTTCACAAATCTTTAAAAGACCATGCGCTTGTTCATGAGGCTTAAATGGTTTATCACCTCTTCTAGAACCCCTGCATCGACCCTCTGACGTTTCCTGGAAAAATTACCATGTAACACAATACCAAGCCCTGTCAGCTGAAACCCCCAAGGAATCGTGGGGCATATTATCAAGGGGGTTTATCTCCGCTTTTTTGGCTTTAAAAACCATGAAAGCGGAGATAAAATTATTTCCCTATTATCAAGCTGTCGCTAACACCAGTTAGTGACAGCTAAAAGGAGATAGCGACCATCTTGGGCCCCGCTTTGCATGTCAGTGATACTTATCACTAATGACATGCAAAGTGGCGTGCCAAGATGTTAGCGACTGGAAACAGTCCCTAACATCGCTACCTTCTATTACCAACTTTTGGAGATATTCGCGCTAAGCGCGAATATCTCCAAAATCTAACACCTGCCCTGAGCAGTTCTTAGCCATGTTATCCAATGGGAGGTGGATAACATGGCTAAGAGCATTAGGTCGATAATACATGAATATCGCGGACTTTTCTGCGATAATAGCAAGGTTTATCTGCGATAAAAATCGCCGATGTGCGGCGATAATTTTTGTCTCTAAACAAGTTAGAGACAAAAATTATCGCTAGTTGTTCGTAATATGCCCCCGGGTTTTTGCTTGCAGAAATCGGGAGGCGGGAGACTAGCACTGAAATCAGTACTCACACGCCTGAATCAGGAGGATTGGCATGTCTGAATTCTCTACAGCTGGGGCCATAAACTACATCCGCAGGGTTAGGTGATAGCCTGGAACCAGCCTGGCATCTAAAATGGCTGCCGTGCACGACAAAATTGTGGCATTCGAAAAAAGGCAAGATGGCGCAGCCGCTGGAAGAGATGTATCAACATATATCAGCCTCCTCAGCCACCCTCAGGAAACATAGGGGATTAGGATATGTCTCCCGCACCCCCTTATACCTAGTACTTTAATTAACGAAGCACAAAATGGCGAATTCCCGTTTCGCTACCAGTTTGCGGCCCAGTTCGCGGCCCGTGAAGCGCTTCTACCGTGAAAAATCATTTTTTTTTTTTTTTCCCCACGGGACCCTTTAATAACCCCAACAACATTCCTAGGGGGTCAAGAGGGGGATACCTTGCCCCCTTTCATTAAATTCCCCCTTAGTTTTTCACCTTTTCTTCTCTCTCGATCCTACCGAGAGACAAGATGGCGGCCGCTCCGGACTGTCACGCAGCAAAAAAAAATAAAAAAAACACGCACAGCCGCTGGAAGAGATGTATCAACATATATCAGCCTCCTCAGCCACCCTCAGGAAACATAGGGGATTAGGATACGTCTCCCGCACCCACTTATAACTAGTAATTTAATTTACGAAGCACAAAATGGCGAATTCCCGTTTCGCTACCAGTTCGCGGCCGCGCTTCTACCGTGAAAAATCATTTTTTTTTTTTTCCCCACGGGACCCTTTAATAACCCCAACAACATTCCTAGGGGGTCAAGAGGGGGATACCTTGCCCCCTTTCATTAAATTCCCCCTTCGTTTTCCACCTCTTCTTCTCTCTCGATCCTACCGAGAGACAAGATGGCGTCCGCTCCGGACTGTTTAGAATGTTGACAGACACCGGAGAGCCAATCAGCTTTCTGCGCGCAAAGTTCCGATAAGCGAAAAGTAAGCGGACCGGATCGCTGCCCAGAGCGCTGTTACAGATATATATCTTGGTTTGAACGTTAATTTCTCAAAAACTACTGGAGCACATATATTGAGACCTAGCAAAGGCACATCGGGCTAACAGTCCCTACAATTTTGCCAAGTTTCGTGCAAATCCATTCAGCCGTTCGAGCTAAAAGTGAGTCCAACCGCCCTATGGAAAACTCAATGCAAAAAACGCGTTTTGGGACCCCCCTTTTTTCTCAGCCCCCCCTTGACGAAACCCCACCAAATTTTCAGGGGCTGCTCAGAAACAAAATGTGCCATTTTCCTGAAAATTTCAGCCGATTCCGTCCACAAACGCCAAAGTTATTAGACATAGAATTTTCAAAAGTCCCATAGGGAAAAAATTCTAACTATATATACCTACTGGCGATAGCCAGTAGGTAATATATATATATATATATATATATATATATTACCTACTAGCGGTCGCCAGTAGGTAGTTATAGTTAGGACCTAGTTTCCATAGGAAATCCTCAACATTCTATTTGGAATAACTTTGGCCCTGGTTGAAGAATCTTAGCGAATTTCTCATAGAAGATGGCTCGGTCCGCTGCGCTCCTTCCCTGAAAGTTTGGGGGGGATTAGCCAAGTGGGGGCTGAGATAAAAGGGGGGTCCCAAAACGTGTTTTCTCCATGTTATTTTCCATAGGACCTTTAGACTCGGCTACAGGTCGAACGGCTGAATGGATTTATAAGAAATTTGGCAAAACTGTAGAGTCCGGTTCGCAGATTACGCTTTTTTTGGAATGGTGTAAATCCGTTCAGTAGTTGCTGAGAAAATTAAAGTTAAATTCAATTATATATCTATAGGCGCGCACGGGTGCGCGCACCCAAGCGGCTGCGCGTGAGCGGAATCTTTTTCTGCTGCGTGACGTCTGTTAACGTTCGATTCGAAGGAAATCAGGAAGTGTTGACCACCATTTTGTCTCTGCGAGTAAATATATTGTTCATTTCATAGCGTTGAAACATGGAAAGGGGAGAAGGTAGAGATAGTCTTGCTGCGTAGGTTTTCTGGGGTGTGCAGTAAGGCCCTTAAACGCGAAAAGATATATTTTTTTTTTGTAAAAAGTTGCGGGGTGCGCGCACCCGGTCGCGCACACCTATTTACAAGAGTGTGAAAATGGAGATAAATCAGAAGTTTGAGTGCTTAGATATAAGGTGGCTCTGAAAAGAGCCCTTGTGTTAATTGAGTGTTTTCTGCATTTATAAGTAAGTACCGATGCAGAGCCTGATGTTGCAGAGGAAGATTCTGTTTCCCTCATTCGTGAAATGAACACCGTCTCTCCTATAGACGTCTTGCATGTGGTAACGCAAGTTGTTGTGGTAAATAGAACCCATGCTATAATCTCTGAGGAAAGCAGAAACAGATTTATTTACATGTCTCCTTGCTTTCTCAATTTGTGCACAATGTTGATTGGACCAATTCCATTTCTGTCTTTGGCATATATTGGAATATACCAAGGCAGTTCGAGGAAAAAGTGTCATCAATTGTCGAAAGGTGTCTTTTGGAAGCATTTCCAGACCTACCCCAGTGATTGTGCCTAGATCGTTCCCACCACAGTGCACAATTATAAGGTCTGGTTCTGGGAGATGCATAAAAGTTTTCACCAATGGAATCAATTGGTGACATTTCAATCCTCTTTTGCCAATCCACGTTATGTGTACATTTGGTAAACCAAGGTTGCAAATTCGTCTGCTTACTGCATATTTTTCACTCCAGTGAATATAACTGTGTCCTATTAGCCAGACCTTCATTTTCAAGGGATTTGTAGTCGTCCTCCGATCGGTTCTGGAAGTGGAATGGTAGTTAGAAGCTGAAAGTCAGGATAAAAAAAAGGATGAGACTGGGTGTGGTTAAAAAAATAAAAATGATTGGTTGATTGTAATAACTGGAGATTGAAGAGTACGTTGCATGTTAATGTTTATGTTAAACGAAAAGTACTATTGGGTGTGAAAAAAATGACATGTAACAGAGCTGTGGATTGGCAGGTGTTTCTGGAGGGAAAACAGTCTTCTTAGTTTGCTGTAGAACGTTGAGACATGAACTTTTGACCTGTGCCTTCAGCTAGGTGCAGAATGAGGTGTTACCATGGAAACAGCCGGAGATGGCAGTTGGTGATGGGTGACTTTCACGTGAGATTGAAAATATTGTGAAGGACAACCAATTGAAATGTAAATTTGATTTTACAATTTTGCGTGACGAAATGTGATTGGCTGAAGAGAGTTATATGAGTGTGTATTGACTGGATATCTGTGCCATTGAATTTTGGTTGCAGTGATAGAAGCTTAATAGACAGTTCCGTCAAACGAATATCTGTTTTGTGTCGGTCACTGTTGTACATCGTACAAAGCATTGGTAAAGGTAAGTCTGTAACAGTTTGTTTTGTCATGTACCGTAAAATATAGTTTAGTCACAAACAATGATTGATTTTCCTCGTAGCCTGAAAGAAAACTAATTTTTGGCTGTCATAATGTGTTGTATTTCTAAAAGTAATTTTTTCATTTAAATGTTGAATACGCAGTATTAAATATTTTTAATATAGAGAGTAATTATTTTTGAGATTTTGAAGCGTTTATATATAATGAGAGAAGTTGTTCATGAAGTGAAAAAATGATATTAGCAGAGAGACAGATAATGCAGAAAGAGAGAGAAATGGTAAATTACTAGTGATACCGTCGACAAAAAATGCTAATGGTTAATGAATTCGTAAAGTTTTTGTCAGTCGACAAAATTTCAGGGTGGTTGGTGGCCGTGGCCTGCACTGGTGGGGGTGGGGCGAAAGGGAGGGGGAAGAGGGCTAAAGTGGTAATGATTAAGGTATTCACAAAGTTTTTGCAGACGACAAAATTATAGTGCGGTTTCTGGTCGCGGTTTGCACTGGTTGGGTGAGAAAGGGAGGTGGTCGAGTGAAATAAAATGAAAAGTTTTGAGTATGAGGTTGTACACAGATTTGTGTAGTAAATGTGTTTGTACATTGAGGTAGCAAACGGAGTATAAAAGTATCTCTCTCAGTCTTGCAGTTTGACTGCATCTTCATGTCCCTTCTGTTTTCCGTCTCCGTTGCCTTGTGTTATGTTATTGTGTGTGTCTGTCTGTGTCTGCCTTCAGTCCGGGCTGAGGAAGTTTGCTGTGGAGGCACACACTGATAGTCCTATCAAAGTAATTGGAACGTTTTCAAAAAAATAATTATCTAATTGCATTGCTATTTTTAAAGCGCTACTGACTGTTTTCTTTCACAATTACCGCTTGGTTGCTATCTTAGAGCAGAGGGTATGTCGTATTTCACTTGTTGGTGCCTCTGCATCTGACTCTGTTCTCTGGTGGCTGGCAGAGAACTGTTTGTTGTTGTGGAGATGAAAGGGTGATAAGGAGAGAAATACGACATAGCGTCTGGCCTGTAGAAGCGTGGGAGCAGTGATTAACTCTGAGTGAAGCGGAACTGTGGCGGTGCTTGGTAACAGTAATACATTTTTTTTAACAGAGGTATAACTGTCTGTACGGTGCGCGACCTACTAAGAAAGAGTTCACGGGCCGTTATAGGCTTGCAGGTTCTAGTATCAGTAAGTGAGGTCGAGAAAAGAAAACATTCAGGGCTTTATTTATGAAGGCCTTGCGCCACCGGTGCGTCACTTTTTCCCATTTTAAAAAATGATGCACCGGCGGCGCAAGCTCTTCATAAATAAGGTCCTCAGTTAGTACAGTTGAGGTTACGTGGAACACATGAATAGTTTTTCAATATATAATCATTTCAGTTGAGATTATGGATTAAAAGAGAAAACGTGAATATTTGAAATGTTTATTCAGAAATGCACTGTTTTGAAGGCAAATCATTATGTAATATGAGTACAGAAATTGCAAAGAACACAGTAATCGGTATTGGCAGTAGTACATGGAATACAAACGCTATAGTTGAAGAAAAATGAATATAGTTTTGAAAAAAAATTGTACACTCTTATAAGGAAGTATATTATATTTTAATAAATGGAAGAAGGTCTCTGGCCTTTCAGTTTAGGAACTATATATGAAAATGCTAGTGGTTATACATCATCAGTTTTATCAATCAGCTGTGTACATGCGAAGCACTATTAAGTTTTTGTTATGTTACTGTGTGAGGGGAAAAAAAGGCACAAAAAGCGACAAAATGGTGAGAGGTGCATGTATGTAATCTGTTGGATGGTGCGCAAATCACTATTGAGGAGAACTACTGTATTGAGATATCTTTTGAAGGTTGCAGTATTGCATTTGAAATACAGCACAAGTAACAATGGAAATATTGTTGAAAGAACATATTTTTTTGTAAAGTATTTAAAAAAATAATTTTATAGAAAATTAAAGGAGCAGAGGCGTGTGAGGCGGAAATAAGCAGTTGAGAGGCGAAATGGCGTTTACAGTTATAAAAAAATCGTTTAAAATTTACACATTAATTAGGGCACAGGTAGCATATATTAGCGAGTTTTGCATCGAGTACATTTGAAATAACCTTAGATAAGATATGCAATAGAATTGTTGAGATTAGAGTGTAAAAAAATAAAGTTGAAAATCGAGTAGCTGAAGAAAAAAATGTAGTCCACATAAAAGACCAAAATGTAACCAGCACGAAATCATAATGTCCACTGTTAGTAAAGCCAATAGGTCTGTGCTTCATAAGAAAATATGGAAAAGAACGTGAAGAATATAGGGAAGCAAAAGGAAATGAGAACGTCAATGGCTTGCATAAGAGTTATCGAAGCATTGTTTAGGCAAAGTAGGTAGCTTCTGCTTGTAACAGGAAATCATTGTTATCATTTGAAAGTATGTCAGCTATCCAATAGAAAAGAGTAAAGCAGTATTCATGATCTGTTATTATCGGAGCTTCTTTTACAATCAGAGGACAGCTCGGTGGGTTTTCGATGTAGCTCTCTGTTAGGAAAGAGTTAACTGTCCATTGTGTAGTCAAAGTAGGCAGCAAGTGCTTCTAACAGGAAATCACTGTTATCATCTGAAAACATGTCAGCCATCCAATTGAGAAGAGGAAAGGAGCATTCATGATCTGTCATTATCGGAGCGTCTTTTACCATCAGAGGACAGCTCGGTGGGTTTTCGATGTAGCTCTCTGTTAGGAAATCTTGCGCCTCTGCTTATATATTCCAATGACCCAGAACTCCTTGTATCGCTGCAGAGGCCATAAACCCTCCGTTATAACAAAGCTGTTCATGATCAAGTAATGGATTCATGAGGTGATTGTAATTCGCTTCAGGAGGTACCAAATTGCAGAGACATACGTCCAGGGCCCACGTGAAATCACAGCCCAGGCAATGAAATACAGGCTGCACACAGGTGAAATACGAATATCAAAATGATAATCGATATGAAGTATTCAAAGTTGAGAGTGCTAAGGTGCCGTAGTAGAGAAGCATTCTCTGTCGAAATAGTTCTAAGTGGTCCGGCTCATTTGCGAAGGCAGGAGGGACATCCATTTTGAATATACCAAGATGGTAAAGGAAACGGCGCAGCACTGCCGGTTCTATAGCAACTCCACAGAAATAGGTCGCCGGCTATGCAGTGGAGAGGAGCAGAATGACTTGATAAATTTTCTAGCAGTCTAGTCACTTAAATATTGCTTAGTAGTTATCAAAAAAATAGCCTGTCTTGAAGTGGAGGATGCGTTAAAAAATAAGGGAGTCATTTGAGCAAATTGTAAAGGAAGGTCAATTTTTTTTTACACCAATGCTGTTTTCTGTGAATGTTAGCTAAGTGAAAGATATGTGTGTGAGCAGATGCTACGTTCAGTTTTAAATGTGACAATGGAGCTCTTGTTCATGTCTTCCGATTCAAGGTCGGTATTCGCTGCCAAATGCAAATATCAAGGAACGCATGCGAAGGGTACATAATCTACATTCTTAAAGGGAAGCAAATGGAGGGTTATTTTTACCGCGTTAGCATTGTTGTTTGAAACGTTACAGTGATTTTCATTATTTGTTAAGAAAGTATCACTGATGAAGAATGAAAATAAATCCTTATAAATAACAGGGACTGGTGTATTTTAGAAAAGGTGTGTAACATTACATGAATTGTAAATAAATAAATAATGTAATTGAAAGTGTATGGTTTAAAAATGAAATGTAAAGGTTTATAGTTGACGTTTTGAAAGCGGTTCTAGAGGGCCAGTTGCATGATAGATTTAAAAAAAATACTACATGTTTTTCAAAAGTATTATGTAAAAAATATGTGTCTTTATGCACTATTTAGTTTATCTGCCTGTTGCCTATTCTTTGAGTTTTAGTAATGCTGTGTCTTATAACTTTGCCAGGGGCGGTTTGAGGCTCATGGTGGCCTTGGGCAGGGAGCGTAGGTAGGGGGTTTGTAATAGGGGGTCTGGGTGGGGTGGAGTGTGGAGTTTAGTGAAGAGGGAGGGGGGGTAGGGTGTTTGGTAGTGGATCAGAGTCAGAGGACGCCAAATTTCTGTTATGGGCTGCCACGCAAATATGTATCCATTCTCAGAGGTTTATTATATCAAGGATATATATTAACATGGTGGCCCTTGGGGTTTTGTGGTTCTGTGCAAGTGTACTGCTTGCATGTGTATAATGCTGACCCTGTAGTTTTTGTCTATGGACATGGGGCCTTAATTATGACGGCCTTGCGCCACCGTGCGTCACTTTTCCCATGCTGAAAGTGACGCACTGGCGGTGCAAGGTTTTCATAAATAAGGCTTTTGTTTTTTTGTGACTTAGCCTTTTAGTTATGAAAGCCTACTGTTGTAGGTGCATGAATTTTAACATGGGGAAAAGTGACATATCTGTGGCACAATGCTTTTATAAATGAGAAATTTTGTATTTATTTTTAATGGAGAGGATTTTGGGGAACTTATTAGTTATGCTTGTTCAATGCTATAATGATTGTATATTGTGTAGGAAATACATTTGTAATAAGTTAATAACATTTTATTATTTCCATTTTTAGAGTGTTTGGTGTCTGAAAGGACCACCTGCTATTTGAATTGAAAAATTGAGAGTATATATTCTTTTTTTCAGGTGAGTTCCTTTTTTTGCTTTGGCAATTTCTGTGGGTGGTGATGAAAATAATAAAGAATAATTTTTAAATGTTTAGAACATGATTTTATCTTAAATTTTTCACATGTGGTTCTATCTGCTTATACTAGATATGTTTTTAGAGATGTTCTCCATTGACAGTTCAAATTATGTTTTAATGAGCTTGGTACATGTGTTCTTTTGCAAGGAGTTCAGATTTAGAAATCATTGGAGTATAATTCTTTCAGGTTTTTTTTTAATTAATACTTGTGAAGTGCTCATTATTTTTGAAATCTTGTTGTATTATGTTTGGCAGTGTTCCACCTTTATTTACAGAGAGGTATTATGATATGGATCTAAATGTAATGCTCATGTTTCCTGCATATCTGTGAATATACTATGTATAGGCACTTTTTTACATATTAATGTAGAGCTTTATTATGAGGTGGTTTTTCATGGTTAGTATGTCATTTTGCATATGCTAAGACATTGACATGGTGAGTATGCTGTTGTAACATAAATGGAACTGTCTCTTTGGGAAGTAGTAATCTGTTAAGTGAATTAAATGGTTTGTATAGTGTGATCCTTTTCTTCAGAGTGCATAAATTTATATAGCACTTTGTAGTGATGAAAAAAAAATGAGTCTCTAAAAATTATTGTACAGGTAATAAATATTTCAAATATCTAGAAAATCTAAAAATACATTTTACAGTGAAATGTATTTTATCAACAGTAAATATTTATTTGAAAAAAAAGCTCAGTGTCAATGTTTAGAGTTATATTGCCAATTTCTTTTTCAAAACAAGAGGAATGTGGTATGTTACAAAATATAGAGTTAATAAGTTAGAGATTATAAAATTATATGTAGTTTAAAAATTAGTGAAGGTAGTTTTCAGTTATACACTTATGGACAAAGATATAATATAGTCTCTATATTTTTTTAAAAGGATAAAGAAGAATTTAATAAAAATAACTATGGAGAATTGTTCAGAAGATAATGAAGTTCATTTTGATATCATACATGAACTGATGGAGGAAATTTTAGACGCGGTTGTTGAAGAGGAAGCTGATGAAAATTATTATTTTATGGACATATCCTTAGATTCAGCCTATTTAGAGCTGATAGAAGAAGATGAGGACAATGGACTTGAAGAAGTCCCTGATGAACTAATGTTGGAAGTTCTTTTAAATTATGAACTTTTGAATAAATAAAAAAAATGATAGCAAAGCATTCGTGATGATAGTTTTCTTGATATATTCGTCGATGAAGTGCTTCATGAGAGTGATAAGATATGTTCTCATGAAGTGTAAAAGAGATCGTAGAAAAAAAGATTAAAACACTTATGATGACTGATAGTTCTTGAAAAAAGTGTACTGTTTGTATGCTTTAAAATTTTTTTAAAAAAATTGTCTATAAAGTTAAAAGAAATATAGAGTGTGATAAATTTACAAGGAACATTCACTACAGGATTTACTACTTTGTTCAGAGATTTTCTGTTATGATCTGGGGATCATTTTCAAACATACCGGCAGGGGATCATTTTCAAACATACCGGCTCCAGGAGGGGTCGTTTCTCTGCACCAGCACAGCGCCACTGGGTCCCTGACGTTGTGGCCGTCCCCGCCGCTGTGCAGCGCCATCGCACGGCCATGGAGCGGAGCGGACCACAACTCCCAGCGTGCCTTGCAGATTTCCACCGCCCACTTCCTGCTCAAGCGCCAGGAGGCGCAACAAAAGGCAGCAGCACCCGGTGAGGTGTGGGGATCATTTTCAAACATACCGGCTCCAGGAGGGGTCGTTTCTCTGCACCAGCACAGCGCCACTGGGTCCCTGACGTTGTGGCCGCCCCCGCCGCAGTGCAGCGCCATCGCACGGCCGCGGAGCAGAGCGGACCACAACTCCCAGCGTGCCTTGCAGATTTCCACCGCCCACTTCCTGCTCAAGCGCCAGGAGGCGCAACAAAAGGCAGCAGCACCCGGTGAGGTGTGGGGATCATTTTCAAACATACCAGCTCCAGGAGGGGTCGTTTTCTCTGCACCAGCACAGCGCCACTGGGTCCCTGACGTTGTGGCCGCCCCCGCCGCTGTGCAGCGCCATCGCACTGCCGCGGAGCGGAGCGGACCACAACTCCCAGCGTGCCTTGCAGATTTCCACCGCCCACTTCCTGCTCAAGCGCCAGGAGGCGCAACAAAAGGCAACAGCCCCCTCCGCCTCGCGGACGCGCGCGGGCGGCGCCGGGCGGAGCCCGGGCAGAGGGCGGGCCGTCTGTGGCCGTCAGGGGACGACAGAGGACAGGACAGGCCGGTCCTCTAACACCTCAGTCCAGAAATGGGTAAGAGAAAACTCCAGACATCGCTTACAGGGGGAACTAGCAAAGTAAAAATTGCACGCAAAACGGTGCTCCCGAAAGCATTTTGACTTACCTAACATCTGCCGTGGGGAAGCTCAATAAAGAAATCGCCCAGAAAGAACGTGAGCTTGGCTTAGAGGGAGTTACGATTGAGCACAACGAGTCAAGGGTACCCTTAGAACCCAATATTGTCGTTACTAGCGCTAGTGATAATTTACCCAATGTTCAACATCCTGTGCATCATGAGCACCCTACAGGGGCACCTGACTCCCCTGTGCCTGCCCAAACCCCGATGGGGGGCGCTAAAACATGTAAAAGTAGGAAAAGAATAAGATCTCATAAACCTCCTCCCTTTCAATACAGAGCCAACATTAAGTCGCGACAATCCTCAGCTAAGCTCGAAGGCTCAATTAAAGACATGATTGAAAGGGTATTAACAGACACTATCGAATCTACACTCATCAAGATCTCGAGTGACATAGTCGAAACCCTTAAAGACTGTGTAGCAGGCATTATGTCCCGTTGTGAGAGGATGAACTCCCTGTTGCTCCAAAAGGTGACAGAGCATCTAGCTTTAGATCCACCGCACGCCACAGGGCAATCAACCCAACCTATGGAGGTGACCAACAACGGAATTACAATGCCCAATCCAGCACCTTTGCCACAGATTCCATCAGTGATCTCAGCAAGCAAACCTAAATCTGTCGGAAATATCCCACACCCTGCCAGACAGAATAACTTGGATCCCAACACAAATAATAGCGAGGCAAAGGACGAAGCTGCTGTTACAACACCACACAATAGAACGGGGAATGGTTTGTATCCCAAGCCTATGGTAAATTTACCCCCTGAGGCTACTCCTTTCGTGGCAGTTCTGGTTAATGTCCCAAGACCAATCCCGGGAGTGTCTGAAACACAATTAACTCTCATGGAAAATGTCAAGAGCTGGTGCGACAAAAACTGCACAGGTCCTAGTGATGTTTCTGCACATATAAGTTTGGCGAGAAGAGTTTCTTGGCTGGGTCCGACGGCCAAACGCTTCCCTGACGATTGCGTCATTATCAATTTCAGGAATCCACACGTCTGTACAAGACTTTTTTGGGATGCAACTGACATTATCCAAGGACAAATACGTGCGGTCCCACTGGGCTTTTTCTATCCCCGCCCAACACAACAAGCCAACCGGGATATAACATATAGGAATAACACCCCAAGACACAAAGTGCAACTAGCCAACTGGGCCACTCAACCACTTAGCTCCCAGCTGTCCCTAGAGTGCAATCTCCAAGTAGCTCAGACCCCTGGCCTGGAGCTTAGAAACCGTTTTGATGCCCTTATAAACCTTGATACTAACACCTGACTGGGCACCAAGATGGGGCTGTAGGAACCTCCCGGATCCAAAGGGGCTATCAGATCAGTCAAGCTAATGACATGGAACATTTCCGGCCTCCAAGCCAAAAGAGATGATAAAGAATGGCTCCAAATCATTAAGCAACAGGATGTTATTGCACTACAAGAGACTTGGGACACTGAATGTAACTTCTGGGTAGAAGGATATGTATCCTACTTTAAAGCTGCTCAAAAGTCCAATAGGGGCAGAAGTAAGGGAGGCCTAGCACTTTTAATCTCAGTAAGCCACATGGGGGCGATGAAAATTATAAATATCAATTCCCCTAACTGTCTTATTCTGGAGGTCTCGATGAGTATGGGGGAAAAAATCTTATATGTAAATTTTTATAATTCAATAGAAGGGCTACAAGGAAGTGAAAATATCCTAATGTTGGCTGATTTTTTAAATAATTATAAGATGAGTCAATCTACTTTGGTTTAATATATTGTTTTTGGTGATTTTAACACACACCTCTGTCAACTCAACTGTTATGTCGGCAGTTCCTATGTTGATGACTATTTGACCCATTTGCACTTCGAACACTCTGCAAAAGGGGGCGCTTTAGAAGAACTGTTGATTGATATGGATGAAGACAGAGTGGTAACTTATAGTGCAAGAGGGAGCAATACCATCATTGATTATATTTTTGGGTCACCTAGTGTTCTCACAAATGTCATCTCATACAATGCCATTATAACGGCATTTAGCGACCATAATCCGGTCGTTATGGAACTGACTAATTTAAATCCAACCATAATAAATCATGACCAACAGTTAACCTACCCCAGTGTCATCCGGGCCCACGACCAAGGTAGACGAGTTAAATGGTCTAGGATTAACGTTGAGGAATTTTTTACTAATTTGTGTGATAAAGTAAGTGTGGAACTAAATATATGCAGGGACCCTTTGACCACAGGAGGAAATGTCACAAAAGCCTTTGAAACCATATGTAATAATGTTGCTAAGGCCCTTACAAGCAAACCGGCTGATAAGCCACGAAGGGCTCAGGGATGGTTTAACGCCGATTGCTCAAAGGCACATAAAAAACTCTTAGATGCCCTAAAACGTAAGCCACGTAACTTAATTGAAATGTCAAAACTAAGGAAAGAATATAGGAGTACGACCGAGGCCCGTAAAAGAGAAATAAAACACACAGCCTGGGAAGCACTTTATGACAATCTTACTATAAGGGATAGTGCAAAATTTTGGTCCATAGTGAACTCCCCTTTGTTTAGCGGCAAAGAGAATGAGCCATTAGAAGTTAATATCACTGAGAAGCAATGGCTAGATCACTTCGAAAACATCTACGGAAGTAAGACCATTACCACCCCTTTTACTCCTATAGATCCCTTACCTACAGACACTCCACTTAGGGTATCGGTAAAAGAAGTATTAAACGCAATTGAAAATACTGCCGGCGGGAAAGCCCCAGGCCCGGATGGGGTCCCCGCTGATATGTATAAAGCACATCCCTACATATGGTCTATTGTACTTGCGAATGTTTTTAATTTAGCATGTATGAATCTGTCTGACATTCCGACCACTTGGTCACATTCGGTCATCATTCCAATTTTTAAGAAGGGGCAAAGGGGTGATCCCAGGTGTTATAGACCAATATCGCTACTTGATTCCTCATTTAAAATTCTAGGTAAAGTCATTTTAAACAAAATTAATTTGTGGGAAAAGGAACATGCAATTTTATGCAACACGCAATATGGATTCAGAACAGGGAGGGGGACTGAGGAGCAGTGTCTTAATTTATACATGACTGTTTGTAAATACACTGTCGCATCCAGCGGGTCTATCCACCTAGCTTTTATGGACCTGTCCACAGCGTTCGACCTAGTAAATAGGTCGAAGCTGTGGACGATTCTTGCGGAGCAGGGTCTGGACCTTGCTCTGATTAACTTTCTAGCTTTTTTGCACAGCGACCTGACTGCATCAGTACGGATGACCACAGAAGGCAAGTGTACCACTGGGTTTAGATCAGTAAGAGGAGTTAGACAGGGGTGCATTCTGGCCCCCATGTTATTTTCTTTGTATATTAACTCTCTGTATTCTGTTCTTAAAACAGCTACCCCAGATATACCCAATATGGGAGGGTCACCGTTGCCGGTACTGATGTACGCCGATGACACGGTCCTCATTGCCAGAACCCCCAATGGTCTACAGTTGCTTCTTGACTCGTTTGGGGCCTTTATGAAAAATCTAGACTTGGTTGTAAATATGGAAAAATCGCACGTTATGTCCATTGGGAAAGGTAAAAACACCACAAAAACCCTACGATGCAATGGAGTGATTTTATCCAAAGTCAAAACATTTACATACCTTGGAGTCATCTTCGATGACATGGGTACCTGGACCCCGCAGGTTGCAAATAAAGCAATGGCCATACGGCGGTCATTTGCAGCGATACTGAGTTTTGCTAAGAGACTGGGGGGTAAACCAACTGAAGCCATCCTCAAACTGTATAGAGCCAAAACCCTGGCTCTGGCTAGATATGGGGCAGGGATTTGGGGATTCAGGGACTTGGCACTGATTCAGAAGGAAGAGAATAGGTCCCTGCGCTCACTATTAGGCTTACCACAGTCTACACCCATCTTCTCTGTCTTAACTGAACTAGGGCAAGGTTACATTGAGGATGCCCTTAACCTGGCCCCACTACTTCTTTGGGTGAAAACGTGGCAGAACCCGAACCTGATGTTAAACCGTCAAATTATTGCTGACTGCATGGGGAGAGACAGAGTTAAAGATATAAAATGGTTAAGCTATATTAAGTCTGTTGCTACTCATTTGGGTTGTCCTGATTTGTATAGTAATCCTGAGAGGCTATGTAAAGAGGATGTCACATGGATTAAAACACATTTTATAGAGTCTAGGAACATGCTTCGTGAAGCCCAAGAAATAGAGAAAACAACTGTTAGGGCTCACTACACTGTTGTCTCAACCATGACCATCCAGCCTTATCTGAGGGTAGTGAATAGGCCATACCACCGGTGGCTTCTCACAAAATTTCGTTTCAATCAGATGCACCTCCTTCTGGGTGATTATCCAAAATGGAACAAGCCAAGGGATCATGCCCCATGTAAATGCGATTCTTTCTCTGACCAAGACCTGATCCATTTTGTATTTTTTGTCCTTTTTTTGCGGAGGGGAGAGAAAAATATTTACTACCGATTTTGAGAAACAGGGGATTTATGCAAGTGAAACCCGCATTGCTGTTTTTACAAATTATGGAGACACCGATTGTTATGTTTGGGGTTGCTAGTTTTTTGGTTGCAGCCATGAGAGCTAAACGACTTAGATCACTGAACACCTCAACAGCTGATTGAACCATGTAAATATTGAGATGTAGCATATTATAAAACATATTTCGTTATGATTTGCATAAATAATGTTGCTCCGTATAGTTTTAATTTGTTCTGAATATGGCAATGAACTACCTCTAGAATATAAAAGTGATGTCCTAATCAAGGGATTTGATCTATCCACAAAGTTAAAGTAACACCTGAACCCGATTCATCCTGCATATATGTCCTTTTTAATGTCCTTTTTTAACATCTTTTTTAAATGTATACTACATAATGTACCTTCTTGGTGAAAAATGAATGAAATGTACGCCTACCTTTTTGTTATATGTGTTTCTGTGTTTGTAGTATACTTTTATGATTTTAATTAATCGAATAAAGTACTTTTGACTTGACTTGACTTGACTTGTTATTATCTGTATTTCATTAGAAAATGAATGTGTGGTTTTAATTTGTACGGTATATGCTAGTAGTGAACTATAATATTTGTTATTTTTGTGTTTTACAGATTCACAATTTCATCAAAATTTTAAATTAAGATGCCGACCAGAATTGAAAAAAAGAAACTCTATAAACGGACTTACAGTTTGAAGAAGAAAAGTATAGAATTATTTTCAAAGAAGGAGAGGACGGATACAAAGAAGAGTGCTCCTGGTAAGCAAACTAAAAAGTTTTTTAAAAGAATTTTGGGAAGGAAAAATGTAAATATTGAAGTTCAGAAGAAGAAAACGATATCACTATCTAAAAGGAGATCTGGAGTCAAAGATAATAATGTTTCTGGAATTAGGAAAGATGAAAGTCTGTACAGTAAAACCCGGAGTAATCAATTCAGCCAAATCAGGAAGCGTATTTTTTACAACAGAGTCGTATTTATTACAAAAGGAGAAAGTTTCTAAAAGAAGATCTGCTTTTCTTAAAAAGAAACAATATATAGAGGGTATCGTTGAACGCGCATTTGAGACAAAAAGAAAATTATTTATTTTAATACTTAATAGAATAAATATTTTAAATAAGGCGATTCGAGTTTTCAAAGGTAAAAGTAAATGGAAGAGACACATAAATAGGAGTAATTTTTGTAAAGTGTTTTCTGGGAAGTGGATGCATACTTCAACTTCTGAGCCATTTTTTAATGAAGAGAGTTACTTTCAAAGTAACAATCTGTTGCATGCAGTTGACACCAGTGGTCGAGCGTATGAGGTGAAGGATGGTTGTATTATTGAGAAAGAGAAAATTGTGGTTAGAAATGCAGAAGATGTTATGGCTAGAGAAGCTTTAGAGGGACGTCCTAATGCTCCTGTTTACAGTTGGAATCGTAGTAGCATTTGTAGTGTACGACAGGATTCAATTGATTTCTTTCGCAATTTCTTACGTAAGTACACTAAAGAAAGTCTAAAAAAAAATTAAAATGTTGCAAGAATTAGATCAATGCAGAGTGCACGAGAAAATAGGTCTGCAAGGCCATTCTCCGGCTTGTCTCTCTAAAAAAATATGCCAGAGTGTCTTTCATCACTTCCGGATGTTAGCAGTGCATCATACTAAAATGAGAAAATTAGTGAGAAAGTTGTACTATGCAAAAAGTCCAGCACTTAAACTTAAACAGTTAAATAGTGCTCTTTTGTATGGATGTGAATTAGATGTTAAAAAGATTTGTGCAGAAATTGAGGTAAGTTATTTTGGTCCAGAGGAAGATAATGCAGAAACTGATATAATTATAGAAGGAAATGTGTTAGAAAATGTTGGAAATGTACATATTGAAAATTTTGAACAGGAAATAATAAAGTTTAAGGTAATTGCAGGTGAGAAACCAAATTTTTCTTGTGTCTGTTGTCGACGCATTCATTACAAAAGTCAAACGAGGTTAGTTGATTTATATTTAAAAAGTGAAGATGAAAGTAATGGTCAATGGAAAGATTTTGCAACTTATTTGTTGGTGGAAAACTATTTTGATTTGGGTTTTGAGCAACGTGTTTGTAAATATTGTTATAATAAATTAAATGAAAATAAAATGCCTGCTAGAGCTGTTCATAATAATCTAGAGTTGGTAAATATTCCATCAGAATTGATGGATTTAAATACTTATGAGACGATTCTGATTCAATGTGTACATCCTTTTCAAGCTATTGTTCGAATGGAGCCTAAGACTGGTAAATTAAATCCTTCAGACTTACTAAGAGGATTAAAGGGTAGAGTTGTGTATTTGCCTCTTGATCTAAAAAAAATATGGAAACAATTGGTGTTGAAAATGTAGAAGAGGAGCCTCTAGTTATTCTAGTTAATGGTGTACCTACAAAGAGTAAGAAAATCTGGCAAGATTTAGTGGATGTTAGGAAAGTGAAAAAGGCAACGTTGTATTTAGTGCAAAATAATAAGTATTACAAAGATGTATACGTAGAACAAGAAGATGTAAGTGAAGAAGAGGATAGTGATTTGTCTAGTGGACAAATTGAAAAAGTTGATGTATCCAGATCTGAAGAAAGTTACGAATATTACAGTGTTCATCCACTGCATTCCAAAGAAGCAATAGGGAATGCTATTGAATTATTTCAGATAAAAAAGGCGAAAGGAAATCCTATTAGTGTCTGGGAAGAAAGTTTGGAAGGTCGTTGTTTTCCACAGTTATTTCCTACAGGTGAAGGTACACGATATGATGATCGACCTATGCAGATTCCTGCATCTGAGTACCGGACAACAAGATTATATGCAGAAGATCCAAGGTTTCGCCAATGCATTCCATATTTGTTTCATCTTCTGTTTGAGAGTGACTTATCTGGTCTGTCTTATGCAGTAAATCATATCTTAAAAAGTGGTGTACATCTGCAAAATATTTCAGCAAAGGAATTTATGGATAAAGTGCAACAGAAAGATAGTGTTTTGGATTCACATCTAATTAATTTAATGGCTTGTCAGCGGGGTACTAATGAGTATTGGTAATGTCGTCATGGAGATTTGAAGTGCATGCTTAGAAACTTAGGAGCACCAACATGGTTTTTAACTCTAAGCTGTGCAGAGTATGCTTGGGAAGATTTAATTGAATTTCTTCGGGAGGCGAATGCAAACATAGAAAACATAAACTACAAGACACCTTGAGAACTGTGTTCATTAGATCCAGTTAATGTTTGCAGATATTTTAATCATAGATTTGAAGCTATGATGTCTTTCATTACAAACAAGAAAAATCTGCCTCTTGGTGAAGTACTGGATTTCTTTTGGAGAAAAGAATATCAAGCAAGAGGTGCTCCTCATATTCATATGCTGCTATGGATCAAGGATGCTCCTAAATTTGGAATAGACTCGGATGAGACTGTACTGTCTTTTATTGAACAGTATGCCACTTGTGACATACCTAATAGTAGAACTGATAAGGACTTAAGAGGAAAAGTGTTACGTTTTCAAAGTCATCGCTGTGGAAAATATTGTCGGCAAAAATTCAAATCAAAGAGCAAATTTTACACCAAATGTCGCTTTGGATTTGCACGACCGGTACTTTCAAAAGGAAGAGTCAATAATTTGATGTCATGTTTGCGACATAATATCAGAAGGAGGTCACCTAAAAATACGTACAATTTAAGAAGAGGTGAAGAATCGAAATATATTAATGACTATAACCCAGTCATTTTGTCCATGTGGAATGCTAACATGGACATACAATATGTTGCAGACAACTCTATTGCTGTGGCTCGATATGTAACGTCTTACATCACGAAATCTGAAAAGACGGAACTGAAGGAGATGTGGGAAGACATTTCTCATGAAAAGAGCCTGAGCAAGAAATTGTATACATACAGTTTGAAGATGCTGTCTCATCGAGAAATTGGAGCATATGAATGTTGTGACAGATTATCATCAGCAAGTCTTTATGCGAAATCAAGGACTATTCTCTGGGTGAGTTTGGGGCTAGCAGAAACACAAAACCGTGTTCTGAAACCTGTGCAAGAAATTGAGTATTTAGCCCAGAAAGAACCAAACAGTACAGATATTTTGAAAACAAATATGTTGGATACATACTATCCAAATAGAAGTACTCTGCTTGAAAACATTTGTCTGTATGAAATACTTCAAAATTATACTTTTAAAAGAAATGTTACGGAGAATATTGATAAATGTGTACATGCTGTAATTGGACATGAAGGATGTCTGGTAAAACAAAGAAAAGGACACTTGATAAATCATCGGAAACTGAGTTGCGAAACACCTGATAAAAGAGAATTTTACTATTTTGCTCTTTTGCAACTCTTTAAACCATGGCGTAGAGAAGAGGAACTACTTGGAGACTTTGATAGTTATGAAGATTCATTCAACGCATCTAAAAGTAATATTGAATGCGGGCGCGCGAGTTATAGTTAGCTGAAGTAACTATAACGGGGGAATTTCATTGGTTTTATATGAGTGAAATGTCCAGCTAACTATAACATGTGTCAAACCGATGGTTTTTTCAGTGAATTTCATAGGTTTTTCAAATGCTACTTCCTAACTATAACGTGTGTAAAGCCTATGGTTTTTTCAGTGAATATATATATATATATATATATTACCTACTGGCGGTCGCCAGTAGGTATATATAGTTAGAATTTTTTCTCTATGGAACTTTTGAAAATTCTATGTCTAATGGAAAGGGGCGACCATTCGGTCCCCCCGAACGTATGGCGGAGTACCACGATCCCCCCGGGAAGCCATCTTGGGCGGGAGGCGCGTCTCGGCTGGTATGCCCGAAGCGGCGTAGCCGGGGCGCGCTCTTTTCCCGCCCTAGAGGGGGCTGGCCTAGACACTGACGCGGCCGGCCACGCCCTGTGGGGCAGGCAGGGGCGGGTTTACGCCCGCCCTGAAGACGGATAAAAGGAGCAACAAGCCAAGAAGGCGTCCTCTTGTTCCTGTGCTCTAAAGCTGCACCTCTTCGCTGCACGTGAGCTCGAGACGGAACGAAGAGCCAATTTTGAGCGTGGTAATCTTTCTTTTTGTCTTACAGATACTCTGTCGGAGAATGCCTAAGAAAGTCGGAAAGCGAATGAATACCGACCAGATGCTGCGTGTCCTCATGAAAGAAGTGACCGATCTGAAGAAACGGATGGCGGATCGAGACGGGGAAGGGGGACCGAAACGACCCTTGGCTGGAGCTGCTCCGGGAGGAAAAGGCAAGAGGCCCAGAAGGGGCGCAGCTGGGGGGGACGTCCCGGTTCCCCGTGCCCCACTCGAAGAGCCATCTCCGGTACCGACAGGGGGGAATCCGATTCCCGTGGTGATCACCCCCGCGTCCGGGGAGGATATGCCGCCCGAGCTGGCAGCACAATTAGCAGCGTGGTTGGGAAAAGAGAGCGAGGGCGCCACGGCTGACGACGCAAGGGTGTTGATGAAGCAACTGCGTGAAACGAGGGAGGCGGCGAAGGCATCATCGCCAGTTTTCACGCCGGCAGCGGCAGTAGAGAAACCACCAGGAACAGGTCCAGCCGCAGTTGCAGCTTCCGGTTCAGGTAAGCGGCCATTGCCGATTGCGAGGGATGAGTCTGCTCCCTCACGAAGGGAAAGGTTGGGTCAACATGTCCCTTTGGCTATTAAGGAGAAGATATGGGCAGATGAGTATGTAAACATCTTCTCGTTGCTTACAGATCATTATGAGATGGAGCATGTTAAGAGCCAAAAGGAGCTCATGCATCCGAGTGTTTGGCGCGCAAAGATGGCCGCCTTTAAAGTTGACGAAAACATTGGCAATTGGGGGAAGGCGTGGGGAATTTTTACCTCCATCGTAGGTGAACGTAGACCTGAGTTGCTTTCCGAATTGCCGATATACCAGACACGGATCATGGAATATTCCGTATCATATGGGGGCAATCAGTGGTTCTGTTACGATAATATTTTTAGAAAAGCGAAAGAACATGATAAAAACTTAACGTGGGATTGTTACGATTCTGTTTCATGGTCAAAAATGGTGAGTACTGGTATGTTGAAAGTACTATTAGTAGGGAGTAGCGGGGGCGAGTCCTCCCGCCAATATGCCGGGACCCCCTTTCGATCAGGTACAGGTAACGAATACAACTCGAGGCCGAACGGCAACACAGGAAAAAAGGGGATCTGTTGGAACTTCAACAGAGGTAAATGTACGAGGCCCCAGGGGTCATGTAAATTCCGTCATGAATGTGGAGGGTGTGGGCAGCCATCCCATCCGGAGTCCATGTGCAGAGCCAAAACGGGTGATAACGTGGGGAGGGGAGGCGCCAAACAGGTCTAAAATAGTCCGAGGGGCGCCTTTACCTTCTCCGGTTGATACCCTGGCAATGATTCCTTGGCTCAGCGAATACCCAGATCACGCTTCCGCTGGGGTGTTGAGGAACGGGTTTTCATATGGTTTCCGCATCCCAGTGGGGGAGTTTCGGGGTGTAAGACATTGTAAAAATCAGATATCGATCTTGCAACATACGACCGTGGTACAGGAAAAGATTGGGAAAGAGGTTACTCGAGGTCGAGTCGCCGGTCCATTTAATGAGCCACCGTGTGCTAACTTTGTTTGTTCTCCTTTGGGGGTGGTCCCTAAGAAGGACCCGGGTGAGTTCCGACTGATACATAACTTATCAGCCCCACGTGGTCTGTCCGTAAATGATGCAATAGACCCGGATGTGTGTTCGGTGCGGTACGCATCTTTCGATGAGGCCGTGGCCATGTTGAATCGCCTAGGGCCCGGGGCGCTGATGGCAAAGTCAGATATTGAGTCAGCGTTCCGGTTGCTCCCGGTACACCCAGACGATCAGCGTCTCCTTGGTTTCATGTTTCAGGGTCAGTATTACATGGATAGATGTATGCCAATGGGTTGCTCTATTTCTTGTGCATATTTCGAACAGTTCAGTTGTTTTCTGCAATGGGTCTTCACAAGGAAGACGGGTTTACAGCATGTCATGCATTATCTCGATGACTTTTTGTTTCTGGGGGCGGCCGGGGGTCCCGAATGTGGACAGGCTTTGAATGAATTTTGTACTTTAATGAAGCATTTCGGTGTGCCACTGGCACCAGGTAAGACTGTGGGTCCCTCGACTTGCCTCGAGTTCCTGGGGATCGAACTCGACTCTGTGGAAGGTTGTTTTAGATTACCTAAAGAGAAGGTGATAAGATTCAGGGCTGCCCTGGAAGCTTGTATTAGCGAGTCCAAGGTCAGGCTACATCAGTTGCAACAATTGGTGGGACAGCTGAATTTTGCCCTGAGAGTCATGCCGATGGCCCGCCCCTTTTCTCGCTCGATCGCTCAAGCCATGGTCGGCCTGAAGGAGGGTCATCATCGCACACGGTTATCGGCAGAGGTTCGTCAGGACATGCGCATTTGGTTGGCATTTCTGGCGGATTTCAATGGTCGAATTGTCTGGAACAAACCGGCGGTGTCCTCCGAGGAGCTGGGGCTGTGGACAGATTCGGCAGGGAGCACTGGTTTTGGTGCCATATTCGGCACACGATGGTCGGCTCAAAAATGGCCGTTATGGTGGCATGAGTGTGGTCTGACAAGTAACATTGCCTTTTTTGGAACTTTTTCCCATTCTTGTGGCCCTGAGAACTTGGCCCGAAGGGTTCAGAGATCACTCTGTGGTGTTTTGGTCCGATAACATGACCGTGGTTGAGTGTATCAACAGCCAGGCAGCACGATGCAAATGGGTCCTGAGATTGCTCAAAGAAATTGTGTTATTGTGTATGCAGTTGAATGTACTATTCAAAGCAAGACATGTGCCAGGGGTAATGAATAAAGCGGCTGATGCGCTTTCTCGTTTTCGTATGCAGGCCTTCTGGGGTTTTCTGCCCACAGCGGACCCGGTGGCGGCACCCTTCCCCGAAGCTCTCTGGTCTCTCGGTGCCCCGAATTACAGAACCTCGTGGGAGAGAGTTTAGCACCCAGGACGAGGAAGGCATACCAAGGGGCGTTCCGATCCTACTGGGCCTTTGTGGGGGATGCTAGGAGGGAGCTTTGGGGACAGGAAGATCTGGTAGTGGATTTTCTTCTGTCCTTACATCAGGCAGGCAAATCAGTGGCTACGGCCCAGAGGCATCGGGCCGCCATTTCCTTTATGGCAAGGGCTCATGGGATCCAGGACCCGACTGCGTCTTTCGTTGTACAGAAAGCTCTGCGTGGGTGGCAACGCCTTGAGGGTCGCAGAGTAGATTAAAGGTGCCCGATAGGTCTGGATAGGTTGGCTTTGTTGTTATCTGTACTTCCTGCTACATGTTCATCCCAGTATGAAGCAGTGTTATTCCGAGCCGCTTTTGTGCTAGCATTCCATGGGGCTATGCGGGTAAGCGAACTGGTGGCAAGGAACAAGCAAGATACCATGGGGGGACTGTGCCGTGAGCACGTCCAAGTTAGGGGGGAGACAATGACTGTCTCTTTTGTCAAGTCCAAGACCGATCAGGGTTCGATGGGGGACTGCATAATGATACGAAGGATTCCCGGATCGTCCATGTGCCCGGTGGGTTGCGTTGAGGAATATTTAGCGCAAAGGGTGGCATCATGGGGGGGGGCCTTGTTGAGACACGCTGACGCCACCCCAATGACGAGGTTTCAGTTTCAGCGGGTGCTAGCGATGTCGATTTCTGCCGCGGGCATGAACCCCGGCGAGTTTGGGACCCATTCCTTTCGGAAAGGGGCTGCTACTGAGGCTACAGCCAGGGGTCTGAATGTCGATCAAGTCAAACGTGTGGGGCGTTGGTCCTCGAATTGTTATAAAAGGTATGTGCGGTTGCACATGTTGTGAAGCTGTAATGATGTACTCACGCTTCTTGTTTTTGTTTGGTTTCAGTTGCGCGAGCCTACGAGGCGGGGCGGACTGTGCAGTCGACCCAACACCGGGCCAGCGGTCAGACATCACCGGCTGCGAAAAAGGAGGTGTGGGTCGTGGGCCACTCATACGTGAGGCGTGCCGCGGACGTATTCAAAGCAGGTGACATGATTCACGTGGCTGGGGAATACGGGTACAGTGTGTCCTTCTACGGAAAGGGCGGGCTCTGTATTGACCAGTTTCGATCATTTTTCGAGGGTTTGTTAGGGCGGACAAGGTCACCGCCGTCTGTAGTCATAGTACATCTTGGGGGCAATGATTTGGTGACCACTGGTAGACGACTTCTTCTTGAGGCGATGCTTTCCACGGTAAGTTGGTTAGCGAGAAGAGTTCCAGGGTGCTCAATTGCATGGTCCCATATGATCCCACGGAAAGTGTGGCGGGGGGCTCTTTCGGTTTCTGCTCTGAATCACTCAGTGAGGAAAATTAATAATAAAGTGAGTAGACTGTTCCGTTCAAGTACACTGCATTCTATTTCGCATGGTTGTATTAAAGGGGACAGTATGTATTTGGGGGATGGTGTTCATTTGTCTCGAATGGGGAACGAGTTACTCATAGGAGACCTGGTAGCCTGGTTGAAAACTTTAATACATGACCTTTAGGCAGGAGTGTTGTGGGGGGTCCGGATAGCCGGTCAACTATCCGGCCTGTGGCGGTAAGGTCATGATCGGTGAGCAGTAATTGGAGGATCCCTATGGGTGGGCGTCACCCATTACGGATGGGAGCGCTCAGGGGAGGTGGCCATTGGCCCCTCAACGGGGAGGCGGTACCTTCTAAGGATGGGCCGCCGAAAGAAAAGGAAAGGCGGTCAAGGCCCCTTCCTGGGTAGGAGGGGCTACAGCCCCCTCCTGGGGAATTTCCCGGGGCCAGGACATCTGCGACGGCAGATGTGGTAAGTTGTGTGGGGTTTGGGAGGGGGTCTACGCTACCTTCTAGATACCTCACACGTGTCCTCGGACGACCTTTAAATGGCGTCGAGTTTATTGGGGCCCCCGTCAAGTCAAGGGAAATTGGTAAGTGCACTTGAGGTACACCTCTGTGCGGTCGCCCCTCACAAGTGAGGGGGATATGTCTGGTTTAGGGATCCTGACACCGGTTACGACCTTGCCGTTGGCCCTTAAACGTTAGGATGTACAATTTCAAGTAAAATGTTTTGTAGGATGTTAGTTCGGCTAGGAGAACCTTTGTATTAGAGAATATGTTAAGGTTAGCCAAACATCGCAATGTGGAAATGAAATTGTACACTAATATGAAACTGTTATTTTAATGTTTTAATTTTGTTTCATATTTTAATAAATACGGCCGGGAGGGTTACTCCCTCCCGTCTTCCAAAAGTTCAGAACCGTTTCCGGTGTCCCATCCTTGGGGATTGTGTTGAGAGGGGGTGGCGGGTATCTCAGCCATATAACTTTGGCGTTTGCGGACGGAATCGGCTGAAATTTTCAGGAAAATGGCACATTTTTGTTCATGAGCAGCCCCTGAAAATTGGGGGGGAGTTTCGTCAAGGGGGGGCCGAGAAAAAAGGGGGTCCCAAAACGCGTTTTTCCCATTCATTTTCCATAGGGCGTTTGGCCTCACTTTTAGCTCGAACGGCTGAATGGATTTACACGAAACTTGGCAAAATTGTAGGGATTGTTAGCCCAATGTGCCTTTGCTGGGTCTCAATATATGTGCTCCAGTGGATTTTGAAAAATTAACGTTTAAAAAAACAGATATATCTGTGACAGCGTCCCGGATAGCGCTCCAGATCGCGTACTTTTCACGTAACGGAGCTTTGCGAAGCAAAGCTGATTGGCTCTCCAGTGTCTGTCAACATTCTAAACAGTCCGGTGCGGCCGCCATCTTGTCTCTCGGTAGGATCGAGAGACAAGAGGAGGAGAAAAACGAAGGGGGAATTTAATGAAAGGGGGCAAGATAGACTCCTCTTGACCCCCTAGGAATGATGTTGGGGTTATTAAAGGGTCCCGTGGGGCAAATAAAAAAAAATAGATTTTTCGCGGTAGAAGCGCTTCTCGGTTCGCGAACCGGGTCGCAAACTGGTAGCGAAACGTGAATTCGCCATTTTGTGTTTCGATTTAATTAAATTACAAGATGGAGGAAAAGCAATGTGAGTATTAGGTATAAGGGGGTATGGGAGACGTATCCTGACCCCCTATGTTTTCTGAGGGTGGTTGAGGAGGCTCATATATGTTGATACTTGTCTTCCAGCGGTTGCGCGTGAGCATTTTTTTTTTTTTGCCGCTTGACTTCTGTTAACGTTCGATTCGAAGGAAATCAGGAAGTGTTGACCGCCATTTTGACACTGCGAGTAAATATATTGTTAAAAATAATTGTTATAAATCAATCCGTATTGATAAACATTGTCTGCGCCATCTTGCTCTTTTTCCAATGTCACACTTTTGTCGTGCACGGCAGCCATTTTAGATGCCTTGACCAGACCCACTCTCTGCACGCCGCTGATCCTCAGCATGGCTCTCTACCCTCGCAAGCATCTCCCCCACGCACTGGTCACCCCTGCTCTCTCTCTCATGCATGGGCCATAAACCTCCCCCCATCTGCGCTGCTCTTCTCTGAGTATCACACCCTGTGCCCGCCCGACACCTCCCTTTCACCCTATTCACTACCGGACCCTCTGACACTCTTCTTCCTCTGTGTCTGATTGTCCAGGCCGGTCCCAGGCTATCACCTAGCCCTGCGGATGTAGTTTATGGCCCCAACTGTAAAGAATCACCCCTGTTCAAAGGAGTTACAGTAGATCAAGGCCCCCACCTCATGAGATCCATCACACCACACGCGTTCCTACTATCTGATAACGATCCTGTATTGTGATTGGGGAGGGGATTCTCACTGTAAGGGTGTGAAGGACCGAGCCTGAAGCGGAAGATTCCAGGGATGCCTTTTTGTACATCAAAGTCTTCACAATTATGTGTCACATTAAAAATATATAGTACTCCAACAAAGTAGTAGGATTATAACACTTTAATAACTTATAAATATATACAATGCTCCAACAAAGTAAACATGTTAAAAAAAAACTTTTTAAACAACTATTTACATGACATTGCTTTAACCAGGATAGACAAAGAAATGACACAGTGATGTAAAAGTTTCTGAAAGAAATGCCAAGAACGTCCCATGTGAAAGTGAATTTTATCTGGCAATTTTTTTCTTTTCCTTCTCATGAAAAGAAAGTTAATGCCAGGTTCGTTACCTGCCTCATCTGCAAAAAAAAAACTCTCGAGAGGGACCGAAAAAAAATATAGCTATGGTAATCATACCATGCATCGGCACATGGAGAGGTGGCACCCTCTTAATTATTCTAAAGCACAACTTCGAGATTTGGTGGATAACCCCCGACCGGCAAAAACATCCACCAATGACTTAGCAATAAGTGAGTCAGAGGCAAGGGAAACGGTCCCAAATCTGCAAAAGAACTTTGGGCAGATGAGATTGACTTGTGTAGCATGTGGAAAATTAATTTCATGCGGAGAGATGAGTATTACTTTAATAAATAGATCATATGAAAATCATCAATGTCCAAAACGTCCTAGAAAGTAATTTTTGTCATTTTTGAGGAAGAGAGATAACCTACAGTGGTACGGGGCCGTTTTCGTTCGTACTAGGGGGGCCAGGTGACATTCCTTCGGGGTGGCTTAGGGGCATTTAAAACAACTTCCCTGATACGGGTAGCATATAAAGTAGAGGCTAAATACCAGGATCTTTATCGATTGCTTTATGCTGTACAAAAATTAAAAACACATACAACAAACCTGGACCATTCATATTTTCAATGTTTCTGCGTACTATACTTTTTAACCCTTAACTAATTGAGCTGCTTCATTTCACCTGCTTTAAAAAAATTAAAAAAAATCGGAAACAGTGGCCATTTATTCTAAACTTACCAATCTACGCGTTACAACTACGTTTGCTTTTTCAAAAACCTTTAATAAAAATGTTGGTGCCCAAATACGGGCCTACAACCCCGTGGGCCGGCCACGGAGCAGGCTGGAACAGTAAATGGGGGGGGTGGGGGGTATTTATTTGTGGAAAACATAACAGAGAGTCAGTGGTCGTTGATTTCATAGTAAAAAGTGCGACAAGTGCAACAAAATCATATCGATAATTCATTGTGAGCAAGTACCAAAAGTGTCGACAATTCGAACCTTCAATAATAAATACAGTACTCAATGATGCATTAGAACTTAATATCAATTCATTGTTCGAACTTGTAATCAGTACCCGTCCCATGTCAATTCATTGTTCGAACGTATAATCAATACCCATCCTGGATCAATTCATTGTCCGAACATATAATCAGTCTTATCCCATATCAATTCATGTGCTAAAAACTGCATACATATCTCATGATATCAAGGCTGAGCAATCGGGGCACAACAAGGAGTTGAGAGTTTCATTTGTACCGGCGCCATTTTGGGTGAGGTCAGGAAGGTCCAAGTATAGTCAAAATGTCTCCACCAACTCGTGGTTGGACCAGGACCTCTTTCGGCAGTCCAAAAGTTTTCGTTGAAGGGTAGCAGAGGGGACTGCCGACATGAACCATCAGTCAAAGTGGGGTGGGAGGCAACAATCTCTCCTACCGCGTCATACTGGTGTCCCACCGGAACTGATAAAGTTGGTAGTCTTGCAGGATTTTGGTCATTTCAAGACTGAGGCCGGCGCCGGCATGAGCGCGCCGACGTCCCGCGGCTACGTCGTGGTCGTTCCGTGGGTGATCATGGCAGTCATTCCCCATCGGGGTCGGGGGCCCCCGTGGCTCTTATAGAATCTTCAAAGTTGAGGAGAACGTTTCTGGGCGCAGGAAACTAGAAGCGTTGTTGCATCGCAACAGTGGACGAGACCCCCGCTGGGTGAGCGGAGCATCATTGCCTCGCAATAGTGGACGAGACCTTTTGTCGGGTGAGTGGAGCGCCGCTGCATCGCAAGAGTGGAGGAACCCTTGTCGGGTGAGTGGAGCGTTGGGGGTGCAGCTGAGGGGCCCCCACCTGGGGGGTGGGAGAGGCTCGTTCGTGCCGCCTCTCCCTCCCAGCGCACCCCACGCCGACACCTGGCGTTGATATCCGTGATGTCTGGACCAGGCGATAAGAGGGGGGGGGTCGGAGGCAGAGGCAAGACATCCCCCCCGTGGCCTGCAAGGCGGCAGAAGAAGTGAATCGGGAGACCAGTACATTTCGGGCCATCCACCCCACGGCTGATGGCGGTTAGCCGGGCCCCGCCCTGCACGTGTCGAGGCCTCATCTTCCGGATGGGCGTAACCGTGGCCCTGTTGCACTTCGGGAGTCTCCGGAATGGGGGTAGGTATCTGCTGATTTGTATCTATTTCATGTTACCGTTAATGGGCGTGGCAGGCGGTGGGACAGACATGCTTGGAGCAGTGGGGGGGTGGCGGAGCCTAGCTACCTCGTGGCTTCCGTAACGTCAAGCTTGGCTTCTTTCACCACTTCCATGTTTCTTATTTCTAGCGAAGTCAAAAACTCATCAGTGGCCTACTGATTTTGTTCGATTTCTTTCCCTTCCTTTTCAAGTGTGTTTCATGCTAAAGTTTCTGTTTAACAGGATACAGTGATTACTTCGTATTTTACATATGTCTTCTTTATTAGGGGTACTCTCCGGTTGAGCCAGATGATGTACCTCTAATAAATGGTCCGGGTGGAACTAGTTTCTCAATCAGTGGGGAGTAGATGGGCATGACAGATTACAACGGGGGACAAAGGTCCGCATTACCCACCCTTCACTACTTGCAAAGACTTTACAGAATATTTCTATTCCACGTTATTTGCAAACAGAGAATACCTCGAAAGAACTATTCCTTGAACAATAAATGTCCAGCCAATCAATCAATCAGTGGGGAGAAAAACAGGCATGACGGATTACAACGGGGGACAAAAGTCCGCATTACCTATCCTTCACTATCTGCAAAGGGAGACAGAATATTCCTATTCTTCTCTGTTTGTAGACAGGGAATATCTCAAAGAGCAATAATCGATAAAAAATTAGTAGGATTATAACACTTTAATAACTTATAAATATATACATCGCAACAAAAACAGTAAACACCTTAAAACATTTTTTATTAAAACAGTAGCAACAATGACAACTAACAGTAGTGATATCCTGGGCGGGTGATGGAACTGGGATTGTTAATGGAAAAAGATCTACAGAGAAAGCTATTGGTGATTTATACTTCTCCGGAAATTTAAAACTCACAAATGTTTTATATGTGTAATCGTTTCAGGTCAAACGCATTGTGGAAACATGTTCAGAATGGAAGAATCACCAAAAGGCAAAAAGTACACTCATGTATGAAAATCTTATAATTAATGCTTGACTGAGGCCAAGGAGATCAGAGTGCATGAGTCTCATGCTCGATCGATTGAGCTAGCTATCTGCAAAGACTAAACAGAGTATTGCGACTCTGTGCTTGTTTGTAAATAGAGAATGAACCAAAGAGAACCAATTCTAAAACAGTAAATGCTTGGATAACAATCAATCAAATATAGAGAGAAGCAGGCAAGACGGATTACAATGGGGGCAAAAGCCTGCGTTAACTACCCTTCACTATCTGCAAAGAGAGAGTACTCCTAAGACAAAAGAGGGGGGAGGGGGAGGGGGCGCAGCGTTCAAAGCACATCAGCGTGCATAAACACGAAAATGTTTTTACCTATCACGTACTTGACATTTGACAGCTTTTGATATTTGCTATTAAAAAACCATTGAAATTCACTGAAAAAACCATAGGTTATAGACCATATATAGTTAGGAATTAGCATTTACAAAACCTTGAAAATTCACTGAAAAAACCATTGGTTATAGACCATATATAGTTAGGAATTAGCATTTTCAAAACCTTAATTTACTCGCACAAAACCATAGAAATACGCATATATAGTTACTTGCAATAACTATATATCGCGCACCCGCAATCCACTGCTGATGATGTCACATATTACATCATTCATGACATGGTCAGTGACATCACTGATGACATCTCAAATGACATCACTGATGACATCACTGACATCTCAAATGTCATCAGTGATATCTCAAATGACATCACAGACAACATCACTGATGACATCAATCATGTGATAATACGATTAACCTCTTCAGACTCTAATATAACCTTAGATACACTCATAGTAAACAGACATTCACAGATTGTCACTCATCCATGGAGTTACTCATACACCTAGTCAGTCATGCAAAGAATCAATCACACCTCCATTTCATCAACTATACAGTTATACACACCTGACTTATTCAAACATATTCTAACACATATTTACTCTCTTATACAATCACTGATACAAGTTTTCAATGATCCATGCAGCCACTGACACATTCACTAGCTCTTATACAGTTATTTATATATGTCAACTCTCACATGTACTGTGTTTTACATATGTACTTACTTTGACATGTAGCACTGAGATATCCATTCACTCACCAATACACTCATGCACACAGTCAACCACCCAGACAGCTGTTTCCACATGCAGTTTTGAACCCATACATCTAGTGAATCAACTGCTCACACATCTATGCACAGTCACACACCTCCCAGACACCTACACACACACACTCGTTCTCCCATAAAAATACTTGGGCAACCAATCAATAACCCATATAGTTACTCATATAGGTACTGATTAACACATGCAGCATCTTACACAACTATAAACCAAAAACAGTACCAGTATTGCCTACCTAATTGAACTTGGACCAAAGATGATCACTCGAATCGCTGAATGAAACAGTGACTCTCGGAGAAAAGTTTTGTCCGAAATAAATCAAATGATTTTAATTGTTTTTACATCACATGTACCATATCAATGAGCAATTTTTTGTTTTTTTAGATAAACATTTAGATAACTCCACAAAAGTATGTCAAAACAACAAAATGAAACGGGTAAAAAAGACACTTTGAGGACAAATTGACAACTTACATTCAACATTTATACGGGACAACACACTGATATATATACACATATAAACATTCGAAAATTCTATTTACAACATGATTTTTGAAAAGCATAGCATTGGAAATAAACAACTAAGCAGTTTTCATGTGCTTTAGAGTAAATCGAAAATTCCTAATGCTGGATAGAGAAGGTCTACGCGTTTCGATGACCCCTTGTTGTGGGGAAATCTCGTCAGGACCAAGAGCCTGAGAATGGAGAAACAAAATTGGGTCAACTAAGGGGACCGGACTCTACCTCTCAACGTATCAGTGGGGGTGAGGGAAACTTATCCTACCTTTAAGTTGCTGGGTTCTCTTTTGAAAGTGAGACTGTAATAAAAACAAAACCTGTTTTAACCTCTAATTTAGAAACAACGCAGAAAAAACCGCAATCGCATTTTCCTGATTATCACATTCACTCGTGAGTACTTACATAGTGTTGCGCGTGACGCGCTCTCAATGGATGTTGTTCTCATCAATTAGTGGTGGAAGTGGAGATCTACAAGAATGGAAGGACTAGTCAGGGATCTAATGGTTAGGCTGGTGGCGGCAGCTGCTATCGGTGAAATGGGAGCTACTTACATATAGTTGAAGTGTGGAGACGGAGCTGTTTCCCGGATCCGCATGGAGAAACGCCTTTTTGGATTGATTGATTCCTGAAAAGAAATTGAAGGCTAATGTCAGTTTCCTTCGGGAAGTGTTACTGTTCAACCACGGTTCTATCACGGTGTTCCGATATACCTGTTAGTTTGTAGTATGATGAGTATATCTGGGGGTCCACGCTCTTCGGTCTCTGTCAATGAATGCAGTTACCGGCACCATCCAGTCGATGTCTCTAGTCTCGTGTGTCCTGGTTTTTAACTCACTTCCTGGTCCTGGGGTTTGTGGGGATTGTAGTTTTTTGAGATTCGTCGTCATGGAGACGTTGTATGTGTCATGTGACCTTGTGTAGTCAGGCTCACAGTCTGCGCAGGAGACGGTAACCCGAATCGTTTCATGTATTTTAGAAGGGTATTCATAGACGGTAGATCTCAGAGAGTTCGTTAAGGCCATTTGTAGCTGTATTGAACTTGACTATAAGCATAGCTTCGTGGCGGGATAGTTTCGCCTCAATATCTCCTCCTCTGGGGTCTTTTTCAATTTTTGCAATGACTGTCCATTTCAGATCCTCTAGTGTATGGTCGTGACTGATCCAATGGTTGACAAGTGGGGCAGTTGTGACTTTCTTTTTTATCCTTGATTTGTGTTGAGTGATGCGGCATCTTATCTCCTGACTCGTTTTGCCAATGTATAGCATATCGCAAGGACATTTTATGCCATAGATGACGTATCTTGATTTACAGTTCGTAAACTTTTCATGTTTCCAGAACAGTTGCTTATGTTGAAACAAGCATCCTTCTTCTGTACTTGCGCAACAAATACAAGATCCGCATTTGTGGTGTCCCTGTATAGGTGGTAGTCCTAGCATGGTGTTAATAGTAGGTGAGTTCTGCTTCACTGCTGCTTGTACTAGGTGGTTGGCCACGCTCTGGTCTTTTTTAAAAGCAAATAATGGCTTCTCTTTTAGTGTCCCAGCTACATTTTCCACTAGGTGCCAATTTTGTAGGATGGTTTTCTTGAGTTGATTAGAATTGGGGCAAAATGTTGAGACACATACTATCCTGTTGAGAGTTGGTTTTCTTCTTTTTACTAGTACTGTTTCTCGGGGGATCCACCATACTCTCTTCATAGTTCTTTTCAATAGTTTAACGGGATAGCCTTTTGACGCTAGATTGTCTGTCAGGTTGGAAGCGTGGAACATGTATTCGTCTTTAAAATGGCAGTTCCTTTTTATCCGCAAGTACTGTCCGAATGGGAGGTTTTCTTTTAAGTTTCGCGGATGATTGCTTTTAAAATGTAAAGCCTTGTTTCTGTCTGTCAATTTTTTGTATAGTGTCGTCACCAAGCCTTCGTCTGTAGGGTATACCTCGACATCGAGGAATGACATTTTCACTTTTGAAAAGTTCATGCTGAATTTTATCTCTTCTGTGCGTGTATTAAGCCACTCATGAAATTCCTTTAGATCTTCTTCTGATCCTCTCCAAGTTAAGAAGACGTCGTCAATGTAACGACTCCAACTTGTGATTCTTTCAGAAAATGGATTTGACTGGTAAACAAATTTCTCTTCATATAGTGACATAAATAATACAGCCAATTCTGGGGCGAACGGACACCCCATGGCTACACCGCTTATCTGGTAGAAAAACCCCCTCTCTTCGCATCAGCTACTTTGAGTACTACGGCTAGGAATCAAAATGAAACCGAGAAACTCTTAAGGCTAAAAAAGAAACAAATCCGCACAGACCTGCACGGTCACTTCCTCCTCCAGCATTTGAGAGCTGGCACCATCCCAGGAGGACTCCAGATCAAAAATATCCCTGTGATATTTACAGACGACCCGATCTACAAAAAAGGATACAGTTTTATTGAGACCAAGTGTAGCCGAGACCTCATGGTCCTAACGGTTGAGACGGCACAAATGACACAGACTGGTCAATTGAATGTATAAAAAACAAATGTGCACCTACAAAGAAGAGTGCATGCATACTCTATACAGGTTTAAAGCAGTACATGGCCTAAGGCCTACTTTGCACCATGAATACTTGAGTACTGACTGGATAATTACAGTTCTGCAACAAGAGTGTCTGTCTAAATTTGGAAGAGCTTCATTTTTAGCACAGTGCATACATAAGGGCATTCCTCTGAATACTTCACTACAATACTGAATCAGCAATCACAAAGAGTTTGCTGGAAGTGTAAGAACATAGACTGGATAATAAAAGCTATATACGTTTCCCATGCATACAAGACTTCATGCATAGTGTATAGGACTTTGAAGCAGTCCATACCCTAAGGCCCACTTTGCACCATGACTACTTGGGTTCTGGCTTAATAATTACAATTCTGGAAGGAGAGAGTCTGGAAAAATGTACAGCAGCTTCACTTTTAGAACAGTGTATACATAAACACATAATGCTGAATGGCTCACTGCAATACTAAAATAGCAGTATCAACATGTTTGGAGGAAGTGTAAATATACAGACTAGGCAATTGAACGTTTAAAAGCCAAGCCTACAGGTGCATAGAAAAGGGCATTTATTATTTAATAACCTTCCCAAAGCCCCAAGCGCCAGCACACCTTTCCGAGGGTAGGATTGCGATCTACAAATGCTAGATTAATTAAGAACCATAAAAATAACAAATATTAAACCTTTTTTTTTCTTCTAATGTAACGATATTTTTTTAAGCTAGATGCTTTTAATCATGAAAATGCAAAGAACACATTTTACTGAGTAACACTTTTTAAACTCTCCAACGTATATAGCTAATAATACCTTATACGTGTTACTATCAAAATCGAAACATTTACAGTTTGAAACTTTTCTGAACACGTGCAGACAAATAACAGTTAAAACGTGAGCATGTGTAAAAGGCAAAACATGCCATCTACATAGGTGGAGCCACATCTTCCTTCCATAGACTACTAAAGAACAAAAAACTATATAAACCACACCGACTGTGCAATTAGTTTCGTTTTCCCGAGTTGTTTCTGAATCGCCAATCTCTGTTGTAGGTTCCGTTCTCCAGCATCGGATTCTCTTTTTGCATCAACAAACGTATTCCGGAGTTGTAAGTTGTTTCAAGATGGCATAGGCATAGTACTCAGTTATAAATTGTGACTACTTGTCAATATTTAAACATTTATATGTAGAAGAAAATGTTATTGCATGTTTTTCCTTTTTTCTCTGTAACGTCAGCAGCTTGTTCTTAGAAACAGATATATTATAACAAATATTACTCCTTTTCTGGATCATTTTACCTTATTTATAGTGACTTTTTATATTATAATATTGATACTGTACTTCGCTCGAGAGGTGTTGCTAACCCGTCGACGCAAACCCTGAACATTTACAATCAACGTGCCAATGATACACGTGTTATTATGTTTCCCCCTAGAGATCACATACTGTCAATATGTATATTATAACATTAACAGTCTTAGTGATCCTAGTGGAATTCACAATCCGTCGTCACAAACAGTATCAATAAGTAAGCAACGTTACCGGCTTGCGGCTTTCAGTCTATTTTCCCCTTGTGATCATATGCTGTCAGAATATATACATATTATTATTCTCACCGTCATGATGTCAGAGGAGTTTATGACCCGTCGCTACGGAGATCTAATTTTTTCACCTCCCGGAGAAAAGAAGTTCAGTAAATAATTACTTCTCGAAACTATTTCATTATGGATGTTCTGTTAAATACATAACTTTATTTTCCTTTTCTTTTTACTGTAACAATGGCATCAATCGTTATTTTAAAATAGATTGTCCTATCGGTACAGAAGAGGAATGGGAGATTTTTCAGTGCCCTCTGTAATATAATTATCAAATATTTATAAAAACTTGATCAGATATTTTTATATGCATACTTTGTTACTTAAAATATTTAATAAAACCTACATTTCTGAAAGTTATTTTCTAATTTCTATTCTTATTTGCGATTCCTCTTCACCTTCTCCCTAAAGAATATATACGACCTGTACTATATATATTATATATATTATAAGAGTAATATTCTATATATTCTTTGGTGAGTATGTGATTTATTCGCGGAACAGTTTGCAACTTGTAAACACTACAACAGCATGTTTCTGAATTGTACAGATCACTAATTTTAAAAATAATAATGCATGCATTTCTATGTAATATGAAACAATTTTGATTTTACTGTTTTACTTGTTCTCTTGATCTGAGTAATGTAGTGCGGGAGTGTTTGTTGTAGCACTTCTATTCTACTTTATCTAAAAGTAACTGATGCCCTCTTACATCAACAAGAATGTGGGGCAACACTTTTACAAACTGTAGCACAAAAATGAACTATATAGCCATGCTTAACTGATATTTTATGAAATTCCATTTTTAATTGTCACCCCTTTCATATATACTGCGACAGTTTCTGAAGAAAGTTTATTTGTATTTACTTAATAAAAACTATTTCATACCTAGACTGAATTTTTTGCTGCCCAACCACACCTCCCCATCATGAAAGTAAACACCACATTATAAGTAAATAGTAGTACTAAGAAGTATGTCACCTACAAACTTGATAAAAGAAAACAGCGCAAAACACTGTCATTTTTCCGCAGTGATTTATACACCACACTGCAATTATATAAATGGCCCTTGAAACATATATAAAATATAGTTTACCTCATAATTCCTCTCTGTCACCTTATGGGCACTGTACACAGTTAATAGTTTTCCTAACCTACCCTCTACTACTTTCTTTCCCCATACTCCTTTGGAAAATGCATCACAATATTACTGACAACAGTGAACCGTTCCCACCCAATAAGGAGCAAACTTGTGTTCGGAACACTTTAGCTAATAAAATGGCCATGTTCTCCAAAGATGAGCGGAATGACTGCTAAGCCTTCTACTTTTAATACTTTACAGCCAATAAAGGAAGGAATCCTTAACAAAAATTTTCCACAAACTTCTTCTACGACTAACGGTTCCTATGAAAAAAATAAATATAAATCTCCAGCACAGTAAGTATTTCAATTAGCAACATATTGTGGTGAACTTTTAACCTCTGCACTCACACAAATGATCCATGAACAGTTATTATAGCAACGGGCAGAAAAGTAGTGGCTGTTCAAAAAAACTTTATATTTCCCTTGGATCCTCTACAAGACAGAAACAAAACCAAAATACCACATTTGCAACACCTTTGCACAGTTTTTTTTAAATAAAAATAGGCCCCAAGGTGGGGGAGGGGGAGGGAATCGAGTGGAGGAGAAAGTGGTCCCCGGATCTCCGGGGGGCCTTGATTCCCCCCGCATACATATAGTTAAACATCTGGGGGAGTAGCGATCCCCACACAGGGAAGACCCTCTAGGCCCCATTATGAAAAACAAATAGGCCCAGAGATTCGACACCACCCGGAGGCTAATTAACAATAAAGCGAGCTTCACATTTTTTTTTCTTTTTCACCCAAAACGCGTTCCCAGCGTTTTTTTAATTGAAAAAAAAATCCTGTGTGAGTCATATACGGCGCCCCGTACACGGACTCCACGTAAGATTCTAGTTATTTAAAAACATATAGCTATGTATTTAACCGCATGCGCGCTAGCGGGTTTTCCCGCTGCGCGCAGAAATTTGAAAATCGCGGGTTACGTGACAAAGCCAGCTTATCATGCGCGCAGCGCAGGTAACGCCCATGACGAGCTGGCTTTGTCACCAGCATCGAAGGGGTTAATGTACATATTAAGAGAAGACATTATCTGGGATAATCGTAAAAATAGTTTTTTAAACTGTAAAAAAGCGTATATTACTTTTAAAATCAATTACGGAAATATCGCACGTACATCGTAAGAGTAAAGATAGTTTGAAGACTTATACATTTTATAAAACAATATAGCACTGCACACTAAAGAAGAAAAGTCAACACAATTATTGACACCTACCCCAACATTTAAAAGTCCCTGGGGAGGTGATAAATTAATCGAGACTGAATACGTTAGTACAGTCTACTGATTACGGTACCAGAAAAATACAGCAACAGTACAAAGCCCAGATTTCCATTGTAGTGATTTCTTAGTTGCAGGTCTAGTTGTCAGATCTCGCGATCCCTGGCTTTATGCATTGATTGAGGGTGTTGGCAGGCACCAATCTAGTGCAGCACGCATACCATACAAGTGATCTATTTTGATTAACGGAGTGCAATACCACCAACCATTTATTATTAGTTTTCTACTGCATACAGCAAAGGTAGACGCCGTTGCAACGCCACCTCTTCTAAGTCTCCGAGCGGGAGAATGCTGTAATTTAGCGAGACCGTGTGAAACTGTCAAAAGGCTCGCAGATCCCTTCAACATTACAGTATAACGTCACTTATTCACAGATAATCTTCTACCACTGGAAGTTAAGATTCCATAGGAACTATTTAACACACGCAATTCATACCCCAACCAGTTAGTTAGGCCCCTGACGAAGGGGTGTAAACCCCGAAATGCATTGGGTTGTGAACTTAACTGTGTTGTATATCAATTGATCAGTGAAAAAAATGTATGATATAATGCATTAATTGTGTATTGTTTATGTATGTATAGTAATGAATTATGCTTGATTCATTTGAACCTAATATGAAATAGGATACAAAACATTTTTTGAATTAAATGTAAGGCAAATGTAAAAATTTGAAAGATTCATCTTTTAGCTAGTGCGCACTCGAGTCCTTGTGATCTCGCGATCCCTGGCTTTATGCACTAGTTGTCAGATCGACACACACTCTTTCATGCCTGGTATACACCCACACCACACCTATCCAGAACATCTGTCACTACACACGTGACCCTATGTATAAAAAAAGACGGGGCGCATGTGTTCTACGTCATTTTAGAGTTGTTCCTAAAGCACCGAACAAGGGGCCCACTACCACATGCGTGGCCTCTTTGGTCACTGAGTTAGAGGTGCCCGAAGCACTGAGCGGGTGAAGAACCTGCGATGATGATGATGGGAGCACGAATATGTCGTTAGCCATAGAGATATCAAGACTCGGCACCATATATGAGACATCTTTGTTGTAGATCGGAACTACCTCATGAAGAAGGTGTCTTTTCTATGAAAAGGTGAGCAGTAAGGCTTGAGTATGCATTGGAAGGAGTCAAAGGGTTGTAGCTGACTACATACAAAAATGCGACTTAGTATTTTAGACGAACACACTCCTACATAGTGTATTAATTTACATGTTTAATTTTTTTCCCCAATAGCAGTAACGTTTTTATAACCGATGAAATGTCCGGAATATATTTACAATACAAACATTTTATAGAAATCTGAAAAACAAACGTCTATAAAAGCGCTATATTATCTACCTCCAAATTAATACAGCAAGAATTACCAATCATAACTTAGACCTTCCTTAGGAGAAGACCTCTGCTAAGAAGAACTGCTGTTTTTTGGTGATTCCAGACCTGGTTGTCTTGAATCTTTTCAAAATGGCTACAAATCAACCATCTTTAGATTCTGAACATTCTGACACTGAAGAATTTGTTCCAGAACCTCCCCCTCCAGAGAAATATACTTCTATTGTCTGGAAGTTTTTTAATTTACTACCGGGGCAAAAAAAGGTAAATGCAACAAAGGTTACCTGTAAAATCTGCAAGGTGGTCCTCTCCAGGGGAGACCCAAATAAAAAATACTGATGTCAAACAACTAGCATGAGGAACCATCTGTTGACAAGGCATCCAGTGAACTTCTCACAAGAAGAAATGAGAAGATTACGTGAAAATTCTCCTGCACCACAAGCTGTTGCTAGCACATCTGGGGCAACACCATCCACTTCCACATCTCCTCCAGATATACGTCCCCAATTTGGGAGAGTGAGGATGCATTGCGTGCAATGCCACCATTAAATTTCTTATTGGGAACAGTCAGTGGACCGTGTTTGTCGTGCCATCGACAAACACCATTCCTAGTTTCTTTTTTTTTCTCCTCATAGATTTTGGTCCAGTTCACTTTTTTTTCCTGTTTAAAAAACAAAACACTAAATCGTTCAAAAAATAATAATATATGAAACCTCAAGAAGAAAAAAAAAGATTTTTTCAGCACTAACTACTCTGGTAAAAAAAGAGCTAAACTTGTAGGATAGTGTGTGAAAGTTTACATGAATGTATGTCTAGTGGATAATTGACTGAAAGAATGCATTTGTGGTGTATGGTGAATGTATAAGTGTAGAACTATAAGGAAGTGCTGCAGCATGACACTGTAAAGTGTTTAGCAACAGCGTGCTGTGGTACTTCCGAAGCACAGGGATGTAAAACATGTACATAAATATGTTGCAAGTCTATGCTTCCCTCTGCGCTGTTGCTTAAACTGCAGCCATGTGGTGACACAGACACCCTTGCGCCATGGTGCAAGGATATCTGTGTTGTATGTATTTGTTTTGTGCAAAAACACACACCTTTCTGCACAAAAACAATTTGTGAAGCTATTTTTCTCCTTCAATGTACACTGTACATTTTAGCATACATTCAAAGAGAAAAAATGAAGAGAAATGAAAATAATTTTCCTTGTGCCGTGCTACACCAATTGTAGAATGCTGCAGCATTCAGACAGATATCCAGATTTATGATTTATGATAATTCTGGAGATGTGTCTTGTCCTATGAGTGTTCTGTGCAAACACGCACAGCAATACCCTTAGAATGCTCTTTCAACGCAAAGTGGTATTTATAATAAGGTTGTATTTACATGGAGAAGAAAAGGAACACCGACTGCCTTTTTCTCTCTCTGTAAATATGAAACAGTGTCTTGTGCTGTAAGTTTGATGTACATGCATACTATATATTTATTTATTTTGACATTTTTATAGAACGCGAACAAGATTCTGACGGATATCAGAGCGCTATACAACCATTAAAAGTTACTAATACATGAAATATAACATATCCACACATATGTACAAAACATATTGTAAAAACGCATAGTAAGATGTAACATCCAAAAAATGTCTTGTGGTTGAGGGTGCGTGTGCATCTCGGCACACGGTTTCAGAAGACCATACTCATGTGAATTTGGCCATGAGGATGGATTTTACTTCCTTTTTAAAAGAGGTAGTGGACGGGTTAAGTCTTGTTTCTGGGGGTAATGCATTCCATATTCTGGGACCCATCCCAGAGAAGCATCTGTTCTAAGTTTTTTTCTTATGGAATTTTTGTGGTTTCAGTAGTAATTGTTTTGCATTTCTTGGGGTTCTGGATCCACCTGAGATCGTCAATTTCTGTGCCAGGTAGCTGGGTGTTTTGTGATGCATGGCTCTGTGCGTCATGCACGCAATTTTCAGTTGAATTCTAGCCTCCTGGGGTTGCCAATTCAGGGATTGTAGGTCCGGGGAGATGTGGGAGCTGTGTTTAGACGTAGTTATGAGTCTTGCTGCGGCATTGATAGACGCCCTTAGTGGTGCAGTTGACGCTTTGGGTAGGCCACAGAGAGAGACACATCCATATTCTACTCTAGGAATAACCAGAGCCTGTACTGCTTGCTTAAGGTCATTGTGTGGTAGGAAGGGTTTCAGTTTCCTTAGTGTGTTTATCTGGACGTCTGCTCCCTTTGTGGCATTTTTGATATGCTTTTGCATGTTGATGTTACTGTTCAAAGTTATTCCTAGTGACTTAGCTGAGTCCTCAATGGTGGGTTGAACATTGAATGCGGTAATATGTTTGATCCAATCTTGCATTTTGGGGATTTGGGCCGGAGGAGCTATTAGTAGGAATTCAGTCTTTAGGGCATTCAATTTGAAATGATTTTCTGCCAGCTAAGTTTGGGTACTCCTAAGCTCTGTATTAAGTAGTTTGACATCCTTTAGGGTGTGGATCTTGAGGTATAGTTGTGTGTCATCTGCATACATGTGATGGTACACAGACAAAATATCGATTTTTAAATATCGATATACCAAAATATCGAAGTTTAAATATCGATATACAAAAATATCGAAGGTAAGTAATATCGACAGTCTAAATATCGATATTGGTATGATATCAGTAATATCGAAGTTGTAAATATCGATGTTAACAATATCGAAATTAATAACTTTGATGTTACTAATATCAATTTTTAAATAAATTTAGTGTATATTATATTGTATTTATTATGTTTTATTATTTATTTTTAATGTAATGTAATTAAATATTGTCTTTTACTACTGTAGCGGGTTGTGGGTTTATAGGGGAATAGGGTGGGAAGTAATTTAATTATGTTAAATTGATTATTAATTAGTAGGAATTATTAATAAATTAATTGAGAATTAATTTTTAATTATTTTTAATTAATTGATTAATTGAAAAATATATTCTGTAGCGGGTTATGGGTTTATAGGGGAATAGGGTGAGAAGTAATTTAATAATAATTAATTAATTGATATATGTTTGTACATATTTAAATTAATAATTAATTGGTCATTAATTTCTATTAATTAGTTAATTAATTATTATAATTTTTTACATATTTATAATTATTAATTAGTTGGTAATTAATTATTATTAATTATTTTATTACATTAATTATAGTAATTTTTTATATATAATTTATTGTTATTCTTAATTAATTAATTGGGCAAAATAATATTAATTATTAAATTAAATTAGTTACAGCAAATGTGCTAATATATTTACTTTATTGTTATTGTTAATTAATAATTAATTGGTAATTAAATAATATTAATTAATTTTGGGTACAGGGGTATTTTTAGGGTTCAGGGTCAGTTTTCAGTTCATGGGTATATGGGTATTTTTTGGGTTCAGGGTCAGTTTTCAGTTCATGGGTAAAGGGGTATTTTTAGGGTTCAGGGTCAGTTTTCAGTTTTTGGGTAAAGGGGTATTTTTAGGGTTCAGGGTCAGTTTTCAGTTCATGGGTAAAGGGGTATTTTTAGGGTTCAGGGTCAGTTTTCAGTTTTTGGGTAAAGGGGTATTTTTAGGGTTCAGGGTCAGTTTTCAGTTCATGGGTAAAGGGGTATTTTTAGGGTTCAGGGTCAGTTTTCAGTTTTTGGGTAAAGGGGTATTTTTAGGGTTTAGGGTCAGTTTTGGGTTTTTGGGGTACAGGGATATGTTTAGGGTTCAGGGTCAGTTTTCAGTTTTTGGGTAAAGGGGTATTTTTAGGGTTTAGGGTCAGTTTTGGGTTTTTGGGGTACAGGGATATTTTTAGGGTTCAGGGTCAGTTTTGGGTTTTTGGGTAAAGGGGTATTTTTAGGGTTCAGGGTCAGTTTTGGGTTTTTGGGGTACAGTCGTACAGGGTAAAAATAAAATAAATTTAAATTAAATCAATTAAATGAAATTAAAAAATATAAAATTACATTAAATTATTACGTTTTTAATTTATTTTAAATGTATATGTATTAGTTGTAATTTTTTAATTATGTTTTAATATTTTTAATTAATATTTGTAACATTATATGTATTTTATAATTATTTTTACATTATTATTAATACATTTAAAAAAACGATATTTTTAATTTCGATATTTTTGTACTACGATATTAATTTTTCGATATTTTTGTACTTACCTTGTTAGGGATAGGATTCCTATATTTTTGACTTCGATATTTTTGTTCCGATATTTTTGTATTTCGATATTTTTGATTTCGATATTTTGTCAGACATTCACATGTGATATTGCACATTAGAGGTTTGTAAAATTTCGGTGAGAGGTTCCAAGAAGAGAATAAACAATGTTGGGGATAGTGCGGATCCTTGTGGGACTCCCAAAGATACTGGAACGGGCTCGGGCAGGGTATTATTGACTTCAAATTGTTGTGTCCGATTTGGGAGAAATTAGGTGAACCAACTTAACACTGTCCCAGATATGCCCATTCTGTGTTTCAGAAGGTCTAGCAGGTTCTCATGCTTGACTGTATCAAAGGCTGAGGAGAGGTCAAGTAGGATGAGTAAACAGGATCAGTTTTGATCAAGTATTTGCAGAGCATCATCAATAAGTGTGTCATGGGTGATTCTGTGCTATGGCCTGCCCTGAAACCTGATTGGTGTTTTTTGAGAAGGTTAAAATAGTCAATATGCTTTGTTAGCTGTAGATGCACACATTTTTCCAGCAGCCTCGCTAAGGTAGGGATATTGGAGATGGGGCGGTAGTTGTTTACGTCCGAGGGGTCTGCTGTGGGCTTCTTTAGAATGGGTGATATCTGGCCTACTTTGAGGGTATCTGGGATGCACCCCTGTTGAAGTGAACTGTTAATGATCTTGGACCAAAGCGGTAGCAGCAGTGGAGTAAGGTCTTTGACTGCGTTTGCCGGAAGTGGGTCAGAGAAGTGATTAGCGGGGTTCACAGCACTGAGTATTTTTCCTATGCCATCTTCAGAGTAGGAGGTAAATGATGACCAGTCTGCATCATTTTTTGTGTTGGACTTTGATGGTATCAGTCTTCAAGGTGAAGAAGGTGGAGAATTCTTTACAATTTGGCTGCGGGCATTCTATACCTCGTGGACAATGTGGTGCCTCCTTGGATTGGGTTTTGATCAGATAAAAGAGTTTTTTGGGACGATTTCTTGCCTAGTCAAGTTGTAGAATGAAAAAGTCGGCTTTGGTGCACTTGATCTTTTGGTAATATGCGTTCTATATGTACTGAGAATCTTGAGGTGGTTGGCAGATGGTATCGGCCTCCAGGCATGTTCCGAAGTTCTGAGTGAACGCCTGTCCTCATTGAGAATACTGTTGTACCAAAGTTTAGAATCTTTCATAGAGACTCATTTATTTGCAGAGGTGCTACCTCGTTTATTATAGATGTCATGGTTGAGAGGTAGTGGTTGGTGAGATCATGTACTTTGGCAGATCCTGCGGGGGGTAACAGTAAGTTGTGACAGGAGGGAGGCAAGGTGTTGGGGTTGAGTTTTTTCAGGTCTCTTTTCCACACCTTTGGTCTTGTGTATTGAGCTGAGATCAGTTTCACTGTTTCATTAATGGTGAAGTTGATGATGTGATGGTCTGACCAATCGCAAGGTTGGATCGATTCTAGCTGAATGGAGTCTGTTTTAGAGATTATTAGGTCCAGAATCGAACCTTTGTCGTGTGTTGGGATGTTACAGAATTGTGTTAGGTCTAGGTCAACTAGGGAACTCTTGAGACTGTTCACCGCTGTATCGTTCAGATCATCCCAATGGAGATTAAAGTTTCCGAGGAATATTTGGGCATTTTGTCGCCCTGTGTTTGAAGATACCATGTCCATGAGGTGTTCGGTGATGGCGAGGATCTCGCCTGGTGGGTGATAGATGATGTGCAGAGAACATACAGGATTGTCCTTGCTAGTGACGCCAAGGCACATGTATTTGCAAGACTGGAATGATGGGGAAATGGCTCTGTTTATTGAGACATTGTTACTGTGAATGCAATCGATATCTCCCCCCGACTTATCGGTTCTGTGTCTGTCTAGTCTGATGATGTTGTAATTGGGTGGTACTAAAATGTCAATGATTGGTGCGGAGGATTCCTTCAGCCAAGTTTCAGTTAGAATTAACAGGTCTAGTTCATGTGTGAGGATGAGTTCAGCTATGTCCGCTGCATGTCTAATGGCCGGTCTGCAGTTTAGGAGAATACATTTGAGTTTGGTGTGCTGATGGTTGAGGAGGGTTCCTGAGTGATAGGGATTTTCTAAGGTTGTTGTTTGTGACGCCTGTTGAGTTAGGTTTAATGGTCCTATGGGGATTGGGGGATAGTAGGAATCAACGACGATGCGGGTGTGGGTGTCTTCATGTAAGTTGGTTCATAAGAGCTCAACAGGGAGAGTAAGTCACTCTCTGAGAGCGGATTGGTGCTTCTAATTGGTCAGGATGAGTTATTGTAGGAGGGGACTGAGGACCAGATGGGACAATGGAGAGTTGTGTTAGGTATGGCTTAGTTTCTGGGCCAGCCAGTTTTGGGGTGTCTTGTTGCTCTAGTTCCCCATGGTTGTCTCAAAAAATGATCATTGAGTGCTTGAAGTTCTTCTTTGATTTGATTCAAAGAAATCATGATCTCATCTAGTCTGGAGTTTTGTGCATGCTGGCGTGTGGTATGTAGCTGTGTTATGAATGTGGCTATGGGTGTGGCTATCGACGCATGCGTTGATATCTGGCCTTGTGTGCAGTTGGTTGTATGTGTGAGTGTGGATGGGAGGGGTGCTGCAGGTGTAAGTGTGTGTATTAAGTAGGCTGTGGGGGAGGAAGGCTGGGATGTGGGTTTAGGAAGTAAGCTAGGGGCCAAGGTGATAATGGAGGGCCCCGTGTTCTCTATGTCCATTAAGAGGGGTGTCGTAATTAGCTCTAACAGCTGAGGTAAGGGTGGTGGTTTAGCGTGAGGGGGGTGGTTAGTATGGGTGACGGTGTTTGGCCAGGTTGCGGAGGCGTGAATGTTAGTGAGGGGCGAGATGGAGTTATCCAAAGGGGGATCTTTTGTAGTGGTTAAGGGGTGTTCGGTGTATACTGAGGGTGCGTAGGTAGCTTCATTTGTGTTGAGTTGGGGGTTCGGTGTGATGGATTGACGTATGTTATTGTAGGGGGAAGTCCGGGGAGAGTCAAATAGGTCATGTGCAGGTGAAGGACGGTCTGTGGTGGCTTTGTTGCCGGTAAGGAGAGGATGTGGGGAATGTTGAGTAATGGCGGAGGGGGTGGCCTGAGTGGCCGCTTGGGGTTTAGACACTTGCTCTTCATGGCTAGGTTAATTCTTATTATAAAGTAGACACATTTCAGTACTATAATCAGAGAACAAGGTACACTTATTAGTACTTATGTTTTTGTAAACTTATAGGACACATTTATAGATTACTGAAAGGAAGGGTTGGGGCCTGATGTGACATTTGCAAACACACTCAGTGATGTGTTTTAAGTTAAGGATTTCTGTCTGTTTAAATCCTGAAATTCCCTGGGCCGTACTAGTCCACCATATCTCTCTATTTAATACCATATCATGTGTGTTGGAGACAGCTGCTCTGAAGCTGTGTCCTATTTGATACCTGTCTGCAATGGAATTCTCTGGCACAAATCTACTCCATCCATCTTCCCTTTTTTCGATTGTGTGCAAACACACACCATTGTGCATTTTTAAGACTTACTTAAACTTACCTCAACAGTAATACACCTATAAAACGCTACACATTTTATTCAGTTGTTTTTTATAACGTAAATTGCATATTTTAGAATTAGGATCTGTGAAAGAAATGAAAATATTCTTATAACATGTAATAATATATTTGTAACAGCACAGCATAATTTTAACATTTTACAAACTAATTACTTTGCCTTTTCTGATGTTCTTAGAATATATTAAATTTCACTAGAAACAGTGATTTTACTGTAAATGTTATCACTTAAAACTATACACCGAGACAATGTGCAAGAAAAAGTCCATAATTCAAACATATACCTTTCCATGAGGCCGAATGGTATTATTCCAATACTTTTGATTTAAATTGTCCAATGGCAATCCTATTAAATCATAATAATTATTTCCTCAGAGGCTGAATAATCTTCCTAAAATTTTGGCTTCAAAAATATTAGTTAGGAATTTGGTAATTCACTAGGCAAACATTGTTTGAAAACCAACTGAGCATCATTACAATGTGTCCAGCCCTTGTCACATTTTAGATAGGCAGTGTAATGTCCAGATGTTGTGGAAGGACCATCATGGAAAATGATTGGTACTGCTACAAAAGTCCTTCCCGATATTGATAGTTGAGTTGCTAATAAATGTTTTATTAAAGTGTCCAATTTTCTCCCATCAGCTGCACAACGTTGCATCATAAAAATTACATATTTTCCATATCTTTGTATAAATAATGTTGAGAACATTTTGATTTGCTGCTTTAACTAATTTATTTAAAGACACTGATTTACAGTCCGGTAATGTCAAATATAGAAATCTTTCATTTTCTACATTAGTGCTACATGCTATAATTTTCACAATGATGTTACCATTCATAATAAAGGCCACAAATATTTTCTATTTCTACACCTTCATTTTCCAATACGGTAAGCATACACATTAGAAATTCCTGAGCATCTTGTTGGATATTCTGCGTAAATTGTGTAGAACCAGAACATACATCCAAAAGATTACGAACATTACAAATGCTTTGTATTTCACTTGTATCAGTTCTAAATTTTTCAAAAATGGAATGCAACAAGGAACAAAATCTTTTTTCCCAATCCTCCATCATTTGCTGTTGCAAACCTTCAAGAAAAAAACCAACATTGAGCACTACATTAGCATAGCAGTTGACTGATAACCAACAATCTCTTCAACAGTGTCCTTTTTCTCCTTGCTTGCAATGACAACATTATCTTGTTTTTTTACCTTCTCTATACCTTCTCTACAGATATTCTCATACCTTCTTTTTCAACCTACTTTATGCTTTTCAAATACAGGATATTGACCTAAATTGGGAGCTTATGTTCTTCTTAACCTATTATACTCTTTTACATAGCTTGCATCTGCAGTAACCTTTGTGTCATCAAAATCATTCAAAAACAAACCAGATAATGTTCTGACTCGCGAAAAAGCAACATATGCCATACCCTCTTTAAACCCAGTATTTTCAATGTTCACCAAAGCACTGTGAACACTGAGGGGCATATTACCAACAACTAGTGATAATTATCGCTATGTTGGCTTAGCGGCGATATTTTTATCGCCGAGCTGCGGTGATTTTTATCGCTTAGGAGCCTTGCTATTATCGAGGTTCATCTCCTTAGCGATAAAAATCGGCCGAAATGCATGAATATCGCTGAAAAGTCAGCGATATTCATGCATTACCGAGCTAATGCTCTTAGCCATGTTATCCACCTACCATTGGATAACATGGCTAAGAACTGCTCAGGGGCAGGTGTTAGCTTTTGGAGATATTTGTGCTTAGCGCAAATATCTCCAAAAGTTGGTAATAGGAGATAGCGATTTTAGCGACTGTTTCCAGTCGCTAACATCTTGGCACGCCGACTTTGCATGTCATTAGTGATAAATATCACTGACATGCAAAGCGGGGCCCAAGATGGTTGCTATCTCCTACTAGCTGTCGGTCACTGGTGTTAGCGACAGCTAGGTAATAGGGAGATAATTTTATCTCCGCTTTCTTGGCTTTTAAAGCCAAAAAAGCAGAGATAAACCCCCTTGATAATATGCCCCTTAAACCTTGAGATTTATGAATAGTCACTGCATATGCCAGAGAAACTGGAAACTGTTTTCAACAGACATATAAATCTTTAACAGGTAAAAAACAAACTGAACAACGACCAATTTGTTTCACTTCTTCAATCTGATCAAATTTAATTTAAAAAAATTCAATACCATCTTTATTCTGATAATTAACAAAATCCACAACTTTGCCCATTGCTCCATTACCTAAACCTTTTTCTACATCCAAATTACGCCCTAAAATTACCCAACAGATTTTACATGCATATAGATTCTTTTCTAAACCAGCACTTTTAGATATCGATTTTTTTAAAGAATCCAATTTTGTTTTCAATTATTCTGTCAAAATAATATTGATTCCTTTATGCTTTATTTTATCGATGGCTTCCATTTTTAATATTTCTTCATTTTCCAGTTTCAAAAATTGTTGGTTGTATATAGAACACTCATGCGGTGTTGGCATTAGGCAGATTACAGATTTGTTTTCTACAATTTTCATGTATATTTTCTCAGGAGCTATATTTTCATTTGGAAACAAATTGGAAAGTAACCTACTCTGCAAAGCTTGTTTGCCATGTCCTATCAGTACACTAATTCTTATATCTTAAAGAATACTTCCATAACCAACATCATTTGCCTGTCGCATATTTGTAATGAGTTCTTTGTAATCAAAATATGACCAAATGTTAACGTTTCCAACACTACCCAGAGACTTTCTGGTGTCTTCATGCGCAAGTGTTTTAAATACTGGTTGTCCTTTTACAGGAGTAATTTGCAATAGATCTCCCAAAACTATGACATTTTTTTCTCCAGAGAACACATCATACTCTGTTTTAATAAATTGCTGCATTCTTAAATGCACAAAAGCAAGCATTACGTTTGAGACCATGCTTACCTCATCAATAATCAGAAGTTTCATTTTCTTCCGCACTGTTGAAACTTCACAACAAGCTTCTCCAGATAGCTTGTGATATTCCAATTTGTTTTCATGCTCCACAGGTAGCATCAGTAAACAATGTAATGTAATTCCTTTAATGTTGTTTGCTGCCTTCCTAGTTGGAGCAGTTACAACACAAGACAAATGTGGCTCAGTTGTTTTCTGTAGATAACTGGTGATTAATTTAATTAAGAAACTTTTTCCTGCTCCAGCTTGTCCACTCACATACATTCGGATAGGTTGAAATGATGTGCATGTCCATGATCAATCTGTTGTGTCACTTGCTGATATATTTCTTTCTGTTGAACAATTAATTGTTCTCCCAAGTTTGTTAAGTCCATTACATCTTCTTGAGCATGATGCATTGCTGTTTCCACCTCATTCATGGAGATTGCTGCTTCATTTTCAACAATTGGTTGTCCTAGTGGATCTTGACTCAGCGCAGCAGAACTTTGACTGTCTTGAGAACTGTCTCTAGCAATCTCAACTGCAATTGTAGCTTCTTGATCAATTTCATTGTTCAACATTTTCACATAATTTGCAAAAGCACTGCATTGTATGGTATCTTTACAATCATTGAAGGAATCTTCATAGCTCTGGAAATCTCCAAGTAATTCCAGTTCAAAACGCCACGGGTTGAACAGTTGTAAAAGGGCTAAATAGTAAAATTCCCTTTTATCAGCAGTGTCCCAACTCAGATTCCTGTGATTAATCAAATTTCCTTTCGTTTGTTTCCCTAAACATCCTTCGGAACCAATGACTCCATATTTTCCATCATAGATCTTCTCTGTGGTATTCCGTTTAAAAGTGTAGTTTTGCAGCACTTCATAGAGACACATGTTCTCAAGATGATGACTTCTGTTTGGGTAATATGTGTCCTACATATTGGTTTTCAAAATATCTGTACTTTCTGGATCTTTTTCTGCTAAATATTCAATTTCTTCAAGAGATTTCAGTACCCGATTTCGCATTGCTGCAAGACCTGGACTCACCCAAAATATTCTTCTAGATTTGGAGAATAGACTTGCAGATGATAACCAATCTGAGCAGTCATATGCTTCGATTTCTCGATGCGATAACATCTTCAAACTAAAACTGTTAAATTTCTTACTTAGAGTCTTCTCGTGAGAAATCTCTTCCCATATTTCTTTCAATTCCGTCTTTTCTGATTTTGTAATGTAGGACGTTACATATCGAGCAACAGCAATGGAATTATCTGCAACATACTGAATATCCATGTTAGCATTCCACATGGACAGAATAACTGGATTGTAGTCATTTATGTATTTTGACTCTTCGCTTCTTCTTAAGTTGGAGGTATTTTTTGGAGACTTTCTTGGGATGGTATGTTGCATAGATGACATAAATCTGTTCACTCTTCCTTTGGATATTACAGGAACTGGAATGCAAAAAGACATTTGTTATAGAACTTATCGTTAGACTTGTACTTTCGTCGACAGTATTTTCCACTTCGATTGCTTTGGAATCGTAAGAATTGTTGTCTTAAGTTGTTTTCTTCTGTGCTTTTGGGTACAGCACATGTGACATATTCTTCAATAAAAGACAAAACGGAGGAGGAGCTACGTCACCAACCAAGATGGCCGCATAGTCTCCCGGCTCCGCCGACCTCCGACTTTCGGTCTGTTATCCTGTTGACTATCCTGGTTTCTCGCACCGGACCCGTGTGTGTGACCTGACCTGTTCTCCAGTGGTGCAATCCTGGAGTTTCTCCCCAGTTGTGGAGCGGAGATACGTCGATGGTTGTGTGAGGCCTAACCCAGCGGGGACGCCGGGGACTCGAGTGCAGGCTCTGCCGGGTCCAAGTTGAACAACAACGGACTGCTGAATGTGGTAGGGTCCGCTCTCCAGAACATTCGGACTTTTGATTGGTATGCTACTGCCAACTGTCTGATGTTTAATAGTAGGTGAGGAGACGAGTGACGCACGGCGATGTGTCGCGGGGGTCCCTGACCGGGGGTTCGGCAATTGCTTTGTCGATCCCCCCGGGTCGGTACCTCGCTGCGTATTACTGATTGCTAAACTTTAGTCCCTCATGGCTTACTCCTGCTCTGTCTAATTTTGCCCGGAGAAGGCGCCACTCCGTGGGACTACCATGTTTGAGGAAGAAATGCGGCTAGCGGAGCAGGCTCGAACTGGCCCATCATTGCGAACGGTGCTGGAGGCACTTATGGCACTCAGGGAAACCATTGCAGTCCGGACTTGCAGTTTGTTGTCTGCGACTGATGGCCTCACAGATCTGAGAGCGGACCCTGACTCGACACTCACATCTCGGCAATCAGCCTGCATTTTCATATCTTTCTCGGAGACTTGTTTTGACCCGGCGCTGGAAGTAGTGTTTGCTCCTACTACACTGGATCTACCTGACTGTACTGTGCACGATCGCCCTATGGAGCCATTGAAACCCCCGATTGTGTATCCCCTGGAACATTCACAAGATATCCCCATTCTGGAATTGTCTACTTTTTATCCTTTGCTGTTTTGGACCTTGTCGACTCCCCTCCCCTGTCGGTCTCTCAAGATGGCGGATGGGTTACAACTTGGCTTCGGAGACGGGGAGGGGCACCACTGTCACCAATCATCCATATCGAGAACTGCCGCCCTTGTTTCAGCTTCGTGGAATTGGCTTTCTTTAACTAATGACTTTAGTGCATTTGATAGATGGGGCCAGGGTTGAGATTGTTATTTGGGTCTCTCATTTTCACATAGGTTTAACGGGATTGTTTTTTGATCTAACGGAGTCCGGGGCGGGGTTGGTCATGACGGGGGTAGGAGACCGGGAGTCCGTAAAAACATGCCCTCCTCCGATCTCCCTCACAAGTAGGGTCTTTTGCCTTTTTTTTCTTTCTCTCTTCTATATTACGGGTTCTATTATTGAGCGACAGGCACGCTGCGAGGGGGGTGGCCGCAGTCATCAGCAGGGGTGCAGGGTGGGGGGGTGTGGGGATGGGTGTTCGTTTTTATTTTAGTTCTATGGCCTCTTCTCTTCCTTCTTTTGCTTGCTTTCTTCCTTTCTTTTTCGGGTTAGTGTAGTGGGTTCAGCTTTTTTGCATCCTGGTCTCTATATATGTACCTTGATTATTCGGGGTTTTGGTGCTCTGGGGCGGTCGGTACTGATGGAGTCGACAAACAAAATGCGTTTGTTTATCCTGATGACTCATGTCTCAACTCCGTTGACTCAGTGGATAACGAGTTTCTTGGACACGTTGTTTCTTTGCTCGCCCCCTTCTGTGATCCGAGACACTGTGCGATACCCGACTCTTCTACTTAATATTTAAAAATGAAAACCTCCTATCCTGGGTTTAAATCGAATTACTTTTGCAACCGGTACGCTTTGTGAACTGAGATCCTATGATTAGCGGCCAGCCCTGGGGGTTGTAGGCCCTTGTCTGTATTTGTTTGCAAATGTTCAATAAAGGTTTTCAACAAAAAATAAATAAATAAATAAAAGACAAAACAGTATCATCCGCATCTGTTCCAAATTTGGGGGCGTCGTTGATCCATAACAGCATATGTATATGAGGAGCACCTCTTGCTTGATACTCCTTTCTCCAAAAGAAATCCACAACTTCTCCAAGAGGAGGATTTTCTTTATTGCAGATAAAAGACATCATAGCTTCAAATCTTTGATTAAAATACCTGCATACATTAACAGGATCCAAAGAGCACAATTCTCCAGGTGTCTTGTATTCAATATTTTTTATATTGGAGTTTGCCTCTCAAAGAAATTCAAGTAAATCATCCCAAGTGTACTCAGCACAGCTTAGGGTAAGGAACCATGTAGGAGTTCCAAAGTTCCGTAGCATACATTTCAGTTCTCCATGACAGCGGTACCAATATTCCTTAGTCCCATGCTGACATGCCGTCAGATTAATCAGCTGAGATTCTAAATGATCATCTGTCTGATGCACTTCATCCATAAAATCCTTTGCAGATACGTTTTGCAGATGTACTCCAGTTTTCAATATGTGATTGACTGCATATGAAGGTCCAGACAAGTCACTTTCAAACAAAAGATGAAATATATAAGGGATACATTGACGAAATCTTGGATCTTCTGCATATAATCTTTTTGTCCGATATTCAGATGCAGGAATCTGAACAGGACATTCATCATATCGTCCACCTTTTCCTGGCTCAGTGCATGACTACGTGTATATTGACTAAATGATTACAGTACTATAAGAAGAAACAGTGGGTGTATTCATAATTCATTTCATTTTAGTTTAGCAAATAGATTACTACATGTTCCTGAAAGAGTCCCTTTGGGATTGCAAGGGATGTATGTTGTTACTATGCATGCTTTTAGAAAGCATGCTTTTACCACGCAGGTTTTACAACGCAAGTCGTTACAATGACTTGCGTTGGGGGGCGCTGGATAGTGAATAGTTTAATTTACTATTCCAACTCCAGTCCCCGTGGATAGTAGGGAAGGTTTTGGATAGTAAATTAAACTATTCCCTATCCTACAGCCCCCCTCAGCGCAAGTCGTTGTAACGACTTGCGTTGTAAAAGTTGCGTGGTAAAGGAAGTGCGTGGTAAAAGTTGCATTGTAAACGTTGTTCCCCATTGCTAGAGCACTCACAGGGTGTTTGGTGGAGTGTATGGATTCTACCTGGGAAAAATGTAGACCTGAAAGACAAGTATGAAGGTGATGCAATGAGCAGAGGAGTTTGAAACTGTCCGTGCCCTAAATCTTGGCCTTTTTACATGTATACTGACTAAATGATTACAGTACTATAAGGAAAGTCTGTGGGTGAATTCATAATTTATTTAGTTTTAGGTTAGTGAATGGATTAGTACATGGTACTGGAAGAGTCACTATGGGATTGCAAGAGCACTCACAGGGTGTTTGCTCGAGTGTATGGATACTCACAGGGGAATTGTAGGCCTGAATGACAAGTGTGAAGGTAATTAGACCACTACATGCATAGTGCATAGGAGTTTGAAACAAACCGTACCCTAAATCCTGGCTCAGTGCATGAGTACATGTATACTGTCTGAATTATTACAGTACTATAAGGAGAGTCTGTGGATGAATTCATAATTTATTTAATTTTAGTTTAGCAAATGGATTTGTACATGACAAGTGTGAAGGTGGTTAGACTACTACATGCATAGTGCATAGGAGTTTGACGTACTCCATGCCCTAAATCTTGGTTCACTGCATGGGTACATGCATAATGACTGAATGATTACAGTACTATAAGGAGAGACAGTGGGTGAATTCATAATTCATTGAGTTTTACTTTACGTGGTACTGAAATAGTCACTATGGGATTGAAAGAGCACTCATAGGGTGTTTGCTGGAGGGTATGGATACTAACTGGGAAATTATAGGCCTGAAAGACAAGAGTGAAGGTGATTAGACCACTACATGCATAGTGCATGGGAGTTTGAAACGGTCTGTGCCCTAAATCCTGGTATGAGTACATGTATGCTGACTAAATGATTACAGTACTATAAGAAGAAACAGTGGATGAATTGATAATTCATTTAGTTTTAGTTTAGCGAATAGATTACTACATGGTCCTGAAAGAGTCACTGTGGGATTGCAAGAGCACTCACAGAGAGTTTGGTTGAGTGTATGGATACTAACTGGGAAATTATAGGACTGAATGACAAGTGTGAAGGTGATTAGACCACTACATGCATAGTGCATAGGAGTTTAAAATGGTTGTGCCCTAAATCCTGGCTCAGTGCATGAGTACATCTATACCGTCTGAATGATTACAGTACTGTAAGGAGAGTCTGTGGATGAATTCATACTTTATTAAATTTCAGTTGAGCAAATGGATTAATACATGGTACTGAAAGAGTCACTATGGGATTGCAAGAACACTCTTAGGGTGTTTGCTGGAGTGTATGGATACTGACTGGGGAATTGTAAGCCTGAAAAACAAGTGTGAAGGTGGTTACAACACTATATGCATAGTGCATAAGAGTTTGCAGCACTCTGTGTCCTAAAGCCTGGCTCACTGAATGAGTACATGTATACTGTCTAAATGATCACAGTACTATAAGGAAAGTCTATGGGTGAATTCATAATTTATTTAATTTTAATTTAGCAAATGGATTAGTACATGGTACTGAAAGAGTCACTACGGGATTGCAAGAGCACTCATAGGGTGTTTGCTGGAGTGTACGGATACTAACTGGGGAATTGAGGCCTGAAAGACAAGTGTGAAGGTGATTAGACCACTACATGCATAGTGCATAGGAGTTTGAAATGGACAGTGCCCTAAATCCTGGCTCAGTGCATGAGTACATGTATACTGTCTGAATGATTACAGTACTATAAGGAAAGTCAGTGGGTGAATTCCTAATTTATTCAGTTTTAGGTTAGTGAATGGATTAGTACATGGTACTGGAGGAGTCACTATGGGATTTCAAGAGCACTCACAGGGTGTTTGCTGGAGTGTATGGATACTAACAGGGGAATTGTAGGCCTGAATGACAAGTGTGAAGGTGGTTAGACTACTACATGCATAGTGCATAGGAGTTTGAAGCACTCCATGCCCTAAATTCTGACTCACTGCATGGGTACATGCATAATGACTGAATGATTACAGTACTATATGGAGATACAGTGGGTGAATTCATAATTCATTGAGTTTTACTTTAGTGAAAGGATTAGTACATGGTACTGAAAGAATCACTTTAGGATTGCAGGAGCAGTCACAGAGTGTTTGCTGAAGTGTATGGACACTGACTGGTGAATTTGTAGGATTGAAACACAAGTGTGAATGTGGTTACACCACTACATGCATAGTGCATAAGAGTTTGAAGCACTCTGTGTCCCAAAGCCTGGTTCTCTGCATGAGTAACTGTATACTGTCGGAATTATTACAGTACTATAAGGAGAGTCTGTGCGTGAATTCATAATTTATTTCATTTTAGTTTAGCAAATGGATTAGTACATAGTACTGAAAGAGTCACCATGGGATTGCAAGAGCACTCTCAGGGTGTTTGCTGGAGTGTATGGATACTAACTGGGGAATTGTAGGCCTGAAAGACAAGTGTGAAGGTAATTAGACCACTACATGCATAGTGCATAGGAGTTTGAAACAAACCGTACCCTAAATCCTGGCTCAGTGCATGAGTACATGTATACTGTCTGAATTATTACAGTTCTATAAGGAGAGTCTGTGGATGAATTCATAATTTATTTAATTTTAGTTTAGCAAATGGATTAGTACATGGTACTGAAAGAGTGACTATGGGATTGCAAGAGCACTCATCGGGTTTTTGCTGGACTGTATGGATTAGGCGTGAGTGCAAAATCCGGATTCGGGGGGCAAAAGTTCAAAGCCTTCAAGCTTGAAGTTGTTGTTGTAACTATTTTAGGATGTCGCCGGCAAGCTGCCAGCGCCATCCTAAAATAGTTACAAAGTTAGCTGCAACAGGAAGCACAGGAAGCACTAATAGATAAAATAAAGCAGTTGAGCACCTGCTTTATTTGATCTATTAGTGAAGCTAATTTAGTAACTATTTTAGGATGGCGCTGGTAGCTTGCCGGCGCCATCCTAAAATAGTTACAGGAAGATGATGGATGGACAGTTCACTCAAGGGACCCTGCGCACATTGGTGCGATTGCATAGTAACACACACATGGTCACTAGAACTAGTTGAAGCTCAAATTCAGTGACTCATTCATCAGCCCAAAAACAATCGTGAGCATCGTCGAGGCTGGGCAGATGTGCCTTCTTCCCAAATCTACCGTCAAAAATCAGCTGTGATGCTGGATAGAGGTCTTTGTATCCTTGTCTTTCACAAGCGCAATCCTCGTGCTGTTCCTGTGACCAGGAGCTTTTTTCTCTTCATCTGCTGCTCTGATCGGTCTCTGACCATTTATACACACAAGAGGCACTTGCACTCGCACAGATGACCCACCCCATTAAAAAAATCAGCAAAATACGCGAATCCGCAAATTCGCGGATTTTGCGAATCCGCAAATTCACAGATCGTGGATCCACAAAATCCGCCCACCCCTAATATGGATACTAACTGGGGAATTGTAGGCCTGAAAGACAAGTGTGAAGGTGAATAGACCACTACATGCATAGTGCATAAGAGTTTGAAATGGACCCTACCTTAAATCCTGGCTCAATGCCTGAGTACATGTATACTGTCTGAATGATTACAGTACTATAAGGAGAGTCTGTGGGTGAATTCCTAATTAATTTAGTGTTAGGTTAGTGAATGGATTAGTACATGGTACTGAAATAGTCACTATCGGATTGGAAGAGCACTCATAGGGTGTTTGCTGGAGTGTATGGATACTGACTGGGGAATTGTAGGCCTGAAACACAAGTGTGAGGGTGATTAGACCACTACATCCATAGTGCATAGGAGTTTGAAATGGTCCGTGCCCTAAATCCTGGCTCACTGCATGAGTACATGTATACTGACAAAATGATTACAGTACTTTAAGGAGAGTCAGTGGGTGAATTCATAATTTATTTAGTTTTAGTTTAGCGAACGGATTAGTACATGGTACTGAAAGAGTCACTATGGGATTGCAAGAGCACTCACAGGGTGTTTGCTGGAGTGTATGGATACTAACTGGGAAATTATAGGCCTGAAAAACAAGTGTGAAGGTGATTAGATCACGACATCCATAGTGCATAGGAGTTTGAAATGGTCCCTGCCCTAAATCCTGGCTCACTGCATTAGTACATGTATACTTACTAAATGATTACAGTGCTATAAGAAGAAACAGTGGGTTAATTCATAATTCATTTAGTTTTAGATCAGCGAATAGATTACTACATGGTCCTGAAAGAGTCACTATGAAATTGCAAGAGCACTTACAGGGTGTTTGCTGGAGTGTATGGATACTGACTGGGGAATTGTAGGCCTGAAACACAAGTGTGAAGGGGGTTACACCACTTTGTGCATAGTGCATAAGAGTTTGAAGCACTCTGTGTCCTAAAGCATGGCTCTCTGCATTAGTGCATGTATACTGACTGAATGATTACAGTACTGTAAGGTGAGACAGTGGGGGAATTCATAATTGGTTGAGTTTTACTTTAGTGAATGGATTAGTACATGGTTTCTGAAACAGTAACTTTAGGATTGCAAGAGCAGTGACAGGGTGTTTGCTGGAATATATGGATACTAACTGGGGAATTGTGGCTTGAAGCACAGGTGTGAAGGTGGTTAGGCAACTACATGCGTAATGCATAGGAATTTGAAATGGCCTGTGCCCTAAATCCTGGCGTGAGGACATGCATACTGACTGAATAATTACAGTAATATAAGGAGAGACAGTGGGTGAATTTACAATTTATTGAGATTTACTTTAGTGAATGGATTAGTACATTGTACTGAAAGTGTCACTTAAGGATTGCAAGAGCAGTCACAGGGTGTTTGCTGGAGTATATGGATACTAACTGGGGAATTGTAGGCTTGAAGCTAAAGTGTGAAGGTGGTTAGACCACTACATCCATAGTGCATAGGAGTTTGAAGCACTACGTGCCCCAAATCCTGGCTCACTGCATGAGTACATGCATACTGACTGAATAATTACAGTACTATAAGGAGAGACACTGGGTGAAATCATAGTTGATTGAGTTTTACTTTAGTGAATGGATTACTACATTGTATTGAAAGAGACACTTTAGGATTGAAAGAGCAGTCACAGGGTGTTTGCTGGAGTATATGGATACTAACTCGGGAATTGTAGGCTTGAAGCTAAAGTGTGAAGGTGGTTAGACCACTACATCCATAGTGCATAGGAGTTTGAAGCACTACGTGCCCCAAATCCTGGCTCACTGCATGAGTACATGCATACTGACTGAATAATTACAGTACTATAAGGAGAGACACTGGGTGAAATCATAGTTGATTGAGTTTTACTTTAGTGAATGGATTAGTACATGGTATTGAAAGAGACACTTTAGGATTGAAAGAGCAGTAACAGGGTGTTTGTTGGGGTGTATGGATACAAACTGGGGAATTTTAGGCCTGAAACACAAGTGTGAAGGTGATAAGACAACTACATGCATAGTGCATAGGAGATTGAAGCACTCTGTGCCCTACATCCTAGCTCACTGCATGAGTACATGCATACTGACTGAATGATGACAGTACTATAAGGAGAGACAGTGGATGAATGCATCATTGTTTGAGTTTTGCTTTAGTGATTGGATTATTTCATGGTACTGAAAGAATCACTATGGGATTGCAAGAACACTCACAGGGTGTTTACTGGAGTGTATGGATACTAACTAGGGAATTGTAGGCATAAAACACAAGTTTGAAGGTGGTTAGACTACTACATTTATAGAGCATAGGAGTTTCAATACTGTATTTTACTGTTAAATCCTAACTCATTTTGTAAATACTTAAGCAATGACTTATTTTTAATTCTATCAAAAACTGAGAACAAGAAAGATTTTTAAGCACTTATGTGTCTGCGAACACATGAACCACCCAAATACTTCTCTCACAATTTTCCTAAATTAACACTGGCTCACAGTGTAATTCTAGACAAATAACAGTTTCCATTGCACTGTAGCAAAAAACATTCACTAGTCTGGAACAGGTGACATGACTGCACACATTTCACATATTTTAGAAATGCAATGTACTTTGGAAGCCTTACTCATTTTGTAAATACATAAGCAATGACTGCTTTCAAATTCTACCACAATTTGGCAACATTATAAGTTTTTAACCAGTTATATATCTGCAAGCACATGAAGTACCCACAAGCTTCGCTCACAGCAGTTCCCAAATGTACACAGACTCACAGTGTGATTCTAGACAACCAAGACTATCCTTTGGACTTGATCAAAACACATTAACTGATCTTGAAAAACTAAAGTGACTGCACAAATTCGACATTTTTTTGTACTGCATTTCAGTGTTAAAGCCTTATTCATTTTCCAAATACATAAGCAATTTCTATTTTGTAATTCTACCAAAACGTAACAACAAAAAGGGTTTTTAAGCACTTATATGTCTGCAAACACATCACGCAACCAAGTGATTCTTTCACAATTTTCCCAAATGCACACTGACTCACAGTGTGAATCTAGACAAATAACAGCATCCTTTATACTTTAGCAAAAAACATTTAGTAGTCTGGAATAGGTGACATGACTGCACACATTCCACATATTTTAGAAATGCAGTGTACTATGTAAACCATACTATTTTTGCAAATACATACACAATAACTGTTTTCAAGTTCTACCAAGACTTGGCAACAACATACGTTTGTAACCAGTTATATATCTGCAAACACATGAAACACTCACAGGCTTCTCTCACAACAGTTCCCAAATGTACACTGACTCACAGTGTGATTCTAGACAAATAACAGTATCCCTTGCACTTTACCAAAAAACCTTTAGTACTCTGGAACATGTGACATAAATGCACACATTCCTCAGAGTTAAAGCCTAACTCATTTTCCAAATACATATGCAATGTCTATTTCCTAATTCTACCAAAACTTAACAACAAGAAAGGTTTTTAAGCACTTATATGTCTGCAAACACATCAAGCAACCAAATGATTCTCTCACAATTTTCCCAAATGCACACTGACTAACAGTGTGCTTCTAGACAAATAACAGCATCCCTTGCACTTAAGCAAAAATCATTTAGTACTCTGAAACAGGTGACATAACTGCACACATTCCACATATTTTAGAAATGACGTGTACTGTGGAAACCTTACTCATTTTGCAAATACATAAACAATAACTGCTTTCAAGTTCTACCAAAACTTGGCAATAGCATATGTGTTATAACCAGTTATATCTGCAAACACATGAAACATCCAAAGGCTTCTCTCACAACAGTTCCCAAATGTAAACAGTATCACAGTGTGATTCAAGACAAATAACAGTATCCCTTGCACTTTACCAAAAAACATTTAGTACTCTGGAACATCTTCCATAAATGCACACATTCCACATATTTTAGAACACTGTCTCACAATATGATTCTAAACAAGCTAGACTACTCCCTAGACTTTATCAAGAGAAACCCATTTTTCGTATTAAACTAACACACCACATACAACCTCTCACAAAAGAATAAGTCACCTTTCAAATTGATTTGTAGATTAAAAAGTATGTCAGTCACACACCAGATGTTCTTATGCAGAATCTCTGTACTGTGCACCTCTTAGCAAAACCCCAAAAATGGCAAGCTTTCCCTCTCATTCTGCACACATATACATGAAAATATCAAATCACATTGCTTCCCACATTAATTCAAAAGCTAACACACATTTCTATTGGTTACTCATTTTTTCCCTTTCGAAATGACACATATTTGAACCCTACCCCCAATCTGTTCACTGCCTGTTACCATGGAAACAGTTCATTGAACACTTAACTGCACTCATAGGTCACAAGTTCAGCACACAATGTTGCTAATCCAAGCAGCAAGTGTGCTTGACTTTTCAAAATATCAGCGTATCCTATGTAATGTTCCTTTTCAAATACTTTTTCTAAACCAATAACAAACATGCTTTTAAAAAACAGAAACATGCACCCTACTTTTCAGACTAGAATGTTTTTAAACAGCCAATCATTTCTTTTCTTTTTTTTAAAACTGCATCTTATCCACCATTTTAGAAAATGTCTCTCTCCCAAACAGCCATTTCACATACAGAGACCATCTGAGTGCATCCAGACCTCCCTTCAAGATGCTTAGAGTGTGGATTGTGGGACACAGCTATATTTTCTGGAGCCAAAGGTATGCGCATAACAGAAACATGGACAAAGACCTAGCTTTGCCAAATGTAAATTTTAAATGGATTGGATAGAGAGGGTTAAAGTGGCTCCAATTGATGGCATTGGTTAAATCCTTTTTGCATCTCCAACACCCTGGCCTCTTAATTGCACACTGTGGTGGCAAAGACCTAGGCACTTTCACTGGGGTAGGTCTGGAAATGCTTATAAAGGGCACCTTTACAGAATTGATGTCACTTTTCCCCCAAACTGCATTTGTCTATTCTAACATATGCCAAAGTCATAAATGGAACTTGTCCAATCAATGTTGTCCACAGATTGAGAAAGCTAGGAAACATGTCAATAAATCTGTTTCTGCTTTTCTCCGAGATTATAGAATGGGCTCTATTTACCATCACAATCTGCGTTTCAATATGGATGGCATCTATAGGAGAGATGGTGTGCATTTTACAGATGAGGGTAACAGAGTCTTCCTCTTGAACTTTAGACTCTGCATAGGTACTTACTTGTAGGTACCAACATCTCTCAATAAACACAAGGGCTCTTTTTAGAGCCACCTAAGAACTTAACACATAAGCTTGATGTATATCTGAAAATATATATTTTTTTGGAGTCGCGCACCCAATGCGTCAGAGTCATGCACCGAACGCATAGAAGTCATGCATCAAACGTGTTGCAGTCGCGCATCCTACAGCTTATGAGTTGTGCATCCAACGCGTGCACACCAGGGTCCGCCCTGAGCAACCCGATGGGTACGCAACGCCTAATTTTACAGTAAAAAAAATAGCCCCAATCACTAATATCTATTATCCTGGGGACCCCATCCCCCGGGGCTTATAAAAAACATTAGGGACCGTGGGGGGAGCCCCAATGCCCCCACGGTCCTGTCGGCTCCTCTTGTCCTTCAGGAGCCGGCATTGCTTTTCCACAAGGGGAGCTGCTAACATGCAGCTCCCCATGTGGAAAAGCAATATGGTTTGGATTTTGAAAGAGAGAGCAGGTTTCCCTGCTCTCTCTTTCAAAATCCAAACCAAGTTTTCTATGGGAGGGTGGGAGCCGCAAGACTCCTGGCCTCCCATAGGAAACAGCAGTGTCCCGGGGGTTGGGCACCTCGAGACACTGCAGGAGCCGGCCCTTGGCCCAGGGCCACAACAAGGCTCCAAGAGGGGGACCGCACAGTCCCCCTCTAACAATACACAAAGCCCTGGGGTGGTGGTCCCCGTAGCTTGGGGGGGGTCGTTGAGACCCCAACTATGAATTTTGCTAGGGGGAAGCCTAGGAACCCCAGCAATAATTTATTTTGTAGCCCCGGGGGTGGCAGTCCCCGGGTCTAGGAGGCTCTGGGCCCCCCATACATTTTTAAAATTGCCCCAGGGATTAGGCCCTTCAGGGGGCTAATTATAAAAGAAGCTCCGTTATGTTTATTTTTTGTTTACAGCAGGATCCGAGCACCCTGCGCGTACCTTGGCGTATTTAAAAAATTATGGGGGAGCTTGCCAGCAGGAGGGAGCAGTGAGAGCCTTGCCGACACCGCAGAGAGTCATACTGCCACAGGAAGTGTTGCGGGGGCCTTACCTTATCGCCTCCACTGCCAGGAGTCACTGGATGCCATCACCAGCGCTGCCGCTGTCCCAGGACTACAATCCCTGGCAGCCTCAGCGGCGGCGCGCTCAATCGACGTGGCAGCTGCACCAGGAGGCGCATTTAACCACCGCAACCCTCGGTGGAGCGGGGGAGCTTGCCAGCAGGAGGGAGCAGTAAGGCCTTGCCGACACCACCGAGTCATACTCCCACAGGAAGTGCTGCGGGGGGGCTTACCTTATCGCCACCACCGCCAGGAGTCACCGGGTGCCAGCACCGCCGCCGCCGCCGCCCCGGGACTACAATCCCCGGCAGCCTAGGTGGTGGCGCGCTCAATCGATGCGGCAGCTGCGCCAGGAGGAGCATTTAGCCACCGCAGCCCTCCTCGCCGCGGGGCACGCGCGGGATGAGCCGGGCGAAGCCCAGGCCAAGGGTGGGCCCGTCTGAACACGAACGAGGATGGGACGGGACCCTCTTCATTGACCCTCACCGTAGATCTGCACAATAAGGTCAGTGTGTTGCTTTGTAGCATAAAGTTCTGTTCTATATCGTACTGTTACTATCTAATTCTTCCTGAACAACTGAGGGCTGAGATATTCTCTACTGAACTAATGTGACCATGGTAAATTGAACTAACAGAAAGAAGGCTATCCATGGACCCAATTTTTGGTAAACGGTCCTCATTGGGCCAATTAGCCAAGGCCCCATCTCCGACACTTGAATCTTCACTTATGATGCAATTGTCTGTAATACAAACAGTAGCCGATACTGCACCTACTAGATCGGCGGGAGAAAGCAATAATTTGACAGAAGTGGCAGTCATGTTGCATAGCCCTCCAGCTAATTTGGCACTAATAGTATCTGAATCAGCAACGCCCCGTCAAAGCCCAGGAACTACTAGATCGGGACAGTCAATCCGGTTGGCCTTGGATACTAACTTAGGGGCCAAGAGCAAAGTGCCAGATCAAGTAGCAAAAAGAAAGTGTGGGGGAACTGCACTAGCAAATAAGAAATCGAAAAAGGCAAAAACAGGCCAATATGGAAAATAAATCTCCTGTGGTTGTACTTGATGGGTCGCAGTCTGGACTGGATAAGTCGCCGCCCATAGAAGCTAATGAAGACTTGTCGCCGTCAGAGAGAGGAGGGGACTTTTGGGCTAAAATGGAACAGATATTTATAGAATCCTGTCTCCCGATTCATGAAAGACTGAACTCTATTGAAAAAAGACTGTCTTGTCTTGAATCACTGTATTTATCTAAATTTGGAGGGAAGGGTAGAGGGGGTGTGGAACCTGCCAGTAATGGCATAGGTCCAACTGGCCCCAGCCAGGCAGGCACACAGAGTTTAATTCCGGTGGCTACAAATACAGAAAGGGCTTTATCAGTCCAAATTGGCACAACAGACACTCACCCAACCACTCACCCAACCACTCAGTCAGTGTTAGTCGTACCTAGTGCCCCGGCTAATACAAAGAATGGGGAGGGGTAGGGGGCATATGGGGGCTAGTAGCTCTGGTCAAGGCCCAACACAGGTAACAAATTTGGGACAAAGGATGAGATTGTTGGATCCTAGCAGGCCCCTGTTGTCTCGCCTAGCTTTGCCCCCGGAGTCAGTACCTTTTGTGGTGGTTCTTGCGGGGGTTTCTTCCCTGAGCCCAGGCAAGGTCGAGGACTACAGAGACCTAAAAAATAAATGCATCCACTGGTTGAATCATAATAGACCCCTTCCAAATGGGGGAACCAGTGAAATCTTATTTGCTAGACGAGTAGATTGGGTGGGGGTCAGAGGGAAAAACATAGACGGACACTGTATTGTGATCAACTTTAGGAACAGGTGGACAGTTAAGTATATTTGCACTTCGGAGTCAGGTAGCCCAGATACGCTAATACAATCCCTGCCACTAACTTATTTCCATCCGGGTACCCTCAGTAATGCCCACTTAGCACAAAAGTGGGAGGGGACAAATTGGGCGAGCGAGGAAACTCAGGGAGGTAACCCCATTTTTGGAAACGTCACCTGGAATGGGCCTTTAAATAGCCCCATGTCGCTTGACATGTTCCATCATCATAATAGGTATAGCAACCTGGAATCTGTAGATTGATTGTCAGAAACTAAGAATCCCCCTTCTTCTGTAGTAGAAAGTAAGAACTTGCTGGAAGTAAAAGTCAATTTCAGTGAGATGAAGCGCCTCATTACTTTGGTAGGATATATGGGAGATGAAGGTATATTGGGGATAAAATAGGCCAAAATAGGAGGCAACCAAGTAGTTGGATAGGAGGTAACATGGATAATGGAGGTGTCAGGGTAGGAGAGTCAGGGAGCGGGGGGACAGCTGTGTTAGTGAGAGGAAGGGAACTACACAGATGGCTGACTATGTGTATAGACTAACCAACTGTGGCCAAAGCATAAGCCCAATACACAGTGAGGCAAATGGGAGTATCAACATACTCTCCTGGAATGTGGCGGGACTGAAAAACAAATTAACATCTGACAACTGGGGCTTGTTCATGGATAAACATGACATCTGCCTTATGCAGGAGACGTGGGCCCTGGACAACTTCCAGTGAAGCAGGTTTGCCACATTCAATATCCCTGCAATAAAAGGAGGCAGAGGAAGGCCATCAGGAGGTCTAAGCACCTGGGTAGCCACTCACCTGGGAGCAACAGCTAAGCAGGTGACAGTTGATTCCCCAGATATCCAATGTGTGTTGTTAACCCTCCCGGGGAATACGTTTTTAGCTGTAATTAAAATCTATTCTAGGCCAACCCAGAGTGGGCAAGAGTCTATAGTCATCAAACAACTGATGGAATTCCTGTCTCTCCTCATATTCCTCCTGTCTCCTCATTTTCCCCCTCTCTCTTTATACTTCATCTTTCTCTTCATACTCCCTGTTCTCTCCTCTTACTCCTCCCTCTCTCCCTTCATACACTCTGGGGCAGATTTACAAGCCCCTTGCGCGTCCTTGTTGTTGTATTGTGTCACTTTTTTATGTAAGTTTTACATAAATAATGTAGTAAATTGCATATGTATTTGCAAAATTAGTCAGGGTTGTCCACTGAAATGTAGTAGTTATATACATGGAATGTGTACAGTCACTTAACTGTTTTACAGTAGTAAATGTAGTTTGGTAAAATGCATGGTCTCATATTTTTTGTCTAATATCACTGTGTACATTAGGGAATTATATTTGCCCCTTTTTCTATATTGTCTCGCTCTTCTCATATTCCCCACTCTCTCCTCACACTCCTGTTGTCTTTCCTTATACTCCCCACTCTCTCCTGATATTTCCCCTCATTTGTCATTCTCACCCTTCTCTCCTCATACTCCCCCTTGTCTTTATACTCCTCCCTGTCTTCATATTCTCTCCTCTCTCCTCTTATCCCTCCCTGTCTCATCATACTACCCCCTTTTTTCTTATATTCACCTCTGTCTTCATAATCCCCCTCTCTGTGTTCATATTCCTCTGTCTCTCCTCATATTCCTTCTGTCTCCTCGTTTCTCCCCTCTCTGTTCATACTTCCCCTTTCTCTTCATACTCCCTGCTCTCTCTTCTTCCTCCTTCTCTCCCTGCATACACTCTGGGGCAGATTTAAAAGCACCTTGTGTCTCTTTGTTGTTCTATTGTGTCACTTTTTTTGATGTAATGTTGGCAAAAATAATGTAGTAAATTGAGTATGTATTTGCAAAATGAGTCAGAGTTGTCCACCGAAATGTAATAGTTATATACATGGAATGTGTGCAGTAATTTAACGGTTTTCGAGTAGTAAATGTGTTTTGGTAAAATGCATGGTCTCATATTTTTTGTCTAATATCATTCTGTGCATTTGTGTACATTAAGGAATTATATTTGCCTCTTTTTCCATATTCTCTCCCCTCTCTTGTCATACTCCCCTCTCTCTCCTCATACACACCCTTTCTCTTTATACTTCCCCTCTGTCCTCATAATACCTCTCACTCTCCTCATACTCTTTCTTCTCTCCTCATTCTTGCACCTCTCTCCTCATACCTTCTTCACTCATCATACTCCTCCGTACTTCTTGCTGTCTACTCATTGTACCTTTTATCTCCTATTACACCCCCTCTTTTCTTATACTGCCCTTTCTTCACATTCTTCCCCCTCTGTTCTCATAGTCTCCCTTCTCTCCTCATACACACTCCTCTCTCCTTATACTTCTCTTTTCTCCTCATACTTACCCCTCTTTTTCCATACTTCCCCTACTCTTCATATTCCCTCCTGTCTTTATATTCACCCCTGTCCTCATAGTTCTTACTGTCTGCTCATAGTACCCCCTTTCTCCTTATACACTCAGTCTTCCCTTATATTTGTCTTTTCTCCACATTTTTGTCTCTCTCTCTCTTTATATTCCTTCCTCTCTCCTCAAACATACTCTTCTCTCCTTATATTCTCCCTTCCTTCTTATACTCGCTCTTCTTTACAAATACTTCCTATTCTTTTCTCATACTTCTCTCTCTCTTCTCATACTCCTCCCTCTCTCCTCACACTTCTCTTCTATTTTCTTATACTCCCCACTCTCTCCTGATGTTTCCCCTCTTTTCTCATTCTCACCTTTCTCTCCTCATTCTCCCCCCTGTCAATACTCCCCCTGTTTTCATATTCTCCCCTCTCTCCTCTTACTTCTCCCTGTCTCCTCATACTACCCCCTTTTTTCTTATATTCCCTATTGTCCTCATACTCCTTCTCTCTGTGTTCATATTCTCCTGTCTCTCTTCATATTCCTCTTCTATTCTCATTGTCTCTCCTCTCTCCTTATACCTCCCCTTTATCTTCATAGTCCCTGTTCTCTTCTCTTACTTCTCCCTGACTCCCTGACTACACTCTGCAGCACTTTCCTCATAGGACTCCTAACTTTACTACTACTAAATTGAGAAAAATCCTAATTTTAAGACGTTCGGTATTCACAGAAGGCATGTAGGCGTCCTAAAGTTAGTAGTCCTAACTTTACTACTACTAAATTGAGAAAAATCTTAATTTTAAGACTTTCGGTATTCACAGAAGGCATTTAGGAGTCCTAAAGTTAGGAGACCTAACTTCTGTGAATACCGAAATGAGTAAGTTCATTCTGTGAATACCAAAAGTAGTAGGTGCATTCTGTGAATGCCAAAAGTAGTACGTTAATTCTGTGAATACCAAAAGTAGTAAGTGCAATCTGTGAATACCAAAACAGTAGTAAGTTTAGGATTGAGTCTTAAGTTCATTTTGTGAATCGGGCCCCATGTGTGAACAAAAAGAAAAAAAGTCCTGGTAAGAGAATGAAGATTTTTTTGAGGAACTTATCAAACAGTAGGAGCAGTGTGCACAATGTTAAAAATACAAATTGTGTATCTGCAAATAAAAAGAAAAGCAAGAGAAAAGAGAACAACCATGGGAATTCATCTTGTAAAAAAACAGTGTATAGTGTATAGGACGAAGAATCAATTTCAGGAAATTAGAAAAAGAATGTTTTATAATAGAGTTCTGTCAAATTTGATCAAACAAGTGAAGAAATGTAAAAAAAACAGCATTTTGTAAGAATAAGAAACTTATAGAAAATATAGTTGAGAAAGCTTTTGAATTGAAAAATAATTGTTTAGTTTAGTAATCAATAGAATTCGATCACTAGATAAGCCAATCAATTTAACAAAGGCCAAAAGTAAGTGGATAAGAGTAATTAACAGAAGTAATTTTTCTGAGGTTTTTTTGGGTGAATGGCAACATAGGGCCCGATTCACAGAATGAATTTAAGACTCAATCCTAAACTTACTACTGTTTTGGTATTCACAGATTACACTTACTACTTTTGGTATTCACAGAATGAACTTACTACTTTTGGCATTCACAGAATGCACTACTACTTTTGGTATTCACAGAATGAACTTACTCATTTCCGTATTCACAGAAGTTAGGACTCCTAACTTTAGGACTCCTAAATGCCTTCTGTGAATACCAAAAGTCTTAAAATTAGGATTTCTCTCAATTTAGTAGTAGTAAAGTTAGGACTCCTAACTTTAGGACTCCTAAATGCTTTCTGTGAATACCGAAAGTCCTAAAATTAGTATTTTTCTCAATTTAGTAGTAGTAAAGTTAGGACTACTAACTTTAGGACTCCTAAATGCCTTCTGTGAATACCGAAAGTCTTAAAATAAGGATTTTTCTCAATTTAGTAGTAGTAAAGTTGGGACTCCTTACTTTACTACTACTAAATTGAAAAAATCCTAATTTTAAGACTTTTGGTATTCACAGAAGGCATTTAGGCGTCCTAAAGTTAGTAGTCCTACCTTTACTACTACTAAATTGAGAAAAATCGTAATTTTTGGACTTTCGGTATTCACAGAAGGCATTTAAGAGTCCTAAAGTTAGGAGTCCTAACTTTACTACTACTAAAATGAGAAAAATTCAAATTTTAAGACTTTCGGTATTCACAGAAGGCATTTAGGAGTCCTAAAGTTAGGAGTCCTAACTTCTGTGAATACCGAAATGAGTAGGTTAATTCTGTGAATACCGAAAGTAGTAAGTGCATTCTGTGAATGCCAAAAGTAGTAAGTTCATTCTGTGAATACCAAAGGTAGTAAGTGCAATCTGTGAATACCAAAACAGTAGTAAGTTTAGGATTGAGTCTTAAGTTCATTCTGTGAATCGGGCCCATAGTTCAAGTTCTGAGCCTTTTTTTAATGAAGAGAGTTATCTTCAGAGTAATGATTTGTTGCATGCAGTTGACACTAGTGGTCGTGCTTATGAGGTTTGAAATGGTTGTCCGATTGAGAAAGAGAAAATTGTTCCTAGAAATGCAGAAGAGGTGTTAGCTGATGAAGTTTTAGGGAGACATCCTAAAACTCCAGTGTACACTTGGAATTGCAGTAGTATTTGTAGTGTACGGCAGGAATCTATTGATTTTTATTACGCAATTTCTTACATAACTATACTAAGAAAAGTTTTCAACAAAAGATTAAGATGTTGCAAGGACTAGACCCTTGCAGAGTGAGAGAAAATACTGGTTTGCAAGGTCATTCTCTGGCTTGTCTTTCTAAAAAAGTATGTTGAAGTGTTTTTCACCATTTCAGGATGTTAGCAGTACATCATACTCAAATGAGGAAATTAGTCAGAACATTGTATTAGGCAAAAAGTCCAGCACTGATGTTAAAAAAGTTGAACAGTGCTCTTTTGCGTGGATCTGTATCAGATGTAATGAACGTTTGTGATAAAATTCAGGTTAGTTACTTTGGTCCTGAGGAAGACAGTGCAGAAATTTATACATTAATAGAAGGAAATTTGGAAGAGAATGTACAACATTGTAGTGCAGACAATTTTGAGCAAGAAATTACAAAGTTTAAGGTGATTTCAGGTAAAAGGCCAAATTATTCTTGTATTTGTTGTCGACGAACTCATTATACAAATCAGACCCGGACTGCTGATCTGTATTTAAAAAGTGAAAAGGAAAATAATAATAAGTGGATGGAATTTGCAACTTATTTGTTGGTAGAGAATTGTTTTGATTTGGGTTCTGATCAGCGTATTTGTAAATATTGTTATAAGAAATTAGACAAGAACAAAATGCCTGCTAGAGCTGTGCATAATAATCTTGAGTTGGTAACTATTCCTTCTGAACTGATGGATTTAAATACCTATGAGTCCATTCTTATTCAATGTGAGCATCCATGTCAGGCTACTGTTTGTATGGAGCCTAAGACAGGAAAATTACCTCCTTCAGATTTACAGATAGGATTAAAGGGAAGAGTTGTATAGTTGCCTCTAGATTTCAAGAAAAATATTGAAACAATTGGTGTAGAAAATGTAGAATATGAACCTTTAGTTATTCTTGTTAATGGCGTTCCTACTAAGAGTAAGAAAATCTGGCAAGAATTAGTGGATGTTAGGAAAGTGAAAAAGGCAACTTTGTATCTGGTAAAAAAAAATCAATACTATAAAAATTTGTATGTGGAAGATTGTGACTCGCCATCTGGACAAATTGAAAAAGTGGATGTGTCCAGAACTGAAAAAATCTATGAACATAACAGTGTTCATCCATTTCATTCCAAAGAAGTGATGGGGAATACTATAGAGTTATTTCAAATGAAAGAAGCAAAGGGAAAACTCATTAGTGTATGGGAAAAAAGCTTGGAAGCTCGTTGTTTCCAACAAGAAAAGGAGGACGATATGATGATCGACCTGTGCAGCTTCCTGCATCTGAATATAGGACATCAAGATTATATGCAGAAGATCCAAGATTTCGACAATGCATTCCGTATTTGTTTCATCTTTTGCTTGACAGTGACTTGTCTGGACTCTCTTATGCAGTTAACCATATATTGAAAACAGGTGTAAATCTGCAAAATGTTTCAGCAAAGAAATTTATGGATAAAGTACAGCAGAAAGATAATGTTTTGGGATCTCAGCTAATTAATCTCATGGCATGTCAGCATGATACTGAGTAATGGTACCATCGTCATGGAGAACTTAAATGTATGCTAAGGAACTTATGAACTCCTACATGGTTCCTTACTCTAAGCTTTGCTGAATATGCTTGGGATTATTTACTCAATGTCTTTGAGAGGCAAATCCAAATATACTAAATATTGAATACAAGACACCTGGAGAATTGTGCTCTTTGGATCTAGTTAATGTTTGCAAGTATTTCAATCATGCATTTGAAGCTATGATGTTGTTTATCACCAATAAATAAATCCTCCTCTTGGAGAGGTTCTGGATTTCTTTTGGAGAAAGGAGTATCAAGCGAGAGGTCCTCCTCACATGCATATGCTAATATGGATCAAAGATGCTCCCAAGTTTGGAACAGACTCAGATGATACTGTGTTGTCTTTTATTGAAGAATATGCTACATGTGATATACCCAATAATACAGAAGATAAGGACTTAATACAACAAGTCTTATGATTCCAAAGCCATCGTTGTGGGAAATACTGTAGTCGAAAGCACAAATCTAAGGACAAATTCTACACCAAATGTCGTTTTAGATTTCCGCGTCCTGTAATATCGAAAGGAAGAGTGAACAGTTTTATGTCATCTTTGCGACATACTATTACAAGAAAGTCTCCAAAAAATACCTACAACTTGAGAAGAAATGAAGACTCAAAATATATAAATGACTACAACCAGTCATTTTGTCCATGTGGAATGCTAACATGGTTATTCAATACGTTGCGGACAATTCCATTACTGTTGCTCGATATGTAACATCCTACATAACAAAACCAGAAGGGACGGAATTGAAGGAAATGTGGGAAGAAATTTCCCACGAGAAGAGTCTAAGTAAGAAATTATATACTTACAGTTTGAAGATGTTATCTCATCGAGAAATTAGAGCATATGAATGCACGGATCGCTTATCATCTGCAAGTCTATAGTCCAAATCTAGAAGAATCATTTGGGTAAGTCTAGGTCTTGATGCAACACAAAATCGAGTACTTAAATCTGTACAAGAAATTGAATATTTAGCTGAAAAATAGCTAGAAAGTACAGATATTGTGAAAACGAATATGTTGGATACATATTATCCAAATAGAAGTCATCATCTTGAGAACATTTGTCTCTATGAAGTGCTGCAAAACTATATTTTTAAACGGAATATTACAGAAAACATCAATAATGGTATATATGCCGTGATTGGTTCTGAAGGATGTTTGGTAAAACAAAGAAAAGGACATTTGATTAATCACCGTAAACTGAGTTGCGAAACTCCTGACAAAAGGGAATTTTACTATTTAGCTCTTTTGCAACATTTCAAGCTGTGGCGTTCAGAATTGGAATTACTTGGAGATTTTGAGAGCTGTGAAGATTCCTTCAACGCAAGTAAAGATACTATAAAATGTCCTGTTTTTGCATAATTATATGAAAATGTTGAACAACGAAATTGAGCAAGAAGCTACAATTGAAACTGAGATTGCTAGAGACAGTTCTCAAGACAGTCAAACTTCTGCTCCGCTGAGTCAGGATCCACTAGGAGAACCAATTGTTCAAATTGAAGCAGCAAATGCTATGGAAGAGGTGGAAACAAAAATGTATCAAGATCAAGAAGATGTAACACACTTAGGAAAATTGGAAGAACAACTAAACGTTGAGCAAAAACAAATATATAAGCAAGTGAGGGAACAGATTGACCATGGATTACTTCATGAAAAGAAAGAGTGTTCTTGCTCATCATTTCAACCTATCCGAATGTACGTCAGTGGACAAGCTGGAACAGGAAAAAGTTTTTTAATTAAAGTAATTACAACTTATCTACAGAAAAGAACTTAGTTGCATTTGTCTTGTGTTGTCACTGCTCCAACTGGGTTGGCAGCTCACAATATTAAAGGAATTACTTTACTTTGTTTATTAATGCTACCAGTAGAGCATGAAAACAAATTAGAATACACAAGCTATCTGGAGAAGCATGTTGTGAAGTTTCAAGAGTCTTGAAGAAAATGAAACTTCTCATTATTGATGAGGTAAGCATGGTATCAAACTTAATGCTTGCCTTTGTGCATTTAAGAATTCAGTATGACATATTATTTGGAGGAAAGCACGTCATAGTTTTTGGAGATCTACTATAAAAGGACAACCAGTGTTTAAAAAACTGGCACATGAAGATGCCAGAAAGTCTTTGGGGAGCATTGGAAATGTTAACATTTGGTCATTTTTAGAATATAAGGAACTTATTACAAATATGCGACAGGTAAATGATGCTGATTATGGAGGTATTCTTCAAGATATAAGAATTGGAAAAGTGACTGGACATGGTAAAGAAACTTTACAGAGATGATTACTTTCCAATTTGTTTCCAAATGAAAATGTTGTTCCTGAGAAAATATATATGAGAATTGCAGAAAACAAATCTGTAATCTTCTTAATGCCAATCTTGCATGAATGTTCTATAATCAATGAAGAAATTTTAAAGTTGGAAAATTAAGAAATTATTAAATTGGAAGCTATTGATAACATAGAACATGAAGGAATCACTATTGATTTGAGCGAAAAGTTGAAGAGGAAATTGGATTCTTTAGAGAAATCGATAAGTAAAACTGCTGGTTTAGAAAATAATTTATATACATGTGTAAACTATAGGGTAATTTTACGACGTAATTTGAATGTGGAAAAAGGTTTAGAAAATTGAGCAATGGGTAAAATTGCTGATTTTGTTAATTATGTAAATAGAGATGGTATTGCATTTTTTTTTTTAAGTTCAAGAAAATTTTATTTGATAATAACAAGAAAGAAACCAGGTGTCAAAGCAAAATACAGTGGAATATTGACTTAAAGACTGTAAGCAAAAGAAAACCATCATATAAATGCAAATATGACAAGAAAATAAATCTGGGTACTAAAGAAAGGAAAAGTAAAAGGTGAAGAAAAGGTATGATAAGCAGTAAGCATAATAAACATGAAAACATTTGTAAGGAATAAGAAATGGTACAATGAAGAAAAAATGGAATGCATCGAGCAATTAAGGAGGTTTGAGAACTTCCTGTTGCGAGGGTGGTAAGTGAAATAAACGTTTAGAACATGAGTCCAAATAAAGCGTGACAGGAAGCCATAAGTCCATGCGTTTTGTAGCCATACATGCCGGAAAAACATAAGCAGTGTCAAGTCTATGATTGTGGCAGACGTTAAACCACCATGCTTTGAATGAAATACTGGAAAAGTCTTTCCAATTGACCGTTATTTGTTGAAAGGCAGCTGCCAGCAATAAGTCAACAATTTGAGGCTTTAAATCAACATTGTCCCAACAAGGGGAAAGGCTGCCCAGGAAGACATGCGTGTGAGAAAAGGGGACACAAGAATGAAAAATCAAATTAATTTGAGCCCAAACCTGCAACCAAAAACTGCGAACATGAGTGCACAAAAATAACATGTGAAATAAAGTAGCGTGTGGTGATGAACAAGACCAACATGTGTGGGGAGTTGTTGGAAAACATTTGTGGAGGTCAAAGGGTGTAAAAAGAAGTTTGTTGTAAATGAAAAACAAGGTCTGCGTGAGGGTTGCCGCTCTCGAAGATTTACGGATCTTGGTCCAAATTTTGTCCCAAAATGAAACTGACCAGGACACAGACAAGTCGTGCTTCCAGCACTCCTCCACCTTGGATTTGGGTCTGATAGACTCACCAGTGTGAAGGTATTTGTAGATAGCAGCAGCTTTTGGTGTGGTGCGTAAAAAGGAGTGAAGTGAGGAAGGGAGAGTGGATGGAACAGGAGGGGGACAAGGCTGGGAAAGGCGATTGTAATTTGTTAGGACTGTATCCTTAAGCAATTGGTAGTTGCGAGCGAAAGAAGTAGGCAAGTTATAAAGGGAGCAAAGAGTAGGGAAAGGCAAGAAAGAAGAATGAGAAAAGAGTTGGGAAATCCACAGCAAACCCCTGCTATGCCATGTTTTCCAAAAGAAGGGTCTTTTACGAATGAGTAAGGAGGTATTATGCCAGATGGGGGAGGAAAGAAAATCAGCAATGGTTGTGGGAGGAGAATGAGAAGACGATAGGAGCCGTTTAGTAGTGAATTTATGAATAGGAGTAGAAATGGAAGCGGGTTTACGAGAGAAGGAAAGATATTCGGCAAAGGAAAAGGGGGAGAGAAGGAGACGTTCAAATTTGGCCCATAAAGGACAGAGAATACTAGGGTCCTGTAGCCAAAAGGAGGCTTGTCGCAATTGAAACGCTTTATGGTAAGCAGGAAAGTCGGGGAAGTTAACCCCACCCTCTGACTTAGGAGGGATCAAACGGGCTAAAGACATTCGGGGCTTCTTTTTATTCCAAAGAAAGGACGTTAGAATAGAATTGATTTTTTTGAAAAATTTAGAAGGGACGGGGACTGGAATATTAGAGAGGGTATAAAGGATAATGGGAGACAGCATCATTTTAATGGTGTCAAGGCGACCCCACCAGGAAAGATAGAGAGGATGCCATTTGGACGTGAGATCTGCTAATTTTTGAATGCATTTGGACATACAAAGGGAAACAGTATCTGGAATGGTGGGAGTAATGTGCAGGCCAAGATATTTAATACTAGAGGGTTTCCATGTAAAGTTAGATGCGGCAAAATCAGGTTTAAATGTAAATTTAGTTAAGGAGAGGATCTCACATTTATACCCAGATATTTGGGAATAGGCGTGAACTTCAGCGAGGAAAGCGGGAATCGAAACAGTGGAAATGGAAACAAAAAGAAGGATATCATCTGCGTATGCGGCTAATTTGATGTGGGAGTCTGATAATTGAAAGCCGTGAATGGAGGGGTTTTGACGAAGTTTAGAAAGGAAAGGTTCTAAGGCCAAGTTAAAAAGAAAGGGAGATAGGGGGCATCCTTGACGGACACCTCTTTGCAGATTGAAAAAAGAGGATATTTGACCATTGGCACAAACCGCCGCCCGTGGGTTGGAATAAAGTAATGAAATTAGGGAAATGAAAACAGGACCAAAACCAAACCAACGAAGGGTATGAAAGAGATAGGTCCATTCAACCCTATCGAACGCTTTTTCAGCATCCAAGTCAATGGGCTCAAGGGGATGGGGTGAGAGGCGAGATTTAGAGAGAATATTAAAGAGGAGCCTGGTGTTATCAGTGATAAAACGGCTTTTGGCAAAGCCCGACTGTTCCTCAACCAAAAGATCTGGGAGAAGAAGATTGAGACGAGCCGCAAGAGACTTCGCAAAGATTTTATAATCAATATTGACCAAAGAGATTGGTCTGTAATTTTTACAATGTTGAGGATCTTTCCCCTCCTTGGGTATGAGGCAGATATGTGCATCCGAAAAAGAGCCTGAGGAGGAACCCAAGGTGAGGAAAGCGCCAATGAGGGAATGGAGTCTTGGGATGAGAAGTTTTGAAAAGTGAAGAAAAAATTCTACTGTAAAGCCGTCTGGCCCAGGCGCCTTGTCCTTTTGGAGAGTTTGAAGTGCCTTGAGTAGTTCTTGCTGGGATATGTCAAGCTCTAAGTGAGAGAGGTCAAGTGGGAAGTGGGTTGGTGTTTGAATAGTAGAGAAGAAATTGTCTAAAGATTGGGAAGAAGGCTGGGTTTCAGAAGAGTATAGAGTTTTATAAAAGGTGGAGAATTCAGTAAGGATATCTGCATCTGTGTGTTTGAGAGTGGAGGTAACATCATTGATTGATTCAATATTCAACTTATTTTGTTTAACTTTCAAATAATTAGCCAATATCTTACCAGCTTTCTTTTTACCCCCATAGAACTTGGCGCTTGATTTCAATAAATACAAGGATGCATCATCCGTCGATTTTTTGTTGCATTTCATTTTAGCGTTAATCAAGGCGGTTAGACTTTCCTGTGAGCGGGAAGTAAAATAAGAATGTTCCAATTTCTTAATGTCCAAAAGGATAGCCTTTGTGAAGGTGCGAGCAGCTTTTCGTTTTTTTGCAACAAAACTAATTATAAAGTCTCTCGCTGCCGCCTTAAAGGCGTCCCAAATGGTGTGTTTGGGGACGGGGGAACTGTCATTCAAGAAGAAAAATTCATCTGAAAAAGAAGTGAAGGAGGTGGTAAATTTAGGGTCTAAAAGAAGAGAATTGTTAAAACGCCAGCGTTTAGGACCAACTGATTTGGGTAAAATATCCAATTGAACTAAAGTGGGGGCATGGTCGTAGAGTAAAATCGGACCAATTTCAGCATGGGTGAGAGTTTGAACAATGTTGTGGGTCACAAAAATGTAATCAATTCGGGATTGGGAGTGATGGCACGGTGAATAAAAAGTAAATTCCTGAAGTTCTGGGTTACACAAACGCCAAGTGTCAGTGAGTTTATGCTGGGAGATGGCTTGAAGAAAGGATTTATGTGACTTATTAGGAATGAAATGTGCCTTGGAATTTCTGTCCACAAAGGGGTCCAGGGGTTGGTTGCAGTCACCTGCTAAAATAAAATTGTCGTCAATAAATCTGGTAATGTGCTGGGAGAATGAATGCCAAAAAGTGGAATCACCAGTAGTAGGGGCGTAGACATTTAAAAGAGAGATTGGAACATTCTTGATAGAGAGCTTAACATACGCCCAACGGCCATCAGCATCCGATTCCTGAGCGATCAAGGAATGAGAGAGAGCTGTGTGACATAGAATGGCCACCCCATTACGTTTACCATCCCCAGCAGAATAGTAAACATCGCCTACCCAATTCCTCTTTAGTTTAACAGATTCTTCAGCAGATAGGTGGGTTTCCTGTAGAAAAGCAATGTCCACATTTAAACGTGCAATGTGAGATAAAATTCTCTGTCGCTTGGTGGGAGAATTAATGCCCTTAACATTCCAAGTGATTACTTTCAAAGACATATCATAAAAATAGGGAGGAAAATCTCAGCATGAAGGAAAAAGATGTGAGAAGAACCCAGAGGGAGAGAAAAACTCGAAGGAATAGAAAAGTCTATAAAAATCACTACAGAAGAAAGTGGAAGGGAAGATTGAGGGAAAGGGAGAGAAAGTAGAGAAGTAATAGTTAAAATCTGTAGACTTAAAGAAAATAAGGAGGTAATCCAAGGAATAGAGAAAATGATGGAAAGGAGTTTGTAACAGAAGAGTTGTTGAAAAACAAAAAAGGGAGACACCTGTGGAACAAGGGAAATCAGCGAAGATGAGAGAAAAAAAAAAAAAAAGGAAAGCGAACATCATGGAGAAAAGGGAAAACATACTTACGGAGGGCAAAATAGGAGGAGGGATGGTCACCAGGGAGAGGAGACGAGGAGAAAGGAGTGAGGGGGAGCGCCAACTAGAGGAGGCAGAGCATCCAATGTAAGCGAACCAGCAAGTCGAGAACGCAATACAAATCGTGAGACCTGCAAGAAAGAAAAACAAAAAGGGATAACATGAATGAGACAAGGAGGAAACAGAACAGTGGCGAGTGACGAAAAGGTATACAGAAAAACATTCGTGAGAATTACATATCCATCCAACAGGGATGAAAGAGAAAGAAGAAAGAATCAAAAGGGGAACATAGAATCTGAAGACGTTGGGAGATCCAACAAGGGGAAACAGTTAAACAGCCAACATCAAACATTGAACATGCAGATTGAGCAGAACAACAAAGTCAAAACATGTAGGATTCACGGAGGGAAGGCTGATGAGGAACCAGAGAAGTCCATATCAGACGCCTGTGCAGCATTCAAAAAGCTTCGGAGAAGGACAGGATCTTCGTAGGTCGTTGTCTTGTTGTTGTGAGTAACTCTAAATAGGCAAGGATGAAAAAGGCCATATCTGGCTCCAATGGCACGAAGCTCTGGTCGCATATCCAAAAAGGCTTTGCGTCGGTTGGCTGTAGTTTTGGCGTAGTCCTGCGCAAAAAAGAGATTGGAACCTGACCATTGGAGACGAGGTGAGGCACGAGCCGCTGAGATGACTTTGAGAAGGTCAGTATATTCTAAAAAGTACATGATGACACCTCTTGGCCGTGAAGAGGGAGAGGAAGTAGAAGGAAGACGGCCCAGCCTATGTGCACGTTGGATGTTGAGCGTAGTTCCCTCAGGTAAATGAAGAAGCTTGGGTAAAAATGACTTGAAAAAGGCGATGGGATCAGTCCCCTCACAGTTCTCTGCCAGGCCGTAGAGACGAAGATTGTTGCGTCTGTTTCGGTTCTCCAATTCTTCAACTTGCTTTTGAAGAGAGGAAATCTGAGACTGCATGTGTGACACCTTAGAGGATGACTCTTGAAGAGAAGTCAGAGAATGTTCCACTGTAGTCACTCTGGCATCCATCTGAGACCAGTTGTCAGTGAGAACTTGCAATTTAGAGTTTGTTTCTTCCATGAAGGGTCTAAGGGCACAAATCTCTTCCAATAATAGCTCCATGGAGACAGCCGATGTGGACCCTGTTGGTGATGGAGGATCTTTTTTAAGGCGTTTCGTCGTGACTTTCCCTGGAGGCTGGGCAGGCCTCTCCGTGCTAGACTGCGACATCTGAGTAACGAGCGCCTGAGAGGCCTCGAGTTGCGCCAATGCAGAGAAAACTTTTGAGTTTTTAATGAAAACACGACGTGGAGTTTTGGTAGTGCGAGGAGTTGTCCTTCTTTCCATAAAAAAGAAGTGAGTGGTAGGAAGAAATAAAGTTCAGTAGTATTCACTGCGTGCCCATAGAGAGCTGAAAGTATGCGCAGGAGCTCTTGACTAAAGAAAGGCACACAGACTTCCAAAAAAAAAAAAAAAAAAAAAAAGAAGAAGGAAAAGAAGACTGTCCTCGCAGAATTCAGGAATGCCAGGGGGTTTAAAAGATGAGCGGAGCAGCGCTTAATTCGCTATTTGAAAGAGTTAACACATTAATGATGGAAGCAAAGAAACACCATGGCACTGAAATGTAGAAAGATGGCGCATTGTGGAGCAGAAGAAGTCCATCAGGGAAGCAGCATTATAAATGCAAGGAGAGCAAGTGAAGGAGAGCGCGCAAAAACAATGCGCGAAACTGTCCCAGGTTATGAGTAGCCATAAATATGTAAGCGCGAAAAAATGCAACGCTTTTAATAGGGAGCAGGCTAAAACTGCGTGTACAGGCAGGTTACCTGAGGAGAGAGGAAGACCAATTGTCCAAAATGGCCGCCGAGGTCATGAAAACGCGAATGAAATTCGCTTAAAGTCGCTTAAAAGCGGCGTAGCCCAAACACATGCTGCGGTGATGCAGGGATGAAGAAAATTTCTCACCAGGAGCAGCTGATGGCATGTGGAGCTCCTTGGCAGGCTTGCATGGTCTTCGAGCAAGTGCGCCGTAACTCGCGCTGAGAGAAGTACAAAATGGCGGACGCGACTTTCACACAGCCGCGTCCGCTACAAACTGGCGAAAATGCTCATTCCGCTGCTTGGGTGTTGCCGCATTTAGGAGCGCAGTGTTGTCTGTGGCCTCCGGTCGGGGAAAACCTGCCTTGCAGGCGCAGGTAAGCTGAAAAATACAGCGAAAACCCCTGCCGACCCGGAGCGCTCACATCAGAGCCGCCGTCCTCGCCGGGCGCCAAGCCACGCCCCCCATGGTATTGCATTTTTAAAAATCTAATTTGATGAAATTGAAGAAGTACAACAGTTTAGTCATTGTTCAGCTCGGTTTTTGCTTGTAAAAGATTTGTATGTGACCATTCATAAATCTCAAGATTTAGGTGTAGATAGTGCTTTAGTGAATATTGGAAGTACTGTGTTTAAAGAAGGTATGGCATATGTTGCTTTGTCTCGAGTGAGAACTTTATCTGGATTGTACTTGATTGATTTTGATGAGACAAAAAGTAGTGCAGATGCGAAATGTGTGAAAGAGTATAATAGGTTAAGAAGAGAATATGCACCCAATTTAGGTCAATATCCAGTATTTGAAAAGCGTGTGGTTGGTAGAAAAAGACGATTTGAGAATATCTGTAGTGAAGTTGTAGAGAAAAAAAACAAGATGATTGCAAGCAAAAAGAAAAAGGACAGTGTTGAAGAGAATGTTGGTTATCAGTTTGAAAATAGTTCTGGTGTCAACTGCTATGCTAATGTAGTTGTTAATGTTGTTTTTTTTCTTGAAAGTTTGCAACAACAAATTGTTGAAAATCGGGAAGACAGATTCTGTTCATTGTTGTGTTTTGTTTATGAGAACTGTAGTAGTGATAAAAGTAAAATACAAAGTGTTTCTGATATTCAAAATGTTTTGAACATATGTTCTGGTTGTACTCAATTTATGCAGAATATTCAGCAAGATTGTCAGGAATTTCTAATGTATATGCTTGTTGTATTAGAAGGTTAAGTTATGGATATTGTAAACCTTTTTGGCCTTTCTTATAAATGGCAACATGACTGTAAACAATTTTTGTTTACATGTAGCACTAACATAGACACTGAAAGATTTATATATTTGACTTTACCAGACTGTGAATCAGTGTCTTTTAACAATCTATTTAGAGGAGCAAGTCAAAACATGGAGTGTAGCCAATGTAAATCAGAAATGTCATCAACATTATTTATACAAAGATATGGACATTATGTAATTTTAATGCTGCAACGTTGTAGAGCTGATGGAAGGAAATTGGAAACTTTAATAAAAAATGTTGTAGCTACTCAACATTCAATATCAGGAAGAACTTTTGTAGCTGTAGCAATTATTTTTCATGATGGACCTTCTAGAGCATCTGGACATTACACTGTTTATTTAAAATGTCTGAAAGGTTGGATACATTGTAATGATAGTCAATTGCTTTTTAAACAATGTTTGCCTAAAGAGTTACCAAATTCTTACCTTATATTTTTAAAGCCAAAATAATAGGAACAGAATTCGGCCTTTCAGGAATACTGCTCTTAAGGTAGGTTGATCTAGTGTTGTAGAGTAGTTTGTAAGTGAGGTTGAGAGCTTGAAGGTGATCCTCTTGTTGACGTGAAGGCAGTGTAGATCTGTCAGGTGGTGGGTGATGTGACTGCGGCAGGGGGCCATGATGATCAGTCGGGCGGAAGTGTTTTTGACTCATTGCAGTCATTGTAGGTGTTTGTCCAAGTTGAGATTTAGAGAGTTGATCCTTATGCAGTTGGTAATGTCTTTCTGTGGTTTGTGGCTCCTTGGTGAGAGATAAGATGAGGGTGTCGATGTCTTAGCAGATAATGTTCAGGTTGTGATGGCGGGCCACTTGTGCGAGGGTGCCATGTAGATGTTGAATAGCGTCAAGTTGAGGGATGAGCTCTGGGGGACGTTGCAAATGATGTCAGTGGTTTTGGATAAGAAAGGTGGGAGACGGATGCTGCTGATTAGTATTGAAGAACTTCTGAACTAAGAATATGAGATATACTATTTGACCATGAGGCCATGTATGTAAAACAATTAGGGACTATTTGTTTTATATTTTGTCAGCACATACTTGTAAGTAACTTCATTTTCAGAGTATGAAAATTAATGATAGTGTTTTGTTATTTTAAGATTGTTTGAGATATCTCATAGTTATGTAAGAAATTGCTATTAGAAAAAAACATTTAACATATGTTTTATTTGTACTTTTTAGATTGTTATTGAGAATGTTGAATGTTTTTTTTAAGATAATCTTATTGATTGTCTTTTTTTGCCCGCTGTTATGAGATGAGTACTATTGAACTCACTGTTTCTAGTGAAATTCAATATATTCTGAGAACAGCAAAAAAGGCAAATGAAATGCTTTACAAATTATTTTGTGTTGTAAAAGATATATTGTAACTGTATTTTGTTTGGTCTTCCACAGATGCTAATTTTATAATATATAATTTTTTTATTATTTAATATTTTTAAGGTAAATATATATACTGAGTGTACCAGTATTCTTTGCATTTTACTACAACACATCTACTAGTTTGGAACAGGTAAGGCTATACTCTTTTTATTACTGCATTTTATGATAACAGCCTTAGTTTTTTCCTATAGTGATAGGGAGTGACTGGTCTGAAAGTGTACATTTTTTTTAAAACTGAACATTCATATAAATAATTATATTTATATATTCTTATAAAGTAGTTGAGAAAGGTATTTGTATAATATTTTTTAAAGAGCAAAATAGTTGCTAAAGCTAGTTTTGTGTTATGTAATAGGAAAAATTATAAAATGAAGTGTTTATGTTTTTGTGCAAGGACCTACTATTGTGTTTTTATCTAGGAACCTGAATCAATATTACCATTTTATGCCCTTACAAGGCTATAATCAATAAATATCCCTTTAATGGCATAAGAAACAGATCCATATTTCAGTAAATTGCCCTTGCAGCCCAAGGCATGGCAAAAGCTACTTCCTTATATTCCTAGAAAGCACAACGAGCTCTTTCAACACACCAAACCTCCAGCAACCTGGGAAATCCCCGCTTGCTTTGTTTTGATTTGTAATAGAACTCCTGCGAGCACTGTAAGAACGGCCAGTTCTTAGTGACATCTTTATTGACGTCTTATGTCCAAACCTTACGTCAAACTCGGCACCTTTCAGGTATAAATATACCAACGTTGCCTTAAGCAAACACACAGTGGTGGTTTTGGAGCAGAGCAGCTAATCTACTTGCCGAGAGCCCAGCAGACGCGGAGAGCCCACGGACGCTGACCCTCCGCTTTGACACGCTGAGAAAGACGCTGTCTTTTCTCCTGCCGAGAAAAACCAGCTCCGGTCCTTATTTATGCAATGTGCTAAAAATGAAGCTCTTTTAAATTCATTCAGACACTCTCCTTGCAGAACTGTAATTATCCAGTCAGTACTCAAGTAATCATGGAGCAAAGTAGGCCTTAGGCCATGGACTGCTTTAAATCCCTAAAGACTATGCATGCAGTCTTCTATGTACCTGCAAACTTGTGTTTTATATCTTCAATTCCCAAGTCTGTATCATTAGACTTTCACCAATCACTCTCACACTACTGTTTCAATATTGTAGTGAGCCATTCAGCAGTATTTCCTTATATATGTACTGTGGTAAAACTGAAGCTGTTATACATACAGTCAGGCACTTTCTTTGCAGAACTGTAATCATCTACTCAGTACCTAAGTACTCGTGCATTAAAATAGGCCTTAGTCATAGACTGCTACAAACTCCTATAGTCTTTACATGCAGTCTTTTATGCACCAGTAAACTTGTCTTTCATACGTTCAATTCCCCAGTCGGTATTCTTACACTTCCAGCAAACACTATCACACTACTGTTTCAGTATTATATTGAGCTATACAGCACTTTGTGCTTATCTATACACTGTTCTAAAAGTGAAGCTGCTATACATTCAGCCAGGGAGTCTCCTTGCTGAGTTGTATTCATTCTGCCAGTACCCAAGTACCCAAGTACTCATGGGACAAAGTGGGCCTTAGGGCATGGACTGCTTAAAACCCCTATAGACTATGCATGCACTGTTCTATGCACCGGCAAACTTGTGTTTCAGACCTTCAATTCCCCAGTCTCTATCCTTACACTTCCAGCAAACACTCTGTGGTTGCTGATTCAATATTGTACTGAGGTATTCAGCAGTGTGTCCTTATCGATCCACTGTGCTAAAAATTAGGGCCTAGATGTATCAAGCATTTTGCGATTCGTTAAGGCCGAAATTCGCAGAATTTCGGCCTTAACGAATCGCAAACGGACATTTTGCATCTTTTGGGATGTATGTGAAATTAGCAAAATAAGGAATCGCAAAAAATTGCGATTCCTTATTTTGCTTAAGCATTTAAGGAATCGCAATTTTGCGATTCCTTAAATGCCATGTATGAAGCTTTTTTAATTTGCGAATTCAGGTTAAGGAATCGCAAATTAACACTAACTTGACGTTCGTGTTAATTTGCGAAATCCTTTCAAAAACCAAAATTTGGCAATTTTGAGGGTGGCATGTGACACACATACATGCCCATAGGGCATGTATGTGCGCCATATGCACACACATGTAAGTTTCAGGGGTGCAGCAGGGTGTCTGTGAGACACCCCTGCACCCTTGCAATAATTCTCAAATTGCGATTAGCAAATTGCGAATTCGCAATTTGAGAATTATTTCGCAATCATTCCTATGGGCCCCCTGGCCCATAGGAATGAATGGGAAATTATTCCTTATTTGCGAATTCGCAACTTGCGAATTCGCAAATTAGGAATAATAAGGAATCGCAAAAAAATAGCGATTTAAAACATACATCCCATTTTGCGATTTCTTAATAGCGATTCGGTAAAAATCGCTATTAAGAAATCGCAAATAGGAACAATGATACATCTAGGCCTAAGCTCGTATAAATTCAGTCATGCACTATCTTTGCAGAACTCTAATGATGCAGTCAATACCCATTTAATTATGGAGCAAAGTAGGCCTTAGGCCATGGACTGCTTTAAAACCCTATAGACCAGGGGTCTCCAAACCGGTCCTGGAGGGCCGGAACCATTCCAGATTTTTTGGGTATCCCCATTGAGATACATGTAGTAATTTTAAAAATGTGGCATGGATCGGCCCTCCAGGACCGGTTTGGAGACCCCTGCTATAGACTATGCTTGCAGTCTTCTATGCACCTGCAAACTTGCCTTTTATATCTTCTATTCCCCAGTCTGTATCCTTATACTTTGAGCAAACACTACTGATTCAGTATTGTACTGAGCTATTCAGCAGAATGTCCTTATCTATGCAGTGTGCTAAAACTGAAGCTCTTATAAATTTAGTTAGTCACTCTCCTTGCAGAACTGTAATCATCCAGTCAGTACCCAACTACTCATGAAGCAAAGTAGGCTTAAGGACATGGACGTTTTTTAAACCCCTATAGACTATGCTTTCAGTCTTCTATGCACATGCAAACATGCCTTTAATACCTTTAATTTCCCAGTCTGTATCGTTATACTTTCACCAAATATTCTCACACTACTGTTTCAGTAGTGTAGTGAACCATACAGCAGTATGTGCTTATCTATACATTGTTCTAAAAGTGAAGCAGTTACACATTCAGCTTGACACTGCTTGCAGAACTCTTATCATCCAGTCAGTACCAAAATATTCATGTAGTAAAGTAGGCCTTAGTATATGGACGGCTTCAAACTCCTATTTACTATGCATGTGCTCTTCTATGCACCTGAAAACGTCTATTAAACCTTTAATTACCCAGTCAATATCCTTATACTCCCTCCAAACACTTTGCCACTACTGTTTCAATATTGTAGTGAGCCATATTATATGCTTATCTATACACTGTACAAAAGTGTAGCAGTTATACATTCAGCTCTACACTCTCCTTGGAGAAGTGTAATCATTCAGCCACTACCCAAGTAGTCATGCAGCAAGGTAGGCCTAATTGCATGGACTGCTTCAAACACCTTTAGATAATAAATGCACTTTTCTAAACATCTGCAAACAAGGCTTTTAAACTTTGAATTGCCCAGTCTGTATCCTGACACTTCCTCCAAACATTTTGCTGCTGCTATTTAAGTATTGTAGTGAGTTATACATCAGTATGTTCTTATGATGTATGCACTGTTGTAAAAGTGAAGGTGCTATATATTCAGCTAGTTCCAGTTCAAGTTTTTTTATGATTTGGAACTCCTGAGAGGTCCACATAAAATTTGCAACAGCATAGCTATACAAATGAATAAAATAGTTCTTTTATTACACAGTAGAGGTAGCAGGCATATTAATATAAATCCAAAAAACATTTAAAAAAGTAAAACATTCTTGAACAAAACATTTCATTGGGGGATTTAGGATAGCTTCAGAAAGGGCACTGGCAGATAGAATATCTAGTTTTAAGCAAATTGGTCTCACCCACTTACGACGGGAGTTTGACAGAGCCGGACATATAAACAAGACATGGGAGAGGTCTTGGATCGAGATGTTACACAGTGTACACTTGTTAGTGAAACCATACCACTTGGATAAAAGGTTATTCAGAGGTAACAAATCTTGCCTTATTAAGAACCAAAAATGACGAATGCCATGGGAAAGATTCCAAGATACATAGAATTGCATGGTTTTAAAAGCATAGGAATTAATCACCGGCAGACCACCTTTCTTCAACACAAAAGACTCCCTATCCAACGAGAAGCTTAACTTCCACGTTGCTAATTTTAAAGATGATTTTAACTGGTATATAGATAATGAAAAAAGAGTAGATTCCTCCAATTGCAATAACGAGACAGCCTTTCTAAAGTTTTTTACAATTGGAGAAAACTCTTTTAAGGGACCCAATAATTCCTTTTGAATAAGGTGTCTTAACGTGGCTGGTTCACATTTAGCTAGGTAAAAAATCCATCTTACTATCCCAGCTAAGCCTTGAACCCAGCTACTTCTCATGCCAAACTCAAGCCTAAGAGAGGCCACTGAACAGGCAGAATTGACAGAAGTTAGTTGCAGCAAGAGTCTGCCTTCAATAGTGTGAAGAAAACCCCAATGACTCACATCAAGAAGTTCAATGCCGTAAAGTAATGAAGCCGGGATTTTTGCGCAGAAAGCTTCTAGCAAATAGGGAAAATGCCGTTTTCCTGTGGCTTTATAGAGTGCATTTAAGCCCTTACCCTGCGTCAAAGCCTTGCGCATATTATTCTCAATATGGGCCTTGTCACACATATTACCACATACTATTTTCCCTAAAAACACATAGGATTTCACAATTTCTAACTTATGGCCACCTATTGACCATATGAAATTCCCATAAGAGTGTTTTTTCTTTCCCGTCATACACATGACTTTACTTTTAGAGAGGTTTATCTGTAAAAAGTGCGACTCTGCGAAGACATGTAATGCATGCAGACGATTGTTCAAACCTTTCGGCGTAAAATCTAACAGCAATATGTCGTCAGCATACATTAACTATGCAATAGCTTTATCCCCCAATACAGGAGCGATACCACTGCTCAAAGATAAAACTTGAGGGAGATCATGAACGTAAAGGGAGAATAATAAAGGAGCCAACAGACAGCCCTGTTTGAGACCATTGGCGGAGGGGATGGCGTGTGACAGGCCTCTTTCCCCTCCCATCATTATTCTGCACCAGGTATCTGTGTGGAGGTCCTGGATTAAATCTAACAGTAAAGGTGGCATGCCTAAAGACGATAGTTTCCTCCACAGAAAGGGGCGGTCAACTTTATCGAAAGCTGTGGAGAAATCTATGAAGGCCGCATATACTCTTCCGCCCCGGACTCTGATGTATTTATCCATTATCACTTGCAAAGCTGTTAAATTATCCATAGTGCCATGGCCTTTACGGAAACCCGTTTGCTCGAGGGGAAGAATGTTACTCCAATCCACCCATTCAGTTAACAATTTCAAAAGGCATTTAGCAAAAACTTTGCCAACGGCATCCAGAAGGGCAATCTGGCGATAATTTTGAGGAGAAAGCCGATCCCCCTTCTTGAAGAGGGGGACCAAAATACTCCCTTTCCAAGAGGGAAGAACTGACCTACTCGAAAAGCAGTGTGCAAATACTGGAAAGAGAATTTTACTCCATTTTATGCTACTTTGCTTTAAGACGGAAATAGGCAGCTCATCTGGACCCATAGCCCCAGATGAACGCATTTCCCTTATGGCCAGCTCAATGGACTTTTCCGACGGAGGTTCCTCCTGGGCCAAATGAACCACATTAAAACTTCCCAGGGGAAAATATTCACCATTACTTGCATAAAGATTTTTAATATGCTCTAGCAAGCAAAGTGATTGTACAGAGTTCCCCAGTGGGAGCCAAAAGAATGGCTCAAGCTAGCTTATCTCTCACTAGATATGACAGGGGAAGTGCATGATGTGAACCCTTTTCGGAATTTAAGGATACCTCACACAGGTTACCGGTTGGACGACTACTGTCATCCCATCTGATGGCCGTCCAGCGTCATCATTGGTATCCTGCTCCTACGGCAGGCTGGCGGTGCAATGCCCGTCGGGCAGCATGGGGGGCTGCGCTTTGGCGGAGTTCTTTTATACCGAGCCAACGGGTGTGTGAGAGTGAGGGGCCTAAAAAAGTGCAATAGTGAGCGTGAGTGTATTCTAAAAAAAAGTCAGTAGAGTCCATTAAACACTTTTTAATAGTCTGGCTCACTGCTTTGTTAAAAAAGGAGATTAAGGGGTATTAAGGAGTGATGGGCAATGTAATCAATCCTTATTCAACCCTTAGTGTGAGTGTGGTCGACATGTTTCTTGCCATAAGGGCAATTCATCAGGACCTTAGGTGCTCATATAATTGCTTAGATTCCTCTTAAGTGAGAGGATTCGAAAACACGACCTGTAGAGTGTCGCACCATGACTTTTTTTCTTTTATGGACCTCCCGGGAACTAGGAAGGAAACAGACAGTTACAGCGGTTACTGACATTGCTGTATTTGTGGCCCGAATCCATCATATGGTGCCAACAGGAACGTGACAGTGATGGGTAACGGGATGTGAAAACTGCACTAACCCCGTCAGTGTGTGGAAATACTGTGAGAGAGAGGGTGAACCAGGACGAGGTAGTACTGCGTCCTGTGTGTAGCTAGCATGCTTCAATCGTGGCATGCATCGTAGTGATTGCTGGTCTCATGACAGATAGACATACTGTATGGGGTGTGCACATAACACTAACAACAGTCAGTCTCTTGAGCCTTACAGCAGTCGAGTGACGTGAGGAGCTTTGTTTTTATAAAAGAAGGCACATTGAATAAGTGATTCGCTAAAACCGCAAAAGGATAAACCATTAGACACTCTGTATAATACAAAGTAGTGGCCGGCGCCGGCGTGATTGTCGTGATCAGCATGAAAATCACACTTAGAATGCCATGCTCGCCGGGTTGGAGAGGGCAGTGAAAATAATAACAATAAACTTACCCGCTAATCCCGTTTGTAGGTCCCACAAGCTGTCCAGGTGGGGCCAGCAACAAGTGAGGAGTACCTACAAAAGAGTAAGGTGCACCGCGAGGCCAGATGGTTAATCAGGCGGCTCGGCTCACCGTGGGCTAAAGAACGGCTGGTAGATCAGCCGCAGCGTGCACAAAAGAGCGCCCGCGGCAGTCAGCGGGGGTTTGGGGTTGTATCCACACCTTACCTCAAGAGTCGCTGGTAGCAGGCCTATAGGCACCTACCCCTCCACGTCAATGCCAGTAGCAGGACAGCCGGTAAACTCGAGGAGCACCGGCCGGTGCGAATAAGGGCGAGTTGCGCGCGCACCACGGAGGCGTGTCCCTTCAGTTGCCAGGCAACGTCACGCGGGGGTAGAGAGCGAAGAAGCTCTTGCTCGGACTGCGAGGAAAAGGAGGTAAACAAGGGGCGCCATCTTAGAACGGGAATAAGATCATTTAAAGCGCAATGGTGGTCACTAGGAGCGGGACAATACAGTCCTTGTTAAGTACTATCTGGCTAACGTCGTCCAGGGCACCCCATCATTGAGCCCCAGTTCATCGGTGTGTAAACGATGTACCCATCTTTGTTCAAGTCTAAAGAGGGCTTGTTGGTTGATACCTGGTAAACATTCAAGGACAGTCCACCGAATGTTATCTGTGGAATGGTTGTGTTCTTTACAGTGTTCATAGAGTTTAGTGTGTGTCTTATGGCAGCGAATATTACTGTTGTGCTCCATAATGCGCTGTTTGACAGGGCGCATGGTCATCCCAATGTAAAGCATCTTACATGGGCAAAAAAGGACATAGATACACCTGGAGCTATTACAGTTGGTGTGTTTATTAATTGTCCATGTAAAATCTCTTTGGAGTTCGATGGTTTTACCTTGGATGGTCTGGGGGCACACTACGCAAGAGCCACAGCGGTAGTGCCCGGTGACTGGTGGGAGGTCCCAGAATAAGGTGTCTTAACGTGGCTGGTTCACATTTAGCTAGGTAAAAAATCCATCTTACTATCCCAGCTAAGCCTTGAACCCAGCTACTTCTCATGCCAAACTCAAGCCTAAGAGAGGCCACTGAACAGGCAGAATTGACAGAAGTTAGTTGCAGCAAGAGTCTGCCTTCAATAGTGTGAAGAAAACCCCAATGACTCACATCAATAAGTTCAATGCCGTAAAGTAATGAAGCCGGGATTTTTGCGCAGAAAGCTTCTAGCAAATAGGGAAAATGCCGTTTTCCTGTGGCTTTATAGAGTGCATTTAAGCCCTTACCCTGCGTCAAAGCCTTGCGCATATTATTCTCAATATGGGCCTTGTCACACATATTACCACATACTATTTTCCCTAAAAACACATAGGATTTCACAATTTCTAACTTATGGCCACCTATTGACCATATGAAATTCCCATAAGAGTGTTTTTTCTTTCCCGTCATACACATGACTTTACTTTTAGAGATGTTTATCTGTAAAAAGTGCGACTCTGCGAAGACATGTAATGCATGCAGACGATTGTTCAAACCTTTTGGCGTAAAATCTAACAGCAATATGTCATCAGCATACATTAAACATGCAATAGCTTTATCCCCCAATACAGGAGCGATACCACTGCTCAAAGATAAAACTTGAGGGAGATCATGAACGTAAAGGGAGAATAATAAAGGAGCCAACAGACAGCCCTGTTTGAGACCATTGGCGGAGGGGATGGCGTGGGACAGGCCTCTTTCCCCTCCCATCATTATTCTGCACCAGGTATCTGTGTGGAGGTCCTGGATTAAATCTAACAGTAAAGGTGGCATGCCTAAAGACGATAGTTTCCTCCACAGAAAGGGGCGGTCAACTTTATCGAAAGCTGTGGAGAAATCTATGAAGGCCGCATATACTCTTCCGCCCCGGACTCTGATGTATTTATCCATTATCACTTGCAAAGCTGTTAAATTATCCATAGTGCCATGGCCTTTACGGAAACCCGTTTGCTCGAGGGGAAGAATGTTACTCCGATCCACCCATTCAGTTAACAATTTCAAAAGGCATTTAGCAAAAACTTTGCCAACGGCATCCAGAAGGGCAATCTGGCGATAATTTTGAGGAGAAAGCCGATCCCCCTTCTTGAAGAGGGGGACCAAAATAGTCCCTTTCCAAGAGGGAAGAACTGACCTTCTCGAAAAGCAGTGTGCAAATACTGGAAAGAGAATTTTACTCCATTTTATGCTACTTTGCTTTAAGACGGAAATAGGCAGCTCATCTGGACCCATAGCCCCAGATGAACGCATTTCCCTTATGGCCAGCTCAATGGACTTTTCCGACGGAGGTTCCTCCTGGGCCAAATGAACCACATTAAAACTTCCCAGGGGAAAATATTCACCATTACTTGCATAAAGATTTTTAATATGCTCTACCCAGGTTCGTTCCTCAATAGGGATAGGGGTGGAACTCAACCTTACACCACAACCCTTACCTATTAGAGACCAAAACGTTCTTGCTTGGCCGTAAAATGCTGCCTCCCTCAGTTGCATTCAGAGTTGGTCCTCCCTATCTTTGCGGAATCTGGACTTCAACCTTTTCCTTCTCGTTTTTAATAGAGCTATCCTTCGAGTTCTTTCAGTAGGATGTTCAAATATTGGTCCCTTACCAATTTATTTATTTATTTATTTAATAAACAAATGGAGCTGGGAGGAGGGATTGGAAGCCTATTTCTTTTAGGTTATCTGGCTAGGGAGGTCACTTCCACCAATAGATCAAAAAAAACGTTCAATTTCAGCACCATCCCAATTAACCAAATCAGTTATTGCAACGTCAAGGATGCTCTCCAGCCCACTAAGGGCCTTTATATATGGTATGGTCGCTGAGACACGTTTTAGAGATCACAAGATCATTCAATAAAATGAAAGCAGAATTGTCCACTATTACGTAGTCCAGACAAAATAAAGTGACAGCCTGAAATTGATTACAGGGATCCAAAAAATGGGAAAAGGTCCATTTTATCCGGTTTGATAGACAGCAGGCAATACCCCTATTTAGCGACCAACGGTCAGACTTAGGAGGAGAAATGTTTAATGAAATGGCCAAAGTGGTATTGTCGCTGAGACACATTTTAGAGATCACAAGATCATTCAATAAAATTAAAGCAGAATTGTCCACTATTACGTAGTCCAATATTGATTCTCCCTGATATGATTCATGTGTATAATTTGCCAGAGAATCGGAAGGAAGTCTTCCATTCACCACCATCCCATTCATCTCGAATACTTCTTCCAGAAGCATTTTCCCTCTTTTATTTGTTTTAATGTTCCCAGGCAGAACAGCTTGGGGAATGTGCAGAGATTGTTCCCTATATTGATTCCTAAATAGAGACAAACTTAAATTAGAAATTTTACAGTTAAAATCTCCTACCAAGATTATGTAAGAGGACGGGATTTTCTCTCTGACTTTCTTAGCATAGGCGAAAACCTTCTTCAGGATAGGATTAAAACATTCATCGGGTGGAATATACACATTAATCAAGACAATCGTAGTGGGAATTTCCACATTGTCCAGACAAAATAAAGTGACAGCCTGAAATAGATTACAGGGATCCAAAAAATGGGAAAAGGTCCATTTTATCCGGTTTGATAGACAGCAGGCAATACCCCCTCTTGCATGGCCTCTAGAAGAAGAAGAGGCTTTACCCTCCAAAACAATGTAGTTACTTCCCACAACAAGATTCTCAGTGCACCACGTCTCTTGGAGACAGATCACACAGGCCTCAGAGGAGAGGAGGAACTCGATTTTTTCAGAGTTGTTCTTTAAACCTGCCGCATTCCAAGACAAAATTTTTAGATTGCTGCTAAAGATCAGGTTGCATTTCCTGACTAGTTGTGGGTTTCCTCGCGAGAACACCCGGCAGCCAATTCCAACGGGAGCTCTCATCATCATTCTTACTTCGTACCGATGGAGGGGGGAAATAATTTCAGATACATAACGAATATTTTTCGATAAGAAAATTTTTAAGTCATTGTAAACATCAAAACGTTCTTTCCTACCCAGAGCTATTGGGAAAAGAGGGATGGGAGAGCATGCCCCCTTTGAGGATTTAGATGGTCTATCCATCAAGAAGTTCCCCCAGAAAGGTGTGACATCAATCCCCCTGCTCTGAAAGCTCTCAGAACGCTGGAGAATCAGATTTACAATGAGCTTAGAATGAAACTTTGCCCTCTTTAAGAATCCTCCCTCTGTTTTCAAAATAAAAATCAGGTCTATATCCGAAGATTGGATTAGTTCCAATTTTCCGGACTCCTGAAAGCAGTTAAGAAGGGCGGCTCTATTCAAGATACAGTCCGCCTCAATCAAGGGAAAGAAATCGAAGACAAATGTATTTATATTTTCCTCTTTCCTGAGATCAATAGATCTGCTTGTGTCCTCTACACTTGCCGTCAAGCCAGAAAAAGACCTAGCTAAGGGGTTAAGGACTGACAAACCTATGTCCGAGGGTTTATTAATAGTTACCCCCTGAAGACCCGCCCTAAATGGCTCCCCCTTATCAACATGTAATCCCCCTTTACAACGTTAGAAACGGCAGAAACATGCTTAGGGACCAATAGAGGAAAGTCTGGTGTTATTATGGGTGGAATAGACATTAGTTCCAAAGGAGGAAGTTGAGAAGAATCTTGAGCTACTTTTATATCCCCTAACATATTTTTTGAACAGATTGGGGGCCCCTCTGAAACCTCTTCTTTACATAAAGTTTCCTGCTGGGCTTCAAAAAAGATTTTCCGCTGCCTATTTTTTTCAATCCTGCGGATTAACTTCCTTTTATTTCTTCCCTTCTTATTTAATTTCCCATATTTTCCTTTTTTCCCACTAGCAGCCGCTTCCAAGACCACCTTATCTTCCTTACCACTCTGTTGGTTAAAAATCGCAAAACACTCCTTTTCTTGCCTCACACTCAAGGCAGCTGGGACTACAACTATATGACTATTGTGCTCCACCACACAATTAGAGGCAAGGATATTTATAGGAGAAACCGACTTTTCCCCAGCTACAGGAACTTGGGTGACATCGGTAACAGCAGCTCCACTCTCTGATAATATGTCATTCGTCACATCCCCCTCCGTGGGGCTAATTCCTAAATTTGAGGGAGTGACTTTCTCCTGACGGTTATTCAATAGGACTTTTAAGATTTGCGTTACCGTTTCCAGAACACAATCCGAACCCCCAACAAACTTTTCCAGTAAAGATAATATAGAAGAAAGCAGGCATTCCAATGAAATCAGAGACTCGGAGACAGGTTTGACAAATCTAACTGGGTTAGAGACATCTAGGCCTGTTATGTTAAGATCGGGGCTCAATGATGTACTGTTAAGGTGTGATTTATTGGAAGGCGTACTGCTATACAGTCGGAGGCCAGAAGGGACAAATGTTGCCGGAGTCTTTGCCAGATTCGAACTCCTGCTAGACTCATCGGCAACATACTGCTTACAAAGCTCCAAGTCTATTTCGGAGGATACAGATTTGTTACTTTCCTCTCCTCCCTGAACTAATAGGCTGGGGGAAGTTTTTTGGCAGGACCCTCTAGGGCAATGTTTTAAAAGATGCTCAATAGAATTGGAGAGGGGATTATGAACTAAAGCCTTCACACTTTTAGGATTATTCTCTCGGAAGCAATGGAAATTTGAAGGAAGAGGATCACTCTCTGCTGCTTCATTTATCTGGCTTATGACCTCTTCTTTATTGTTTGTCCCCAATAATCTCTCTGAAGCGCAAAAGTCCTTTGAAGGGACTTGATCTAACACATCCTTACTAATTTCGGCCTTATCATTCGGTTTGGGTCGCGCCATTATAGCTTTATTCGATCCCCATTTCCAGAGACTAAACAACTGGCAATTTCCCTTTAAATGTGTTGTAAGACCATCCTTATTTCTATGTGGATTGGATTTAGTTTTAGAGCAGGCTCTACCCACCAAAATTCTCCCAGACCTTAGCTTTTTGGCGGTCATCCTTATACGTAAACCTAGATACTCCAAAATACAGAACAACCCAAATAGAACTTTCAACAACTCCTATACAAAGGATCAAACCACACTGGTAATAAAATGAATATAGGTTAGGGGGTGAGCCCAGCTCCAGCCTTCTTCAGCCGTCCGGGTATCGTCCCACACGCGTTCCGCTATGCGTAAGGACTACCCACGGGTTAAATAGTTAAGGGAGTGGCAGGAAGAGGACTAGCTGCGGCCGATTATCGCCGGACAGCAGGCTGGTCCTCGCAGTCCCGCTGAAGGCTGTGGGTGGGGTATCAAGTCAGCAGCTCCGCAGTTCTTGGGCCACAACAAAGTCCAGGGCTCCCACAAAACTCAGGGAGCGAGTGGCACCCGCAAAGCGAGTGTCGCAAGATGTGGCGTTGTGGCTCGTAGGGCGGAAAGGCACCGCCTAAAACAACCTCCCGCCAGACACAACAGCAACAGATCCTCCGAGCAGGCTCCAGAAACACACAACCACACAGGTTGGCTCCACCCGAACTTAATGCAGGGAGAGGCGGGAAGAGGACCAGCTGCGGCCGATTATCGCCGCACAGCAGGCTGGTCCTCGCAGTCCCGCTGAAGGCTGTGGGTGGGGTATCAAGTCAGCAGCTCCGCAGTTCTTGGGCCACAACAAAGTCCAGGGCTCCAACAAAACTCAGGGAGCAAGTGGCACCCGCGAAGCGGGTGTCGCGAGCTGTGGCGTTGTGGCTCGTTGGGCGGAAAGGCACCGCCGTAAAACAACCTCCCGCCAGACACAACAGCAAAACATCCTCTGAGCAGGCTCCAGAAACACACAACCAGCTAGACAATCTCTTTGTAGAAGTGTCAGCATTCAGTCGGTTTCCAAGTAGTCATGCATCAAAGTAGGCCTTAGGGCATGGACTGCTTCAAATCCCTATAGACTATGCATTCACTGTTCTATACACCAGCAAACTTGCCCTTTATACCTTCAATTCCCCAGTCTGTATCGTTACACTTTCACCAAACACTCTCACACTACTGTTTCAGTATTGTAGTGAACCATACATCAGTATGTGCTTATCTATACACTGTTGTAAAAGTAAAGCTGCTATACATTCAGCCACACGCTGTCCTTGCAGAATTGTAATCATTCAGCCAGTACCCAAGTACTCATGGTGCAAAGTGGACCTTAGGGCATGGACTGCTTCAAACTCCTATAGACTATGCATATACTGTTCTATGCACCTGCAAATTTACTTTTTATATGTTCAATTTCCCAGTCTCTATCCTTACACATCCGCCAAACACTCTGTCACTCCTGTTATAGTTTTGTAGTGACTCATTGATCAGTGTGTAGTAATCCATTCACTACATTCAAACACTAATCAGCAGATGGACAATAAGTGGTACATCCCCAGAGATATGCCAGTTATTGTGCACTGTGACATCACCACCATGGATGCACCATATTCACAATGTGGTGTATTATGGGGAAAATGACACAGATATGTGATGCATTTGTGTTGTGAAGGCGGCGCATTGCTTGAATTGCGTTGCAAGCGCAACGGAGCTCCAGCAATGCTCTTGGGGCTCTATGTTCACAATGCTGTGTCAATCCTTACACCTGTTTCAAGCAGGTGCAGGGTTTTGACGCAGAAAAAGCCCAAAAGTGACTGAATGTAATCTTATAGATTTCACTCAGTCACTTTTAGGAGGCGTTCCTGTGCCAGAACACCCCACCCCCCCCCTGCGCAGGAAAGCCTCCTTCTGGCACTGGGCTTTACAATGTGATGCACCTTCCATATGCATCACATTGTAAATACCACACACCATGGCATATCTTTTGCACCACCTCTGCGTCACAAAAGTGACTCAACAGCTGTGTAAAAGAGGCATGAGGGGGTTGTAAATCCGCTCCTAACATATACAAATTCACCCAGGCAGTTTCACCAGCAGTGTAAATTGAAACATTAACTTGTAACATATTTATGTGCATATATTACCTTCAAGTGCTTCAGAGGTACTACAGTATACTATAGGTAAAACACTTATAGATTTATGCTGTAGCACTTCCTTATAGTTCTGCACTTTTACATTCAACACACACTAATAATGTATTATTTCATACATTTATGAACTACACATTCTTTATGACAAACTTTTACACACTAATATAGAAATATAGTTCTTTGTTTGACCAGTGAAGGTAGTTCTGAAAAGAACTGTTTTTTGTCTTTTTAGTTTCCTTTGTTTTTTTTTTTTGCAACAAGTTGTTAATTTTATTTTTTAAACCAAAAATATGGAACTGGAAACAAAAATACTGTGGAACAGGAACAAATACGTATTTTTTAAAAAATTATTCTCTTGGACAACGGTGCTCTTCTTTCCTCTTCACAATGAGGTCAATAGACTGCTCACCTTAACAAAGTAGTTCTTTGCAAAATTTAACAATGTATTGTGAGATCCGCAAACTGTGGCACAATAATAGGATGCGGACTGCTTTGAGGAGGTGGTGGTGCAGTTGAAGTAGAAGGAACTGCAGGTTGAGGATTCTCCTGCAACCTTTGTGTTGCCATCCTTGCATAGTTATTTGGATGCAAATTTTTGACATGTCGAACCATGCTGGCTGTCCTGAAAGAGTACTTTTTAGTGGGGTCACCCCTGGAAAGAGTAACCTCACAGATCTTGCAAGTTACTTTCGGCGCATTCACTTTTTTCTGTCCCTCAGAATTTGTAAAAAACTTCCAAATCAAAGCTTCTTTTCTCTTTTTCTGAGGTTGTTCAGCAACAAATCCTTCCTCAAAGGAATGTTCTGATAAAGTCTCAAAAAGAGCAGTCATTGTACAGTTTGGTTCTAAAGGACTACAGCTCCACAGAATAGACGTTCCTCATGGGAAAGTCCAAGTAAAATGATCAAAATGGGAGGGGTCTTTCAACAGTTGGAATAGGAAGTATTATGAACCAATCAAAACTCTCCTTTTATGGTCACATGGCTTTGCGTACGCTTACGGTGCGCTCACGGTGCTCTTACGCTGCGAGTACGTATGACGTACCGTCGTGATTTTTGTAATTGCTTTAAACAATAATATACGCTTATTAAAAGTTAAAAAAACTATTTTTATGATTATCCCAGAAAATGTCTTCCCTTAGTATGTACATTAAATACATAAATATATGTTTTTAAACAATTAGAAACTTTCGCGCCGTACCGGTACGGGGCGCCGTACATGACATCATACGGAAGCGTTGATGCGACGCGTAACGTCAAAGCGCATTAGTACGTATGCGCGGGTACGTGCAGAGTAAGATTTGCTGTACAAAGTATGGTGCGATCACCGTACATGTACGGTACGATTATCCCCCAAAAAAACAATAAAAAAGGAATTATATAGAATTTAATTTTAATATATTGAAAAAAAATGTAATTAATAAAAAATATATTTTAGAATTTAGTTTTGTTATTATTTTACATTAATAATATGAAATATAACTTAAAGAATAAAATAAATATAAATATTTATAATAAAATTGTCGGAAATTAATATAAAAACAAAGAAATATTATAAATAATACATTTAAAAATTATCATTTACAAAACCTTTGAAATTCACTGAAAAAAACATAGGTTATACACACGTTATAGTTAGGATTTAGCATTTAAAAAAACCTTGCAAACTCACTTAAAAAACCATAGGTTTCAGCCACGTTATAGTTAGGAATTAGCATTTAAAAAACCTTAGAAGTTCACTGAAAAAACCATAGGTTTCACAGATGTTATAGTTAGCTGGACATTTCACTCACACAAAACCATTGAAATTCCCCCGTTATAGTTAGTTCAGCTAACTGTAACTCGCGTGCTGTCATGAGTCATGTCACTGACCATGTCATGAGTGATGTAATATGTGACGTCATAAGCAGTGCATTGCGGGCGCGCGAGTTATAGTTAAAAAATAAAATAAAATATAAAAAAAGTATTTTTATCTTACGAGCTTTAAGTAACTATATTTAATGTGAAATTAAATGCTTCGAGATGTAAGGTTTTTTCTTCATAATAATTTTGCTCAATAAAAATAAAGGGAAAAAAAACGTTCTTCCAGCAGCCGCTTAGGGAGTTGGTAGACTCTGCAGGGATGGTGGCCTGTTTACTGTCCTAGAAAAGGATGTGTATTCAAACTATGATTGTGAGATGAGTGGCAGGCATGGTTTTAAGCCACTTGTGGAGCAGGCAGACCAAAGTACTATTTTATAAAGTTACTTTCATCTAAATTTGCCAAAATCTGATTTCACTATTAAATCAGATTTTTATAATTAAGTGGAAAGTACATATTCTATTCAGTGCTGGTCTTGTCTCATAGAAAATGCAGTTGATCAAGCACAGGAAAATAGATTTTAGGCATTCACTTAATGTGAGGGCACTCTTTTTAAACATATAAGCCCTCATTACCAGTGGCCTCTTAATCCCAATCGGGCAGGTAAAACCATCGGAATTATGAGCTCTGCAGAAACACCATAAATCTCTTAACTTTCACCCAGAGAATTCAGTAGCTAAAGGCAGCTAAAATTTCCATCTGAAAGCCCGGCTGAAATGAGGAATTACTGGGAAAATTGGACCTGAAATTACCAATCTACTCCATAATTGATATATATTTAGCGGACCCTGAGGATTCAACTCAAATTGGGATAGATTTACCTCAACATAAGAGTTACTGGTACCTCCAGAAGTGAGGGTTGCCGTGTGTCACTTTTTTACATGCTAAGCACACTGCCTTTTAGGCTTCACAGGGTACAGTTTAGGGTGATTTATTAACATATATAAATAGGTTTTCTTGTGTATCAAATGCACTTTCCATTGCTATGTGTTACTGCAGTGCTTTTAAACTGCAGCCCAGCCAGAGAACAAGGGTGCACCTGTGATCCATATATTTGTGTCATGTATGTGGTTGGTGTCAGGGCTGGCTCTAGGGCGGTGCGATTGGTGCCAGCGCACCGGACGCTGACTTGGGGTGGGGGCGCCATGTTAATTGTTTTTAAAGCACCAGATGCCATGTTCCTTGTCCCAGCAATTTTCAAGCATTAATAAAAATATCTCGATAACTCTGGTGATTAATGTTCTTCCTCCAGAGAGACCATAGCTATTTCTGGTAGAGGAAATATTGACTCATCATAGCACAGCCACAGAAGGTTAATGTGCCTGCTGCAGAGAACGTGTCCCATTCAGACAGTATAAAAAGGTCAATGAGTTATCATTTAGTAAGAGAGATCCTTTTGTTATTCGCCCTTTAAAAGTTAAAGTCCTAATATAGAGCAGTGAGCTATTAACTGTCATCTAAGAGCTGCATGCAAACTACAAGAATATATTACAGCTACATATTTTTTTTGCCCTTCCTTATCCTAATATTGCTAGAAGGGTTCATTTAGGTAGAAATCAATTCCTCTTATTAAAGAAAACCCCTAAGAATGGTGTTACAATTTAAATTCTGAATTTGTGCTTTTCCAGACCAAGGACTCTTAAACTGTACTGCTTACCAGTATGGATGACATGTGACTCCTACACCTTTTAGACCTCTGTCTTATGTAACATTTCCTATACACCTATTTACACACGTATGATTGTTCCATGCAATGTTTGTGTGATGTAACTGGTATGAGTAGTGCAATAAAACTAAATGAATCTAAGAGACAGTGGTTACACACACTTGGGGGCGTTGTCAAATGGTGGTAGTGAGGGAATCCGTGGTGAGGTGGTCGTTAGGGGGGGGGCGCCAACAAATATTGTCGCACAGGGCGCCACCAGTACTAAATCCGGCCCTGGTTGGTGTAAATCTACATTATGCACATATATAACATTTAACGTCCATGCCGCTGATGCAATTTTTGCATCTTTTACTATGGCCGTAAAGTAAAGTTAAGTAGAACAATTTAGTGAAACCAATAGGTGTTTCTCCATATGGAAAACGTTTTCCATGTTAGGAAACTCCTTTCTGAACACCCTCTCATTATTTGGGGATATTTTCGCCGTCCAGCAGAACACATGTTATTATCCTTTATAGCAGTAACTAAACAATAGCATTCTAGATAGTAAAGCAACTGCATTATGATGATTAATCACACACGTGGGGTTCTTTGTGTGTTCACTTACCTTTACAGGGGACCCATGCTGAAAACTCCGACAAAGCTGCAAATAAGAGTATTTTTCCTAATACAGACAATCCACAATGCTGGTTTAATTTCCGTATGGACACATTTCTTGTATAATAGCAAAGAGAGATGTCTTTGTTTTTCTATACATCAGAAATTAGATTTAAGTTAAGTAAGTTAAGCATTACTGATTTTTATAATGGAGCACACCGAGTTTAAATAATCAGACCTTTAAATCATGTTCCCAACCTGCCAAGGTCTGATGAGAGCCTGATTTCATAAAACTGATTTACAAAACATATAATGGGAATTGAAAATGTGGAAATAAAATATAGATTATCTCTAGGTCGATGATTGCCCACAGACTGATTCAGTTGTTCAAACAATTAAGCCTAGATACTGGTTTATGCTCCAAACGAGTCCACACCGCCTTTCATCCTTCTGAGGTCGATACATTGGAAGCTAGTGCAGAAGGTAACAATAAACATCTGTTAATCAAGACAAGATTCCCCAAGGGATAAATGCATGCCTTGCAAATACAATTATTATCTTATTTTTTGTCAGGTGCTTTGATGTTATATTATGTGTTGTGTAGGTTGTCTCATGTGATGGCATGTCCTGTTATTGTATGTCATGTCATGCTGGTATGTTATATTGTGTTATGTACATACACACCTCTATTCGTACCCTTGGGAGTGGACGTTTACTGTATCTTCATGGGTATGCACTGCACTTATTTGTTCATGTAAACTGGCAGTGTACGCGTGTCATCCGTGCCTTTTAATTCCACTTACTTTAAGAGGATCCGGGGTATTCATTTTTTGGGGTCAACTATTAAAGATCACATTCCTTGAAGGGTCTCTGCTGAAGCACACGCTGCATTCTGTCATTCCACACGAGCTAAAGCTATTGAAGTTGGAACAGGTTGTGGACAGCACTGAAAAGACTAACCTGCCCTGTACTGACACGTCTTCCTCAAAATTGTATTATTTCAGCAAATAGCTCTTAATAACGACGCACTCAATTTCCATCTAAATGGAAATATTAACCTCTAGATCTCAATATGTACATATGCACTCTCAGCAGAATAATACAGGGTAATGCAGCTCTTGTTCCGCCTGGTTTGATTGTTCACTGTAGCTCACAGCTCGTTTGATTGTCCACACGCCGTGGCATGCATGAATAGACAGAGCAGAGCTGTCCTAGGCAGCTTGCGATTTGCAGAATCAGTAACAATTGTGCCATTCCTTGTAAATATGTCGGGCACTTGTTTCCATTTCCATCAATGTGGGTTTGGCAGTTAAGAAGTAGGTTCTGTTTTTTCGTATTTTATTGTTTTTGTTTCGGAAGTCACTGTAAAGTACTTAGTCATATCCTGTGCCACATGGTGTGAGGGTCTCAGCCTCATCAGAAACAGTGAGTTGCCCAGACCAGATTAGAGCTATTGTGATTTCTCTGAGAAGGCTTATCCAGGCCTGGCTAGAGGTTTGCCCAGAAAGACTACGGAGGATATTCTCAAGAACGTGTGATACAGCAAAAGTAGCTCAACGCAACTCTTCATATGGCAATCTATCGCGGGAAAACAACGCCGTGCCAACACAGTTTTCACAACACGGAGGTACTATGCATTAGTCCTACGACAACGCATCAAATGTCCGCGTCAAAATCAACACTACGCCGCAAAAAAGCAAAACACAAAAATAGTAGCGATGAGGCCAATCACGATACAAACAACAGCGATAAACAGCGACAGGACTGCGATTCCCACGTGTCATGCGTGAAAATGCCCCATAAAAGCAGAGTAAAAAATAAAGTGAGATGACAACGTACGAGCCCCACCTCACATCCGTGACATAGACAAATGACCACTGTCCCGCATCAGATAGGCATCCCCTCACAGTCACAATGAGCAGTGACATGCATGCTGTATGTAACCTGCGCCAATGCGGGAACATACATGGGACACACTGTGAAACCGCATCTCCTCTTCACATTGCAGAGGGACAAACAACACCCCCTGCGCACAGACATGCTATATCCTTGACCAAACAATAATGAAAGCATGGACTAATGTAAGGGCAGTGACTCCCCCTTACGTACATGTTACCCATGTCATGGGACTTGAGTCAAAGGGTGCATCCCTGCATCATGGCGGCACATATGAGAGCCCAAAAGAAGTCATGTTGACACTTGCAGGCGCCACAAACGGCATGGAATGAATGACATGGAATGAATTGGAACACATGTGAAACGCCGAAGAGTGGTATTCCGTGCCATCTGTGACACACAGAACTGGCATTTCGAATACGTGACAACCTAAACAGCCTCACTGCACAGAGGTGACACACCCACCATCCATTATCAATTGCCAAAATTGCTAGCCCTACATGAAGCACCCACACTTGTCTGAGTGATGTGCCTGTACAGATGAGTGACATGCACGCCAGGAATGTTGTTTGGAATGCATTTATTTGCACATGCTGTGGCTGTGGTCATTTTGTGCTGTCCCATGATTGCTAAGGACCATTGCAATGTGACGTCAACATGAGAATAAATTGTCAATTATGGTGTTCCTTCCGGCTGCAGTGGGGTGTGGTCCACCTGCCTCATCACACAACATGCAACAATCATCTTGCACACGATGTCTGGGCTGTACAGGAGCCTTCCACCTGTGATGTCCAGGCACCTGAAAGGTGACTTCAACATGCCAAAAGTGTGTTCCACGATGCCCCTGGTGCATATGTGGGCCAAACTGCACTGCCTCTGGGCCTTTGTGTTCGGGGCTCGGAGGGGTGTCATCATCAAAGTACTGAGTGCATATCCTTGGTCACCTGTGACAGTGCAGAGAGACATGAGTCAAGACTACACACTGCATGATGTGTTGTCAGGCTCACTGGTTCATTGGTGTGTGATATGTGTGACTTAGTGATCCCTGTATGAAATAACAGCCTGTTGCAAATGATCACCATCAATGTTAATTACGTAGCCTCACTGCTGATCCTCCCTCCACCGAGCATAGTCACTAGTGTGCACTGCACAGTTGCATTACTTGCACCCCCTATGGCACAGCGTTGTCATGCCTGTCTGCGCATGTCCACAAGCCTCACCACGACACAGTGATGATGTGCGCTTAAGGTGTCCGGCCACGTGTGTGTAGGCCCATTTTAAGGACAGGAGTGACACAGATGCAGAGCACCTGCCTGGCTGAACTCGCCATGCGGTTGTGGGTAGACATTTGGCTTATGCTGCGTTTTTAGCGACACACACAACAGTTGGCATGTGTGATCCTTGACCCCGAGTGTGCATGCCCACCCTCATGTAACCCTTAGGCCGAGCCCGCATTCCGGGTACATGCCACATAGTAACATTATCCATTGCGGTACGGGTGGCGCAGACACTACAACAGAAACACACGCAGTAGTCACTTCCTTGGCAAGGCCTACACTTAACTACACCCAGATCCACGTGGAGAAGAGCCATACACCTGTCCACTCAGCTTACACTCACAGGATGCTACGATACGGCTACATATCCTAGGTTTACTCCACTGCTTGCGTCACATGGTAGCCCCCGCTGTACACAGCACAATGTAATGTGGAATGGCCCATGGCCCTCATGCATACATGATGACCACACAGGTACACTGAGTGAGTTTGTGGGACTGACTACGGGCACGCCCACCCGGATCCTTTTATTGCCAGGGTCACCTGTCCAGTGACGCCTGTGCTGGATGGGTGCTGGGTAGTGTAAGCACCCCTCAGGGGTTGGTTGGTGCTGGCAACAGTGACCAGACAATCAGCAGTACAAGCTTCAAACGGCAAGGGTCCATGACTTGAGCTGCACAGAGTTAGTGGCCCAGGATGTACTGCGGCTGCCACAGGCACACCAGCATGGGACGGTGACTTGCGCTGCACTGTGGTGGCGCCACGTAAGCTGTGCATGTCCTCGTCAGTGTCCAAGATGAAGGTTGCACAGGTTGCAGGAAACAGTGGAAGGTCTCCTCTTGGGCATGATGCAGAGGGCAGAAGCAAGCAGAAACAGGCAAATGGCCAAGTTGAATGCTACACACTCTTTACCACCATGTCAGTATCAGCTAAATGATGATGTAGACAATCCCCAGCCCATGGACTCAGACGCTACCAAAGTTCAACCAGAGAGTGCCCATGAATTTCGGGTCACATACTTAGGGGCAACAGAGCTGGAAAGGTATACAGTCTGGGATGAGGCCTGTATAATGACATGAACTATGCCATGAAGAAAGCAGGACTCAGTTCCAATTGTGTGACCTACTCCACCGCCGTGTAGGCCAGAGGCAGCGGTCAGTGTGGGTCAACCGCTCTTCAGCCAGCTCCTCCTGGATCTCTAACACACAACGTTGGAATGGCATGTGGATGAGATATGTGGCTGATGGAGGTAGTGGCACCAGAGTTGAGCGGGTGTTTAGCCAGCGACAATTCCGTGTCCTGCCTGATACGGACTGTATTGGATTGGTGTGAGACCTGCAGGACCGCAGTGAAGGCCGAAGGCTGCAAGGGCCCGCAGATGTGTGGTTGGAATGCTATGCATGGTGTTGGAGTCACCACATCGAAGAGAGTATAGTGATTAAAACGCAGCCGTAATAAAATGTCCTCTGCCATAGTGTAATCAAGACTCAGTTCCAAATGTGTGACCTACTGATCCGCTGTGTCAGCCGGTGAAGTACGTCAATGAGAAAGGAGTACAGCGGGCCTTTGTCGTGGAGGCTGTGATGGTCTGAGGAGACTGGCAATGTTGGGGTCCTCGGGCTTGGAGCTTGCATTGGCACGTGGTGAGGCCCCTGTGACACATGCCGGTGTGGGCAGGTGAGCAAAGTGGCCTGGGTGCGCAGGGGCAGGCAAGATGGGTTCGGGGACCAGTGGCACGGTGTGCAACAGGCACACAGGTTCTCAGGCACCACCGCTCAAGGAGTTGGCCTCGTGGCGGGGTGAGAGATGTCGCCCCGGCAGAGACATTGGGAATTCCGGAGGAGAACCACGGCCAGAGTTACGTGCTTTTTATTCACACCCCCTATGCTCGGGTCCGGCATACACCGGGCCAGCCCACTCTGCACAAACTTATAGGGGGGGGACGTCACATTCTTCATTTCCATGATCTCACACACTTGCTGGGGTGACATGGCTGCGTCCACTGTCTACTACACTCCAAACACCAGTCGTGTATGTCGACATGGATGTGTCTGTGGTCTGCATACTGCAGTCTGTCCAGCACATCCACGCCGTACTTGACATTGTGTACATTCTCATTTATCGGTCACTTTCCTCTTTCACACATGCCTTGGCCCCATCTCTCCACATGTTCTGCTATTGTGTGGCTGGGGTGCCATGCCATTGTTGGCTCATGTACATGACTAGCCCAGGTTTCCACAGTAAGTTGCGCTGTTGTGTCTGGTGGGTGTGTATGTTGTTTGGCATGTTGTATGTGACTTTGTGAGGTGTGCATACCCAGTTGCATGATTGTGAATCTGAGGTGTGTGGTGTGTTCATTTGGTACTTACCAACGAGCAGTGCATTTCTGTAGGTTCCAGCCTGGAAAAGCTGGTTGATGATGGACTGTGGGAAGATGTAGGAATCATGCACACTGCCTGGATATTTGGCGACGATGTTGTTGAAGAGTCCCCGGTGGTCCACTATTGCCTGCACATTGATGGAATGCGTGTGCTTTCTGTTGCGGTAATTGTGTGCAGTGTCAGAAGGGGGAACAAGTAGGAAATGTGTGCAGTCGATTGCCCCCAACACGTGCGGTAATCCAGCTATGGCAAAGAAGCCTTGCTTGGACTCCAGCTGTTCCAGCGCAGTGTGGGGGAAGCCTAGGTACTGGGGTACCAAGCTGAAGATGGCATCCAGGACAGGTTTGAGGAACTTTGATAGGGCTGGCTGTGAGACTCCTCCGACTGGCAGTTGTTGGTTGGAAGGTACCAGAAGCCAACAGGTGCAGCACAGCCAGCAGCTTTGTCTGAGGTGGGATGTTGGTTGTCTGCTGTGTTGGTACCTTCAGCCTGTCGGCCATGATGTTCAGGATGCGGAGGATGGTTGTCCTTTTAAGCCTGTAGTGGGCAATGACATAATCTTTTGTTAAGTTTGCGAGGCTGGTGCATTTTCTGAAGGTCCGCTGTCTGTGTCTGCGCTGCCTCTGTGGTGGGCTGGGGGCGCGGTGAAGGTCCGGGGGGTTGGCAGGCCTGGGGGTGGTGGCGATGGGTGTTGTGGCCCTGTGGGGGCTCCGAGCTGCATGATCAGTAGCTCCATGGCTTCTGTTTGTCTTCAGGTGTGGCTGTGGGTTGTGCTGCATTTCCTGGTGCAGGCTGTCATCCGACTTTACTACAGGTCAGAGCAGGTGTTAAATACCTGCAGCTAACGCACCTTTTCGCCTGTTTTGGGATCTTATCGCCGATCTAGCTGGTCATTGAGAATGTTGCAGAGTAGTGTTGTTGTGGCTTTTTGCACAGGAACGGCTACTCTGCATCTCATTATTGATAGCTGCGGGGTCATCTGTGGCAATGATTTTTGTGGCTGTTATCACAGGTAAACTGGTGATATGGGCTGGTAGCACCAGCTTTTGAATGGGGCATTAGTTTTATCTCAGCTTTGGCAGTGATGAAGTGTCAATAATTCAGGGATAGCTCCTTGAGTATATGCCCCTACATTTCTCTGAATTTAACACATGGGGCCCGATTCACAGAACTAATTTAAGACAAAATCCTAAACTTACTAACATTTTGGTATTCACTGAAGGCACTTACTCATTTTTGTATTCACAGAAGGCACTTTCTCATTTCAGTATTCACAGAAGTTAGGAGTCCTAACTTTAGGACTCCTAAATGCCTTCTGTGAATGCAGAAAGTCTTAAAGTTAGGATTTTTCTCAGTTTAGGAGTCCTAAAGTTAGGAGTCCTAACTTTACTATGGTAGTAAGTTTCGGATTTTGTCTTAAGTTAGTTCTGTGAATCGGGCCCACTGTGCCATCCAGCCTCAAAGGCACCAAGGCTACCAAAGGCAAAAAGTTAGGCCATTGTAACTGGAAGGTAGAAAGAACTTGTGAGCTGTGTCTCTCTTATTTGGTTACTAAACTATGTCAGACATTTCCCTTGGATATAAATGCATGATGGTTCTTGATTTCTAGTGCAAACTTAAAATCTATCTCGACAGATTTGAAGTTTAAGTCTTTATAGCATAGAATATTTGTCCTAAAAAAGAACTGGAGATAACCTTTTATAAAATATAACATCTTCATCTCATCAACGAGCAAAATGAATGAATTATAGATGTCCTCAAACTTTGAGGTTGAAAAGTAGAGTAGAAAAAAGAAGAGCTAGTAGAAAGAGGCAAACACTTGTATCGTGACAGATAGATAACATGTGCATATTCTAAATAGGAGGTACAGTAGACAAAGGTTGGAATTCGAAATGATCAGCCTATAGAAATCAGATAAAAGTGATTTTGAACACACGTGAGCAGCAGATTCAGGCAAAGATTTAGTTAACGCTTCCGTAATCTCAAGTTATTTCCAGCATTTCACATTCTTGTTGTACAAAATGCCTAAGATTACACCATTACAAAACATTGCGTAATTCAGATTTTGCATGGGTAACAATGTAAAGAGCAAAATGAGAGCGACTGTTGTTCATGTCACTGCTGATTCTCTGCTTCTTTTTAGCGAACAGTGCATCCTCGGGTGGGAGAATAAGAGTTGCTGTACATTTTGCCCTTCAACAAGCTATAGGAACACATCCTCAAATGTGAAGTTCCAGTTTAGTTCACATTTGTAGATTATCCAAAACCCTGTAAAAATATAGCTACAGGTAACAATATTTTCGGATAAGACCATTTTCGCTGTTCTCTCAATTCTATGACATTATGTTGTTTAAGAAATGTTTACTAACTCTTTCCCTTCATTTTCCACTTGTTCCTTAATTTCTCTCCCTCACCTTTTTAATGGAACTACACCATTGCACATTGATTCTCCATGTGACGCTTGATGGAGCATGATTTTTTCGAAATAATCTTGCTTTATCAAATCTGATGATAACCGATTCACAAAACTAACTTATGACAAAATCCTAAACGTACTAATTTTGGTATTCACAGAAGGCATTTAGTAGGCTTAAATTAGGAATTTGTCTTAAATTAGGATTTTGTCTTAAATTAGGATGTTGTCTTAAATTAGGATTTTGTCTTACATTGGGATTTTGTCTTAAATTAGAATTTTGTTCTCAGTTAGGATTTTGTCTTAAATTAGGATTTTTTCTTAAATTAGGATTTTGTCCTAAATTAGGATTTGTCCTAAATTAAGATTTTGTCCTAAATTTGGAGTTTGTCTTAAATTAGGATTTTGTCCTAAATTTGGATTTTGTCTTAAATAAGGATTTTGTCTTAAATTAGGATTTTGTCTTAAGTTAAACTAAATACAAACTTAAATTAAACTTCAGTTTAATGTAAGACACAATCCTAATTTAAGAGAAAATCCTAATATAAGACAAAATCCTAATTTAGGACATAATCCTAATTTAAGAAAAAATTATAACTTAATACTACTAAATGCCTTCTGTGAATACCAAAAGTAGTAAGTTTAGGATGTTGTCTTATGTTAGTTCTGTGAATTGGGCCCTGTGTTATTAACAAATAATGACTAATGGTGTGATTTTTACAATTATGTACAGAGGGATATTTGAAGGTACGACATAAAAATGTGCAAGAAAGGCACAAGATGTTTAGTAAAATAAAAGCTGATTATCCACAACATTCAACATGCTGAAAGCTGAAAGCATGAAAATTCCATAAAGTGTTCTTACAAAATTATAAGAGAGATATTAGAGAAAATATGCATTTAGAATCATGTACATAGAAATATGAAATAATAATAATAATATGAAACGCTATTAGAAAATGTTTCATGAAATGTTTATTCTATTTTCATAACAAGGGAAAACCAAATTCTATTAATAATTTTGATTAATTAAAAAGTTAGATTATACTTATGGATTTAAATAGAATAATGAATCTTTATTTCCTATTTATTTGTGTATTTCCTACTTTTGCTAAAATAGTAATGCGTGTTTTATTTCCCCAGAAAATTACGAATTACCACAGAGGAATGTATTATGTCCTTGACTATTTCTAAAAAGCTGATTTATTTGTTTAGCTGTGCTTAGTGTATCACTATGTTTCCTCTCTACAGTCAGAATATTTCTTTCTATGAATAACTGTGTAAACTAATATTGCATGCCGAGGTGGAAGCGTACACAAGGACAATTAGTTAAATTATCTTCTTCCTGCTTCCAGAGAGCAATGATGACTTCTTTTCATAACAAAGAACTTTAACAGAGAAAATCAGGATGAACTGACTGAGATGATGATATCCTCACGAATTTGACCAATGGAATCGCGTGAAATTTTAGAATTGCAACTTTAGGGAGATAGAACTTTTAGTATTTGGCAATAAATATTTCCGTGAGAAAAGAACTTGGCAGAAGTTGTTTCTATGAGAGGAGAGCCTTGGCTGTTGTACTCTCTATGGTACTCTGGCTGGCTGTTATCCTTGCGAATCCTGAGCGAGACTTTCTTGATACTTTGCACTTCATAGGCTGGTGATGTTGCTTAAGTAATACCCATTTGGCCAAAGGGTTTGCTATTTCTGGCTATTTGCACGCTGTGCATTAGTATTCTTGATCTAGGTTCGTATGAAAATCTGTATTGCATATTGATTTGCAATGCCTTATTCTTTGTTTCTCTCTCTCTCTTTCCACTCTAAATGCTGTTTTTGAATATTTGATGTATTTGTCAAATGAACTGTATTTCTGTGTTGTGAATTTACCTGTAATGTTGGATTAACACTGAATTCATGATTCTTATGTACTTGTGAAATTGACCATTCACATTTTGAAGTTTAGATAAAGATAACTTGTTAAGCATACAGAGTCTGTCATTATTTGGAAGATATTTGGACATAATGCATATTGTGATTACTGTTGTTGGACTCGCTTTTCCTTCATTATAGGTCCTCATGAGGGAAATAGCATCCATCTCAATTGTATAATCCCTGTTTATCTCTACCAAAGGTCTATTGGAGGACCTGATTTATGTAAGTGGTAATTGACGTTCCATGTGCCCGGTTCTTTAGTTATGGTAAAAAAATCCTATTAGTGTTATAGTAGCTTTACGGTGGATATATTTTAGTTAGTAAAGAAGAAATTAACAAAATGTTTACTGGAATATAAGCAGAACAAACCACTTGGAAGAGATAGGAGATTTATAATGGCTGAAGTACGGAAATCTTATAAAACTTTCCAATTCAAGCTGAACTTCTAATGTAAATTGTTTGAGAGGAGAGCCTCTGCTGATTCTGCAACATGCTGTGCCATTATCAATCATTCTCAGCATTGAAACATACACATTGGTGCAGACTTAAGCCTTCTCTGATACCTGGAAGTGTGACCTCTCGGTAAAATTACCCCAGGTCAGATCACCAATTTTTTTGTGAAAAAAAAACACCTTCAAAGCCACAAGTCATAGCCTGCTTGCCATCAGTGGTGGCTGCCTCGGAATGGGTGTGGTGAGGCGGAGGGAGAGGGATGAAAAATGACAAAATAAATGCACCTTCTTCTTCACTGCTGCCACTGCCGTACGTCTCTAATCCGTCCTTGCCAGCACCGGAAGTTACAAAGGTACTTTCTGCTGTGGAAATATAAATTAGTCTGGTGATGTATTTAATTATGCCAAGCACTATTTATTCTGATTTTCTAACATGCATAGTAATCTGCACTCCGGGTACAAATATCAGAAGTGTGCATAAAATAGCAGTTATGACATATAACTATATGTATGATGCACCCAATTACCAGTTATAAAACTTGTCCTGTTAAGATCCGGCATCAACGTGGAGCATGCAGAGCTGAAACCATATATAGATGGATGAAAAATGAATCAGCAAGTAAAAGAGTTTTTGTCTGCTCATAGACTGCACCATTGGGTTAATTGTGCCATGCTCATTATAAACTTTAATATTGCCAGCAGCATAGTAATAAGTCCAGTGTACATGCCTATGAATAACTCTTGAGGCATGCCTGGTGGTGGCTCGTGCATGTCATGCAAAAAATTGTAGTCGGCAAGGGAAGAGGCAACAAATGGGCCCCACCTGTGGAGGCGCATGCATGATGGAAAGTGCAGCATTGTGTATGATAGACACTAAAGGAGGTGCAGTTACCAGACAAAATACGGGCAAAACACTTATTTTGAACTGAATGTAGCATTCGTTGACTCTGCATCAATACTCTGGGAGAGTTTTAAGACAGTAATTCGGGAGAGTGCATCTCCAAGCAGGCCGACGTCCTTCGTTCCATCCTCTCCACTCTTGCAAAGCTGGAGGCTGAAATAAAGGCCCTGGGTGCAGCCCAGGCCACCCACCCCAGTCCTGAGACTCTAGCAACTATAACCGAAAAACACACAGAATTCTCAGAAGAAGCAGACAGGGAGCTTTCCTTTTTGGGCAGAGAGAGCAGGGCTCATTGCTTCGGCGAAGGGGACCGTCCTGGAAAAACCTTAGCAAACCTCTTACGCCCTTCTCATGCTGCCTCCTATATTACAGCTCTTAGCGATGGGGGTTCGGCTAGAACCATCTCTCCAGAGGAGATTAAGTTCCGCTATCTGGACTTTTATTCACAACTTTATACTGCTGGTTCCCCCCGTCACGCGATACCTTTGAACAATACTTCAAGACTATTTTGTTTGTTTGGCTTGAGGATTACCATCAGGAATTTTAGATGCGCCATTTACTAGGGAGGAAATACTCACCACCATAAGTGGCTTACCCGGAGAAAAGGCCCCTGGCCTCGATGGTCTTCCGGCTTCCGTTTATAAAACATATGCAGATCTCTTAGAACCACACTTGGCAGCTATGTATAATGAATCCTTTGATAATGGCCTCTTCCCTCAGGCTCTATGCGAAGCTATGATAACTTTGCTCCTCAAATCTGACAAGCCAGCCGACCGCCTCGATTCCTATCGCCCCCATTGATAATAACATTTTTGCCAAATTGATCTCTTCCCGCCTTCTGTAACTTATACCCCTTGTTGTGCTCCCGGATCAATCTGGTTTTATTCCCGGCAGAGCTACCTTTCACAACCTCCGTACAATCTTTTAAGTTCTACACCCGATTAACCCCAAACTCCCCACAGTGGCTGGCCTGCTGGACGCTACAAAGGCGTATGACACGCTTGAGTGGCCCTTTTCATTCTATCTCCTACCGTGCATGGGCTTCAGCAATATATTTATGCGTAAGATAATGCTCCTTTACACCAGCCCCTTGGCCAGCTTTCACATCAATGGACAGATCTATGACCCCATTCGTATTGGACGCGGTACCAGGCAGGGGTGCCCTCTATCGTCCATGCTTTTTACTATTGCGATATAGCGCCTGGCTGCCGGACTTCAGCAGCACCACATCCAGAGGGGAATTGGTTTTTCAGCCTGCTCCCTCCTTGTCTCAATGTACGCGGACGATGTAACCTTGTATGTCCGTCATCCCCAGGAAAATCTCAGCCCCCTCCTCCAGGAAATCATATACGCTTTGGTGGACTTTCCGGCATACAGGTAAATTGTAGCATGTCTGTGCTGTTCCCGCTGACTGACGCCACCAAGCCATTCACACCGGATTTTCCTTTTTTGTAGGTGTCGGATCCTACCTGCTAATTGGGCATCTGTTTGAGCAGGGATCTGGATGAACTCTAGAGATCCAATTTTAGGCGTGCAGTGGATTGGCTGGAGTCCAAGATTCCGACTTGGAGTCGTCTGCCATTTTCCCTGGCTGGCTTGATTGCCGTTGCGAAGATGGTGGTTCTGCCGAAATTCCTCTATTTATTTTCTAATGTCAATATCCTTCTTACTGCTAATTTTTTTTCGCAAACTGCGTTCCTTAATAATTTCACTTGTCTGGGCGGGTAAACAACCAAGAGTTGCGTATGACATTCTCACTCTCCCTATGTCAGTTGGCGGAATGGGCACTCCTGATTTCAAGATTTATGCCTTATGTGCCCAGGCCAGCTTTTGGATTCATACCACCCCTTACCAGCCACACGTGCCCTTTGAGACGGCTATTACATCTCCCTGGCAGCGGCATTATTTGCTCCGGCGGTTCGCCCGCGGGCGGAGGTAAACACGGTCGAGACACTGCGCTAGGCCTGGTCTGGTCTGCGCCGGCTCTCCACTATGCCAATAGTACAACACCCTGATTTTCCCCCACTTCAGCCTTCTGGCATGTCTAGGCATGCAGGGCGCCTGGGCTTGCAGACGGTGGCAGACTTATATCCGGGGAACACGTTTTACTCTCTGCCTGATCCCTCTGGCCCGCTGGACAAACCTGTATTTTACCAGTTGTGTGCTATCTGTCAGAAGCTGCAACCTACTTCCCTCAACCCCCGTCCACAATGCCAGCTCTTGATCTCATATACACAACCTCGCCCCCACACAAAATAGTCACCAAATTATATGCCCTCACTCTGGCGTCCCCCTCCATCTCTACAGATCGGCCACGTTACGCGTGGGGCGCGGACCTGGGCATGGACATTCCGCAGGCTGACTGGCTATACTGCTGCAATCAGATGAAGAAATTGTCACCAAATTTCTGATTTCGTCCGATACACTTTAAGTATTTACACAGACTGTACCGCACTCCTGCCCAGCTCCACAAACTTGGTCTTATACCCAGTGACACCTGCATGCGCTGCGCTGCCCCTGCCACGGACTTTGTGCAATTGGCGTGGTTACGCCCTAAGGTTTCTGAATTCTGGCAGGCTGTATGTTCCGCAGTCTCTGAAATTACTAGCACAACTGTGCAACCTGACCCTCCCCTGTGCCTCCTGGTCTTTGTCAAATTCTGTCCAGATGTTTCTCGCCACCTAATTGCGCTGCTGCTGTTCCTTGCCAGACATAGAGTGGCCATGTGCTGGGGACGTAGACCTGCGCCTAGGGTCAAGAACTGGCTGGAGGACGCCTCTAGGTGTCAGACTTTGCTATCGGAATTCTGGGATTCATTACCCGTGAGGTCCTGTCCTGCTGACATATGAGGACCCTTGGTAACTTACCTCCACTCCCGTACCCCCTCCAGTGATGCTGCCTTTCCCACGCTCCCCCCCGGCACCCCGCCCATGGCAACCGCCGGTGCTGGTCAGTAATGGCTTTCGCTTCCCTCTCTGTCCCCCCAGTCCGCAGCACTTTTTACTGGCACTGCAACCGCGTTTCTGACTCCCACTGGGAGAGGGACACACCATGCAATCTTATTGTATTTACAGTAACACAATGGACTTGTTTCTTGCAGGAAGGAGTTGTTTCACATTTCTGATGTTTGGCTCGAAACTTACTATGTACTCAGATCTGATATGTCACACAATGTAATGTGTCTGATTTGAATTTCCTTACTAAACATTTTGAAGAAATTTATTTTTAAAAATCCGGGCGAATTCCTATCGCGATTAAAGAAACCCCCCATGGTCCAAGGGAGTCTGGGTAGTACTCATTGTGTGGAATGCCGGGATTCTGTAGTTCCTAATACAGATGTTGGGGGTCCCTTAGGAGTTTAAAGGATCGAGGGATGAAGATCTGAAGTGATTAGAAGAACACACATCTGGAGCATGCCACAATATGGAGGTAGAACGTGTATTACAACTTACTCAAACTATTTGTCTCTATAAGACAAAGCGCTCCCAAGGTGGTGGTTGAGTGTGGAAAAAACCCAGAAGTATACATAAATATATATATGGGTCACGCTCCATGGCTTTCCACAGTAATTTATTTGTAATACAGAGTCCGGTTCAGGAAAAAGCATCTAGCCGTTACTCTAGGGCAGTACGAAAGAAGGAACCGGCTATATGCCGTGGGAGACTATGTAGTTTCCAGGGGACACTCTAGTGGGGGAATAGAAGTTCCTGTGCATTAGGGATAAATAATGGACCTGGATCTTAAACGTTACCACTTGCACTTACACATTCTTTGCAGCACATCAGAATCGAAATTATGCCATCAATGAACTGGGGGAAGGAGCCTTCAAAGATGTCCTATATCTGTGTGGAAACAAACAAAGGGTTAACTGAAGGCCAAGGGATGCTCTGAGGCAGGCTGTCCAGTGGCTCGTCTTGTGGGATATATGATGTAATGCTTCGATGTTGAAAGAGACAAGCAGCTGTTGTGCTTCATCAAAAGGGAGCACTTCTACTTTGTTGATGAAGCCCATTGTGTCTCTTCTCTTATGTATGCCTGCGTGCTTATCACTAAAGGTTTGAGAAATACATCGATGTATTGTGCGAGAGATCCAATACTGATCAACACGCAGAAGTAATAGGTATTCCTGGTGGATTCGTGGAGATCCTATGGATCGTGGGCAGGATACATATTGAAGGTGTTCTGCACTCCACTCTATTGAAGAATTCAAACACTTTTTTACATAATCAACCATTGTCCAAGGCTTTGCTCATCGTTCATTGATCCTGTGGTGTATTTCTCTAGTGGGGTTCTCTTCTATCAGTCAATAGTGTGCTGGATATTTGAGTTGTCAGGTGACTTCTTGGTCATATTGGGCACTGTCCCACACAACAATTCCTCCCCCTTGTTCAGCCGGTTTAATCACTATGGATTTGTTTTTGGCTAGGTTCTGGATAGCTAAGGTCTCCGCTTCAGTGCAGTTTGTTTGAAAAAACAAATCTTATTGTTCAGTTGGTCAATCTCTTTAATACCAGTATCTTCGAATACCAGAACTTTTGGGGGCATGCAATTACCTTCCAGACAAAAGAAGGACTTATTTTTGGGTCCTCTAGTGTTAGGTTCAGAGTCATTTGCAATATCTGCAAAATATATCTTAAGTCTAAGTTTGCGAAGGAACTGTAATAACGCTGTTTTAGTTTCCATAGGATCTTGTATGTTCAAAGGTACAAAGGATAAACCTTTGCTAAGAAGAGCTGGTAATTTGACAAGTTATAAATAGGCATTGTTTTCAGTGTTAGTGGTGGGGTCAGCTTTCATCTGTATATCCTACTCCTGGCCCTGAATTCTCCCTGGTCTGAAGGTGGTCCTCTCAATTCCCCTCCTCTGCCGTCACCTCTGTTGTTAAAAGATTGGGTCCATGGGTGTTGGAAGGTGGAGTTAGATGGTTATGGTGCATCTGAGTCAGAAGAGGTCTCCTAGAAGGTAATAAATCTCCTTCGTGACCTGCCTTGATATTGTAAGTTTGGGTTACTTGGATTAATATTTTTGTAGAAATCGTCTTTAAGGAAGGGATAGAAGGTGTCAATTTAAAAATTCTTAATGTGCCTTGTTACCTAGGTGTTTTTTTATTTACTGTGTGCATTTTGAAGTCAACTATAGTTTGTCTACTATTTCAAACAATTGCTTGCATCTCTGATCACAGGAATTGTAGCTATTTCTCTTTCTAGTGTTGTTTCAATCTCTGTTATTTCATCTTCATTAATTGGTAAAGCTGCCTCTATTGATAGAGCGAGCCATTCTCTATAGCACTTAGTGCCTACTTCACTAAATTGTAATAGGTATGATTTTTCAAGAATAAAAATGACTGGTATGTCACTAACATGCAAACCCAGGGGTATTGTGTTATTTTTTTAAGTGTTCCAGTAATACCCGAGTGTGTAATTGTGTTCTGATTTTCTTCTTTTTTAACTGTTTTAATCTCTCAACTTTGTCCAAGTTCGTTATTGTGGGAGTTGTTAAGTCACCACCAAATAAGAGTTTTCTAGCAATTTATTGATTTGGTCATCAGTGTAACTGACTACATGGGGCTCTGACAGGTCTCTAAAGCATTCAGAGATCCAATTATTGCCAGTGTGCTTATAAGTTCTTTTTCATATGTGCCTATCAATCACAGAGTATATCTTAAATAATAACCTTCACACCTGAACAGGTGCAATACAACTCATATTCACATATAGAGGTTTGTCCAAACGTCTAAACAATAAATAATGGTATTATAATAAAATAGATTGTTAAAAAAGCACCTCAGTCACTTCCTCCTCAGAACATTTTTAGACCTTGGAAAACTTCATTTGAGGAAGAACGTCCAGCTGTAAGAAGACTTCTGACTTCTACTTTAAACAGAGGATTCACATTAGGATTCAAGGACTCGGACTCCTGACTCTTTCTGGCTCCCAGGGGTTTGAACAGCTCTCCAAGTAGTTAGCCTCTTGTTTGTCTAGTTCAGGGACAGGAAAAGCAGATAAACTCATGATTCTAAGAGGGCCCCAATGGCACCAGGGAAGTAAACTCTGCAGGAAACCTAGCCTAAAATATATCTAGTGCCTAAAAGCCTAAATTGTGGAGGTAGGGGCTGCAGAACTCACCAGTAGGAAGTTGTCCAGTACTTTAAAACATTTGTGACTATTTTGGTCAATTTTTGCATCTCTGGAGGACTGATTCAAAAGTATGCGGCTTGCCATGAAGGCCACCCCAAAGTTGGGCAAGAAATAGGTTTGTCCTGCTTGATCTTTTTGCTGGTGTGTTAACTGGTTCGGTTGTACCTCTGGGTGAAGGTATTGAACAACATGGAGTCTTTACCCATTACTGCTTCCAGTCTTGCCCTGCTTGCTGGAAAATTCTGACTTCCAAAAAAGTGGCTAAGACTGAAGGTAAAATCTTGAAATGGGGCTAGGTGGCAAGTCTGCCCAACATGTGAAGTGTCTTTAGCAGGTGTGGAATCCAGTCTCGTCCTGCTCAGAGTTTTTGGCACCAAAACCAATGGATTCAGTAGGAGCTTGACAATGGAGTATCTGACTTTGAGGCAACTTCACGGCCACATTCTTGGATCTTGCCCTGCTGGAAGATTTTGTTTTAAATTTCAGTCCAAAGGTAAAACCTTTGACCTGGATGACTCATTTAGCGAATCTAACCTGTGGTCCATCTCAACCGAATGAAATTGTGCCTATGTCATGGTCAACTGCAAACTGATATGTTTGTTACCACTGCTAACCAGGGTGAAAGTGCGTGTGCTCACTCCCCATATACCCAGGGTCTGTAAATTAAATGCTACCAATGGGCCTGCTACAAAAACGAGGGGGCATATTACCAAGCAATAGCGATTATCGCTATTGCTTGGTTAGAGACAAAAATGTATCGCTCAGCTGCGGCGATTTTTACCGCAAATAAACCTTGGTATTACCAAGGTTTATCGCAAATGCGATAAAAATTGCCGCAAAGCATGAATATCGCTGAAAAGTCAGCGATATTCATGCATTACCGAGCTAATGCTCTTAGCCATGTTATCCACCTCCCATTGGATAACATGGCTAAGAACTGCTCAGGGCAGGTGTTAGCTTTTGGAGATATTCGCGCTTAGCGCGAATATCTCCAAAAGTTGGTAGTAGGAGATAGCGATGTTAGCGACTGTTTTCAGTCGCTAACATCTTGGCACGCCCACTTTGCATGTCATTAGTGATAAATATCACTGACATGCAAAGTGTGGCCCAAGATGGTCGTTATCTCCTACTAGCTGTCGCTAACTGGTGTTAGCGACAGCTAGGTAATAGGGAGATAATTTTATCTCCGCTTTCTTGGCGTTTAATGCCAAAAAAGCGGAGATAATCCTCCTTGATAATATGCCCCGAGGTTCCTGGAGAAATTATTTCAGAGAGGCTTATAAATTTGTTGGTCAATTAATCCAACACCATAATTAATCGAAAATATACATTCTCAACATATAATCAAACCCACACAATAATAATGTTAATTATTAAAACAATAGGCATACTGATTTAACAAATATCTATATTTTCATTATTACAAATGTTTGTATGAAACACCGGTCACCCATCACATTTTGAACATGTCAATGTAGAGCACCTGTCGCATCCCCATGATCTGGTCACCCACTTTATATAACTATTCTCCAAACATCATAGGAGAGCAAGGTACCCTCCACATTTTATATGTTCTTGAATGCAAAGTCCTGTAGAAATATTATTTCATATTTCCAATACACAAAAAGGACTAATAGGTGTATCATTAATACAAATAATATTCGAGAGGTTAGCTTGTCGATGTTTTGTTCTCTTATGTGTAGCTGGTCCCCGAGATCATCATCAGGACACAGTATTGAAAAGCCCAATAACAGGAACATCGCTAACAATCCTTCAAATGGACAATCACTTACAAATCCACCATTATATCTGAACAGTAACCAACCGATAAATCAAGCAGTATCAGTTAATGAAGAACTTGCTAAAGATTGTGTTTAGGGATAATCTAAATCACTGCTTACAATCAGACCAATGAGCCAGAAGCACTTATTGTGCCACCGGCTTAAGTAGCACTGTAAAACATTGCCCAGGTCGGCTGCTGCAGCCTGAATGCAGCTTTAAACTGCCATGTCAACTTGGCCTCAAAACTCCCTTGCCAAACCAAAAACACACCTTTTATTGCATATGTCACCCCTAAAGTAGGCCATAGGTAGCCCATAGGGCATGGTGCTATGCACTATGTCCTAAATTCATTGTTCCCTACTGTAAGGCCCACACCTCCCATACGATAACACTGGAGATCCCTTATTACATTTAATAAGCTGTAATTTCCATTTGAGAGCAGGTGGCTATACCATGTTTTGTGTCTAGGAAATTCTAATGACAAACCATCTTTAATGGTAAGGTTGGATTTTCATTCCATTTTTAAAAATGCAACTTTTAGAAGGTTGGCATTTTTCTGCCTTAGCCCATTTGAGACAGTAGCCTGTTTTGGGCACATGACTGGGTGTAACTGGTATGCTTTGTGAATCCCGGGCAGTCAAACTATAGAGGGATTATGTGTAGTTGGATGGGTCATCTGCTGGAAGGATAGGGGCAGAACTGAGCACAGCCCCTCTTAAAACTGAAAAGTCTATGCTCCGCCTTCACACAGAGGGCTGTTTTATTCAATTCAAATCTTTATTGCTTCAATGATTTAAAACCATACCAATATTGCAATTATACCCACTTCATACTATAAAATTAGAGCTAGGTTAAGGAAAACGCATGCAGGAACTGAGGGGCATATTCACAAGGTGCTATCACCGAATTAACTGCAATTTTGCACAGCCAAAGTCGTGATAAATTTACCCCAACATTCACAAGCAGGTACTAACACCCACAGCCCAACTTTTCTCAATATAGCGGCCGCAAAAAACATCGCCACAAAAGACCTCTGCAACTATCGCTAAATCAATCAATCAATCAGTCAGATTTATATAGCGTGCTACTCACCCGAAAGGGTCTCAAGGTGCTGGGGGTGGGGGGATCCGTTACTGCTCGAAAAGCCGGGTCGTGAGTTGCTTCCTGAAGGAGAGATTGTCCTGGGTCAGTCGTAGGTGTATGGGGAGGGAGTTCCATGTCTTGGCCGCCAGGTAGGAGAAGGATCTTCCTCCGGCGGTGGCTCTGCGAATGCATGGTACGGTGGCGAGGGCGAGGTTGGTCGATCGCAGCTGGCGGGTGGTTGTGTAGAAGGTGAGGCGGTTGTTGAGGTACTTGGGGCCCAGGTCGTGGAGAGCTTTGTATGCGTGGGTGAGGAGTCTGAACGTGATCCTCTTGTTGACGGGGAGCCAGTGCAGGTCTTTCAGGTGGGTAGGGATGTGGCTGTGACGGGGGATGTCCAGGATGAGTTGTGCAGAAGCGTTCTGTATGCGCTGTAGTCTTTTCTGTAGTTTAGCAGTGGTTCCTGCGTAGAGGTTTCGTGTGTGGTCCGTTGGCTAAAGAGATGCAGAGTAGGCGTTGCCTAGCCAAAACCCATGACAACACCACACGTCAACATTCACAACGACCAGCTAGACCAGTGATAAGAACACAAAACACACGATGAGGCATGTTTTCAACAGGAAATTTACACCTGCCCTGACCTGGTGTAAAGTCGGACTGCAGCCTACACCACAGTAGGAAGCCCAGCCCAGGGCGTCATCGGCAGGGCAACAGATGCCATGGAGCAACTGATTATACTGGCTAGGCACCTAAGAGGGCCACAACACCCCCCACCACCACCCCCAGGACCCCCCAGATCCCTCCCCAGGCAAAGAAATGCCACATCAGCTACTGTTAAACATGTACCAAATATTCCGCCTGATGTCGCGCAGGTGACATGCATGCGTCGGCACAGTAATGAGCATCACACATTCACTTTCAAAGCACACAATGAAATGTTATTGAAACAACACATAAATCAAATGAAGACACATGGCGGCTTCCCTCGACACAATCTGTAGGTCACAGCTTGCAAGACAAAAAACATGATGAGAAGGTGTGTCCTGCGCACATCCAAGGAAGACAGAGAAAAAGAGCGAAGGAGAGAGAGAGAAAAAGAGAGGAGGAGCGAGAGAGAGAAGAAGAGAGGGGTAGAGAGAGAGAAGAAGAGAGGGGGCAAGAGAGAGAGAAGAAGAGAGGGAGAGAGAGAGAGAGAGAGAGAGAAAGAGAGAGAAAAAGAGAGGGGAAGAGAGAGAGAGACAACTCTGCGTACCCAGGCCACACTTCTCACCTGCTGCCACCGATGTGTCTCCAACGACATGCTGGTATGTATAGCAGCACACCAGGTCCACATTCGAGACAGAGACATCATCTGAAACGGAGTCCAGAGACATGACTGGCACAGTACACACACTTGCAAGAGACAACATCGCCCGCCCACCCATGCACACCCAGGCAGAGGCATCCCAGCCGTTCCCGCCGCCCATCGGAGCATGCCTGCCCATGCATACCCAGGCCACACTGCTCACCTTCCACCACCAGTGTGTAGACTGCAGGTCCCACCACGTGCCTCTGCAAGCCACAAGCCCGGGACCCGCAGACATGGCACCCACCACAACAAGCATCCACACTGCGCTGGCCACCAGGTATCACGTCAGATGCTGGGACTATATTACACCATGGCATGTTATGAACTAGGGCACCCGGAAATACTGCAGCCTGCACAGCTGCTCAGCCCAATGGGTGCCAATAACTCTGTGTCCCCAGAATGGCCCACACTGCGGTCCAGAAAGGCACACAGATCCTGAGCAGTCCAGACCACCAGGACGGGCCATCATCGTAGGTTTCACACCCGCTCAGCAGCTCAAGGTGTCAAAGACTCTGTGCACCTTGAGTCACTGTCCCGTGGCAGAGTGCCTGTACGGGCTGCAATGTAGCATCTGCCACAAACCCTGTCCAAACCCAGTCAGCATCGCATTGCGGGTGCCTGTGCAGGCCACACTGCAGAGTCTGTCACAAACCTTGTTCAACCCCTGTCTGAGCCAGGTGGTGATAGGCCCATGCAGGCCACAACTCAGTGTCTGTCACAAACCCTGTTGCAACCCAGTCAGCGCCATGTGGTGCTAGGCCCGTGCCGGCCTCAAGGTCTCAGATCCGTCATCCAGTCACCACCAGCAGAGGGGTATGTGACGTTGTCGGCCCCTTATATTTGCGGGGTCACATGGCCTGTGACGTCTGTGCCAGGTGGGTGTGGTGTGCGTGCAAACCTGCCCTCAGGGAGTGGCTGTGATATGCTGATAACTAGACCAGTGACCTGCACACCATCAGCGAGTACGCCTACGATGGGTAGCACAATTTGCTATGTAGCACCCTCTGACTGGCAACCCACAGGATGAGCATCATTGCCGCAAGGGAAATCACTGTCCCTACATTCATCCACACATACATACATGAATGATAAAAGACATGACACAGTAGTGCGTCACTGGATGTTTATTGCACATACAGTGCTTTTCCGCAGCTGGAGAGGTACAGGGCACTGCTGAATACACCACACTATATGGGCCCGTGGAGGGCCAGCCAGAGTACAGCCCTGGAAGACATGTACTGTGATAGAGCAGGGGTGCAGTCCGCAGTCTGGTCGCTGTGTCATTGGTCATCAAAAAAGGATGTGGCGTTCCATGTCGAGGTCCAAGGTGTGTGCATCTGAATGAATCGGGGGTTAGTGGAAGGTAATGAGACCATGTTTGGTACCAACCAGGAACAGGCCAGGTGGCGGAAATGAATGCTACTGAGCCCTTCTGATCACAAGCCCATCCATGTCCTCATCTCCGGTTATGTGCCCTGCCAGTCCTGAGGGTGTTGCTGTACTGGTTGTGGCTCTGTGTGGCACAAAGACCTCAGGTGCCGGAAGTGGTGTGTTTGCCACCCTGTGTGGCACAGACTCCTTAAGTGCCGGAGTGGTTAGGCCTGCCGCACAGGGAGGCATTGCCACACCAGGGGGCGGAGATGTGGATGGTGTGGCATTAAACCTCACCACGCCTTGTGGCAGCAATGCCATGGTGAGGATCTGCAGGGCATGGTAGATCCCAGCCACATTCCACTAATTTGCAGCAGTGTCTGCCATCATTTCCGCCTCCATCCGCACCATGTACTCCATGAGCCTCATCATGAGTGCCAGCTCACAGCTGGTATCGCTGGAGCCACTCTGAGCGGGAAGGTTTTCTTCTCTCCAAGTCATGACTCCAGTGATGTCAGTCATGGCTCGTTGGGTGCTATGGAGTGGGGCTACACACCCAGGGATGGCGTCAAGTTTGGTTGCCATGTTGCCGAAGTCCAACCGCACCTGCTCTGCTGTCTCCCTCTGGCACTCCAGACCATGGCAGTGGAAGGCCATGTGTTGTTCCTGGGGGTCTTGGAGGGTGCTGGGGCTGTGGGTGCCTCCTGATGGGTGCTTTGGGTAGTTGGTGGGGTTTCCTCATTGCAGTTGGGCTGCCCTGATCCTGGAGGTGAGTTGAGGATGAGGTCCATGATGTCTTGGATGGCTTGGGTGTTGAAGCTGGTGTTGTCCTCGTCGTCATCAGAGAAGAGTGGCTGGGACTGCTCTGCAGGAGGTGTTGACGGTGCCCCTGCGATGTGAAGGGAAGATGGTGCATTACGATGTGTCCACATGTATGTAGCCGCATGGTACATGTTGACATTCAGGCAGCATGGCTTTGTACATTGTGGATCTGGGCTAGGACAAAGAGTCATTGTGGGTGTGCACTGTGCTCTGCTTGATTGTGCATGTGTGCCATTGTTCCCATCTTCACCCATCCCCCCAGTACCTGGTGGTCAATCACCCTGTTGCAGTTGTGTTGTGTCCTGTTGAGCAGTGTCCGATCCCCCGACTCCGGCCACAGTCTCAACATTGATGACTGTGGACACCAGCTCCTCCATGACATCCAGCTTGAGCTGTGGCGCTGGGCCCCCACCTCCAATCTGCATTGTGGTGTTGCGCTCGTCCTCTGAGCCTGCTCCGGCTGACTCCATGGTGCTTGGGTATTGGTCAGTTTGTTTTTTGGGTGTTTTTTCTTCTTTTTGTGTAATTTTTCCCGCCTACCAGGTGTGTGTTGCAGGCCTGGCACTGCTTATCACTGGTTTCCTCACTGCGCTTGAGCACATTGCTGGTTTTTTGGTGTTGTGGTTTGTGTTTTTGTCTCCATCGAGGTAGTTGTATCGCGGACATTGTCCACGGTTTAGGCAGACTATCCCAGACACAGGGTTATTTTCCCGCGATGGGCGGCGATGTTAAAAGTTGCATTACGCTTCTCTTACGGTAGTTATCAAACGTTCTTGGGAATATACCCCTGAATCTTCATTTATTCTGTTTCAAAACTGGGATCCATTTTTCAGTTTTAGTTAATTCTTCTGGAACTTCATGTTTTGAAAAAGGTTGGAGGTCTGCTTCGTGTTTGTCTCCTTCAAAATATTTGCTCTGGAACGTTTTCACTAAATTCAATTGCCGACTTAGAATAGGATTCTTTAAGGGTATCACTTGTTGCAAAAATGTCTTGCTTTCGTTTTTAAATTTATGCCACCTTGTTTTAATCTATATGGTCCAGTTAACAACATGTTCGAGTGTCTTCAACGGTACAGATTTTCTCTTTGCGGGTTTGAGTGCAGCTTATTGAACAATTCAAATATGCTCTTTCCTTATAGCTGTCTGTAAAATAAGTGCTAGCAATGGCAATATCTTGCTTTCCCTTTTTGGCTTCAACAGACTTTTTTAGGGTGGTGTAATTTGTGGAGAAAATTAAGGGCCTGATCTAGTATTCTGTCCGCTAAACTCTAAATCAGGACCTAAGTATTATGCCTCATACATATTTACTTTTTTATGTTTTACACATGGGTTTTGATTATTTAATTCACCTTTCATATTTATTGATCTATTTGTAATAGGAATTTAGTTTACACTGAAGGACTACAAAATATTTTCTCTTTACTCCTAAAATATTAATTTGATCTAGGGCATTCATCTTCACATCAGAAGTTTTGAACTTTTGAATAATCTGTGTTCATTTCTTTTGAATAATCTGTGTTCATTTCTTAACTCAAATGCCTGAACATTTATGTTAATTAAGTCTTTTTCTGCTGGCCTACTGCTCTGTGATAGTGTTCTTTCATGTAAATGATTGTTTATGATGTAGAAGCAATGCTTTCTTCTCACCAGGGCAGCATTTTTAGAGTGAAATGTTCTTTCATGTGCTGGGTGTGTATTGTAAAGGTTCTGTGCCGTACAAAAGTATTTACACAGCGCTTCATACCCCTTTGTAGGGCACCAAAGCACATTTTTTCATGGGAAACACACTTCTCCCATGGGGTGGGGGGAGTGAAGCTGGCACAGCGTTCTTTTATTATGATCATAAATGGGAAGCAATTAGACGATTTCGTTAAGAGAACATAAAGGTTCTCTTACCCTGCCACAGGGTGCACTCTAAGCAGTGTGATGGAGGAAGAGATGTGAAAACCAGACAAGCAAAATGGAAATGTAATTAGCAAGTGGTTATAATTTACTGTGCATGTCCTGTGTTATATTTCATGTTTTTAATGCAAAAGGCAGGGAAAAGAGGCAGTTTTCTACAATGATAGCCTAACTAACAGTCCAGACGGGAAAACTAAAACATGAGATGGTGTACAGAAGCAATCTAGCCAGAGGGTCGGCATGAAGCTGTGCCTGTGTACGCCAAGAAAAGGTGGCAATCAGAGAAGGACCTTTAATCCATATAGGAAAGTGCACAAGCCAAAGATGCTGCACAAGACTGAAAGGATAACAGATCAGCACAAATGGCAAAATTAAGTATATTTTTTTAACCAGCGATACTGCCTACAGCTTCTACGCAAACTCATCTTAATGAGGATGGAAAGAAGTGGAACAGTAATCAACCCTGGTAACCTAAACAGAAATTGCACAACCTTTAAAAGACTCCTATTCCACAGAGGCCAGATAGGCAAAATGAAGTCACACTTTTGAGCAGGTGTTCACTACCCTAGGCTCTCTGAGGACCCTAAAGGCTCCCAAATGTGGATAATCACAAATCATTCAAACCTAGTCAGATGGGGGGCAGATTTACAAGCCCCTTGTGCCATTTTTGCATCACTTTTTTCACATGGCAAAAGTGACGCAAAAGTGGCGCAAGGGGCTTGTAAATCTGCTCCATCATGTCTCAGGCCAGCGGCGGCAGCCATAAACAAAGGGTGGTGGGGCAGTAGGGGCTGTGCAGGAGGGGTCGCAAGGGGGTGTTAAAAATACATTTTTTTAACCCCTTCCTCGCTGGTGACGGAACTGCTCCGTCACCAGCCTCGGTCGCGCTGTGCTGGTGATGGAGCGGTTCCGTCCGGCCCGCTCGGTGCGCCTGCGTGGTGCGTTCTATTGAGCAGGCGGGCCGTGACGTAACCGCTCCGTCACAAGCACAGCGCGCCCGAGGCTTGTGACGGAGCGGTTCCGTCACGAGCATGGGAGTGCTGCGCGGCCCCCTCCCCCCTAGCGCTGCGGCGGAACTGCTGCCGCAGCAAAGAGGTTAAAGCAAAACTTACCTTTTGTTGCTGGCTGCCTCCAGTGTCAGTCCGCGTTCGCCGTCTCTGTTCTTCCTTGGTCCCAGCAGCCCCTGGGACCTAGACTCCCATTCAATTCCTGTGGTGCACAGCATGGGTATTGGTCTGAGCAGGCAGGGAAGTTGCCATGCTCAGACCAGGGAGTCTGTGGGGTTACTCCAGCCCAGCTGCTCAATGCTGCTGGGCTGGAGAAAACGTAAGTGCGCATGTGTGTGTTGTTCGGCCTGAGACGGCTGGCCAAAACACATATGCGCACTAAGGGAGTGGAGTGCATGTAATACTTCTCCTTCCCCCTCCCATGTCTAGAAGCCTGCAAATGCAAAATAAAACGATGCAAGAACATCGTTTTAATTTACATTTGTTGGCTCTGAGCCAGGCAGTGAGACGACGCTCCTCCGCCATTGCGGAACAGCCGCCATTGTCTAAGGCCCTAGCCAAATTAGAACTCTGCACAAGTAAGGTGGAAGATTGGCACATGAACTGCTGGGTAGGTTGTTGCACTGACAGCACATAACCAAATCTTTCCACCCCATGATACTCTCCTGTTCTCACGCCTTGATGCAAGCCAAATACTTGTTCAAAATTCCAAGATACCGCTGCTCTTTCTAGTTTACATAAGAAGGTATTCCTCTGCTTCTCTAGAATTTGCTCGCAGACAGCGCTCACTTACATAATAAGTAGGGATGACATTACATGGTAAAAAAAGACCAAGTGGTGAAAGGAGAATGACCCTTCTTCCGCTCTTTTAGCTAGGGCAGCAGTAAGGTACTGCATCATACAACGTGTTAAGTGTGCATTTTAAAATTATCATGTCCTTAACAGGTTAAGTGAGCACTTTAATAATTGTGTAAGCTGTGCGGTGATTTGACTAATAAATATAAAGGGCTGATGCGGAGGAGCAGGTTTGTGTGAGTTCCATAGGACAGTGGTCCTTGAACAAATAAAGACAAAATTCAAAGTAACAACCATAAAGATGTATTCAAAATGTAAGGTACCTGAGAGCCTTGCTTGTCACTATAAACCATACTTTATTCATGCCTCTAGGTGGTAATATTAAAAATGGGGTGGAAAGATAGGGGTCCCTAAACGTAATGTGTAAAGGTGTACCTATCAACTCCTGTCGTCAACATGTTTCGTGCATACCCCAAGCACTTCTTCGGGACTACACAGGGACCAGCCCTGTGTTCGCCACTCCTTAGCTCTGTGATGAGTTCTTTTCAATAAAATAATTATATAATTAATTGCTGCAATCTATAATTAGTGCATGCAGTGATACCTACGTATTTAATCCAAACATGTGGTTCATGTCATGGGACCTAACTGTGCCCCATGGACTCGGAGGGGTTCAGTATCCCAGCAAATTTGCTTCAAGAATACCTCCCTCTTTTAGGCACATACGGCGTCCCTCGAGGCATGAATAAAGTCTATTGAAAACCTACTGGGCAGGTACTTTTTAAATACATCACTTAGTCCACTCCACCATTACATTTTGCACCACACATAGTCATTTGTAAGTGCTCCTACGTAACTCGCAAGTCGCAGCACGCCCCAGCCCGTAGAGGACTGGAATGGCCCCAATGATGAAGCATGTCACCATGGGGCAACCCTGGTGAATGAGGGGACACCTAGAAAAGGAGCAATTTCTCCTTCTCTATCTAGCATGACTTTCCATGACCAACCCCATTGAGTGTTGTGTATGGTTTATAGTGACAAGCAAGGCTCTCAGGTATCTGGTAACAGAGACCTTACGTTAAATATAGTTTTTGGAGGGTGAGCCTTAGCTTTTTCCTCCGACTCTCTCTCTTTAGTATTTATTCAAAATGTAAGGATCATTACAGAAGTAAAAAAATTGTTAGATCCAAAACCCCACCAATTAATATATAAAGAATAAAGCCAATAGTGAGAGCTCATAACATAAGGGAATTAGCATACCCTAAATATATATAGTTCAGTTAAGAAGTAGCATAGAGTCACTCAGTTCGTAAGTCCAAGAAGAGTCTAATATAAATCAGAGAACAATCTGACATAAAGTCTGCTCAGAAAGAAAGGCTGAACCAGGGACTTCTCGGAATGAAAGCAAGAAAACATCTCTAACAATAAATCAAATACACAACCAAAAAAGTCTTGTGAAAGTCTATATCAAGTCTGGCACACTTGCCAAAGAAGGCACATTTTATATTTTCAAAGAGGTAAAACACATTGTGGCAAATGTGTTTTATAAAAAAAGATGTTCTAATAAACACCTACATAATTAATAATTAGTTAACATCTTTTACCCGATACAAAGTTCAAATTACATTGCATTATTAAAGAACACTAAACAAGCCTTTTTAAAATGAATTAAAATGCAGTTGTGGCTTTGGCAGCAGCCGGCCTTTAATTCTGCAACATATGAGAACATCTGGACATGGCTTCCTCCCATGGCACACAGACATATACACTTTATTCGGGGCAAGAAAACAATGCCATGACATGAATATCAATTAATTTATTTTATGAAAAATAAAATAAAAGAAGAAAAACATGCACGCGGGATACTTGAGCATGTGCAACTTTAAAATGAGTGTCAATGTAACCAGTAAAGTACATTTGCGGCCTAGTTATGCTAACTTAAACACACGTGACAAAGCATTATTTTCTAAATATTAAAAACATGATATCATGTGCTACATGTTAAGAGTGCATGTTTATGATAGCAATCAACCTTCTGTTTTTGGGCAGGCAATTTCTCATCTGCCTTGACATAAGCTGACTTTGGATTTTTAAATGCATGGCCTGCCGCATATTGATTGAGCGATTTAAATAGTGGCTTCCCCTGCCGCATGAATGTTGTACATTTTAATGAGTAGGGCTGTGACAGCCCAGAATCAGTGTTCCTTTTGAAGGTGCCCTGCCACGTCACATGATTAGTGTGCAGTGCTCATGTACCACAATGTGTCTGGAGACCTCGGCTTTGAATGCAGTTCCAAACCAATGTCTCCACTCAGACGTCTGCTTTTCTACTGAAGGCCCTCATTGCCTCACCACTAACAATTTTCTCTCTAAAAATACACCCTATTGGGCAGGCAACATTTCTTTTATTTCTAGTGTCTTTCTCAAACAGCGCGATTCTGGCAACGTTCCTTAGACCATAATTGTGGATCAGAGTGCCACGCCAGGCATTGCCAGATCTCCAAAACAGCTGGGGACAGCAAGATGCCTTCTTATAGTGGACGATTATCCCTGCTGGATAGGAACGTGGATCAAAGGAGCCTCGTGATCTAGGTTTTCTTTGCAAATATTTACTGTTCTTTCATTTGAAATGAATACATCCGTGTGTTTAGGTTTGGCCGGCTCCTTCGCTTCTGATAACAGGGTTAAACACAGGACTAGTTACTACTCATGCGTGAGATGGCTTCCAGGCCGGCATCGTTTTTACTGTGCGCATTACACACAAGGGAGGCTTGTCTTTACTCCTGTTGCCAATGGGGACCTCAAATTTCAGTTTTACTATTTTGGTTATTGTTTTTCAAAGAGTTGCTTTACTAAGGTATGCATTTTTGTACTCATTCATATCACTTCAAAAAGATCAAACACGGTTTATATTACCACAGTAGAAGAAAGTAGAAACAGCAATGCTCAGCGATTTTGCAGAAGGATGTCAGTCGTACTGTGTTAACCCCGTTCATGTCATGATGCTAGAGGCTAAACATTTTTTTCAGGATGGTGAAGGTGTCGGGCCACGATGGTGACCTCGGTGTGACCCAAAGTGATGAATGCCCCAATTTTGTCTGAGCGGGGCCTCTGCTACGCATGGACCCATGTTGCACTGTTTCGTGCTTCTCTACCAGGGAGTTATCCGCCATTTTGGCTCTTGGAAGCAGAACGTGGTAATGACAATTTCACTGTCAGGAGCGCTTAAGGTAAACTAAAAATAAAAATGTTTGTAGCGTTTAGGTGCCACGGCGAATGAATACGTGATAGCGAACAGAGGGTTCTTCACTGTGCCAAATGCGTGAGGGGATGCATTTTACTTTCCTAAATTACTGCTTTGGACGCTGAGCCTAACCCACAGATCATGTAAATTCCCAATTAACCCCTGCAATTAGAATGCCTCAGTGGGACTAGGCTGTAAGGTAGGAGGGGAGTCATTTGACAGCAGAAATGCAGATAGATTGGGGGTAGAGGTGGGGGTGGTTTCTTGCCCTCTACCCTAGGGGCATTTTAGGTCCCTCAATTTCAGATTAGCTTTAACTCTACTCCCCAGGGAAGCTGAAATGCAGATTGTAAATTAAGGAAAGAGAGAGGCAAACCTTTTGCCAAAATACTCAACTTACTGTAGTGTTGCGGACAGTGGGGTGTACCACTGCAGCACACGCCCCCTCCCACTGTTACTATGTGTTTTACCCCTGGAGCGTAAGGGGTCTTTGGTTTGGTCCAGGCGTGAGCGTGGACAAGCAAGTTATGCAATAAAAGGCCCAGGGCTCTGGGCGTGGTCAGGTTAGTTTGCCGCCACCAACTACATTACACGTGTCCTGTGTCTTATCTGCCTAGGCCCCTACTGGGACACCACACTGGCGACGAGGTGGTCTACGATCCACCCCTCCACGTGCCCTGCTGCACTGCGGCGCCGTACTGGCCTGTACGCGGCGCCCTGCCCAGCACTCCCGAGCGCCGACGGCCCGCTGTGGCCCGCCTCGGTCCAACCGACCTGCCTGCACCCTGCGTCGATTCGCGCCGCTCACCGGTGCCCCCGTGGAGTCTCCAGCCCGCCTCCTGTGCCGTCCTGAAGTCTCCGCAGCTGCACGGACCTGGTCGCGGTCCCCAGGTACCCCCCAGTCCTCCCGCTGCTCCCCGCTGCCTTCGGCCCCTGGCTGCACCGCTCTGCTCGGCCCCCCGGCCCCGGTCGGCTCTTCGGCTGTCACGCGCATGCGCAGTGTGCGCCCACACTACGCTCCTGGCGCGCAACGCGGCCGCCCGGCCTCTTCTCACGCATCTCGCGTGAGTCCGGACCCTTCTAATTCTCACGCATCTCGTGGAACGGGGCCTGGGAGCCCTCCACACTTCTGGAATCCATTTTCGAGCACCTGCTGCTGCCTGCGGAGCCTCCTACAGCCCCTCCTGTCACCCAATCGGCAGTATTTCAGCCATCATGGCCACCGTGCCGCATCTGGAACCCTTTGCTGTTACAGGGACCCCCCCCTCACAAGCTGCACGATGGAAGAAGTGGGTAGAGCGGCTTGAAAACTACTTCATTACGGCAGATATTACGGTGGGGCGTCGTCGCACTATGCTGTTACATCTAGGGGGTGAAGCTATCCACGATATTTCCAAGGACATCACAGAGGGCGACCGACCACACACATACGCCACCCTCCGTGACGCCATCACAAGGTATTTTGAGCCGTTTGCCAGCGCGGATTACGAGCGTTTTCTACTACGCCAAGCATGCCAGCTCCCTGAGGAGTCTGTAGACCAGGGGTCTCCAACCTTTTCTGTAGTGAGAGCTACTTCTGATCAGTAAAAATCATTGTGAGCTACTAAATGCCAAGCAACTCGCACATTTTTACGGGACACCCCCCATAACCAGCTTCATTGACTTTAAGCCTAATTTCTTCAGAGACCACACTGTGATTTGAACATGCACTGCAGTCAACTGATTCCCCGTGGACCGCAAAATGAAAAATTCAGTTCAGAAATTATTGATTGTCACTTGTTTTCTTTCTATTACATCTGACAAATTCTGTGTTGGTACACAAAATATTATTTTGGACCTTTTAAAAAACATACATAAAGGGTGGAAGAATCTGGACTCTGGAGCTAACTTATGTTGGCTGCATGAAAGCAGTGCTCAACCAATCAGTTTGTACAAACTGAGGTGCACAGCAGATTCCTTGTGATCGAAACTTGCTGCTAGTGGTGCCTGGGGATGGTGATCTAGTGATTCTGAATTAGGTGAGAGTTCTGCTTGGTGACTTGGCGGTGCATGGTCTCAGAGGCCTGACAGCAACTGGGGCTGTTGGTGAGACAGGGGTTATATATGTGTCTCCTTTGCCATGTCGCCCAAACCTGCTGCTGGTGCCCCAAGAGCCTCTTAGCTCCACAGATGAAAGTGCCTACCTGACACAGCATATGTCTGTGTGTGTGAGATTCAAGTGCCCTCAGGGAGAAGAGCTGCTACACCGCCAGTCACGTGCTGGACCTGGATGCCACGGGTGACAAATAATTGCAAGGGCCTCATATATGCATGCCAGATGAAGCTTTGCGGACAATTAATGGAGCATAATACCTGATGATATACTTTTTTTTATCACATATCACTGCAGTGACATTGGGTCATGCACTCCTTCTCTGCCGTGATCCTCTTCAACAACATCGGCCCACCAATAAGTAATCCAGAGTGTGTACTGCGCAGGAACCCTCTACTGTTGATATGCCCAGCTGAAATTTGGTTTTGAGAGCAAACCATTACCTGGGCGACTAATGGTAGACTGATAAGGTATCATGACACCATTCTGTGCAATGTATTGATTCATTCCCCTTTCAAAAACAAACCCCTTTACACCCTCGCCATGCAACCAAGCACTGAAGCCATACTCATCACAGTACTGCCAGCTGACCTGCTGAAAAGTACATTTCCTTCTTCACACCAACATACATCTAAGAACCTTTCAAATAAAGTTACCTAAATATATGACACCGGCAGGCGAAACATATTACGTAAACAACCAGTACAGGAAACACAATGGACAACTGACTACCCATGGAACTCAAAGGGGCACACCCATCCGTGCACACGACACACTACACATGTTTAAAATTATCGGACTCATTTTATTTTCACATTGTTCAGCAGACACTGATACTAGATCAGGCGCTTAACAAGCCTCTTGCCAAGAATACACAACCAAAGCACATCTGGTTGAGGGAAGTCCCAAATGCCATAACAGGGGTCCCTAGAATGTAAAAGTGCTTATTTGCCAAACTATTTGTAGAAGGGGCTAATTACGCATTTTCTGTCCCCTGCTGCCGGGAATACATGAATAATGGTCTTCTCTAATATGTAAATACATATTTCTGTTGCTCGCTTGCTGTCAATACCTTGTGCAAATTAATTTTAACAGTTCATAAGATGAGCGTAAGAATCACGGGGCAATGGAACACCAAGCAGGGGAAAATACCCTCTGAGGTCAAGCAGACTGCTTTTGTAATTTTCCCCCACGCTGCCCCGCCAGCTGCCGATGTTCACAACTAAAAAGCACACACAACTATTTCACGACGTGGCTTACCGATTGATCTGCTGCTTCCCACGCAGATCAGAGATTCTGTGCCTGGCTGGAAAAGGCAGGTGATGCAAAAGGTTAGGTAGGTTAGCAGCTCAGTACTGCCTGCGCCACGCCACTGCTCATGCTATCAAGATTTCTGGCCTCTTTCTGCACCAACACATGTCATGCAGATTGAAAACACGGTGCTACGCTGCGAAAGGCAGGTGGCGTAGTGATAACTCAGATGACGAACAACGTTGTCATATTCAGCCCGCCTCATACTCCCCAGCTAAGCTCAGTTAAGCCTATCAGAGCAGCTGATCTGGGTGAGGGCGGAAAAAGCTATTAAAAATGGCCAAAAACGGCAAAAGGAAATAAAGGGTTACAAAATCAAAATGCAGGGGAGAGCTACTCACAGGGCCTTCGCGAGCTACCGGTAGCTCGCGATCGACCGGTTGGAGACCCCTGCTGTAGACGTATTCTACGCTCGACTCAAGAAATTAGCCAGCACGTGCACTCTCCCGGATGCGGAGGATGAAATTCGCGCCCAATTCATACAGGGATGCGCTTCACTGAAGCTACGAGAGAGGGTGCTTGAAACGGACGCGATGTCCATGCGCGACATCCTAGCCCTGGGACGGTCTAAAGAACTTTCCAAAGCCCGTGCCGCCCATATGGAGCCGAAGCCACCGGTGACAATCAAGACAGAACCCGTATGTGCCATCAAGTCGCACCCAACAGACAACCGGGCGAGGACTCCCAGGAAAGGGCTGCCGAAACAAGGACAGTCCACCCACGACCAAGCCTGCATGAGGTGCAGAGGCGCCACCCCCCACAAAGGCGCCTGCCCGGCACAGGGCAAAATCTGCAGCGCGTGCGGAAAAGCAAATCATTTTGCAAGTGTCTGCTTATCGTCTCAAAGGAAGAAGCAGAGTGGCCCACCCAGGAGGGTACGACAGATGGCGCCACATCAGAATATGTCGAACAGCAGCGACATGGACGACGACGAAGAAGACGCCGCGTCCGTCCACGTGGTGCGCATGCTCAATACCCTGGCAGCCGCGTCTTCGACCGAACCGATGTGCACCGTCCAAGTGCATGGCCAAGCAGTCAGAGCCCTCATCGACACAGGCGCCACGATAAACCTCATGGCCGCCAGTGTATACCAAGGCCTCGAAGACGCCCCCACGCTCCACCCCACCAGAGTGCAAGTGTTTGCCTACGGAACCCGGCGCCCACTGCGCCTGTGCGGAGTGTTCCGGACGACTGTGTCCCACGACTCGACGCAGCTACACACAAAGATCTACGTGTCCCAGGAGCGATCAGGGTTTCTTCTCGGTTGCAAGACAGCACGGGAGCTCGGACTCATACACTTTGCCCTAACAGTGCAAGCCCAAGGATTGGACCATCTGGTTGCGGAGCATTCCTCGCTGTTCGAGGGCATCGGATGCCTACGAGGCCCCCCTGTCCGACTCCACATTGACCAGTCAGTAGCCCAAGTAGCCCTCCTGCTCAGACGGATCACTTTCCACCTCCGGCCCAAAGTCGAAGCTGAGCTAAGGATGCTTGAACAAGCTGGCATCATCGAGCGAGTCACTGGACCCACGCCGTGGGTATCTCCCATCGTTGTGGCCAAAAGACCGAAGCAACCCGAAGCAGTAAGGATATGCGTGGACATGCGCCTCCCCAACCTCGCAATCAAGAGAGAGCATCACCTGACGCCGACCATTGACGACATCATCGGGGAGCTCGCAGGGTCCAAGTGGTTCTCCAAGATGGACCTGCGGTCTGGGTACCATCAGATCCCTCTGCACCCAGACTCGCGCTCAATCACAACCTTCTCCACCCACGCAGGCCTGTGGAGATATACCAGGTTGAACTTCGGCATCTCAAGCGCAGCGGAGGTGTTTCAAAACATCATTCACAATGTCCTCCAAGGACTTGACGGTGTGCTCAACGTGAGCGATGATATCTTGGTACATGCCCCAACCCTGGAAGAACACATCAGACGCCTCCAAGCAGTGTTCAACCGGCTAAAGGAGAGAGGACTAACTCTCCACAAAGACAAATGCGAATTTCTACGCAAAGACATTAGTTTCTTTGGATACAAATTCTCCGACCAAGGAGTGGGCCCGACCCGGAAAAGGTCAAAGACATCCACAACGCGCCAGCCCCCACGTCTGTGACAGCCGTCCGCAGCTTCCTAGGTATGGTGACGTACTGCGGGCGCTTCATCAAGGACCTGTCGGGCCTGACAGGGCCCCTCCGCGACCTCACCAAGTCAAATGCCACCTGGATGTGGGGCCCGGAGCAGCAAGAGTCGTTCATGAACACCAAGGCAGCCCTGTCGGCTGACACAACTTTGGCCTACTTCAATCCGCAACATGAGTCACAACTGCTAGTTGATGCCAGCCCCACTGGCCTGGGAGCGGTCCTGTCACAGCGTCAGACATGTGGAGAGTGGGCCCCCGTACCGTACGCCAGCCGCACGCTGACACCTACCGAACAGCGCTACTCCCAAATTGAACGGGAGGCGATCGCCATTCTGTGGGGGTGCTGCCATTTCCATATCTACCTCTATGGACATCCTTTCTCAGTAATCACTGATCATAAGCCCCTCATACCCCTTTTCCAAGGCTCGTCCTCTCGCCCACCACCGAGAATCGAAAAATGGGTGCTGCAATTGCAAGAGTTCCAATTCAAGCTGGAATACCGGCCCGGCACACGAAACCCCGCAGACTATTTGTCAAGACACGCCCGTCCTGTTACCGACGCGGAAGCAGCTGAAGGTGCAGCCACAGAAGAGTACGTCCGGCTAATCGTCGAACGGTCGAGGCCACGTCCAATGTCTCTGGAGGAAGTAGCGAGGGCCACTAAAGACGATGACTGCCTCCAGATCGCGATCCATGCCATAGAGTCCGGCGACTGGAAGGCGCTGCAAAGCCCGGCATCTTTCCGCACTCAAGACGCCCAAGCTGTCCTTAAGGCCCTGTACCAAGTCAAAAATGTAGTCTACCGAAGGGTGTCTCCTGAGAGGCCCACGCCTCGTGCTGCCCAGCAGCCTCGCCCAGCAAGCTGCCTTGCTGGCACACGGATCACACCAGGGGATTTTCAAGTCAAAAAACAGACTCCGAAGCAAGTTGTGGTTCCCTGGACTCGACAGAGCAGTCGAGGAAGTAGTTCACAGCTGTCCGGTGTGCCTAGCGACAAGCCTACCAAACCCTCCAGCACCGGTGATCACCGAAGATGGGCCAACATCCCCGTGGGTGCGAGTAAGTGCGGACTTCGGTAGCCTTCCCGGAGGCAAGTACATGCTCGTCGTGGTGGATGACTTCTCTCGCTACCCTGAAGTGGAAATCGTGACATCGACAGCGGCAGCCGAGGTGATCCCAAAGTTCGAAAAGATCATCGCCACCCACGGGATCATGAAGGAAGTCTGCACGGACAATGGACCCCCGTTCAATGGCAGCGAGTTTACAGAGTACCTGCAGAGCCACAGCGTCAAACACAAACGGATAACACCAAGATGGCCGCAGGCCAACGGAGAGGTCGAAAGGCTAATGAGAACTCTGAACAAAACAATTCAAATTGCAGTCGCCGATGGTCACTGTCTGGAGTTAGCCATCTACCAATTCCTCCGAGAATATCGCCAGACCCCACACTGCACTACAGGAATCGCCCCAAACCGACTATCATTTAACCGGGCTATTGCTGACACCATCCCACACCATCCCATGTGGGAGATGGCCCCAAACCCCAGGAACCGGTCCATGGAACAGCGCACCAAGAACAACCAGGAAGCATCCCGAAGACGGAGGGCAGCAGACAGCCCCATTCAAGTCGGCGACGCGGTTCTTGTGAAAGACCGCCATCCCGGCGGGAAATTCCGCCTGCCATTCGAGCTGGACCCCTGGAGAGTCACCGAGGTACACGGAACAATGATCACGGCCGTCAGGAATGGAGAAGTAGTCACAAGAAACATTTCGTTTTTTAAACAAGTACCCGAGAGAGGAGAAGACCCGGAACCGGATGACTGGCACCTGAGTCCACCGCGCAGACCATCTGAACCAACCGAGACAAGCATCCCGACACACCAAACAGGTGACATCACCCTGAGCAACGAGGAGCCAGCGAGACCGGCTAAGGTCCCCAGCGCTGCCGAGACCAGAGAAGCAGAAGAACCACCCCCAGCCACGGCAGAGGGTCGCAGCCAAGAGAGATACAGCTTACGTCGGTGCCCCAAGCCTTCCCAGAGGTACCGAGACTTTGTGGCCCAGTGCTGGCGTTGAGATGATCTAGATGGCTGACCCCGCCGAGAATAAAGTAAGACTGTTATATTTTATGCCTCCTATGTTTTGGATTTGTCAGTAAATTCAGAGACTGCACCAGAGACTGTTTAGCGGACTTTGTCGAACATAGCAGCTTTAATGGCCACAGCAGTTCCACTGACTTGAGAGACATTTGTGTGTTTGCCTTCTTTTTCCAGTTTTGTTTTATCCCTAGGTAAAGGAGGAATGTAGTGTTGCGGACAGTGGGGTGTACCACTGCAGCACACGCCCCCTCCCACTGTTACTATGTGTTTTACCCCTGGAGCGTAAGGGGTCTTTGGTTTGGTCCAGGCGTGAGCGTGGACACGCAAGTTATGCAATAAAAGGCCCAGGGCTCTGGGCGTGGTCAGGTTAGTTTGCCGCCACCAACTACATTACACGTGTCCTGTGTCTTATCTGCCTAGGCCCCTACTGGGACACCACACTTACTGCTATGTTTTCGCTTCATTAAAAAAGTCCCTCATGCCCAAGTGCATATCAGGTCCCCAAAAGGGGCAGATCACGGAGATAAGACAGCAATTGTCTCCTCTAGATGGGCTGAAATGCAGACGGTGTGTAGGGGTGGGAGACCTGCTTTGCCCTAGGATGCTCGAATTCCCACTTTGTTTCCCTTTTTCTACTTGACAAAAAATGACCACTCTTAGCCAGTGTTTAATTTCAGTTCGCTAAACTTGGACATATTGACAGGAAGTGCCCACAAATCTGTTATTCCGGAAAGATTAAATTCCAATGGTAGGGTAGAGTCTTGTCTGGTGAGGAAACTTCTGTTCTGTTTATTGTGCTTACGGCTCTTGAATGTGTAATAACATTGGATAATACCTTCGATATCTACCCAGTTCCTGGGGGCTGAAATGTTCATGTCTGTTGAGGATCGGAGAATTGTCCAATCCTTTGGGGGGACGAAGAAACACTCTCCGGCCTTGGTTTGAAACATGATATTACAATTTAAATATTTCAAGTTGCAACCACGAATGTTATCAAATGTGAAAGTATATAAAATGAGTTGCTATTCGACCAATACTTTTGGGTATGAGGAGGCTTTCCCCTAAAACGCTTTGGGAAAATGCCACAAACATATTAGATAGAATTAATTTTATTTACAAGCAGTTCATGACTGAATAACTAACAGATCTTGCGGGACGTACCTCTGACCCCAGGAAAGTATTATTCACGATAACTTCCACCTCTCAAATACATTATTAGTCAACCTTAAATATGTTATGGGAAAGCAATAGTGTTGACTCTATACAGCAAATTGACATATCATACACAAATACCTACACTACATTTTTGCTAAAAATAATTCAATTCTTCTGAAACAACACCCCTCAAAAATATTTTTTGAAAATACCTCCCACCAAAATGCCAGATTTTCATTTATGAAGTCGTTTGGAAAACCACGAATACGAACTCATGTAGCAGTTTGTTATCAAGTGCTCACATAAATAGTACTGTTGCACAAGGACAGAGTCTGACCCACATGCCATCGATCATAATAGCATGACAGGCAAGCCCACCATAGGTAACCAACTGTCAGAGATGGCCTTCATGTAAAACAATGCTCCAAAGAAGCCATGGGTGGCCAAAATGTGGAAGGGAAGCAAAACAACTCCCATTACAATGAGAGAATCAACAAAGGAGGACTACCTTATTTCATGGTGTGGCAGACAAAAGGGCCCAGATTTACAAAGAGCTGATGCAACGCAGGTCAGAAAGAAAGATTCTCCACTGCGTTGCATGGGCTGGAGATAGCAGAACTCTATATAGCTAAAAAACAGAAATGCCACAGCTCTGCTGGCTCCCTGCACTGGCGCACTTTGAGCAGCTATGGGTCCCTTCCTGCACACAAACAATACTTTAAGGCAATTTCCTCTTTGTATGTATGCTGCAGAATGCAATACATTTGCAAAGAGGAATTAATGAGATGAAATACAATATTTCTCCATTACCTCAGCCTCAGCCTCAGAGAGGTGCAGGATTTTGGCTCAAATTCATCTCTCCAATTATTTGCAGTTATGGATGTGCATCAGCATCTATTGATGGAGCATGAGAACACCCATGCACCACCGATGGAATGCCCCTTGAAGCTAAGTAACACAAAGAAGTACATTTCTCTGCGTGTTATTACTTTTAGTTATAAACTAACACAAAACACCATAAATACCAACCTGGATTTTGCTTTGGGTGTGAATTAAAAAAAGCAAAGTAAGCCCAATACAAAATCTTTGTAATTACAGGACAATGGTGGCAGGGAAAAGCAACCATACACACATAAGCTTTCAGACATGCAAATACTAGCTCGTCTCCTTCTTTGCTCACACACCTAGAACTGGTCCATATAGGAACTTATTGCCCTGGTAATGCATTACAATCCTAGAAGTGTTCTGGACCAAGGCTCGTAACTTGCAGCAGTTGCTTCAGCTTTATCAGCGCCTTGATGCCTACGGGTTAAGTTGCGCTTTATAAATCCCTATTAAGATAGATACATTTACTACAAACTCTACAGCTGGCCAGAGTAGCAAAAAAGTGATCAGCCCTTGGGAGACACTGTAGCCTAGGTAGATGCTAGGTATACTCCATATACTTTTTTTGAACGATCAAAAAATATATTTCTAGCATCTAATTGACTTTTCTCATTCTATGGGCGAAGTAGAACGGGCGGAATTCTCAAAATGTTGGTTTTTCACCCCACGGCAGGAGAGGCCCCCTTTCCAGGCACTAGGATAGGCAATGAGAGGTGGCAGAGAGATCTTTTATTTCCTGCTTTCCCTCCTAAAGCCTCAAGCTCCTCGTGGACTCTTGTGCTTTTCCCTATAACAACCGGCTGGTCCGGTCATCACTGTTATGGCCAATTAAATGGCATATTGAATGTTTGGTTGCATGCGTGTGTATTAACATATGTGCATTTGCGCATGTGTTCTGTGAAAGTTTGTGTGTGCATGTGTTTGTGAATGGTTGGTTATGAGTATGTGTGCATGCGTGTGCTTGTGAATGGAATGATGTGAAAATGTGTGTGCATGTCTGCTTGTGAATGGATAGGTATGAGTATGTGTACATGTGTGTGCTTGTGAGTGTATGGGTTTGAGTGTGTTGGCAAGTGGATGCATGTGAATAGATGGGGGTGAATGTGTGCTTGTAGATAGGTGGAACTGAGTGTGTGCATATCTGCCCACTCCTCTACTACTGCAAGTTATCATCAGCCACTGCACAATGATCCAGTAAAATCGAACACTATTTTCTATCAGGGCTCATTATTAGGCAACTTGGACATTCATCACTCAATGGGAAAGTTGGATATTTTAGGTAGGATAGAAAAAACATTTTGTTAACAAAAAGATATGTACCCGTATATGTATGGAGTTCAGTCTAATGTACAGAAGCACAACTTCTCTTAGTGTATCAAATTTCAGCAATATTGTCTTAATTTCTTTTCTACTCAGTTTCATGGAGTTTTTTGTATAATAATAACAATTTCCAATTTCAGTTTAAATAATCCAATTCCACTCAGCACTTAAAGAACAAATGATTCACTTCTAAAATCAATTAGAAAGATCCAACTACTTTCTTGAAATATCATCAATAGCAGTAAAGCAAATTGCTTTAGACTTGTGTAGTCTCTTTCCCAGCAAGCAGATATTATTTTAATACAATATGCACTCTGGTTGGGTAAATGAGTTCATCCATTTTCTTATGCAGTTACTTTGGAAATGATTAAAGATGGATTACATTTTTAAGTTCGCCGAAAGAATTGGAGGAAATTAGTAGTTTTGCGTTACTCTTGTAATGCGGAATTGCTACTAAATTCCGCCTCTCCACTCCACCAATGGGTTTAATCATTCAGTTTGTTAAGTCCCTGCATGGGCCATCGTTGTCATTGTCAGTAGGTAGGTGGGTAAGAAGGGCTGCTGCCATCTCTCAGTTTGCAACGAATATGCATTTCTTAGCAAAGCAGTGAGAGAGGAAGGAGCATAGCTGCTATGGCTGACTATTCTACCATTCCACCACCCAGCACCAGCTCCGCCTCACCTCCAGGCGGAGTCAATCACACCTTCAAGGATGTCCTGCAAGGCGCAAACATATATTGGTTAGTGGGGGTTGCTAATGCAAGGATAAGTGTTCGAGGCACGGAGGCGATAGGCTTTTAGCGTGGGTAGAAGAGGTGCGTGGCCACTGAGGCAGTTGGAGTGGATTGTGGAGGCTATCAGATGGTCTGTATCTCCTTATGTACCTCCTTTTCACTGTCTGGTGAACAGGGCCCTTCTACGTTTATACATAAGGAGGGACAGAGCCGCAGTACGGCACTCTGTCTCCATGGGCCTGGAGAGGTGATGTTCTCATTTGTCTTCCATTTTCAGTGTGTGATACCTTCATTCTTTAGTGGGCCTCTGCCTAGTACACATCGACCCTTGTTCGGAGATTCTGCGCTGTCGGTCCTGGTCATGGGTCTGATTTTCCTCAGTGCCTCAGGTAGACTTTCTTTTATGTCCTTCAGGATCTTGTTAAATCCCTCAATAAGCCCATTTTCTGTGGGTGATAAGGGGTAGAGAACTTGAAGGTAACCCCACACTCCTTCCACGTTGACTGCATGTGGGCAGACATGAGGTTTGTGCCCCAGTAAGATACAACTTCCTTGTTCAAACCCACTCAGATAAATATCCCCATCAGGGTCTGGGCCACTGTGGGTAGTCATGGTCCTCAAAGGGATTGCAACTGGGTACCTAGTGGCATGATCTACACAAACCACCAGGATAAACATGCTGCCTGATTCAGTCTGGGGATCCACAGGCACAACAATGTGGTTGCCCACCCACTAAAAGGATGTGTAAACGACAGGCAACGGGATAAGGGGGGCTTTCAGCCTCTTCCCTGTCTTCGTATTGGCCGGGCAGGTCATACAAGTCCTACAGAATGTATCTGAAGAATTCTTGATCGTAGGCCAATAAAAGTGGGTGACAAGCCTTGCAAATGTCTTGTCCTGGTCCAGGTGTCCTGCCAGGGGAATTTCATGAGCCAGCTCCAGTAGGAAGGCCCTGTAGCATTGGGGACCACCAGGGCCCTGGTGGTCTCATGCACAGAAGCCTTAGGCTCACACTAAAGGAAGTTCTCCTTCCAGTAAATGTGATGACTCCCAGATGCATCACTTGCTGCTTGGGCTTCCCCCTGTTTCCTTAGTCCCACAAAGCTTGGGAATTTCTTCTGTGCCCTGCAGAACTCCTCCTTGGGGGGTACTCCTTCCACATGCCATCCAGCAAGCTCAGGTAAGTCACCAAGGGAAGCAGTGCCCTCCTCAGTGGTCTCCGGGGCTGCCACCAAAGGTGCCATCTACTCTGGGGCTGCTTTCTCTTGATCTCTGCTTTTTCCCTTCTTAGCAGCTGACTGGGTCCTTGTTGCGGTCTCCTGCCCTTTTTGACTCCCATCCTGGGTTGCCATGGACTATGTGATAGCATAGGTAACCCTAACATCTCCACATGAGCATTGAACTCCATTTCCTTTCAGCTAGTGTGCTTAACGTCATTAACAAGCAAACAGTGCACAAGCATGGCAGGGCACACTGCAAGCTTAACAAGACCTGACCCCCTCCTCCCTCAAATGAAACATGGTCCAATGGGTAGTGTCCTTCTCTGTTTTCATACCAATAAGGAAGGGAGTTACCATCATTCTAAGAAAAGGGACGGGGTAGCAAAGTAGGTAAACACAAAAGTCTCTAATCAAAAGTCAGTATTTAGGGCAAGGTTCTCCGTATTTAAGATCATGCCTCAATATGGGTCACGAGCTATAGCAAGTATCAACATTCAGCAGAATTGTATAGTAAAAATCACAAAACTTTCAGTGTGCAGTAGATTATTTAAAAAAAGGAATTTATAGTGAGGAGGTAATCACTATATAAGTAAATATGTATTTTATAAAAACATGTGCAAAAGAGGAAGACATTACATTTTTCACAAGATTAAAAACATCTTCTCATTAGAGAAGTTACAATGTACCTTATGTAAACACATTTAATTACACATTTAAATTGAAGAAAACTTAAAAAGAGTTGACGTGGCGTTTTGGTAAAACGTAATTCCTTCACCTTCTTCAGGAAAAGTTTTTATTAAAATCTAAATAGCAATTAAAATACAGATGTTTTTCCACAATGGAGGATAACAAAAACAGTCTATCAAGCCTGTACACTGTAATGCTTAATTTAAATTACACACTGAAAAAATAAATACTGTGGGCTAATCTCCTAATACAAATTGACAACTTAATATAAGAAGCTCTACTGTAAATATGAGCAACGTATGAAAATAATAATAACACATGATCCATAATATTCAAGGGATAAAAACTACTTGGACCCACCTATTAGAATTTAAGAGGACTTTGAGATCAAGTCTTCACTCAGACTTAAGGAATTTGAATTCATAATGACAGAAGATAAAAAACTCATCCAAGAGAGATAAAGAAAAAGGAAAACCTAGAGTGAACAGAAAGGTTTTGGGGTATATGTAGGAAGCCAAATTGCAATCGCAAATGCTGAAATCTGCAGAATTTCAGCGTTTGAACCGCAATTTGGGCAGTGTGCTATGCAGCAAACAAAAATCCACTCGCAAATTAACGATTCGCAAAAATTGCGATTCCTTATTTTGAAATTATAATCAATCAGTTTCTTCTAAAACCTATATTCATATTGTACCCATATATTATTTCCTTAGAGATGCTTATCAATTAAAAACTAGACTATATATAGTTAGTCAAATGCACCATGAATTTCAGCTTTACATTCAAAATATTGGCGTTTTCAGCATTGGCGATACTATGAATAAAGAAAGAACACATAATCCTGTTACTTGGTGCTAAATATAAGTAAATGCTGCTAAGCTATAAAGAACTATACACACAATATTACCTTTTTCGGAGTCCTGGAATTCAAATTTGTGCTGGAACATTAAAATAAGGATCTGAAATGTTGAAAAGGTCCATGGTAATTAAAATCAATTTCAATCGGAAAAGATGGATTCCTTCTTATTGTTCTGTAGTTCATTATGGTTTAAAACCCTGTCAGGAAAATTGAATTATTGCGGAGAAACCATACCAATCAATAAGTATTATGTTGTTTGAGAAGAACTCAAAATTATTATGAAGAGAGCAGACGTGGCATTTCCTTGCGTTGATAGTAACAGCCGGAATAACTTAGCGTGTAGGGAGATATCTAGTTGCTTGGTATTTGAAAGTAGAGCTATAAGAGCCCCATTGCGCTCACATCTATAAAGGAGGTGAGCATGTGACTATAGAGATTTACATGCTACATTGTCATGTTTGGTACTACTTTATTTAGATTCCTATTGTCTTAAATCATGAGACATATAGACGTATTTGGCATGCACCGCTTTTATGGCAGATAAGTGCGGCTGATTAACAGCTCTATCGCTTTACAGATGGTAAATGTTAAAAATAAGAGTAAACCATACTAAAGTTTTATGAGCATAATGCTCAATTTAATAAACCCAGTGACCAGCTTTATACAAAGCTGTTGACGGGCAAATAAACTCCATGATTATATAGTAAGTGGTACTCACTCATGTTTAATCATATTGAAGAAATAAAACCAGAGTAATTATAAACATATTTTACACAGAAATGGCAAAAAATAAAACCAATATAATCAATGAAAGGTTTTGAGAAATGATATTTGATGGCCATCATTGAACAGAAAAAAACTTAATAGAATAAGGGCGATCCTCTTGAGACAGAAACCACTCTTAGTTAATGTTCTCGACCTATTGAGAAATATTAGAGGCCATATTTTGATATTTCTTAATGAGTGGTATTTATGATAACTAAAGGAAAGAATCCAAATGCAATTGCATATTTCTAATTATTATGTATTTTACCTTACCTGAAAAAATACTGAAAATATACCAAGGGGAATCAAATAAGCTTTTCCCACTCTTCCTTACTATTTAGACCTTTCCTGTATGTATTAAATTTGGACGAATAACATTTTTGCATTTTTTCTTTTTGCCGTGAGGTTGCCACCCCGTTTATTAATTTGGATTGCCTCAACTATGCACCATCTGAGATTATCTATCTAATGTTGTTTCTCAATCCAGTGTTCCACAAGTGGAGCAGTTCGCTTATTAGTTCTTATAGCTGATTTGTGTTCGGTCATTCTGACCCTTACTTCTCTGGATGTCTCACCAATGTATCCTTTATTGCATGGACACACTCTAAGGTAGACCATGTTTTTTGTGCGGCAGTTTACTAGGTTTTTAACAGTGTGTGTGACCCCATTATATGTGATCACTGATCCTTTGATAATGTTACTGCAATTGTTACAAGAACTACAGGGAAAATTACCATTAGGGAGAGGAGCATTTGTGATGCTTCGTTGTTTGCACTCCATTTCGTTCCTGTACTAAGCACTTTTTGATAGTACGTTTCCTCCTGAAGAAAAAGAAGGGTATGGCTAATTTAATGGTCTTTTGCTCATTAATTAAATGACAATTCCTATTTATTATATTCTTGACTTGATTACTGATGTTACTAAAATTAGTAACAAATGTTACCGGGAGTTTCTGCATCTCTATATTCTTCTCTTTTGGTTAAAACAAGAAATCTCTGTTATAGTACTTTGCCCTTTTGTTTGCTCACTTGACTAATTTTTTAGCGTAGCCTCTCACTAAAAATTTGGTACTCAACTTATTAGCATGCATATTAAAATCATGTTAGTGCAGTTATGCCTTACTCTAAGGAATTGTCAGAAAGGAGTGTTGTCCATTTGTCACGATGGGTGATTGCTATTGTAATGTAACATTGTGTTGCTATCTGTTGGTTTGGTATATAGTTTAACTTTCAATGCACCATTGTCATTTTTTATTTTTATGTCCAAAAAGTCACAACTATTTTTATTGATAGATGGCGTGAATTTGAAATTCACATGCCCTAGATTTAGCCACTCAATAAAATCTGTTAAGGGTTCTCCAGTCCCTTTCCATAGGAAAAAGACATTGTCAATGTATGGGGACCAATTTGATACATTTCATAGAATGGAGCTGATACATTGAAAATATGTTTGTACTCAAATGAAGCAACATACAAATAGGCAAGGCTAGGAGTAGGGGTGGGCGGAATTCGCGTAAGGGACATTCCCGGAGAGGGACGGAGATTGAATTAATCTCCGTAGCTCTCCGCATATTTCCGTTAGGCGCCTCCCGCCCGCCGCCCGCCTGCCGCCCACCGTATTAAATGATATTTAAAAGTCTAAAATTAAATTTAAAATAAAACTTACCTTATTGCGGGCGCATCCTTTGCGGCTTCTTCTTGGAACTGTGCATGCGCGGGAGCCTGCACATGCGCATTCCTGGAAAGGAACTAGAGATTAAATAGGTAGACAACAATATAGAAAAAAGAATGAAAAACAAAGCCATTGACTAACTGTCCCAGAGTTAACAGATTTGTATGAGTAAATCATGAGAGAAACTTGGCTGGAGTGGACTGTACCATAGAGTGGAATAGCCAGTCTATCTGGGAATCTTAACTGGAGTGCAATGTGTAGCTATATATGTGAATAAACTAAAATTATCTTGAATTTAGCTTTCTTGAAATGTATACATTTTTCAGCTAAAGAAAGACACATGTGAAGGTTACATCTTTAGCTAAATCCACACACCTTGGAGTGATTAAACGTTCTGTTACCTATGAAAGCCTTCACAGAAGGCACTGCACATTATAATCATGCATAGCAATGACCAGCCCCAAGCCTTTGTACACTTGCAAAGGAAAGTGTTTGACCTTTGAGGGGCTCCAAAGCTACATGTGCACTGATTAACGCCAGGTAGCTGGTAATGCATATCTTTGAATTTACCGAATTTGATACCCTTGTAATGAAAACCTGGGCTGACCCTTAAGCTGGACAATATTTGGCTGTGGCTGTGCCACCTGGTTATACCATTTATTGTTTGGATAGATCACTCAGGAAGGGAGGAGGCATAGCAGTGATTTATAGTGACTCTTATGTTGCCATCTTTTTTCCAACATCCGTAAAGGAGCTTGCAGCATGCTGTTTCAATGTTGAATCAACTAATACTCAATCATTCTTGTTTATCATCCTCCTGGGACAAGATCTGTCTTTGTTCAGCCTAGCAATCTTCTTTTGAAATTGTTCTCCTTAAATCTGATTTTACTTTACTTGTTGATTTTAACTCTCATTTATAGAATCAGGCAAACTATGATTGTGATACTCAAATAGATTCTTTGTTCGGATTTGTACGCTCTCAGATAGTTGACAGTCCCACCCATATAGCCGGGAATACCCTTAATGGTATTTGTACTACTAATCCTTTTATCTCTGGTCCATCAACTTTTAAGCTGACATTGCCTGATCACAGAGATGGGACCTCTGAAATTGAACTTCCTGCTACAAATCCTCCACCCTAAAACTTTATTTTGTATTGGTTAATAAAAACCATTACAACGTATTAAAACATATGCAACAAAATGTAATTCATTTGGATCATCTAGTTGTGATTAAAACAAGTGAGTGTGTGTGTTGTGAAGTAGGAGCACTTTAAAAACTGTATCTGGTATTGATATGACATTATAAAGTGCGAATGCGTTTGTCTTAAGACGCGTTTTGGCTATATCGGGGTGCGGTTATTGTCAAAATGCGGCTGTGCTGTGTGAAGTAGTTTTAAAATAAATTTTTGTGTAATTAAAACTGAAAAATCTTGTGTCTACGGGTTCATGACTTGGGTCCATTAGAGCTCCTGTTCTGCCTTTGTTCCTTCTTCCTGTGTTTTTGAAATGGAACTGTTCCCATGGCTGACTTTTGTGTTCGCGTCCCGAAGAAGTTTGTATACTCGAGTGAGAAACTTTACACCAAAGCAAGTCAGGATGTTGGATGTACCCTCTAACAAGTGGATCACTGCCTGTCTGCATGTTCGAATTTTTAGGATGATAAAAATAGGTTTTAAAAGAATCTTCCTTAGATCACTGACGCTTGGGCATACACACAACAAATGCATAAATGTTTCATTAAAATAGCCGCACAGACAGCAGTTCGATGTTTGTGCTTTCCTTTTTTAGGTTGGCAGGAGGTCCTTTAAGTCGTGCCTTTCTAGTCGATATTGAATGAAGCTCCTTTTTATCTCTGTGTAGACAGGTAGGCTTCAGTCTTTGGGTGTGTATATGAATTTATCACTGTCCATGCGTGGCGTCGTTTGGTCAGGATTAATTTGTCTTCCAAAAGGGATTTATTATTTACGTAGTTGTTGCAGGAATTATTAAATACTGCCCTGTCATTCTCGTTATACCACACATTTCTGATGTCTAGCCCCTCCAGGGATTTACTGAGATGTGTGCCCCATGAGTTTGGGGTTTTTGGACCATTTGCACCTGGATTTCAGCCCAACATATGCTGTTCAGAGAGCCGGGTTCGGAGGATCAAAGTTTCCAGCACAGCTTTACAAAGGCATTAATACTTCAAAACTCCTGATTCAGGAGGCCAAATTCTAGATGGACCTGGGCTGGTGATGCACCATTGGGGCGGCAAAGAACAGCCTTCCATGTACACCTTAGTCTGGGGCTCGTTCAGCAAACCGGCATCCTTGCCATGCCATCTTTCTTTACCGTATGATAGAGTAGGTAGTGTTTGTGCTGCCATCACTTTCAAGAGATGGCTATAATTGGGGCAGCAACGTTTTTTGTTCAACAATTTGTATGCAAAAATTAGTGATCGTGCTTTTGCTCTCAAGTCCATTTTATGTTACTTATGAGTCGAGCCACGCCCCAGAGTGATGCCCAAATATTTGTATAAACCTGGCTCTTCCACTTAGTCGCCGTTGACATACTATTTTAATTAGCTGTCCTTGGAGTAAACCAAATGCACCACTTTTGTTTTCTTTTTGTTTAAGTCAAGCATTTCCTGATCAAGGTATGATTTCAGGTTGTTTATTGGTCTTTGTAGGCCGATCAGGCTTTAGCTCAGCACCACAATGTCATCTGCATATTGTAGGTAAGCGATTGGCTCTTTAGCCAGAACGGGAGGATTTCTCTTGGCTGATAGCATGTGATTGACTATATCAGCCAAGTATAAATTAAAAAGGCTTGGTGCCAGGACGCAGCCCTGTTTTAGGCCATGGTGGGTGTTTATCCTGGCTGTGGTTCTGCACCCATCTCAGAGTTTCACCTTCGCCCATGTTTCGTTGTGCAGGGTGATCATTGCTTCGAGTAATTGCGATTGAAGAACCCATGTTTTTCATTTCTTCCATAATCTGTTTCGAGTCACTCTGACAATCGCAGACTTCAGGTCAATAAAACAAGCAAATAGTTGTGTTTCCCTTCATATGGTTTTTTCGGTTAGAAGTGCTAGAGTTGCCAGGTTTATAGTTGTTCCCATGCCAGGCCTAAAACCCGTTTGGAACTTCGGCTTTGTGCATGTCTCCTCTGTCCAAGCCTGAAGGTGGACTGTGGGGTTTTGGGAGGGGAGTCAAAAAGGTTGGCCGACACAGGTGCTCTAGGTAGTGAAGGCTTTATTATTTTATAGAGTCTTCATTTCATTACAGGCACTCTGTAAAAAGGGAGGGGTGGATCAGTCTCCTCCGTGGTGGTTCTTCCTGCTCCGGGCCGCCTTTCCCACTGCCTCCTGGGAGTTGTAGGCCATCTCTCCGCCGTCTCGATAGCCTCTCGATACCGGCAAAGAAGAGAAATGAGAAGCCTGAGTCAATCTGACGTTCCCTTAGACTCTGCACAGGGGAAAAGGGGTGAGGACAACACAAGTGCACACCTTTACCCAGAACGAGTGACCGGACCCAGTGAGGGGGGGTTTTAGTGTAGGGGGAATCGCGCGTGTCGTCAGGGTGGCTTGCTCCTTCTAATGCCCGCCCACCCGCTGAATCTTGACCGTACCTGGTCAAGCCACACTTCAGGGGAAGTGTGGCTGGGCGATGCGCAGTCCCGTTGGCCTCCTGGCTTGTAGATGTAGCCGCCGTCACGGTCGCCCTCCTTCTCTGCCGCCGGCGTCTCTACCATCGCTTCCTCCGACCTCCTCTCCTCCTGATGGATCTCCTCCTCCGTCCTCCTCCGACCTTCCTGCTCGTACTCCGCCTCCGTCCTCCGATCTTCCTGCTCGCACACGTCCCACTCTGCTCTGCTCTCTCTCCACTCTCGCCACCAGTCTCCTTCTCCGCCTCCAGGTGTCTCGCACACCTGCGTTGATTCAGGGATGGGTTTTACCTCCGCACAGAAGGGGTGTCCCAAGTCCGGCTCCGCCCCCTTGAAGGTGCAGGGATACAACGACTCCAAGCCGGGCCGGCATCCGATGACGTCAGGGGTTTTCCAGGCCTCCGTGTGCTGCATGAAAAGAGGAGACACATAAATAGGCAGGCCAGGGGGCCCCGCATCCGGGTCCCCCACGTCACATGGACTAATAAGCATGATGCATATAATTTGGCCTCTACATCGATCAGGGATATAAGTCTGTAATTTTCAGGCTGGCTGCGTTTTCGATTTTACAAAATTGGCTGGATTATATTACCTTTCCAGGAGTGTGGCATCTTGTTCTGCCCAAATATGTGGTAGAAGAGGGGTGTTAGGTAGACTGCTCAGAATTCAGGTGCATGTTTAACCCCTTCGATGCTCATGACGAGCTCATGAGGCACGGTTGAGCTGTGCTTAAGGCGAGCTGAGCTCGTAATGAACAATGTGAAATCTGCGAGTGCAGCACCGGGGGGGGGGGGGGGAACCTCTAGCAGCCAAGGTGTTAAATAGGGCATTGGGGACACCGTTCAGCCCTGCTGCTCCTTCTGTTTTTAGCTTTTTTATTATTTCTCTTAATTTCCTTACATCCGTGAGGGTATTTAAGCCTTCAGAGTATGTGTCTGCTGGGTCAGCAGGCAAGTGTTGCCCTGCTTGTGGTTGGGGGCCGATCTTCTTTTCTCTGGGTCTTCGCTCTTGTGGGTCATCTTGTTCTTATCTATCTTTACCGGTATTATTGTGATCCGTGTGTTTGTACATTTTGAGTACCTGTTGTTTCCATGTTCCTCTGCTTAGTCATGATTCTTGTTGGAGTCTTGGTCCCTTTGTTAAGTTATTTATTAATCCCAAGAAACACCTGCTATTTAGCAGTTTACTTGCCCAGAGTAGTTTGCTCCAAATATATTCCCTGTAGGCCGCTTTAGATTCCCTACATGTTTCCCTAAATGTAATCCTCAGTTTTTTCAGCTTGGCCTTGTCTGTGGTTATTCCCTTCTTTGCTGCCGAGGCCTGATTTCACACCTCTCTAGCGATCCTTCTTTTTTGGTCACGCAGCTGCCTGTGAAACCAGGGTTCGTTCCTTGTTTTGATGTTCTTCCTGCGTCCCTGCTTGATTGGGAAGTTGTTGTTGGCAGTTTGTGATTATGTCTTGTTCTCTCAGGGACCCTGGCTGATTTACGTAATCTTTGATAAGTTTGGGCAAGGAATTAAACAGATGGGCAGTTCTTACCGTAAATGACCGGCCACCTAACTTAGCTTTTGCAAAGCGGGGAGTAACAAGGAGTTCTTGAAGATTGGATCTCAGGCTCCTCGTCTGATGGTATTCCAGAGTCTTTTCCTCAGGTAGTGAGGGCCCGTTTCTCTGATATGCAAGAGTTAGCGCATTGAATTCTATCCTCCTTTTTACTGACAGCCAAAGCAGGCTACGTAGATGGGGGGATATGTGGTGTTGTATTGGGATACTTCTAATGAGCCGGTCGGATGCATTTTGTATAGTCTGTAGCTTCCTGATCAGGCAGTCTGGCATACCAGAGTACAAACTAGAGAATAGTCTAACTGAGATGTGCTCAGTGCATGGTCCACTGTTTTTCTACAGTCCATGGGTAAGTGATGGAGTAATCTCTACAGGGACTTCATTTTCATTTTCCAAAAACATGGAGAGGATACATGGCTAACCTGAGTCTTGCATGAAAGGGCAGAGTCAAACTTGAACCCCAAGTTCCTAGCCGAAGACACAGGTTGAGGGGTAGGATTAAGCTCAGATGGCCACCATAAGTCTGAGTGTGGAGGAGATGGCTGGTTAAAGAACAGAACCTCCGTTTTGTCAGAATTCAGCCTCAGACAGTTGTCGGTCATCCAGGCTGAGATGTCGATCAGACATTGTCTAAAGTTTGAGAATGCTTCCTCTGAAAAATCCCTAAAGGAAAACACAAGCTGTATGTCATCAGCGTATGAGATGACACTTACCCTGAGCTTTTCAATTAGCGTGGCTAGAGGGGCGAGGTAAACATTAAAAAGAGTCGGGCTTAAGACCTAGCCTTGGGTAACTCCACAAACTATGGGGAAAAGGGAATAATATGTGAGGAGGCAGTAATATTTTCTGGGACCAGTCTTCAAGAAAGGAGCCAAACCACAATAAGAGTGGTCCACGTCACTCCCAGTTGTCTGAGTCTATCCAGAAGGATCATATGTGACACCGTATCAAAAGCTGCAGACAGATCTAACAGCATGAGCATTGCACAATGATCATTATCCAAGGTCTCCTGGACAGTCTCAGCTATTTCCAGCAGCGATTTCTCAGTGCTATACCCTAACCTAAAGCCAGACTGGGCATCATGGATAATTTTGTTGGGATCTAGGAATTTGGATAACTGTACTTCCTTCTCCAGGATTTTAGCCGGTGCCGGCAGGAGGGAGATGGGCCTAAAATTTTTCAATTCAGCCGGATCTGCATCCTCTTTCTTGAGGATGTGTTGAACAAGTGCAGTTTTCCAGACTCAAGGATAAATGCCTGTTTTCAAAGAAGAGTTCCAAAGTAGATTCAAGTGGGGGTTTAGTAATAGGGCCAGAAGTTTAAAGAACCTAGCTGGTCAAGGGTCTAAGAGAGACCCGAATATCGTGTTTTCCAACTGAATGAGAGAAGCCTCAAGGCAGAAGGGTCTGAATTCAGACAAATATGAGGAAGGCGAGAAGAGGGCAAAGGTTTAGTTGTTTGTTCCCTTGTGGAGAATGAAGAGTAGATGGTTTGTATTTTCTCTTGAAAAAATACTGAGAGGCTTTTGCAGAGGGTGGCAGAGGGTACTATGTTGCTATGCGTTGAATCAGGTTTAGTGAAATCTTGAACAATCTGAAAAATGTATTTTGCGGAGTTATTTGAAGATTTAATTTGGTTTTCGGCATAGTCCCTAATGGACTTAAGCTTTAGTCTGTGAAAGTGTTTTAATGCTATTCTGTAAGCATTTTTAGACTCTATATTGTAGGTTTTCCACCAGACCCGCTGAAGCTTCTTGCATAGACTTTTCTCAATACATATTTCTGGTGTAAACCAGGGGGCCATAGGTTTTTTTCTAGCCAATTTCATAGTCTTTATAGGGGCTATAGTTTTAGATGCTATGTATCCAGCATAACTCTGTGGTCTAGCTTTGCGAATAACCTAGCTGTTCCCTCTTTTAAACGCTCCTCATGGAGGGTAGGCATTTTGTCAGGTGCACCACTATGAACAGTAATAGTCTTCTGCTAGAACTGAAATTCATACCTTCCTTCCTGGCATTTTGGAAAATTCTCAAAACCTGGCTATTCAGAAAGAAGTGAGCTCTTTTTTTTCCTTGACTACTCTCAGCGCCAAGACGCTACCAGGCATTTGTGCGCTCTACAATAATTCTCATCATCAACATCATCATCCAGGGCCTACCCTAGAGGTGATCTATATGTATTAAAAAGGAAGGTTTAGGCCGGGCAAATGGTTTATTTTGGCAGGTCAAAATGGCAGATTAAAAATGCACACACAGGCTACAATGGCAGCTCTGAAACATATTTAAAAGGCTACTCAAGTGGGTGGCACAATCAGTGCTACAGGCCCATTGGTAGAAGTTAACTTAAAGGCCCGGGGTACGTCAATTCTACCTTGTTTTAAAGAGAGAGCACAAGAACATTAGCACTAGCTAGCAGAGGTAAAGTGTACATAGTCCTAAAAGCTCTACAAAATGTGTTGAGAAGGGTGAATGGAATATGTGTGGGGATTACCCTGCAGAAAGGGCCCAGTTCAACACAGTTGATCATCTGAGTTTTGTTAATATTTTTTCTCTCGTCCTATGACAAATTCCCAGCCATTGTTAACAAACTCAGAAGGTTTCTATTCTAAAAAAAACCTTCCAATCCCACTGATTCCCTAAACTATCATCCTGTCAGTTCTTCTGGTGACCCGAGGCGGCCTACGATCAGAGTCTAATGTTTGTATTTTCAGTGCATTCATTAATTTAGCTCTGACCGTCTCATTTGACACCATTACCATGGCATCCTTCAGGGCTGTGAGGATTACCCTTACATCCTTGGCTTGATTTGAATCCTTCTTTACTAATCTTTTCCAGTGAGTCAGCTTGGCATCCTTTCTTCCCTGCCTCCCATTTCCTAGTCTGTGACATAGTCAGGAAATATGACTTTATACTAACCCTGGACGGTGAACTCAGCTCCACTTGTGGAGTGTGCTGAGTTTTCTACACTCTGCATTATGCATAGCGCCCAGAGTTGCAAAAAATGCAGAGGCGAGTTGTTTTCCATGCTCGCGCTCGTCAACATCGAGTTGGCGAGCACGAGCGAAGAAAATCCACCTCCCGGCAAGATTTTTCCTCATTCACGCTCGTCAACATGATGTCGGCGAGCATGAGCGAGGAAAATCAACCTCCCAACGAGATTTCGCAGCGCAGACGGTCGTAATTCTAAATGCGTGTGGCTGCGTATTCTCGTGACAGTTCGCGTTGAGAAACCGTTCATTCGCTTTGAGAAAGCTGCTGTTCGAGTAGAAATGATTCTACTCGAACTGAATCATTCGAGTAGAAAATCTACTCGAATGGCAGAAAGGAAGCAGCGTCTGCTTACGCTGTGCATGGTGCCATTTCTGATAATTTCACAGTGCGGACAAACACCTGGCTCTGAAAATGATCACAAATTGCATTTTTCTAACGTATTCCGCTGCTAGTGGAGCTACGCGTGGCGGAGATTTTTTTCACTTAGCAGGGTTTCGCTACGTGGAACTCCAACCAGATTTACTTTATACTTCCTCTCCAGTTACAAACTTTGGAGTTAATTTTCATACCAAGCTTGCTTCCCCTCTATAACATGGGCATATCTACTTGACTCTCCCACATGTGTTTTGCTTCTTAAATGATTAAGGTAAAAGACATGCCCTGTCAGTCCTACCTAGATTATGCACAACATTTATTTAAGCTTGCCTAAATATCTATGACATGTTAGGTAACGCATGCCCATGCAGCTCGCATGGTTGCTGGTCTTTCTCTTTTTTTCTGGACTGGAGTTTATTTGTTTTAATGCACTTGTAGCCTGTTTAGTGTTGTGTGACTTACAGAATCACTTTCACAGTCCATTGTGCAACCTGTGACCATTGAACATTACCCCAGCTTTTATTAAAGGTAGGCTGCAACATTACGACTTCACCACCTGTCTATACTTAACTAGTGTAATTTGTCTGAAAATTCCTATTTTCAATCGAGTACTGATGGGGGACATTGGTTCTCTGTCCTAGCTTCGTGATTATGCAAGCCTCTTTGCCTAACTTTCCATTTATCTCACCTATGCAGGCTTTCCCTAGTTGGTAAAAAGAAAGAGCCTGATTTAGAGTAACCAGCCCTCTGTACACAAAATTAGGCCCAATATTCTTTACATGGTCATAGTTTTCACTATTTCTAATAGAACTGTAAAAACTTAGGAGGAGTCCAGTAGCCCACCATGTAATTGGAAGATTGTCCTCCAAATTGTCTTCTGTGCATCTACCGGTTCAGCGGTTGATATGGAGGCAGAATAGTTTATCACGTGGCAGCCTTTTTGTTTTTGTCCTAATCAGGGAACCGTTTCATTTTTCAGACACATCACCCTATAAAGAGGTTTGTTTCTGAAAATAATTTTTAAAAAATGGACCATATCCAGACCCCTATGCCTCTGCAATTAAACAAAGAGAGATTAGTCTGCAGGAAGATGACTCTTTCAAGGTTGAGAAGTTAGGACCCCCCCAACCATGTAATTTTTCCCCCATTATGCCCTTTTCTCATCCTTTGGGGAGTAGACTGGGTATGCCGAATGCAATTGCTAATACTATTTTGTCTTGGCTGAGACATCAGGGTGATTATCAGCTTAGTGACTAGCTGGGTAAGAGAGACCTGAGGTGAGGTAAAACTGACTAGGTTTAAATGTGAGAGAGAATCAATTTTACATGGTGCCTTGAGGAAGTACTGTGGATACATACCAGAGGGTATGTTCAGTCCAAATGAATGGACGACTTCCCATCTCTCAAATGGGATCTATTCAGGTCAGATTAAGGCACATGGGGGCATATTATCAAGGGGGTTTATCTCCGCTTTTTTGGCTTTAAAAGCCAAGAAAGCGGAGATAAAATTATCTCCCTATTACCTAGCTGTCGCTAACACCAGTTAGCGACAGCTAGTAAGAGATAGCGACCATCTTGGGCTCCACTTTGCATGTCAGTGATATTTATCACTAATGACATGCAAAGTGGGCGTGCCAAGATGTTAGCGACTGAAAACAGTCGCTAACATCGCTATCTCCTATTACCAACTTTTGGAGATATTTGCGCTAAGCGCGAATATCTCCAAAAGCGAACAACTGCCCTGAGCAGTTCTTAGCCATGTTATTCAATGGGAGGTGGATAACATGGCTAAGAGCATTAGCTCGGTAATGCATGAATATCGCTGACTTTTCAGCGATATTCATGAATTGCAGCGATTTATATCGCATTTGCGATAAACCTTGGTAATACCAAGGTTTATTTGCGGTAAAAATCACCGCAGCTCAGCGGTAATTTTTTGTCTCTAACCAAGCAATAGCGATAATTATCGCTATTGCTTGGTAATATGCCCCATCCCTTGGTGAAAACTAGAGTACTATGAAATTGAAATAGGGGTAGCAGGTCCTACTACAGGCTTTCCCTTTAGTAGCAATGGCACTGCTTCTGCTGCTCCTAGCAGGCTTGTCAGAAGATCTTGTAGGGCTCAGATCACCAATAGCTTTTGGGGCCTGCACTAGTTTCCCAGCAGTGCAACAACGTTGTTCTGAATATCAAAATAGAACATCTGTGCACTTGGATTTTACTGTAGCACGTCGGGTAATTTAGAGGCGACTGCCATTGCCTGCTCTTTGTGAATACATACGAAAAGAACATAGGGTTTTATTTTGCGTTGTAAATTAATTTGCAGACATAGTACCAGGCCAAGAAAAGGGAAAGACTCAAACCCTCTCGCCACCTATTGGCTGTCCCGGGACTATTAAGACAGCAGCGCCAACAGAACCTAACAATGGCTCCAATAGGCCTTTCATAAAATTCCGAACTTTTCACTTCTGATTATTCGCACAGACCTTCAGCAGCAAATAGAAAGCTTTTGCGGGGCAAAGTGGGGGATAAGATGTCAATCTTGAGATGTCACTGGGGAACAACGCACGTGTGATGTCACTGTCATTACCACTGACATTCTGGGGAATTGATGTCTATGGGCCGAATTGCTTTAAGTTTTGCAGAACTCGTAAAAAGTTGCAAATTGGGATTTTCTTTGGCAAAATATGTAATGTGTGACAGGAATTCAACTGGTATGTTGAAAACAATCAACATTTTTATAAATATTTGTTTTTCAGATTTGGTATTGAGATATCAGCAAAAATAATTCTACATTAAGACACGTGAGTGATTTCAAAGAACACGCAGTATTATTGCAGCCTACTTCCAGTCAAATAGTTTTCCTCCTGTTTCAAGATTTTTGTTAGTAGGAAAATGTTCACATTCTTAATCAAACAAAATGTACATCTAGGCCGAAAATAAATGGAAAATGAATGAGTTCGAAAAGGCAGGATGAGGTGTTCAGGGTATGGCTTTAATTCACCATAACCTACAATTCACCATAACATATTTCACCTCACGAAATGATGATGTGTAATCCTTATCAGTAACTTTCTGATGTCATAAATAATAGCGATCTTCAGTGGAACAACTCGAATCGCTTGCCTTATTAATTCAGCATATTCCTGCGTTGAATTGATTTCTTCTGCTAAAATAAGGATATGCAAATATTTCCTTGATACCGTTGCGAGAAGAAGGACAAAGTCTTTACGTAAATAGATGAAACGTTTGCGGTAAAAGAAAAGTAATTATCTTAATGGATTCCAATTTGTAGGGAAATTGCCGGGTATTGATTTGCTGCCAGTCAGTGGTTTTTTATGTTTTTTTGCAAATTGTCGTTTAATTACTTCTCATTAAAATAGCTTGTGTTTTGGGGAGGAGAAAGTTAATTTAAGTGGCAAATATAGAGAAACAAAATGCGGAGGCAAGGATCAATATACCACAAGACTATAGTAAATACAATGTATATATGTTACCGATGTGCATGATTGCTGACCTGTTGTGTACAGAAGTTGACAGTATAGGTTCTGCAGCTCACTGATTCACCCATCCTGACCAAAATGTCCAGCACTTACCAGAAGCTCGAGGCCATTACTGTGGAGAAATGTTATCTTGATCCCATCTGAGATATCATAGGAGTGCATCATAATCATGAGTAGTTAGCACTCTAATATATTCTGTGTGATTAATGTTACTTCGAAGAAGGGAGTATTGCATATTTTGAGTACTCTACTTGAAGAAAGTGGTATAGAACGTGATTAACAAGGGTCTATTTAACATTTATATGTTAATGTGGCAGGAGAAGTTAACATAAAATGTGTCCCATTGTGATGTTAATAAATAAAAATGTGTAAGTATAAACTAATGTTTTAACATTTATACATGTAACAAGAGTTATTTTCATGTAGGTGCTTTTAGAGTGACATTTTAGTAATTTGTTACAAATTATACTTGTATTAAGCAGTTGAAATTATTGTGTGTATAGAAATGGGCATGTATTCTGTAACCCTCTACACTGTTAATGTTGAGTAGAGTGGGCCTTGAGAAACCAATTCAGTTCATGCTCACTTTAAAATTCTATCATGTAATTCGAATTTAACCTTCAATGCAGAATGCAGTTGCTTGTGTTTTGTTTCCCCTGCAGGTCTGGACAAAGCCTCATTAGTTTGCATAGAAGGGCTTTGTTTTAATTAGACAGCACAGTATGAGCAGACGAAGATGGCAAGGAGAAGAACGGTAATGAGCAAGGAGCCAAGTTCTCATGGAGGAAGAGAGGAATGACTAATGACAAACAAAGTTGCAACTTATCAGTGTGGGAATGGTGGTGCAAGTATCCAGGTGTGCAGAGCCATGGAAATTCGCTGGCAAAGATCACATGGGACTATCCACCCTGAATGCGATTTATATGTTATGCTGACTGTATTGAGGGACAGAGGAGAGTAATTTTAGGATTTCACAGAGAGCTGATCTATGCTTCTGCTTGTGTGGCTTTATGCTACCTGCCCCATCGTTGGAGTGCCTTCTCATGAAGACTCTAACAGCTGACACCTTTCTGATTTCACCTTTACTAAATGCTTCTTAGCTTATAGTTGACATGTTAATGTAGTGTAGGGAGAGATAGCTTGCTCATGATTACTTTGGAGAATCAGTTGATTAAACTTAATACTTTATTCTTTTTCCTGATCATCATCATAGAGTTAGTCATCTGCTTTGTATAATATAGGTTAAATCTGTTCACGAGATTAAGAGCTATGTTGGTCTTTCTGTATGTTTATATGCTCCTGTTGAGAACGGTCTATATTGATTTGTTTCTCAATGTATAATTAAACCCTACTAAACTCAGATTAAGTTGTCAAGTGGGTTATTGTGTGGCTACATTGATTAAACTGTATTGAGATGTTAACAGGGGATTTTTCTCCCTTTACCTCTCATGCAGCAGCAAAGGCCGTCGATCTGGATATAAATATTTGAGTGGGCCCAAGCTCCAGCAGCTACAACAAGCATGGAATAATCCAAACCTGGCTTAACCAATAGAAATGTTCGCTTTCATCCAAAGCCAGTTCACTTGGTGTCACCCTCGAATGTGAATTCACCCTGCAGGAGAGAACATTGTGAAGAAAAACAGCCAGTTACCAGTTATTTCTCTGAAAAAGACCTTAGAACTGCCATCAAAGCCCTTGTACTATCTCATCTATGTTGTGGCAGAACCTCACTCTATGTCCTCCCTGACTTCATAATGGCACATCCTTTGCCTCCTTGAGGGCCAGGAAAAATATTAGCACATCACCTGATCCTGATGGCACTCGGGTAGCTCCCTTTGCCATCCCAAACCATGTTGAAAACCAGCTAAAAGATCAACAAAGCAATCCTGAACTGCAACCCCACCTACCTGGCTAGGAAGCTCCCCATCTCCAATGGCTTTAGGTGCACCAAGTGCCAGGATATGGGAAACAAGGAAGTATAAAAAAGGTTAAAAAAAAAACTCTGGACAGAGGAAATGGGACACCCCGAGATTTGCGTACAAACGATGCAACAATCTGAAAGATCGACTGGTCAGTACTCGACCCAGACCACAACCAAAGCAACCTATGAACACCGTCCTGAATGCCTGGGGCCTCCCAAAGATCACTGGACATTACCCCTGCAATGACTGCAGCGTGTGTCACCTCACCACACACACTAAAACCCTGGACTTGGAGCCCAATAAGATCTGGACTCAACGAAACCACACCAACTGCAATTCCCGCAACGTGATATACCTACTCACATGCACGTGCGGTCTCCGCTATGTTGGAATGACAACACGCGAAGTCAAGACAAGAATAACAGAGTACAGAAGTACTATAAGATGCAGGAAAAACATTAGCAGGCTCACCAACCACTTTATCACCCACTGCCACACACCCAACGATCTAAACTGGACTGTCATTGAACAAATCCCAGAGAGCACAATTGACAATGACAAAAAACTTCTGAGTAAAGAACAACAGTGGATATATCGCCTTTCAACAGCAACTCACGGCCTCAACGATGCCATCCCATGGAATTCCCTGACATGTCCTTGACTTCAGGAACTATACCAACACCATGACCCATCACCCACCCTGGACGGGTTGTCTGCCCACCAACTATAATTATAACTACAATTGAATCCCTTTGTAACATATCGCCTCTGGAGATAGAGCCCCCAGTTCTGAGTATTGGAACACATGGAGTCCCCCATGATGTTAACACTATTCGTGCCATTTCCACGTTATGATCTATAGCGCATATAATGGCCCGAGGTATCCTTATTTTTATCCCATCACTGCGTATGCGCATGTATAATACACCGGACCCGCGCAGGCGCAATAGTATCTATGTGCACTATGCGCATTACACGCCGGTGCGTATGCGCGGTGGTAACACTACCGCCCGCGCATGCGCGTTACTAGCCGCGAGCACCACGCATGCGCGCCTGCATCATGTAGCGGCAAAGCAACGCCCTGGCGCTCCCCTTAGGCACTATGACTCGGCAGTTCGAGTCTTTCTACTCTTGCCTCCACTAATGCAGGTGCACATGATTACCTAATCAACCACAGTATATAACACTCAGCAGAACCGGCCATTACTCACCGGTATGCGAAGGAGGCACTACAGGTCCAGAGCAGGCTCTGCCCAGAAAAGCTGTGAGTATGAGAAACAACCACCACTACTACTGGTAAGCGCTACCTTTTCTCCCCTACAGGTCTCCTAATTCTGAGTGGCCAAAAACCTTTCTTTCCCATAGGGTCAACCCCATGCCACTTCTCAACCTTGAAGCCAAAACTGCTAAAACTAGCGTAAGAAACAACTCTTGCGCCTCTTCCCACATATGCACTATGTATGTGAATACTGTGTTTTAGCCACTCCACTCCCGAATTAAAAGTGCAAATCTCACCTTAATGGTACCATCAGTACCATTACACTATAGACGTCTATAGCCTACACCCCCTTCGCTATAATGTCGGCAATCAGATGTGTATAATGCCATACATCTTAGTGAGTCTCTTTTTTCCTTGCATGTTTTGTCCTTGTCCATATGTGTTACATGTACAGGTGTTTTTGAGAAGGGAATCCCCCTCTCACACATAGATAAACACTTTAGGGCGTGTATACACATAGTCTGAATTACACACCCACTAGTTTAATCACATTCACTTTTTTAATATAGGTCCTGAAGAAAGCCAGCATATTCATAAGGCACTGGCTGAAACATGTTGACCCACCACTGGATGTAGGAGGTCGTACCCCGCCTCCAACATCCAACAGCCTTATTTTTAACTGCTAACAGAGGCCCAGGTATTAAAGTTTAATTTACCTTTGGGTACTGGGACCCCCACCAAGCTGTTTTAAAATCACTTTCTTAACTCTCTTCACTGCATACTCAGCGACATACCTGCTCCGCTGTAATCAGGCATCGAAGCACATCCGGGACACGCTAGGTGTCACTGGGTGGGCCCCGATGATGAAGCATGCCACCAACTAGGTTGGTGGGTGAGGGCTTCATGAGCACACTTACCAGGTGTTCCTACCCCCTGACGAAACATACTTGAGTCCCTTACTTTTGTTAATTTCGTAATACATGAGCTAGTCTCCGTTTGATTAATCATACAAAAAAAAACCTCAGCAACAGGACATCTATACACCCTGTATGCTCAACAAAATTACTTTGTCTATCAGGGCTTCTTTAACCCTGATACGTTTTAGAAAGAAGCTGAAGACAACAAAAAATACATACTACATCTCAGCGAAGTAACAGCCCACCAACACAGCTTCCTCTACTTTGTCTAGGTTTACACATACATATAATATCCAACGAAAACAGGAATACATGTGGCTGAATGCGGAAAAATGATCATCTGTGATGTCTTATGACACTGAGGAAGGGATGCTTACCGAAACGTGTTTGTCTTGAATAACCTTTGTTGGAAATTGCCAAAAAACCCGTGAGTGGTGCTGTTTTTCTTCTACCCAGGGATCTGTGAAGAAAGCTGTGGAGCAATTATTTTGTACGCGGTACACCAACGCGTGGCAGCACCCGCCAGCAGAGTGACTCGCGATACTGGTGAACTTTGGAGCATTGATATATATATATATATATAAACATAGTATTAATACAAAATATACAATATATTTACCATAGGATAGCGAGAGGGTTACATTAACTATTACCACTCCAGTGAGTGCAACAGTAGAAAAACATTTGGATAGCGTAGCAGTAAAAATTACTATTCCCACTCCAGTTAGTGCAACAGTAGGGAAAGCGTTGGATAGCGTAGGGGTAAAAATTACTATTCCCACTCCAGTGAGTGCAACAGTAGGGAAAGCGTTGGATAGCGTAGGGGTAAAAATTACTATTCCCACTCCAGTGAGTGCAACAGTAGGGAAAGCGTTGGATAGCGGGAGGGTAAAAATTACTATTCCCACTCCAGACAGTGCAATAGTAGGGAAAGCATTGGATAGCGTAGGGGTAAAAATTACTATTCCCACTCCAGAGAGTGCAACAGTAAAGAAAGCGTTGGATAGCAGGTGGGTAAAAATTACTATTCCCACTCCAGAAAGTGCAACAGTAGGGAAAGCGTTGGATAGCATAGGGGTAAAAATTACTATTCCCACTCCAGTGAGTGCAACAGTAGGGAAAGCGTTGGATAGCGTAGGAGTAAAAATTACTATTCCCACTCCAATGAGCACAACAGTAGGGAAAGCGCTGGATAGCGGGAGGGTAAAAATTACTATTCCAACTCCAGAGAGTGCAACAGTAGGGAAAGAATTGGATAGCATAGGGGTAAAAATTACTATTCCCAATCCAGAGAGTGCAACAGTAGGGAAAGCGTTGGATAGCGTAGGCATAACATTTACTATTCCCACTCCAGTGAGTGCAACAGTAGGGAAAGTCTTGGATACCGGGAAGGTAAAAATTACTATTCCCACTCCAGAGAGTGCAACAGTAGGGAAAGCGCTGGATAGCGTAGAGATAAAAATTACTATTCCCACTCCAGTGAGTGTAACAGTAGGGAAAGCGTTGGATAGCGGGAGGGTAAAAATTACTATTCCCACTCCAGACACTGCAGCAGTAGGGAAAGCGTTGGATAGCGTAGGGGTAAAAATTACTATTCCAATTCCAGTGAGTGCAACAGTAGGGAAAACGTTGGATAGCGTAGGAATAAAATTTACTATTCCCACTCCAGTGAGTGCAACAGTAGGGAAAGCATTGGATACCGGGAAGTTAAAAATTACAATTCCCACACCAAAGAGTGCAACAGTAGGGAAAGCGTTGGATAGCCTAGAGGTAAAAATTACTATTCCCACTCCAGAGAGTGCAACAGTAGGGAAAGCGTTGGATAGCGTAGGGGTAAAAATTACTAATCCCACTCCAGAGAGTGCAACAGTAAGGAAAGCGTTGGATAGCGTAGGGGTAAAAATTACTATTCCCACTCCAGTGAGTGCAACAGTAGGGAAAGTGTTGGATAGTGGGAGGGTAAATATTAATATTCCTACTCCAGAAAGTGCAACAGTAGAGAAAGTGTTGGATAGCGTAGGGGTAAAAATTACTATTCACACTCCAGTGAGTGCAACAGTGGAGAAAGCGTTGGATACTGTAGGGATAAAAATTAGTATTCCCACTCCAGTGAGTGCAACAGTAGGGAAAGTGCTGGATAGCGGGAGGGTAAAAATTACTATTCTAACTCCAGAGAGTGCAACAGTAGGGAAAGCATTGGATAGCATAGGGGTAAAAATACTATTCCCAATCCAGAGAGTGCAACAGTAGGGAAAGCGTTGGATAGCGTAAGCATAACATTTACTATTCCCACTCCAGTGAGTGCAACAGTAGGAAAAGTCTTGGATGCCGGGAAGGTAAAAATTACTATTCCCACTCCAGAGAGTGCAACAGTAGGGAAAGCGTTGGATAGCGGGAGGGTAAAAATTAGTATTCCCACTCCAGAGAGTGCAACAGTAGGGGAAGCGTTGGATAGCATAGGGGTAAAAATTACTATTCCCACTCCAGAGAGTGCAACAGTAAGGAAAGCATTTGATAGCAGGAGGTTAAAAAATACTATTCCCACTACAGAAAGTGCAACAGTACGGAAAACGTTGCATAGCGTAGGGGTAAAAATTACTGTTCCCACTCCAGTGAGTGCAACAGTAGGGGAAGCGTTGGATAGCGTAGGCGTAAAAATTACTATTGCCACTCCAATGAGTGCAACAGTAGGGAAAGCGTTGGATAGGGTGAGGGTAAAAATGACTTTTCCAACTCCAGAGAGTGCAACAGTAGGGAAAGCGTTGGATAGCGTAGGGGTAAAAATTTATATTTCCAATTCACAGAGTGCAACAGTAGGGAAAGCGTTGGATAGCGTAGACATAACATTTACTATTCCCACTCCAGTGAGTGCAACTGTAGGGAAAGCATTGGATACCGGGAAGGTAAAAGTGACTATTCCCACTCCAGAGACTGCAACAGTAGGGAAAGCGTTGGATAGCGTAGAGATAAAAATTACTATTCCCACTCCAGAGAGTGCAACAGTGGGGAAAGCGTAGGATAGCGTAGGGTTAAAAATTACTATTCCCACCCCAAAGAGTGCAACAGTAGGGAAAGTGTTGGATAGCGTAGGGGTAAAAATTACTATTCCCACTCCATTGAGTGCAACCGTAGAGAAAGAGTTGGATAGCAGGAGTGTAAAAACTACTATTCCCACTCCAGTGAGTGCAACAGTAGGGAAAGTAAATACTTCATATATAAATAAAAATAAAATAGATATCAATACCATTTAAAAATTAATTAAAATAATTAACACTTTTATAGAATATATTAATTAATCAATAAAAATACAAATACAAAATAATTATTAAACATAATTACCTACTAATACAAAATATTTACCAATTTACAATAAATTAATTAACAATTACAAAATAATTAACAATTAGATAAAAAAAAAGAATTTAAAAATTTAATTACTTACAATTAAATTACTTCCCACCCTATTCCCCTATAAACCACAACCCACTACAGAAAATAAATTAATGAAATTAACATAATTATCTATTAATAAACTAATTTAAATTAATTACTCATTATATTTTAATTAATTACCAATTAATAAGTAATTAACAATTAATTCAAAATAAATACAAATAAATAAATTAACATATTTATTTATTTATAATTAAATAACTTCCCACCCAATTCCCCTATAAACCCAAAACCCGCTACAGAAAATAAATTACTAAAATTAACATATTTATCAATTAATTAAAACTAATTACCTAATGTATTTTAATTAAATAACAATTAATAATTAATTAACAATTAATTCAAAATAAATACCAGTAAATACATTAACATATTTAATTAATTATAATGAAATTACTGCCCACCCTATTCCCCTATAAACCCACAACCCGCTACAGAAAATAAATTACTAAAATTAACATATTTATCAATTAATCAATTAAGTGAAATTAATTACCAAGTATATTTTAATTAATTGCCAATGAATAATTAATTGCCAATTGATTCAAAATAAATACCAATAAATAAATTAACATATTTAATTAATTGTAGTTAATTTACTTCCCACCATATTCCCCTATAAACCCACAACCCGCTACAGAAAATAAATTACTAAAAATAACATAATTATCAATTAATCAATCAATTAAAATTAATTACCAATTATACTCTAATTAATTAACAATTAATAAATAATTAACAATGAATTCAAAATAAATACCAATAAATAAATTTACTTTTAATGATAATTAAATTACTTCCCACCCTATTCCCCTATAAACCCACAACCCGCTACAGAATTATATTATGCAAAAATTAAACACCATATAAAAAAATTAATATAAATAATAAAATAAATATACACTTTTCAAACATATACTAACATAAAAAACACTTTAAAAATTGATATTAACTTACCACAAATTCGATATTTTTGTAGTCTATATTCTGTCCATTCTATATGTTTGTAGTCTATATTCTGTCAATTCTATATTTTTGTTGTCTATATTCTGTCCATTCTATATTTTTGTTGTCTATGTTCTGTCCATTCTATATTTTTGTTGGCTATATTTTGTCCATTCGATATTATGTCCATTCTATATTTTTAATTCGATGTTAATGCTATCCTATGCAATATTTTTGTAGTCTATATTCTGTCCAGTCGATATTGTTTCCATTCTATATTTTTTAATCGATATTAATGCAAATCGATTTAAAAACTCGATATTTTGAGTGTATACCCTAAGAAAGACAGAGGGGCAGTTCATGCATTGCACTTCCGAGACCTGCTGTCGAAAGCCATCCCTAACTCAGAGATCTTTACAGTTTATTATAGTGCTTTTAATGGCCAGGTATTGTTCAGTACTGAGTACCTGCACCTCTTTAGTTTGCAAGGGAGAGTACCAGCAATTTCCATCTATGATGCCATGTAATTAATGGGAGACAAGCAGGGACACACTTGAGTGGGTTGATCATTGAATTTTCTCCAACGTCCCCAGGGGCACAAGTAAGCATCCACTTCAGTACTTGTTTTCTGAGCAACTCTGAGTTACACGAACTTCAGGCTCGGCGAGTCTGTAGGAGTTACATTTTGAGGCACAAATAGCTTTTTGTGTGTGGCCATTTGAATCTTTTATTGTTGTGTTGCAAGGATTTGCCCATCTCCCTTTAGGCGTTTCTCGCATTTTGGCACTGGCGAAGTTTTCATCAATCGTGCCTTGCTATAAAGGTGAGACACACTGCTGTACTCCCCTTGGCCGTTCAACCAAGGACAAAACTTGTCATATTTATCAATTTTCTCCTTTGCCACGCACGTATTGTTCTGGAAGTTTCCTAAGCAAGCTGTCAATGTGTGCTCCTGTGATGTAACAGGAAGATTATGTACACCACTTTAAAACAAAGTTTGCACAATGTGGCACTGTAAAACAGGTCCTGTCTGAGATTCCACTGAGCCCAGTTTAGGTAACAAGGGGCATATTAGCAACAAATAGCGATATTTATCGGTAAATGCGCTTAGCACATTTTTTTTATTGCGGTCTATCACCGGATATTATCGCAGAGATAACATGCTATTATCAACGTTTATCTCTAATGCTATAAAATATCCGGCGATAGCGGCTCAATGCGTGAATATCGCTGGAAATCCAGCGATATTCAGGCATTAACGCTAATGGGGACTTAACCTGAATATCCACCTCACACTGGATATACAGGTTAAGTCATGATCTGAGCAAGCGTTGTGTTCTGTCGATAATCGCGCTTAGCGTATTTTTTTAATCGCACAGCCTGCCTTGCTAATAGGCGATAGCTGTGTTAGCGACTGCTTTCAGTTGTTAACAGGTTGGGTACGCGCACTTTGCATGTCATTAGCAATAAATATCGCTAACATGCAAAGTGGGCCCCAAACTGGTCGCTATCGCCTAAAAGCTGTTGCTAACTGCTGTTAGCGACAGCTTGCTAATAGGGCGATACAATTATCGCCGCTTTAGCGGGAAAAAGTCCTGCAAAAGCGGCGATAGTGCCCTTGCTAATATGCCCCCTTGTTTGCACCTTGTATTTGTAATTGCCATGTGGCTTTGACACTAGCACCTTGCTATGCGGGGAGACACATCTGTTTTTATTTTCTTTTGGTTAGGGATGTGATGCATTTTTGGTTGGTAGACCACTATGTGAGCGATTGAATTCGCTGCTTTCTGGGGGGAGTGGATGGTTCCGCACTCGCATTGCTAAAAGGCAAATCGTGCAATGCAAGCTCAGCCTTAAGTGGGTGGCGGAGGCTGTGTTGACCGCCCTCGTCCCAGCCGTTAATAAGATTGTCATATTTACTTTGACTAATTGCCTGATACTCTTTCCACACCCTTTCAGCTTTCATGATGCCTTGTGACAGGTTATCTTTCCATTTTTAGATGTCTCCAGAAGATTTGATGAAGCCTGAAAATGTACAACGCCAACTGGGTGTGGTGTTGTGGGCTCTAGGCCCACATGTTAATTAATGAACGACACAGACACCGTGGTTGTGATCACTCAACTGGCCACGAACACGTGCACTCGGGCCCTTTATTAGCAGGCTCACGTCACCTGTGATGCCTGTGAGTGCTTGTCGAGACACTAGAACGTGTCACGCAGGACAAGACACTGGGTAGATTTTAATGTAAGTACGATATTTTACAACAACCTATAATAGTTGGCTTGTGTGTATTCTTGGACTTTGGCTTACGAAGGTTATTTGCACTGCAGCCGCTCCCCAAATTATCAAAGCCACCAACACCCTCTGCTTTACCCTGCAGCCAACTCGAAATAGCAGCTGAACTCGGAACCAGATCAGTTAGGACTGCTATTGGTTCTGTCCCTGTACATTGTAAGTTAGTCGACATATGGTGGTTGCTGTATTCACCTTCAAGAGACTCCTCAATACCCGCTCCGCACGCAAACACGCCGTTGAGCTTTGGGACCTACTCGACAGTCGACACAACGGCCCCAGAAGTAGCATTCCTCACTGAGACCTGGTGGAACGAATCCTCTGCACCAGACATCGCCATAGCCATCCCGGACGGCTACAAGATCATCCACTCCAGGTCCACACCCTCGCAGATGACTCTCTCAACTCTGCTGAACACCTTCACTTCCGGATCCACACCGACCCCAACACCACTCTCGGAGGAACACTCATCTACAGACCTCCCGGACCCCGGGCCCTGTTCAGCGACTCCATCGCCGACCTCGCCAGCACCCACGCACTCGCCTCCACGGACTACATCCTCCTCTGGGATCTGAACTACTACCTCAAAAACAACAATGACACCAACTCCGACGCCCTGATCGCCTACCTCGCCAACCTCGGCATCTGACAACTTGTCACCGAACCCACCCACGCCGCTGGCCACACGCTCGACCCATCTTCTCCACAAGCACCCACGTCACCTTCAACCACACCACCGAACTCCACTGGACCAACCACCACTGCATCCACTTCACATTCAAGAAGGCAACCACGCACCACCACACTCAACAGCTGCCTTGCCGCTGCTGGAGCAAAATCACAGAGAACCAACTGACCTTTGCCCTCGCCCTGGACCCTCCAACCGAACCCACCGACCCAGACACTGCCCCCCGAAACCTCAGACAGTGGATCGAAGACTGCGCCAACACCGTAGCTCCGCTAAAGAAGCCCTCCATCAACCACTCAAGCAAGAAAGCCCGATGCTTCACCGAAGAACTCCAGAACTCCAAACACACATGCCGGATGCTAGAGAAAAAATGGCTCCAAGACCGCACGTCAGAAAACCACGCTGCCCACAAGGATGCCATTCGCAGACACCACCAACTCATCAAAACAAACAAGAGATCCTCTGATCGCACATGATTACAAAGAGCTTTTCAGCATCGTCAAGGAACTCTCCAACCCCAGCGCCAACATCAACGACATCCCGCCCTCGCAAGGACTGTGCGACTCACTGGCCACCTTCTTCCACCACAAGATCATGGACATCCACAACAGTTTCAATGCAGTGCCAGCCCCGACCACGACAGACCCCACCCCAAACACCACTTGCACCAACCAGCTGACATCCTGGGCCCACGTCAACGACGACGAGATACAAAAGATCATGAACTCCATCCACTCTGGATCACCAGCAGACTCCTGCCCACACCACGTGTTCAACAAAGCAGACTCCACCATCGCACCCCAACTACGAAAGGTCATCAACATCTCCTTTGACTCAGCGACATTCCCGGAAAGCTGGAAGCACACCAAAATCAATGCCCTCCTCAAGAAGCCCAAGGTGGACCCCAAGGACCTCAAGAACTTCCGCCCCATCTCCCTGCTCCCCTTCCCGGCGAAGGTCATTGAGAAAATCGCCAACATAAAGCTGACCCGCCACCTCGAGGACAACAACATCCTAGACCCATCACAATCCGGATTCAGACGGATCCACAGCACCGAGACAGCCCTCATTGCCACCACAGATGACATCCTATGCCAACTAGATAACGGCAAAACATCAGCCCTCATCCTCCTGGACCTGTCAGCCACCTTCGACATGACATTTCGTTCCGTAAATGGGACCTAATTGGGATCTTTACACATGGGGCCCGATTCCGATCCGGTAAAATGACGACACGTACACACGCTGTATGACTCGACGAGTACGATCCAGACCGGGGTATCAGGACGCGAGTTGTACGGTCCACGTCAGGTAAGGGCAATTTGTACGGAAAAGCATACAATCACATACACACCATACAGCCCGTACCACCCGTGATCGCAGGGGTACGGCACGTACCCCTGCGGTCATGGGGGGTACGCACCGTACACCCAGCGTGCATGGGGTACGGTGCATACCCCATGTATGTTGGGTATATGGCACATATACACCATGATCGCAGAGGTACGCGCCGTACACCCAGCGTGCATGGGGTACGGTGCATACCCCATGTATGCTGGGTATATGGCACATATACCCCATGATCGCAGGGGTACGCGCCGTACCCCTGCGATCATGGGGGGTACACGCCATACCCGGGGGGGCGTACCGTACCTGTTTTGGGGCGAACTCTGCTTTTACGACTGTTTCCAGCTCCCGTAGAAAAAAGGTCGTACGGTGCGTACCCGACACGTATCGTACTTGCTGGGTCGTATAAACCAGCCGCGAACCATACAGATGTCGCGTACAGCGGGTTCCGAGTGAGTCTCGTAGGGGGATTTGATTTGTACGGTCTCTGTACGATTCGTACGGAATCCAGCTCCTGGTACGAATTGTACTTCGCCGTACGTACGGGGGACGTTGCAGGGTACGATTTGTACGGGAAAAACGCTCCGAACGGCTATTCGGAGCGCTTTTTACCGGATCGGAATCGGCCCCTTGGAGATATCATGCAGGGCACTACCCTTAAGTCTTTTCAGCGGTTGCAATCCGACTACGATTTAGATAAATCTCTGTTTCATTGCTGTTTTCAAATTCGACTAGATCCCCAGATTAGTCATTTGGTGGCCCTACCAGAATTCTACCCCCTAGAAGGCCGCCAACTGATGGGGGATATAGGGATCACAAAATCAGAAAAATCTATCAGACGCTTAACACCCACACTAAAAGCACCATTCCCAAAACTAGAGCAGCGTGGGAGATGGATCTGCCGACCCTCGCGGACGATGACTGGACGTAAGTCCTGCCTAGTCCCCGTTGTGCAGCGGTGTCTTCCCGGTACTGACTCATCTAGTTTGAGTACCTCCCCCGGGTACATTACAATCGTCTTAGGTTGTGGAAAATGGGTATTATTTAGTCTCCTATGTGTCTCCACTGCAGCGGCGACAACGGTTCTTTTCTCCATACTGTGTAGAGCTGTACGGGGATTCAGCCATTCTGGACTTGAGTGACGTCGTGCTTGGGTCAGGTTCTGGCATGGACAATTCTGCTCAACCCTAGATTGTTGCTCCTACATAGCACAGATGACATGGGTGGAATCACTGACAGAATATCGAAGGTCAAAGATATCGACATCCTATCTACAATATGATAAGTACAAAAATATTTAAGTCAAAAATATTATTTAAGTAAAAAAAAAGAATGTAAAATAAAGTAAATAATACATATAATTAAAATAAACATAGTTAAAAAATATGTTAAAATGTTTAAAAAGTATAAGTAATATATATAATATAAAAATAAATTAAACATATACATATAAAATATTATATATATACTTACTAATAATTTTTATTAATTATTTTAATAACATAAAAAAGTCATATATGAATTATGAGTACATCTATACACTTAAAACAATAATATAAATACAAACAAAATAAATATAAACAACACATACAAAACATGTAAATTATTTTTAATCTTTTTAATATTAATTATATACTACATTAACTAAAATAATACAAAAAAATGTTAGATAGCGGAGGTAATAAAATGAGAATTCCAACTCCAAACAGTGCAACAATAGGGAAAATGTTGGATAGCATAAGGGTGAAAATTACTATCCCCACCCCAGTGAATGCAACAGGAGGGAAAGTGTTGGATAGCTTTGAGGTAAAACTTACTATTCCCACTCCAGGGAGTGCAACAGTAGGCAAAGTGTTGGATAGCGTAGGGGAAAAAATTACTATTACCACTCCAGTGAGTGCAACTGTAGGGAAAGTGCTGGATAGCGAAGGGGTTAAAATTACTATTCCCACTCCAGGGAGTGCAACAGTAGGCAAAGTGTTGGATAGCGTAGGGGTAAAAAATACTATTCCGACTTCAGGGAGTGCAACAGTGGGGAAAGTGTTGGATAGCATAGGGGTTAAAATCACTATTCGCACTCAATGGAGTGCAACAGTAGGGAAGGTGGTGGAAGGGGTAGGAGTAAAAATTACTATTCCCACTTCAGTGAGTGCAACAGTAGGGAAAGTGTTGGATAGCGTTGGGGTAAAAATTACTATTCCCACTCCAGGGAGTGCAACAGTAGGGAAAATGTTGGATAGCATTGGGGTAAAAATTACTATTCCCACTCCAGGGAGTGCAACAGTAGGCAAAGTGTCGGATAGCGTAGGGATAAAAATTACTATTCCCACTCCAGTGAGTGCAACAGTAGGGAAAGTGTTGGATAGCGTAGGGGGAAAATTACTATTTCCACTCCAGGGATGGCAACAGTAAGGAAAGTGTGGATAGCGTAGGGGTAAAAATTACTATTCCCACTCCAGTGAGTGCAACAGTAGGGAAAGTGTTGGATAGCGTAGGGGTTAAAATTACTATTCCCACACCAGATAGTGCAATAGTAGGGAAAATGTTGAATAGCATAGGGGTAAAAATTACTATTTCCACTACCCACTCCAGTGAGTGCAACAGTAGGGAAAGTGTTGGATATCGTAGGGGTAAAAAATAATATTCCAACTCCAGTGAATGTAACTGTGGAAAATGAAGGATAGTGTAGGGGTTAAATTAACATACTTATTAATTAAATCATTTTTATAAAATAAATGACATATTAAAAATAAATTAACTAAAAAAATTATAATAAATACCAATGAAATAAATTAATATTTACTTAAATAACATTAAATTACTTCCCACCCTATTTCCCCATAAACACACAACCCAGTACACATAAATAAAAGACACAAATAATTTCATTGTCAATTAATTGATTATTAAAACTTAATTACCAATGAATAATACATTAGCAATAAGTTCAATAACATTAACAATACATAAAAATAGTAATACATTAGTCATAATTAATATAATCATACATTAATCAATTCATCCAAATTAATTACCAATTAAGAATTAATTAACAATACATATATTATGAATACCAATAAATATAATATTTAAATTAAATAAATAACATTAAATTACTTCCCACCCTATTAGCCCACACCCCACTACACATAACAACTAACATAAATAATGTAATTATCAATTAATAAAAACGAATTACCAATTAATAATACAATTAACAGTAAATTAATTAGCAATACCAAAAAATAAATACACTAATAAATTAATCATCATTAATATAATGATGCATTAATCAATTAATAACAATTAATTACCAACTATTAATTAATTATCAATAAATTAATAATCAATAACAATAAATAAAAACATATTAGTTAATTATTTATAATTAAGTTTCTTTTCATCCTATTTCCCCATAAACCCACAACCCGCTCTGATACTAAAATGCAAAATTTACTTAAACAAATTACTAATTATAAAGATTTAATACATATATTTAAAAATAATAAAAATACACTACAAAAAATGTTAAACATACATATAAAATACATAATAAAATGCATTAAACTAATATAGATTACTTGACAGACCAACCAACCTAGCGTAAGGTCCCTGAGGCGGAAAGCCGGTTACGCCGTGATTTTAAATTGTATCACCTTACCTGTTGTCGCGATCTTTTAAAAACAAATTGTATTGACTGTGATTGTTGTGATTTTAATACATCAATCCCTCACGAGGCACTCCCTACCTCCTGCCCACGCTAGCGCTCTCACACGAGGATCCAGCTGCCGATTAGGTGCTGCTCCTCCAACTCCCACCGCCATTTGAGTGAGTCAGAAGGCGAGCAGAACAATTGCTCAGCCCTCCCACCCTGACTAGTATAAATGTGCTGTGCGCCCTGTCATTCCCATTTATTTGACAGACCAACCAACCTAGCGTAAGGTCCCTGAGGCAGAAAGCCGGGGACGCCGTGATTTTAAATTGTAAAATCTTACCTGTTGTCGTTATCTTTTTAAAAAAATTGTATTGACTGTGATTGTTGTGATTTTAATACATCAATCCCTCACGAGGCACTCCCTACCTCCTGCCCACGCTAGCGCTCTCACACGAGGCTCCAGCAGCCGATTAGGTGCTGCTCCTCCTACTCCCACCGCCATCTTGGGTGAGTCAGAGGGCGAGCAGAACAATTGCTCGGCCCTCCCACCCTGACTAGTATATAATGTTTCCCCCTCCCCGGAAGTGCAACGGACAAGCGCAGCGGGCGCGCCGGATGCACGCCGAAGGTTCGCCTAAGGGAAGCCCGTCTGCGCCCGTCTGCGCCCGTCCTTGCAAGACCGGGCCTAAGGGCCAACTATGCTGAGCAATCCTTCTCATACTCGGCCAAATCCCTCAGAGAGCTACAGCACCCCTATCCCCCACCATCTCCCGCAACCATCAGGCGCATAACCACAGCTGGCCTCGCATGTTCAGTCTCACACACACCCAGCTGTGGCATACTCCCGCAAACTGGCCAAGAGTGACACCTCTGTCAGGGTGACGTATTTGAACACTCGTTCCTTGGTAAAATTCAATTCAATTCAATTCAATTAATTTAAATAGCGCTCTACATACCCAGAGGGTCTCAAGGCGCCTGAAGAAGGGTGGGGAATTACATGTTGAATATCCAGGTTTTAAGTTGCTTTCTGAATGCTAGGTGGTTCTGAGTGAGGCGAAGGTGAATGGGAAGTGAGTTCCAGGTTTTAGCCGCCAGGTAGGAGAAGGATCTTCCTCCCATGGTGGTTTTGTTGATGCGAGGTACAGCAGCGAGGGCTTGGTTGGAAGAGCGTAGCTGGCGGCAGGGGGTGTAGAAGGAAAGTCGTGTGTTGAGGCATTCGGGTCCAAGTTCGTAAAGTGCTTTGTGTGCGTGGGTTAGGAGGCGGAATGTTATCCTCTTATTGACGGGGAGCCAGTGGAGTTTTTTTTAGGTGACCAGAAATGTGGTCTTTACTCGGGATGTCTAGTATGAGTCTGGCTGATGCGTTCTGAATGTGTTGGAGTTTTTTCTGAAGTTTTGCGGTGGTACCGGCGTATAGGGTGTTTCCGTAGTCCAGGCGGCTTGTAACCGGTGCGTGGGTGACCGATTTTCTAGTTTCGGTGGGGATGCAGCGAAATGTTTTTTTGAGCATGCGAAGAATGTTGAAGCAAGATGATGAAACGGCGTTGACTTGTCTGGTCATCGAGAGTGAGGAGTCCAGGATGACGCCCAGGTTTCGTGCGTGGTCCATCGGGATGGGTGCTTTTCCAAGGGCCTCTGGCCACCAGGAGTCGTCCCAGGCGGAGGGGGAGGTACCTAAGATAAGGACTTCTGTTTTGTCTGAATTCAGTTTCAGACGGCTGTGCTTCATCCACTCGGCTACTTCTTTCATTCCTTCATGTAGGTTGGTTTTGGCGGTGTTAGGGTCTTTGGTGAGTGAGAGGATCAGTTGAGTGTCATCAGCGTAGGAGATGATGTTGAGGTTGTGTTGGTGTGCGATGGCCGCGAGGGGGCTCATGTATACGTTGAAGAGGGTGGGGCTGAGTGAAGATCCTTGTGGCACGCCGCAAATGACTTCAGTGGCCTCTGACTTGAATGGTGGGAGGCGGACTCTCTGAGTTCTTCCGGCAAGGAAAGAGGTGATCCATTCCAGTGCTTTTCCTTGGATTCCGATGTTGTTGAGGCGTTGTAACAGGGTGCTATGACAGACTGTGTCGAAGGCTGCGGAGAGGTCGAGGAGGATGAGGGCGACTGTGTCTCCATTGTCCAGTAGAGTTCGAATGTCGTCTGGTGCTGCGATGAGTGCGGTCTCAGTGCTGTGTTTGGCTCGGAAGCCGGACTGTGAGGAGTCAAGGGATTTGTTGGTTTTGAGGAAGGCGGCGAGCTGGTTGTTGACAGCTTTCTCGATGACTTTGGCCGGGAATGGGAGGAGCGAGATGGGGCTGTAGTTTTTGAGTTCGGTGGGGTCAGCTGTGGGTTTCTTCAGGAGGGCGCTGACTTCGGCTTGTTTCCAGCTTTTCGGGAAGGTGGCGGAGTTGAGGGAGCAGTTGATGATGTCTCGGAGGTGTGGTGCTATGATGGAGTCTGCTTTGTTGAAGACGTGGTGAGGGCATGGGTCTGTTGGGGATCCTGAGTGGATGGAGTTCATCAGGCGGATGGTGTCCTCAGTGGAGATTGGGTTCCAGTCATTAAGGATGTTCAAGGGGGGTGAAGGTATGGCAGAAGGTTGGGTGGGTTGGTCTCCGGGTTGGTTGTAGAAGCTGTTGTGGATGTCTGCGATTTTGTCGTGGAAGAACGAAGCTAGGGAGTCGCAAAGGGTTTGAGAGGGAGTGATGTCGTTGGAGTTGGCAGTAGGGTTGGTTAACTCTTTGACGATGTTGAATAATTCCTTGCTGTTGTGGCCGTTGTTGTCTAGTCGGTCTTTGAATGCGGCTTTCTTGGCAGTCCGGATCAGTTGGTGGTGTATGCGGGTGGCGTTTTTGAAAGCGTCCCTGGTGCTAGTGTTTGGGTCTTTTTTCCAGGCCTTTTCAAGGGAGCGACAGAGTTTCTTGGATCTCTTAAGATCATCGTTGAACCAGGGGGCGTTTTTGTTGCCTAGTTTGATTTGACGTTTTTTCAGAGGTGCTAGGTTGTCGGCGCTGTTGGTTAGCCATTGAGTGAGGTTAATGGCTGCTTGGTTGGGGTTCGAAGAGTGGGAAGGGAGGTTTTGAAGAAGCGATGAGGAGATCTGGTCGAAAGTGATTTTGTTCCAGTTTCTTCGCAGAGTAGGTTGAGGATGGTTGTGGGTTGTGCTTTTTTTGTAGACAAAGTGAACGCAGCTGTGGTCCGTCCAATGGAGAACTGTGGTGTGACTGAAGGAGATATGTTTGCTGGAGGTGAAGATAGGGTCGAGTGTGTGACCTGCGTAGTGAGTGGGGGTATTAACAAGTTGTTTGAGTCTGAGGTTGGCGAGATTGTCCAGAAGGGTGGTGGCGTTGCTGTCGTTGCTCTTTTCCAGGTGGAAATTGAGGTCTCCCAATAGAATGTAGTCCTCGGAGGGGAGGGCGTGTGGGGTGATAAAGTCAGTGATGTCTTCATTGAATTGTGCACGGGGTCCTGGTGGTCTGTAGAGGAGGGTGCCTCTGAGTGTGGTCTTGGGGTCGGTGTGGATCTGGAAGTGAAGGTGTTCGGCGCTAGCGAGGTTGACGTCTGAGCTGGTTGAGATGCGGATGGAATTCTTATGGACGATAGCGATGCCTCCTCCTGTTTGGTAGGTGTGGTCTTTTCGGATGAGCTTGTAGCCTTCCGGGATGGCAATGGTGGTGCCTGGGGCTGAGGAGGTGTTCATCCATGTTTCTGTTAGGAAGGAGACGTCCGCAGAGAAGGTGTCTAGTAGATTCCACAGGTCGATGGCGTGTCTGTGGACCGAGCGGGTGTTGAGCAGGATGCATTTTAGGTGGTTGGTGTCAGATCTCTGTTTGGTGTTAGTGGATGAGGAGTTGGTCTTGGTGCCGTCATACTTGCAGGAGTTGCATGTGAAGGGTCCATGGGTGTGTCCAGAAGCGGCTTGGGCGCAGTTGGGGAGTTGACCGGGGTTTAGGGCTAAGAGGGTGGAGGCGTCGTATGTAATGCGGGTGGGGTGGGTGGGACGGGGGCCAGGGGCTAGGATGATATCTACATCCTGCTGTCTAATAAACCTGACATACTCCTCCTCACAGAAACTTGGTTAACTGCAGACTCCTTCCCTGACATCCTGTCGGCCCTCCCCTGACTGTTATATTCTCCACGCCGACCGCCCTGGGGATCGGCCTGGGGGAGGGGTGGCAGGCATTATATCGAAGCACCTTGACTTTATCTCCTCGTCTTCCCTCACCCTTCCCGAGGTAGATAATCTGCTCATCAGTCTGAAAACTGATGCAGGTGCCCTCACGCTTCTACTCCTTTACCGGCCCCCACACCCCATGCCATCTTTCCCTACCACTATGAGCGAACAGTTGTCCAATTTGCTCACACTGCACTCTAGACTCGCTCTCTTTGGCGACTTTAACTATTGGTTTAATGACGCCAATGCCGGTCCTCATGCCACAGAACTCTTTGAAGTCCTCAATAGTCTGAACCTTTCCCAACAAGTCTCCTCACCAACCCACATCAAAGGCCACATTCTTGACCAGAAATGGACCCATAATCTAGCTTTATCTCAACCATCTATCTCCCCTTGCGTCTGGTCAGACCATTACCTTGCGGACACCACCATCACTGTTGCTGGCAGGATCTCTGCCCCTTTGATGGCTGGCAGCCTTTCACGTAAATGGAGTTCATATGACTCCCAAGGCTTTCTTACAGCTTTGGCCAATACTCTCCCAATCATCATTTCCCCTGCTAACATCGACGCAATGGAAGGTGACATTAGCATCTGGCTAAAGTCGGCCAGTGACCAATTTTGGCCCCCCTAACTAAATTCCCTCGCACCAGACACCATAACTCTCATAGATGGTTCTCTGACGACCTTAAGCAGCACAAGCTGAAGGTGCGTCAGCTGGAACGGACTTGGAGACGCAACTACTCTGACCCAGCTAGACTGTTATACACCATTGCACGCAAAGAATATAAAACTGCTATTACCCTAGCCAAGTCGGAGCATTTCTCAAACAGGCTTTCGTCAGCGGACAATAAATCAAAGGAGGTATTCAAAATTATGAATGAACTGACCACAGACGACAGAACCCTCCCAGCTCAGACCCCCACTCAAGAGACTTGCGATGCTCTCAATCTCTTCTTGATTGAAAAAATCATGAAAATCAAGGACTCGATACCCCCTCTTCCTCAGACCCAACCCCTGGACATCTCCCCCAATAATTCACTGTCTTTCAACCAATTCCCCACCCTCAATTCCAATACATTAGCGGGACTCGTGAGCCAGGTCAAATCGGGCTCCCTGAGGGACTGTTGCCCTCCCTCGGTCTTGCGGAATATTTGTCTCAATCTACCCGACTGCATCCTACCCCTGCTGAACGGCTCTCTCAGCAGTGGTATTGTCCCTATATCCTTTAAGGAGGCCATCTTAGTGCCCCTCCTCAAGAAACCTGCCGCGGACCCCATGGAACCCTCTAACTATCGCCCCATTTCCCTCTTACCCTATTTTTCCAAGCTAATGGAAGCCCATGTCACCCGATGTCTCTCAAGCTTCATCGAGACCACCTGCCATCTCAGGCCTAACCAGGCCGGCTTTCGGCCGGCCCATTCCACCGAGGCTGACATCCTAGCAGTCCTAGACACACTGAGGAGGAATGCTGATGTGGGGATCCCCCAAGCCCTCGTACTCCTGGATTTGTCGGCCGCGTTTGACAGGGTGGACCATAACATCCTCTTCCACCGTGTTGGACAGGCAGGCATCCAGGGTTCCGCCCTTAAATGGACTAAGTCCTTCCTGACTGGAAGAACACAAGCCGTCCGCCTTGGTCCATACACAGCGGACAAAACCCCTATGACCTGTGGAGTCCCCCAAGGTTCCCCCCTCTTGCCCCTATTGTTAAACCTTTACCTCCGGCCCTTGATTCACTCACTTCATAATTGGAACATCACAGTGTACAACTACGCTGATGACTTGCAGATCGTCTTCCCACTTAATTCCCCGAATGCCGTCAGTAACTTCCATGCTGTCATGATCCACATCCAACAGTGGAGGAATTACAACCAACTAAAATTAAATCCAGGGAAAACCGAGCTTCTTCTCCCTGGATCCAGCCCTGCCCACTGGGGCCCGCAATTCTGGCCCGTGGAGCTAGGCCCCCCCCCGCCAGTCCCGGTAAAATCGGTGAAAAGTCTGGGTGTGATCATCGATGTCGAGCTCTCCCTTAAAACCCAAGTAAGTGCTGTGACCTCCTCTTGTATGCACCAGCTCCGGAAAATCCGCAAAGTCAGTCGCCTATTGCCTCATGCCGCATTGGTCCAGGTCATCATCTCCCTGGTACTATCCGGCCAGGACTTCTCCAACTCCCTATACTACGGACTTCCGCAATCATTGTCTCGTCGCCTCCAGGTAGTACAGAACCAGGCGGCCCGCCTCATTTACAAAACTCCTAAGTGGCAATCGGCAAAACCCTTACTCCATAGACTCCACTCATTGCCTATGGAGCAAATGGCGGCCTTCAAACTGGGTTGTCTCACGTTCAAAGCCCTCCACTGCACCAGCCCCGTTTTTCTGAACACACTCATTACCCCACACCGACCTACGCGCCACCTCAGATCAGCCCATCTCCATCTGTTAGTCGCCTCCAAAGTTAAAACCAAGAAATTCGGTGGTCGTCGCTTTGCCCACCTAGCCCCTGCTTTCTGGAACTCTCTCCCTCTTTCCATCAAGTCCAGTCTTACTCTTCTTCATTTCAGGAAACTGCTCAAAACCCTCCTCTTCCCCTCTTTAGGCTAACTCTGCCTCCCCTGACCTTACACTCACTTACTCTGTCACTCAGCGCCAGGAAACCTCCGGTGTCAGTGCGCTTTACAAGTGTCACCTAACATAACATAACATAAATATTGATATTAGTAACAACAATATTTTTGCTAATGATATTACTTACTTCAATATTACTAACTTCGATATTACTTACATCGATATAAAAAAACAATATTACTTGCCTTAAGGTCGATATTCTGGTCATCGATTTTATTGACATCGATATTCTGTCCCTACGGTTTTAAAAACTCAATATTAGTGTAGGTCAATATGAAAAAATGTATATTTTGGCTGCTCATTATAGGGGTAACTGCTACAAACAGCAACTCCTATTCTTAGGTCTTACCCTTGCCAAGAGGGATATTGCACAGCATTGGAAGGCTTCATCCCCACCTAGAGTTGCTGGATGGAAAAACAGCAATGGACATATTTATGACTGCGATAATTGTGTTTTTTCAAGTGAGAGGGTGCTCACAGAAACACAGGAAGATATGGGCCTGCTGGGCACATACAGAGGTATTGATTTGCCCCCACTACTTTAGTCTGCCTTCCACTATCCAATTGAACAATTGGGGGTTAGAAACTCACCTGTTTAGCCTGATGACTTTGACTTTCTGTGGTCGTGTATCGCATTATAATGCACATGTAATACTCTCTGGGTGTGTTTGGTGATGTTTGCTGTATTTCTAGTCTGCTGTTCTGCAGGTCATAGGGTTTTTGTATGATGTACCTAGGTACTGTGTGCCACGCTCACTATTTGTACTATCTTTGCAGGGCTCCACCCATTTGGTCCCTTGGAAAATAAATAAAAATGTGTTGGTAAAAAAATATATAAAAACCACTTCTGAGTAGTTCTATCAAGGATAAAGATGGCAATAATTATAAAGCTAATATTATTACAAACAAGTCACTCTTAAATATGATGCACAACATCCAAGCAGAACCCCAGTATACTAGGAGAAAAGATGGGTGCTGACAAAGGTCACCTTCATTGACCAAGCACAACTCCATGATATGGTAAAGCGTACCTATTTATTTTATACATCACTTTAATCATGTGAAATTGTAAGTACAAGAAATAATGTATGTGGTTACTGACATGTCTCAGCTGGGTCAAAGGGAGAGGACAATGCCATTTTAGACATCTATTTCTGGGAAATTAACTTAAAACCAAGTACCAACATCTGTGAAAACTTTGAAATACTCCAGTAGTATTACAAATCTTCCCAGATTTTATATTTCCTGGAATAATTCTATCCATATGTAGTGTATGCAACATTCAGGAGAAAGCAAAATATACCCCTCAATTCCTCTTATCTTACAGATCCAAAGTAAGAGGGCCATTATGATCGCAGGCGGATCGCCACCGCCCAACCGGCGGTGGTGATCTGCCCACGATAACTCTCCATCAGACGGCCATTTACCCCACCACATTAGCATGGCTGGGGTACCCCGACGGATGGAAAGACCGTCTACCGCTTCTCCGCCCACAGGCAACCGTCACGATTGCCTGCCGGATGGAAAAAGCCCATAATATGGTGGCTCCATCTTATGACCTGTGCGGTAGAATGCCTTTCCGGCAGAGACTCTGCCATGAACCCACCTACATTGGCATACACAAGGTGGCAGGCACTGCGTGGAGCCTGTGACTTTGTGCATGCCAATGCACAGCATGCATATTCAACATTGTGATGGGTGCTGCTTACAACAATCATCTACTCCACTGAGAGGTCCGAGGACGCAAAGATTAATTCATCCCATTAAACCTCGAAATATTCCTGCTTACTACGTGTTGGGTACGGAGCAGTAGTTTCACAAAATTGCTATTCCTGAGTTGACCCTTCGTTATCTGACATTTTTCCATTACTCCAGGATACATCCAAGATATAGATGCCATGTGCTTTAATATCCCCAGAAACGCTGTGCTGAAGAGACCCCGTATCTGGAGAGGGTCAAAACGCCGTCGACATTAACAAAGGATAGAACCTGAATGAGTCATTTTCCATTGCATACATCTCATCCTTTGGATATTTACCAATAACCTGTTTTCCCATTGTTTTCATATACTTTCACTTAGTATTCACCAAGATAGGTTATGGTCACCTCACTGGGGCTCACATTTCACTTGTAATGTGCCACTAATGTAAACATTCCAATTCGTCCATGTATAATGAAATACATATGTGGTAAAATTGTGATTGCAGAATATAATTCGACTTACATTGGCTGAAGTAAGCCCTATCTTGATTAATTGTTGTGTTGGGCTTTTTAAGAATATGCGTAAAGTATTGTGTACAAATATTCTCAGGTATTTTCACCATAACCCCATTAGGAAGGTCGTAATTGAAAATTTATAATTTAGATTAAATCTAAGCAAGTACACTTTAGCTTACATATAGTATATTGCTTTGATAAATGAGTTAAAACCCAGGTCACAAGGACGTATAGGTCGCTCTTTTTTTCTTGAAATAAAAAGGGATGCTGCTTACAGCACCGCATGCCACAACATTGAATATGCGGGAAGCGGGCACAGCGGCGGTCGGTCCCGTTTACTGTTATGGTGGCGGGTGGATTTTGTCTGCCCGCCATCATAATGGGCCCCTATGTCTGGTCATATTGGGTATATCTATATATAGTAGAAGATCTTTTCTTTAAATATCAGTTTGGCTCAAAATGTGTGAATAGCTGTAAAATTAAAAAACAGCAGTGACTCTATACAAATTCTGTCATAGAACTCTATTTAGTCCATTTTCAATATTCAACTCCCTCATTTTAGTCTGTAACCCTAAAATTATGCATGCCCCTAGTCGTCTAGGTCGGAATTATTTTCTCCACCTCTTTCCTTCATCATTTATTTATACAGATCAACCATGTTCAACCTGAAAGTTTGCAGTCATTCTTTTCAGCAAAAAGACTGCCATCAGGATTGTGGGTCATCCTTATAAATCATATGCAAGTGTTTTAAAATTCTCACCTTTGTTGGTCTTGCTGTATTCCACAAGTCAACAAGTACATATAGGGGCCTAAACCACATAGTCAATTAGACAATTATCCATGAAAGTTTCCCGCCGTAGTCTTGTGAGTCTTCAGGTGAAGGGAGGTCAAAAAACATTTCGCTCTCTATAGCTATGTCTATATATTTATATCTATACATCTATATGTGAGAAAATACCCCTTTTTGGCATAATCAGCCAAGCTTTTCTGAATTTGTGTGCTGCTAGGGATTTGATTATGTGCACTTGGACACTGCTTACCAGGACCCAGTGTATGTGCTCTGACCCCTGAAGCATGATAAAATTAGTTAACTCCTAATTGGCATTTTAAGCACCCATAAGTCCCTCGTATATGAGACAACCCATACCCAGGCCATGTAAGTTAAATGTCAAACTGGGTTGCAGCACATACTGTGCCACCACTAAAGTGATTATGTAAAGCCTGTCTCCATGCCTGATCCTGCAGCATGTGTGCACAGTTTTAACACTGCCCAATCAACCTGGCCAATTAAACCTTTTTGCCAGGCATAAACCTTCCTTTCTATGATTTATAAGTTACCCCTAAAGTAGTCCTTAAATGCCCATATAGAAGAGTGAATTTTAATTAAAAAATTAGAACATGTATATCTTATATTGTACGTGTCCTGGTAGTAAAAAAACCTCCAGAGTACTGTAACAAAGATGGCTCTTCTTTGTGAAGGCACTGGGTTACTTTATAACACCTTATAATGATAAACCTCAGTTTCAGAGGAGCTAGAAAAATTATTCAATGTCTCATTTTAAAAAATGACACTTTTACAAACGTGTTATTTGCCTGCCTAAACCTAATGTGTCTTTCTGCCAGGGTTCAGTGTCACCTGACTGTTCATGTCTCCCCTGAGCATGATGGCCTGGGAGATGTGTCCAGTCCCTTCCTGTGCCTCAAAGGAAGCCTAGACCATCACTGACAGATGTAGCTCAAACCTAGGCCTGCCCCCTTTTGTCTTCATAACCAGCTTGTCTCCAATCCCAGTGGGAGAGGAAGATACCACAGAACTGGTTTGAAATTACCACAATGGAGGGTTTGCCCATTATCATGGCCACACCTCCTGGTGGGCACAGGGAACTCTGCACAGGGGAAGAAAGGTTCTGTCATATTGGTTGTAGGTAGAGAGGGGCACTTTGGGTTAGGCTTGCAATACAAAACACAGGAAGGCTTCAATAGTGGGGAGGGTAACCTCTAGAAACTTTTACATCATTGGGTCGGGCAGAGGTCTTCAAATTTTCTATTCCAAGAACCCCCTGTAAAAATGTTGTAGAAGTAAGGACCCCCTCCAGACAAAAATTTATGGTACCTGGTACTCCTCATCCTCAACAACCATAAACGTCCCCAATTCCCACAGCAAATCATTTTTATGGTGGGGAAACCACATTAAACAGTGTTTAGCAAACCAAAGGTTTGTGGGTGACTGTAGATTGGTATCAGAGGCTTATTACACAGTTCAAAAAGAATTACCCAAAAATTCACAATGGTACTTTTTCAAAAATAAAACCCATTTTGGCAAAACATATTTGGATGATAACACCTTTCTGAACTAAAGTGTTAAGTGTGCTTGTTTTCTCCAGAGAGATGGTCAGTCTGTGATTTCACCTTATAAATACCAGTTTCGCACCCAAATATAGAAATAAGCAACAAAACAGTGATTAGTCCCATTTTGCAAAGGGCCCTTAGTGCGCAGCAAAACGTGTCACTGATTTTTAATAACTAGTGAACCGGTTGAGCTATAAACAAATTTTTTTTGTTAGAATCAGCAGCTTATGTGGCAGATGATTGACTATGTGGCAAATCTATAATTATGTGAAAATAGCTGAGGTTGCACGATTGCATAATCCCAGTGCCCCTGGGTACAATAGCTGTAATGCATGGGCTGCACCTTTAGTGAAAGGTATCCAATGAGAACCATACTATATTTCATGGGATGCTGGTGACTTGGCTTTTACAGCTGCATGGAACTGGAGGTTGCTGAACATCATTCATCATTTTAGAAACATACCATTTACAGTATTTAATGATGAACTGTAAGGTCCAAATAGGATGCTTTCTTTAAATCCTGGCGGAGGAAGTGGTCCCTTAAGCTTCTTTCAGACTGTTTTTCTAAAAAGGTTTTGTTTTTAACATTATGAAAACAGACACCTCTATTTTAGCAAAAAAGGACTCCTGGTTATATTAGTTTGGTGTGGTGGTTGCCTTCAGTCATGTTTGGGGCGGCTGGAGGGCCTTGAGAGTGTGAGCACTTGGGTGGGTCAAAGGTTTTGCTAAAACAAAATATTCTGTATGTTTTTCAGGTCCTTCACCATCATGTAGCTGCATATAAAGAACAAGTGCTACTCAGTGGGCAATGCAATATAGTACTTTATTAAACCTAGTAGGTAATCCACCTTAATAAACAGTCTGTACATAACTAGAAAGTCACAAAATGTAATCTTGGTTGGTGTAGTGGAGAATAGTGACTTGGGTATTTGAACCTCTGCTTCCCTCCCCGACAGGTTGCCAGCAGGACATGCTGGCCCCTTGTGCTTTCAAACGTCCTATTAACACCATCAGCAGTGACGTTTTGTGGTTTAAGTCACTTGGGCTTTGGTTTTTAACGTGCAGGTGGTTGTAAATTTGTAGGCAGCTCGGAGAGACCCAAGTTTACAGTGTGCATACGATGTTCATCTGTGCCCGTGCACTGTACATCACTCACTGGGGTTGCAGGTGTTTACAAACCAGTATTTTGAATGTTTGCTTATTTTGTAAAAAAATGTTCACTTATTTACTGTTGTAGCAGTAGCGCATGGTCCCTTAATCTGCCTCATATTTTAGGTAGCAGGCTCGTATTTATGAAATATACAGTCTATAAAAGCTGACTTACCAAGAGCAGCACAAACAGCCTCACTGCACAGATTTGCAGAGCCCTATCAAAAATTAAATTTTCCAGTTTGAGTGCTCATTTTTCCCTAACAAGGGCTTTTGAGGACACTATTGTTATATGGCCCCCTTTTTGGTCATTTGTTTATGCAGGCCATAAGGCTGCTATTTTCAGTCACCTTAGAAGTCAGGGGAGGCCCAACTTATGCAGCGGGGTTGGATAAATTATGTGGCAAGGAAAGGCAAATTATGCAGCACATTTTGGGAAAGTATCACTTCATTATTTTGACATTTCTAAACTTGTTAACACTGTCTGGGCATTTGTTGCAACTCATTAGTACCACTTTAACACCCAAACACAGCCATAAATTACAGAATTATGACCAGTTAACCTTTAAAAACAGATCTTCCATTGCACAGCAACACCTGTTGCTTTGTTTTTAAAAACTTTTGACTGTTTGAGCTCGAAACTATTTTGTGTTAAAATCTGCATATTATGCAGATGATGATGGATTGTGTGGCAAATGTATAATTAAATTAAAATCGCAGCAGCCGCATAATCAAATAATTCCAGTGGCCCTGGCCTTAGTGTTGCACTAGCGCTGAGCCAATTTCACTGCCAGGCATCCCTGCTAGTGACACATATGGTAGTGCTCCGCCCCGTTTGTGATGTCTGACACAACGCTATGCTCTACGGCGAGCAGAGCAGATGGGTGACGCACTGGAGGACATGCATGACACCATGCATCTCTTTCCGAAGCCTAGACAGGAAACTTCAAAACACCCAAAGCTTTGGTCGCCCACCCAGATTTCAGAAATACTGAGAGTAGTTTTATTTATTATAATTATTGGTATTTTAAACTCAAAGAGCTGTTACAGTTGGTAATTAATATACTCGAGAAAAATTCCTTGACAGAAATGTGTTTGAGAATAAACTTGCCACAATGATTTGCAATAGATTTGCAATTCAATAGGTCTCGCATTTAAGCAAGTTTAATCTATTGGATTGTAAATTACATTGCCTTTTATTCAAGTTTGAAAAACCAAAACATAAATAAAAGGCATTGTTATTTACAATGCCAATAGCTCAAACTGGCTTAAATGCAAGAACTATTCCATGGCAAATGCTTGTTTTTCTTGCTCCTTACGGGCCTGCAACACCTCCTTCGGGATAGTGTTCGCTATGTATATATATTTACAATTTGAAGCGAGCGCTTCGCAGTTCATCACAAAGCTTTCAGTGATTTTATCAATGAAAGCCAGTACCGGCTCCCAAGCATTCTTTACAGCTGCAAATTGCCCTTTACATTTGCACATTAACTCGTAGCGCATATTTCAATTCTTTTAAGGCAAGCAGGCATCCTGGAAGGAAACCTTGTTTAGCTGTCTGATCAGCTCCGGTTTCACATCACAAGAGAACACTCCCTGAATGGCATTGCAGCTTTTAGTATTTTAATTTCATAATGAACTGTCTGGGGATGTTTTATTTTTCCAGAGTCCAGGAAGAAGTGAGGCCTGGGAATGCGGGACCCCCTTCCCATGACTTCACGACCCCTGTTTGGGTTTCACTGTACAGATTGAAGACCTCTGGGGTAGGGTGTGGCTAGGAGTTCCACCACCCACAGGCTGACACTGACAATTATAGTGGCACCACCAGTGCCCTCTTCAGACACTTCTGGACCTTTGGAATTTAGAAGAAGGACTGAACCTGCTGTTGGGACCTGTGAGGAGAACCCTAAGGGCTCAAACTGTCTACTTGAATCCAGCACTAAGAGGTGGACTCCAAGGGCCATGTGTCTGACCTCCCGTTAAGCTTCAGAGACACAAAAGCTACAAGAAGCCCACTTTCTCGAAGAGGCCAGCTGACCAGTTTCATCAAGACATGCCTTCAACCCTGTTGGTGGATTCTACTACAGTGAGTTTTGATCTCTAAGTGGCATCCCTAATGTTCTGGGGCCCTTAAACAAGTGTCACAGTGTACTCCTCCCTAAATCTAAAAGCTGGAACTTAGTTTTTTCAAGGATATTTGCGTTAAGATCCCACAGAAGCCTGGAACCAACCTGCCAAGCTTATCTGCGGAGGGTGCACTGTCAGGGGGCCTGACTTCACCACAATGCCTGTTATGTTCTTTTCCACAGCAGCAAATCCAATTCAGCTGGCTTCACACTGACCAGCATCCGAACAATGTTAAACCCTCTCTGGCTACAGCCTGCAGCCTTGAACCACTGAAGGAACCTGAGCTTCAAATGTGTCATGGAACGCAGTGCAGCAGCCAAAAGTGCTGCACAGCTTTACATGACAAGGAAAGAACAGGAGAGTGCCACATTCACAAAGATATGGCTCACCCCCCTTACTGCTGGTGCTGATTTGAGCTGCTGTGCACCAGGCCCACACATTAGTGCCATAGTGCTAGGGAGCGTGCTGGAGTCTACCATAGGTTTTGTATAGGAAGGTGATCCTTCCTAGACAAAATAAAATGGATAGGCACACCTTAAAGCTTTTTCTACTTTGTATGTGTGCTGCACAATGAAGCATGCTTGTAAAGTCAGAAAAAAAGAGTAATGAAAGTATGTCTCCTTTCAACACCTGCTTTCCAGCTGCATTAATGTTTGGCACTAAATCATGTCTACTCATGTTAGTTGATAGGGTTTAGCATCAAAATGCTTGTGTGGTTGCATGGGAATGTTCAGGCACCACCTCTCAATGTAAAGTAACACAAAGAAGCATTACGCACTGCTTTAAATTACTTTCCCATACAAATCAATGCTAATGCTAATTAGTGTTGGTTTTGTTACTTTCTAAACAATTTAACATTGGGTTAGCGTTAAAAAGGTAATGCTAACCCGGCACTAAATGTTTGTGAATCGGGACCTTAGTCCAAAGGTTGCAATCTTCCCTGGAACCTGGCACCGAACAACATGTGATTGTTATCAATTGTGAACTCCGGACTTTTCCTTCTCAAAGTTTTCCCCCCTTCATCGACGGTTCACCAATACCTTTTCAATTTCAGTCCGACGTCGTTAGCAAAGTCTTCAGGCTTAAGTGGTAGGTTAAAATATAAGTTTATTTAAACATTTGTTTTTAAGAGCAGAGACAGAGCCAGTCTGCTCCTATCTTGAAATTTTCAGGGTGATTCGGCAAGTGGGGGCAGAGAAAAAAGGGGGGTCCCAAAACGTGTTTTCTCCATGCAATTTTCCATAGAAACTTTAGACATGGCTACAGACCAAACTGCTAAACGGACTTACACCAAATTTGGCAAAAAGGTAGCCCTTGATTCAGAAAAAGCCCTTTTTGTTAAATCCGTTCCGTTTTTAATTTGATATTATTGGAAAAAGAAATATATATATCTGGGCAAAACCTATCCACACATCTCATCGTGAGATCTGATTGGCTGTCAGTACTTCATCCAAAAAGTGTTGGCAGCCATCTTGGGACCAATATACATGATAGTACCTCATTAAAAAGCATTGCAGTTAAAAGATGGTTTTAAGACTTTAGTTACATTATAAATCATTTGTTGATGGCACCATACTCATTTTAGGAATTGTGGTGTGTTCTAAGGTGATTATACCATGTGAAAAAGCCTATATCATGAATCATGTTTGAGAGAAAACTATTTTCTCATGCTTTTCCCACAGAGGTTTGGAAGGTGATCTATAAGCTAAACTGAGAGCATATTTTCTGTAAATTCACATTATCTTTCTCAATCATGTGAGAATGAAGTCTGACATTCACAGTAAAACATGTACATCCAACAAGGGCAGAGACTGTCAGTTGATTCCTTTGTGTTCTACAGCAGCTTCTCAGAGTATTCTAAAGAACAACTAGAGTGCTAACATTCTGAATTTATGGCAAATGTGTGACACATCTGAATGCCTTCTTGATGGAATCAAAGTAAAAAACTGAATGTATTTCCTACTGAGGAGACTGTAGTAAATGAGGAAATTAGGAAACTTCATAACAAATAAGTCTCCCAAGATGGCCATCATAGACAAAAGAGCCCAAATCTAGCATAAATATCACCCAGATGTAGTCCAAGTATAGCCCAATGACAGAATGTCCCAGAGTGTTCTAAAGAACAACTAGAGCGCTAACAATCATACTTATGAAAACAGTATGGCACACCTGAATCCATCTTGATTGAAATAAAGTGGTAACACGTAAAACATTTAATTTGCAAAGGAACACAATGAGGGGGTTCATTTTGCCATAGGAATTTTGATTAGTGCTGAAGAAAGAAACACTGGGGCACATTTTCAGTGACTTCTCATATCCTCTAATATTTCATTAAAAAATTCTGACATGCAGACTGAAACATGTACTTTTAACACCAGCAGTAGACTTCCATGGTTTGTAGTAGTTTTACTACAGTGATCTAATGAGCAACTAAAGTGCTAACATTCAGAATTTATGGCAAATGTGTGACATATCTGAATACCTTCTTGATGGAATCATAGTAAAACACTGAAAGCATTTCCTACCGAGGAGACTGCAGTAAATGAGGAAATTAGGAAACTTCATAACAAATAAATCTCCCAAGATGGCCACCAGAGATAAAAGAGCCCAAATTAGGCACACATATCACCCAGATGTTGCCCACATGTAGCCCAATGACAGAAGTGTGCAAAACACTTTTTATGTTTTGTGTTTTTGCAGTTTTATATTGTACATACTTTTCAGGTATTGGAGTGCTTTACATGAGCATTGGTTACATCACACAAGAACAAATTCATTTTGGTTGTAAACATGGGGAGATTAAGTGATTTGACCAGAATCACAGAATGCCGAGCTGAAGCAGAAACTCCAATCTGGTTCCCCAGTTGCAAAGTCTGCAGCTCTGGAAGTAACACCACATCCTCTCTCCTAAGTGCAACATTTAATCAAGGGGTCAACTGGAAATAAAACATGAAGATAACAAATAATTTAAAAGTGCATTGTTGCTATTTTAGGACTCTGAAAATATGTCCTCATTTTAGTTTTTTTAGAGTACTAACTATAATTATGATGCAAATAAGACCCTCTCATATATGTAATTCCTAAAGGAAATGCTCAAGGTATTACAGTTTTGATTACATCAAGATGACGTCAGGCGTTCCACACTTTTGTAATAAATATAGAATGTTAGCAATCTAGCTGTTCATTAGGATACTATTGAGAGGCAGAAGCCAGGGGCACGTACTCTGAAAACTGAAGGCAGGTAGGAGGGTGCAGAGGCAACAATATGACCACACTGGGCAGGCAGGAAGGTCAGTGGCAGTACAACAGACTATGGAGGGCAGTGGAAAGAGGGGAAGGGGCAACAAATCAACAATACAGGACTGGCAAGAGAGGCTGTGGCAATATAATAGACCATTGTGGGCAGAAGGAAGAGGCAGTGGTAGTACAACCATACATGCCAACAGACCTGATTCAGCCAGGAAACGTCCAATGTTTTTAAGTCCAAATGAACTTTATTTGATCTGTCTCCTGTCTACAATCTCTTTTTTTTCAATGTAAGTCAAAGGGGAAAATCAATACCCCAGTTTTTTTCAAAATCTCCCTCTTACCAAGTTCAAAATGTTAGCAAGTATGGTACATTGGATCATGGAAGGGTGGAGGAATAGGGGTATGGACATGGATTCGGATAACAGAGGACAGGAGGGACATGGAGAGGTGCACCAAACTGACCGTACAGGGCAGGCATCAAGGTTTGCACCAGCACAATAAACCACACAGGGCATGCAGGACGGAAGTGCAGCACAACAATCCATAGAAAGCAATAGGGAGTGGACAGGACCATACACATGGACAACAGAGAACAGAGGGGAAAGAGGCAATGGTAGCTATATGACCATAATGGACAGACAGGAGAGAAAGCTGCAGCATAACAGACCATAAAGGGCAGGAGGGATGGAACAGGGGCATTACAATGGAACAGACAAGCCAGGAGGGAGGGGATAGGGGTCTGCACATGGAAACAGAGGGCTGGGGGCAAGGGGGCAGGGCAGGAGCAGCAAGATGACCATGGAGGTCAGGCAGGATGCGCACTAGAAGCAAGACACACCATGGAAAGCAACAGTGAGACTAAAACGGCATACACACAGACCATGGAGGGAAGGTGGGAGGGGGTCAGGGGCAGCTAGCTGACAACACAGGGAAGGTAGAAGCGTCTGTGGCAGCACAGAAGACCATGCATGGCAAGCAAGAGGGTTAGTGGCAGCACAATGGCTGTGATGGGCAAGAAGGAGGGTGCAGGGGCATGCACAAAGGACCATGGAGGATAGAAGGGAATGTCAGGACCTGGGCACAGACAAGAGAGTTCAGGGGAAGGGGCCTCACAACAGACCACGTGGGGCAGGCAGGAGGAGCAGTTGCAGCACAACAGACAGGGAGGGCATAAGGGTGAGGCAGTAAAATGGACCATGGAGGACAGGGGGAAGGGGATTGGGGCACGGAATTTGGACAGGCAGGGTGGAGGTGGCAGGGACAGGTTATAGTTATCTGACAATGCTAGGCAGGTGGGAAGGGAGTGGCAGCTCAACAGAACACTCAGAGTGGATATGAGTGGCAGGTCCATGGAACATGGTGGGCAAAACGGATGGTGCAGGGGCATGCAAACAGACATCAGAGGGCAAGGGAAGGAGAATAGGGGCAGCAAGCTAAGCACAGAGGCTAAGCAAGAGGTCAATGATGGGGCATAGAATTTGGCAATGAAGGACAGGAGGAGTGGATTGGTACATCATACTAAACAGAGGGCAGTGGCAGCACATCAGACCATGCATGGCAGGAGGGAGGAGGCTAGTCCATGGATTCAGACAACAGAGGATAGGGAGGAGGTGGATGGGGCAGCAAGCTAATTGTTCAGAGAAGGAGGGAAGGCCAGTGGCAGAATAACAGCTAGACAGGGCTGTAATAAGGGAGCAGGTACATGGACTTGGACAAGGGATGGCTAGGAGAAGGGAAGGCAGGAGCAGCAAGCTTGGGTGGGGGCAGCACAATGCCAGGCCCTGCGTCCAACCCCCCACCATACATTGTGATACACATCTTACTTAGCTCTAAAAAAAAAACTAGAAATTTGCGGGAAAAAAACTAAGATTACAAGGACGGTATAGTTAGACTCAGATTTCACTCATACACAACCAGTGAAATTCAGGAGTTATAGTTACGTGAGCTAACTATAACATACGCCCCCACAATGTACTGCTAATGATCTCAGACATTACATCATTATTGACATGGTCAGTTACATAACTCATGACATCACTCATGACATCTCAAATGAGCTGTGAATGGAATGGAAATATAATCACTAAAACTTTATTCAGGGATAGTGTGTGTATATTAACACCCCTTTTTTTCTTTTCTTTCGAGTAAGAGCCATTATAATACGCAATGTGCCCAGATTAATATGGCCGATAGCCTTTCAATTTAAAGTGATGTGTAGCCCATTGTTTATTTTGATGATTGCAATCCTAAGTATGTTTATTATGAATAAGTCACGTTGACGAACATACAGGTATGGCATTCACAGGGCAAGATATGCTGAAATGACATTGCGTGCATATTAACACTTGTTTTCTTTTCTTTATTGTATCAATTCCTGAATTTTCACATTGTGACCAGGCCAATATGGCCGCCAGCTTTTTGGAATAAAGTCATATGTAGTCCTTTGTTAATGTTGGAAACTGAAGGCATTTGTACATTTAAATAAGGATGCTACAATGACGTCTTGTAACGTTATCAAGGTTCGGATGAGCCGAAACGCGTGGATCACGTCCTTTGCAGATTAAATACTTCCAAACTACAACCTGAGTGCTGATTCCTTCCTTGTAAGAGTGAGATGAGATTAAATGCATTTATATAAAATTCACTGAAAAAAATACAAGTTTCAGGGACTTTATAGTTAGAAATTAGCATTTAAAAAAATTCAGACATTCACTGATAAAACCACAGGCTTTATGGATGTCATAGTTAGTTGGACACTTCACTTGTACAAAAGAAGAAAAATTCGGCTGTTATAGTTAGTTGTGCTAACTATAATTCGCTCCTCCGCAATGCACTGCTGATGATATCACATATTACATCACTCATGACATGGTCAGTGACATCACTGATGACATCATCCACATGATCATCTGATACACCTCCTCACACCCTAAAATACAGACTACCTTTCTCGAAACCATAGACACACCAATGCTAGTAAGTTCAAGTTCAAGTTCAGAAATTTATATAGCGCACTACTCACCCGGAGGGTCTCAAGGCGCTTGGGGAGGCGGGTGCATTTACTTATCGAATATCCAAGTTTTTAGTTGCTTTCTGCAGGAGAAGTTGTTTTGAGTAAGGTGGAGGTGGGTGGGGAGGGAATTCCAGGTCTTGGCCGCTATGTAGGAGAAGGATCTTCCAACTATGGTGGATCTGTGGATGCGCGGAATTGCGGCGAGGGCTTGATTGGAAGATCAAAGTTGGCGGGTGGGGGTGTAGAAGGACAGTCTAGTATTGAGGCATTCGGGTCCTAGGTCATAGAGGGCTTTGTGTGCGTGGGTGAGGAGCCGGAACGTTATTCTCTTGTTGACGGGGAGCCAGTGGAGATCTTTCAGGTGGTTGGAAATGTGAGCTTGACGAGGGATGTCCAGTATGAGTCTAGCTGATGCGTTTTGGACAAGTTGGAGTTTTTTCTGTAGTTTGGCTGTGGTTCCGGCGTAGAGGGTGTTTCCGTAATCCAGACGGCTGCTGACCAGTGCGTGGGTGACCGTTTTTTTTGTTTCAGTGGGGATCCAGCGGAAGACTTTTTTGAGCATGCGTAGAATGATGAGACGGCATTGGCTTGTCTGGTCATCGAGAGGGAGGAGTCCAGGATGAAGCCCAGGTTGCGTGCGTGATCCGTTGGTGTGGGTGCGGTTCCCAGGGCTGGTGGCCACCAAGAGTCATCCCAGGCTGAGGGGGATAAGCCTAAGTTGAGGACTTCCGTTTTGTCCAAGTTCAGTTTTAAACGGCTGTTCTTCATCCTTTCGGCTATTTCTTTCATTCCTTCGTGTAGGTTGGTTTTGGCGGTGTTTTCGGGTCTTCGGTGAGGGTGTCGTCTGCATAGGAGATGCTGTTGAGGTTGTGTTGGCGTGCGATGGATGCGAGGGGACTCATGTATACGTTGAAGAGGGTGGGACTGAGTGATGATCCTTGTGGTACGCCGCAAATGACTTCGGTGGCCTCTGATTTGAAGGGGGGAGGAGGACTCTCTGGGTTCTTCCGGCGAGGAACGATATGATCCATTCCAGTGATTTTCCTTGTATTCCGACGTTGCTGAGTCGTTGTATGAGGGTGCTATGACAGACTGTGTCGAAGGCTGCGGAGAGGTCAAGTAGGATGAGGGCAACTGTGTCTCCGTTGTCCAGTAGTGTACGGATGTCGTCTGTTGCTGCGATGAGAGCGGTTTCGGTGCTGTGTTTGGCTCAGAAACCGGACTGTGAAGGGTCGAGGGATTTATTGGATTCGAGGAAGGCAGCTAGCTGGCTATTGATGGCTTTTTCAATGACTTTGGCGGGGAATGGGAGAAGTGAGATGGGGCGGTAGTTCTTAAGTTCGGTGGGGTCTGCTGTGGGTTTCTTCAGAAGGGCACTGAGTTCGGCATGTTTCCAGATTTCCGGGAAGGTGGCGGAGTTGAAGGAGCAATTGATGACATCGCGGAGATGGGGTGCGATGATGGAGTCTGCTTTGTTGAAAATGTGGTGGGGACATGGGTTGGTTGGCGATCCTGAGTGGATGGAGTTCATCAGGCGGATGGTGTCTTCGGTGGAGATTGGGTTCCAGGCGTAAAGGTTGTTAGAGGACGGTGTTGGATCGGAGATGGGTGGAGTGGGCAGGATTTCAGCCTGGTTTTCAAAGCTGTTATGTATTTCGGCGATTTTGTTGTGGAAGAATGAGGGTAGAGAGTCGCAGAGGTCTTGGGAGGGAGAGATGTCATTGGTGCCAGCGGTGGGGTTGGTGAATTCTTTGACGATGTTGAATAGTTCCTTGCTGTTTTGGGTATTGTTGTGAAGTCGATCCTTGAATGCTGGTTTCTTGGTGGATCTGATTAGTTGGTGGTGTTTGCGGGTGGCGTTCTTGAAGGTGGCTAGGTTATCGGTGGTTGGGTTTTTTCTCCAGGCTTTCTCGAGAGTACGACAGAGCTTCTTGGATTTCTTAAGGTCATCGTTGTACCAGGGGGCTTTTTTGCTACCTTGCTTAATTAGATGGTTTTTCAAGGGTGCAAGTTCGTCAGCACTCTGGGTGATCCATTTTGTGAGTTTAGTGGCTGCATGGTTTGGGTCCGATGATTTGGTGGGGGGGTTTGGTTAAGCGATGTGAAGAGTTGTTCGGTGGTGATTTTTTTCCAATTTCTTCGCGGAATAGGTAGTGGGGGGTTGTGGGTCGTGGACTTTTTGTAGTTGAAGTGAACGCAGCTGTGGTCCGTCCAATGAAGTGCTGTGGTGTGATCGAAGGAGATGTGCTTGCTGGAGGTGAAGATAGGATCGAGTGTGTGCCCGGCGTTGTGGGTGGGGGTGTCTACGAGTTGTTTGAGTCCTAGGTTGGCCAGGTACAGCTACAATATTCTGTGCACTATGCATGCACACCTCTAATCAGCTATACAGCATTGATACTGTCTTTTAAGTACTCAGTTTGTACCTATGCAGTCTAGGAATCCTTCTATCTGTCCCATACACTTGTCCATTCACCCATCCAGCACTATGTACGTATCCTATCACTCTGCCAATACCTAAGCACTTATAAATTTAGCATGCACTCTCTTTGCAGCACTGAAATTACTCCAGTTATTAGTCATATACTTAAGGAATGGCCTAGCCCCTAACCCAAGTACAGGTACAATGTTTTGTACACTATGCATGCAGATACTTTTAAAATGCTATTCTAAATACCCAGTTAATACCTATGCAGTGTTGGAATCCTTCTGTCTGTGTCATGTATTTCGCCAATCACCCATCCAGCACTATCTACGTATCCTATCACTCCTCCAATACCTAAGCACTTATACATTCAACATGTACTTTCCTTGCAGCACTGTAATTATTCTAGTTACTAGTCATGTACCTAAGGAATGGCCTAGCCATAAAAACTAGTACAGCTACAATAGTCTGTGCACTATGCATGCAGACCTCTAATCAGCTACATAGCATTGATACAGTCTTTTAAATACTCAGTTAGTACCTATACAGTCTAGGAATCCTTTTGTCTGTCCCATGTAGTTCTCCAGTCAACCATCCAGCACTATCTATGTATCCTATCACTCTGCCAATACCTAAACACTAATAAATTTAGCATGCACTCTCTTTGCAGCACTGAAATTACTCCAGTTATTAGTCATATACTTAAGGAATGGCCTAGACGCTAACACTAGTGCAGGTACAATATTTTTTACACTAGGGGGTCCATTAGGATGTCGGGTGGTGGCACCACCGCAGTGCTGGCGGAGCGGGACAACGCTCTTTTCCACCCGCCAACAGCGGAAACCACGTCGGCCATATTAGCATGGTAAAACATAGTTCATTTCCCGTCCGCTGCTGGAGCGACACGGATGCATGACGTTACAACGCATACTTTTACAACGCATACCTTTACAATGCATTTTTTACAACGCAACATCCATTATAACACATTCCATTACAACTCATGCCATTACAACAAATTTTTAAAAACTACCTTTACAACGCATTCCATTACATCGCATACTACCTTTACAATGCATACCATTACAACGCATAACATTACATTGCATGTAAGGTAAGTATTGGATAGTGTAGGGGTAAAAATTACTATTCTAACTCCAGGGTGTGCAACAGTAGGGTAAGTGTTGGATAGTGTAAGGATACTATGTGTTGTAATGCTATGCGTTGTAATGGTATGCGTTGTAATGACTGCGTTGTAATGACATGCGCTGTAGTGGTATGCGTTGTAGTGTCATGCGTTGTAATGGTTGCGTTGTAATGGTATGCGTTGTAATGGATGTTGCGTTGTAAAAGTTTTGTTGTAATGGTAGTGCGTTGTAAAAGTTGCATTGTAAAGGTTGTTTCTCGAGCGACGCGCACCGCCATCAAAGTGCGCCCGCCACTACGGCGGTGGGAGCCAATCGAGACTCACCGCCGTAACGAATGACTTCCGCACCACTCCACAAATTAGGATGGCCCAAACAGGCAGTCGCACTGCTGCGGAGACACTGCATAACCATACCCAGCAGAAAGTCAATAGCGGAGCACGATAGCCGCGACCCGGCCATGAACGCCATGGACCCAGCCCTCCACATGCATCCGGTCATGTACATGCTACTGCACTACCATCAACAGGGCTGCCGCGGACGACGCCGCAGGTACGCAAATACACCAATACAACACACAACACAAGGCGCTACACAGGGTCCAAGTTCACCACAGACACCCTGCTGGGGGTCACAACACATCCACAAGGGCACCCCTATATCACCCACCTGCCAACAAGTCACCCCTCTGCATCCAGGACACAAAACGACTGCGAACTAGCAGCAACGTCCCGCTCCTGGTCACGTCACCACCGCGGTCAACACAATTGCACAATAAAGAAGGCAGGGCCACTCCAAGGCATGGGCAGGGCAATGACACCACAGGGACACATCACCCCCAACTACACATCAACACACACCATCAAGTCAGATGCCATGTTCCCATTCTGTACATCCAGATGCACATCAACAAGCACAGGTACAAGCAAGCACAATACACACCATGCACCACAAAACAGACAACCAGGGAGTCAGCCACTGCAGGAGTAGCTGACAAGGAACACACTTCACCCATGCCACACACACTCAAGGCTGACAATACTACCCAGCACATACACACAACCTTGATGTAAGCACAAACAGAACACACAAACAGGATTGCCTTAACAGAGGCCTGCACAAAACTATACACAAACACCACAGGACATCAGGGGATGCACATCAGGCAATTTCAAGCACACAGACACACAACACTGTACGCACAACAGGCAGTGTGTGCCCAACAAGCACAACAGATACACACACACATGACTGGCACAACCACAACACACACCACAAAGCAGCACAGCACAAAAACAACAGCACACCCAGGAAGTGAAGCAACACCACAGCCAACACACAGACACCCAACACAACAACAACAGGATGCACCACTCTGGGATACAACAGCGCACCCAGCAATACCAGAGCACTAGGCAGCACCCACAGCTCAAGTGCACAAGGGCAATCAAAACTGATGAATACCACAAGAACATCACACATAAAACAATAGAGCCATGTCCAGAGTGGAACAGCACACTTGGCCCAAAACCTCCACCACAAGACACAGACTCACAAATGAAGAGATGGGGAGGCACATACACATGGAAACAAAGGGGACAGCTGACATCAAAATCAACGGATTTGCATGTCAGTATCAGACATGTGAGGTGTGTCCAATACACAAATAGAGTCAATGCAGACCCACAATGTCTACACACAAGTGGCACACATAGGGGAGGGCATCACACCACACACCATGCCTTAGAGGAGGAGAAAAGGCACAATGTGCCTGCAGTGCTAGAGAAAGTCACAAACAATGCCAGTGATGACCAGCAGGGTCACACAGTCCACACAAACACACACAACACACATTGATAATCAAACAAACACAGCACTGATGTGCAAGTCACACACTTTGCACACACACAGGTGACAAATACAACAAGGAGGAGTCACACAGAACTGCATGGACACACCAACACACTGCACAGTGCACAACAGACTACTCACACAAAAGTATCAAATCATTTACACACGGCAGGACAATCAAACACCCAGATACACAACTCCTGGCTGACACATATGTGTGTATCACAATCCAGGGGCACACACACATACACAACAACTACTAAATCACACCCTTCACACTGCACTCCTTCTCACCACCCAACAGCACACATCACATGTATTCCAGGGGACCAGGACTACGGGGCAACACAGGATGTCCATACACATACACAGCTGGGCATATATACAGGAATAACACATATACATCATGACAGTGCACAGCCAGCATGCAAACACTGTGCACAGCATCACACCCTGTGCTGGCAGTGTACCCCAAACTGACATGGCAACCACTTAGCCAACAACACAAAAAGTGCTCAAAATATAACAGCATGACAGCTAAAAGAGCCAACACAGGTAACACAAGGATCAGTGTCAGAATGGACTGAAGCCCCTGTCACCCCTGTCTATAAATGTGATACGGACAAAGAGCCTTGCAAACTCGAATTGATACATAGAGCATGGGGCCCAGTCAACTAAATGCACACACAAAAAAAACTTTAATCAGCAAGGACACCGACAAAAGACACAACAGGAGTAACTGTATATATTTGGATATTGGTACTCAAAGAATGGCCAATAGCCACCGCACTTGTGGACGGGGTGGTGCTGGTGCCCAGCCATCACCTGTCCAGGGCGTTGTGACACCAGCACCACCCCCGTCCACAAGTGTGGGACTATTGGCATGGGTTGCTGGCGGTGGGCATGCAGCGCAACACATATGGAGGTTGATAGCGCCTGTCCACAGCGGTGCATCACCGCCATGGGCCATTGCCTACAGCCATGGGAGCGACGTTTGCGGTGGCATGATGCAGGTTTGAAAATAGTGGAAGGCGTGCTCCGCCACCGCGGAGCCGGTCATTGGATAGGTTTGAAAGATGCACCATCGCGGTAGCGCACCCCGGGCCCCTGCGGTGCATCACCGCCATGGGGCATTGCCTACAGCTAATTGTAACGATGATTGCGGTGGCATGATGCAGGTTTGAAAATCACGGAAGGCGCGCTCTGCCACAGCGGAGTCGGTCATTGGATGGGTTTGAATGAGGCAGACCTGGAAAACCTTAATTGCAGCTTTACACCTCACAAACAAGCCCATGGGCTATAAATCTGTGGGAGTGAGCCCAACATTTCCACTGCTCACAGAGCCTGCTGCTTGGGACCCTCTCCTGCTGCTGCCTGGGACCCTCTCCTGCTGCTGCCTGAAGTGCCTGCTGCCTGGGACCCTCTCCTGCTGCTGCCTGGGACCCTCTCCTACTGCTGCCTGAAGTACCTGCTGCCTGGGACCCTCTCCTGCTGCTGCCCAGGACCCTCTCCTGCTGCTTCCTGGGACCCTCTCCTACTGCTGCCTGTGACCCTCTCCTGCTGCTGCCTGGGACCATCTCCTGCTGCTGCCTGAAGGGCCGGCCGCCTGGGACTCATCAACACTCACTTCAACCACAGGTGTCACATGTCCACAGGGATGGCAAGAACAGAGAAGATCCGTGCCAGCTCATTTACAAGCGAGGAGATGGAGGTGCTAGTGGATGAGGTGCTGGCACAGTATCCGAGGCTGTATGGTGGACCCAATGTAGTGGTAAGTTATCATTGAGTGTGCTGTTGGGCAGGGGGGTCATACATGCATGGGACTGGTGATGTGTGCGACACACAGAGGGCTTTCATTGCACTCATCCTGCATGTGTGTGTGTTTGGCATGTAGCCTGTACGCCCTCATGTTTGCATGCTATGATGACTATTTGGCCCATGCTGAGTGCACTTGTGCAGTGTCCCCCAGTTTGGGTATTTGTGGGATTCCAATAGGTCGAGACTCGGCATGATGCTACTGTAGTAATAGATGTGGAAACATGACACTGTGCAACTGGTAACTTACCCTACTTTTCTCCCATACCTGCAGCTCAAGGTACAACAGCGTAATGCCGTGTGGAGGGCCATTGCTGCCAAGGTATGGGTCCTGGGGGTATTCAACAGACGACGCACCCACTGCCACAAGAGGTGGGATGACATCAGCCGGCTGGCAAAAAACGTGGCAGAGATGACTTCGGGGCTGCTACCACGCACTGGGCGTTTGGCACAGCGGAACTTAACTCCACTGGTGTCCCGCATATTGGCAGTGACTAATCTGGAGTTGGATGCACGTCTGAAGGAGCATAGGCAGCAAGGCAGGGGTGAGCATTTGGTGAGGGTGACTTTGCCTGTGAGCCAATACATGTGTACAGAGCCAAGTGCAGCGGTGTGCCATTGAATGTGTGGCGCCACGGCTAGGGCGACTGACTCCGGAATCTGGCGATCACGTGTCGATCCCCAGCACGGGCGGAAGATTAGCCCAGCACCATGTGACTCTGGGCAATAGCTTGCTTAATCTTCCAGAAGGCCCCCAGCGCCTAGAGACCCTTGCGGGTAATTGTGCGCTTTACAAATGTGGATTATATTAATGTTTGCAGTGTGGTGCAGTGATGTATCATGTGAGTGGCTGCAGGGATGTGTGCTAGTGTCAGGCATTATGCCTAACAGTTCATATAAAGGTTGATCATCCATGCTCTGCTTTATCATAGCCAGGTGTGTTGGGATACACATGGTCATTCTGCATTGTGATGGTGTGGGAAATCTATTAGGGGGGTGGACAGAAGGGTCTACTATCTGAGTGTGAGTTCATGTATTCCTTCTTTTCATGTACCATGAGTGTTGAGGCTCACATGTCTGACTACAAGGTGCCCCTGAGTGGCACATGTTGCTTAGTATGGCCTACTTGGCATTGTGGACTGTCATGTCCTAAAAGGTGTGTGTGTTCTCACATCCGGTTCCCTGGAGGCATGTCAATGTCACTGAGTTTTGGTGCATGATAGTTGTGGGCATGTGAAGTTGTGTGTGGTACACTTCATCCACCGACAAGGTTTTGTGCTGTGTGGCCTCAACATGGCTCAGTCATGGCAGGTAGTCAGTGTTGCAGGCACTGTTGTAGTGTTTTTAGTGTGTTGCTGCAATGTTTATGCAGGGTGATGGATTCAGCATGCTGATTTGTGCATCCCCTTTATGCATAGTTTAATTAGCTTGGTCATGATGATATCATTTATACAACCCTGCATCTGTCTCACATGCAGATTCGCCAGTGTGCACGGAGGAACTGGAGCCGGAAAGCAGTAGAGGGGAGAGTAGCACTACAGCTGCACCGGAGACCAGTGACACAGAGCTCACCAGCTAATCTGAAGGGGACAGGAGTATGCAGGAGGAATCCGTGGCAGAGACACAGAGTACTTCATCATCTGCTGCAAGTGGTGATGCATCCATGTTGTCAGGCACAGGGAATGGGGAGTCTTCTACAATATTCTGCCACTCAATGGCCAGTGTCCAGCCTCCCATCCACTTCCTCTGGTGCTGCCCGTGTCCGTAAGAGGGGATGTGTTACATTCACACCTGGCAACGCTGAGCATACACTTGTCCCCCCTGCTGCCATCAATGCTGAGTGTGTAGAGCTCCTAAGCCAGCTTTGTGTGGGCCAGACCGCCCTGCTCAATGCCTTCAGTGACCATGATAACAAATTGGGGCAGGTGATTGCCTACATGGAGGCATATACTCTGATGTGGGTGGACTCCACTGTACAGCCCAGGATTTGTCAGCCGCAGTGACGTCTGCCCTTCAACAGGCACATCCTCACATTCCTGTTCTGGTGCCTTTGTCCACCCCCCAGTCAGTGGCCACATCAGAGGACAGTGACCACGGTTCACATGCATCACAGAGCCGATACAGCACAAGGAGCACAAAGCAGACACAAGCCAAGCGGTCCCGCCCACAGACACTATCTCCCCAGAAGAGCAGAGCCAGCCCAGAATGCATAGACAATACCCCGTAAGGGAAGAGCAAGGCCGAAATAGCAACGAGGCAGACATCAGCCTCACAAACCTCTGAAGCATCTCCAGAAAAGGACTCTCCTGTCCCTAAAACTACACGTAGAGCTAGGCGTGCAGTGTCTGTGTCCACTGAGGTGTTGCATAGCAAGGTACACCTGGGAAAGGTACAGGCCCACTTATCCCCACAACATCAACTCCAATTCCAAGCCCAGTGAAGCAGGTCGAGGAGGGCACTGTAGGTGCCACCCCAGGCAAAGAGGCAAAGGAGGGCACTGTAAGTGAGACACCTAGCAGACAAGCAAAGGAGGGCACTGTAAGTGGGACACCTAGCAGACAATAAAAGGAGGGCACTGTAAGTGGGACACCTAGCAGACAAGCAAAGCAGGGCACTGTAAGTGGCACACCTAGCAGACAAGCAAAGGAGGGCACTAGAAGTGGGACACCTAGCAGACAAGCAAAGGAGGGCACTGTAAGTGGGACACCTTGCAGACAAGCAAAGGAAGACACTGTAAATGGGACACCTAGCAGACAAGCAAAGGAGGGCACTGTAAGTGGGACACCTAGCAGACAAGCAAATGAAGGCACTGTAAGTGGAACACCTGGCAAGCAGGGTAAGGTGTTCCAGAGGTGTAGCCAGACAAAGCATCCTGCAGGATCCAGCACATCACCAGAGGGAGTGCCAGTGTCTGAACCAGATGTGGGCCATTCGGTGTGTGTACCTGTTGTGTCATCACCTGTTCCCATTAACCCCAAGACAGGGAAGCCATTTTGTATTCCCAAAAAGTGGAAAGGCACCCCTCCAAACTCTCCCACCCACACTGAGTCCCAGGTCTGCATGACTCCACCTCCCCGCGCCACTATACCACCTGGTCCAAACAGCCCTCCAGCTTGCCAGATGACTGATAGCCCTACATCACCTGTTTCCCTGTCTGCCCAGTCAGGTGTTCCTGCTGAGCCCAAAACACAGCCATCTCAAAGTCAACCTGACAGCCAGATGTGAGAGTTAGTCCCCATCATACACCTGTCTCTCATAGAGGTGTGCTAGTCCTGACCATCGTTTGCCACCTGGTTGTGTTGCTTGCCATGAAACGGTACAGTCATACACACTCACTGTGCAGCTTCTCATGCCCTGACTCAGCACTTGTCCCTGTCCACTGGCCTTGTCATTCACTGCTGTTCTGGCCTTTCCTGTGCAGCCTCTCATGTACTTGCTGGTTCACCTGCCATGGACACTGACCCTGTTGCTCTGCTGTGTTGTACTCCTGTGCCATTGACACTGACCCTGTTGCTCTGCTGTGTTGTATTCTCACTTGTGCCATGGACACTGACCCTGTTGCTCTGTTGTGTTGGAGTCTCCCCTGTGCAGCCTCTCATGTACTTGTTGGGCCACCTGCCATGGACACTGACCCTGTTGCTCTGCTGTGTTGTACTCTGTCCTGTGCCATGGACGCTGACCCTGTTGCTCTGCTGTGTTGTACTCTCTCCTATGCCATGGACACTGACCCTGTTGCTCTGCTGTGTTGTACTCTCACCTGTGCCATGGACACTGACCCTGTTGCTCTGCTGTGTTGGAGTCTCCGCTGTGCAGCCTCTCATGTACTTGCTGGGCCACCTGCCATGGACACTGACCCTGTTGCTCTGCTGTGTTGTACTCTCTCCTGTGCCATGGACACTGACCCTGTTGCTCTGCTGTGTTGGAGTCTCCCCTGTGCAGCCTCTCATGTACTTGCTGGGCCACTTGCAATGGACACTGACCCTGTTGTTTTGCTGTGTTGTACTCTCTCCTGTGCCATGGACACTTACCCTGTTGCTCTGCTGTGTTGGAGTCTCCCCTGTGCAGCCTCTCATGTACTTGCTGGGCCACCTGCCATGGACACTGACCCTGTTGCTCTGCTGTGTTGTACTCCCACCTGTGCCATGGACACTGGCCTTCCTGTTTGTACTTTGCCTGTGCAGGATATCTTGCTTTTGATCTGCTTTGTGTACCTTGATGTTGTGTGCAGTTGTTATACTTTCACATCTGTGCAATATCTGAATATTTTAACAAAACAAGTGGATGACGTAGGGTGTACTTTGGTGCACTCTGAGGGTTTTTATTGATTAATATTCTTTAGGTTACACTCCTACCAGCTACTAGGGCACCGTCCAACCCAAAATTATCTAAATAGGTACTCAAAGAATGAGCTGGAAGTGCTAAATTTTCTCAAGAAACTACAATTATTTAATCACAATTGACACAACAAAATCAATGATTTTCAAGCAACAGTTCATCAAGAAAACAATATAATTCTTGTATTCCAAGTATATTTCTTTGTACTGCCAACAGCCGACGCGTTTCATCCTAAAGGTAGGACTTCATCAGGGCTGCAAATGTAAACACAAAATGCATATACATAAGTCAAATAACACATATTATTGTATCTGTAGAAAGATCAAAAAATTATTTTACATTTATATTATTACAACATCTTACAACCTGGTGCCAATAGGGTAACATTGTTACAAAACGTTCTTATAGCATTTGCTCACAAACTAAGAGATTCTGGGGGAACTATATATACAAAAACATTTGTACGTTTGTTTTATTACATATGTTTGACATACCGGGATAGTATGGGCAACCTGTTCAAAGTTTAACTCTAATGGCAAATATAATGCCATGTGGGTTACATTCACTAATGATCAACTTTATTAGGTTTTCCTTAAAAAATAGGTAAATATGATGACAAGTGGGTTATAAAAACATGGCATGGGTTGCTGGCAGTGGGCATGCAGCGCCACACATATGGTGGCTTATACCGCCTGTCCACGGCGGTGTGACACCAGCACCACCCCCGTCAACAAGTGCGGTGGCTATTGGCATGGCTTGCTGGCGGTGGGCATGCAGCCCCACACATATGGCAGTTGATACCGCCTGTCCACGGCGGTGTCATGCCAACACCACCCCCGTCCACAAGTGCGGTGGGTATTGGCATGGGTTGCAGGCGGTGGCATGCAGCGCCACACATATTGCGGTATCAACCGGAATATGTGTGGCGCAGCATGCCCTCCTCCAGCAACCTATGCCAATAGCTACCGCACTTGTGGGCTGGGGTGGTGCTGGCATCACACCGCTGTGGACAGGCGGTAGTTTCTGCAAATGGGAACTTGAACCGTGAACTCTGCATCAGTACACAGCAGCAACAGGTTTAGTGGCACATCATTGTACACACAAATGCATCTCTTAGTATCAGGCAAAGGTGGTTGCATGCTATGTGTGACGCACATTGCTCTGTGTGCCTGCATTGTCACTGATGCATTTGATGGTTGATGATGGCTGACAGTGTTAAACTGGTCTTAATTATGTGTAACCAAGCACTCTGCTGTGGGTCTGTGCTGACCTTGGCAAGGCTTGTCTCATTGTATGTTGTTGTTCCATACTTGTGCTACCATATCAGCCCATGCACACAAGTTTAACATCTTCTGTGATCATTGTGCTCTTGATGTGTGCCAGCTTCACATGATGCATTGAGGTGTGACAGGTAAAGCAGATGTGTGTGAGGCATTCATGGTCATCTCACACACTTTTGTGGATGTTACTGGATGAGTCTTGCACATGTGGAGTATCCAGTTCAGGAACTGTGCTTTTTACATTGATATTCTGTTATGTCTGTTGGACATGTTTCAGGTAAATGGATAGGTGTGTCCCCAATTTAAAAATATGTAACCTTGTATGTCACGCATCTCACATGGAAATTATGATAATTTGCGTAACATGATCCACGGTATGTGCTGGGCCAACTTCTTGATGGTTGTCATTGACAAGTGTCCATGTACATCACACCTAGGAGGAGGCCAAATCTCATACGCCACCTGACAGTGCTGGGGACATGGAGGATGTTGCGACAATACGTAAATTCCGCCTCGACAGGGCGAGCCTCAAGACCCTTTGTGACCAGTTGGAGCCCCACCTGCAGCCTCGTCACCACTACCCAACTGCCTTCACACCCACATACAAGGTGATGGCAGCCCTCCACTTTTTTGCTACTGGTTCCTTCCAGGAGACTGTGGCTGCCGCTGCAGAGATGTCACAGCCCATGTTCAGCATGGTGCTGAGGGATGTTCTTGCAGCCATGATGTTATTTAAAAATCAATACATACATTTCGCCAGGGGAGCTGAATTGCCAGGAGTGAAGGGTGACTTTTATGCCCTTGGCACATGCCACATGTAGTAGGTGCCATCAATTGCACCTATGTAGGTCTGGTGGCGCCACAGGCCACTGAGCATATTTTTAGGAATCGGAAACATTATCATTCTAAAAATGTGCAGGTGGTGTGCCTTGTGGACATGACGATTTCGCAGGTGTGTGCAAAATTCCCCGGCTCTGCCAATGATTCCTACGTCATGAGGAACAGCATGGTGCCTCGCATGATGGCTAACCTGCATCCCGATTGTGCTTGCATTGTGGGTAAGTATGACCTGTGTTATGGCGAGAGGTGTGTTTGTGACCTGATGCACTCAGCCTGTGCGACATTGCAATGTGTGTTTTTATTTCCTAGGTGACTCAGCATATCCCAGTCGACCCTGGCTGCTGAGTCTAGTGCAAAATCCCAGGACCCCGACTGACGTCATGTACAATGAGGCACATGGCAGGACCCGACCTATCATTGAGCGGACCTTTGGGCTACTCAAGTCAAGATTCCGCTGCCTTGACCGGACTGGAGGAGCACTGGCATACTCGCCTAGGAAGGTCTGCAAGATCATTGTGGCATGCTGTATGCTGCACAATTTGGCCATTCACAAGAGAATTTCCCTGCTCATGGATGGATGATGGAGAGGAACCAAGGCCCGCACCTGCCCAAGGACCTGAGTCCAGTGATGAGGACAGTGGAGAGGAGGAAGGAGTTGACATTCGTCAACAGCTCATCAACCGCTACTTCACTTGAAGGTGTGTACTGATGTTCAACTTGTACATTATCTATTGTGGTGGTTGTTGTTGTGCCGGGCTATCTGCGGATGGTAGACATAGGCACACGTTCAGTCACCTGTGTGTGTTAAATGTGACATTGACGTTCCATATGAGGACATATGCTTGTACACACCTGCAGACTATTGTCTTGTATGCCAGTAGTCTCTTGTGTATGTTTTGTGTATTGTGCTGTCTGTGATGCCACAATGACACCAGTGACTGTTGTTCTGTTGTGTCTCCCTAGGTGCTTCAGAATGATCTTGCCCTACATACTGTACATCTTTTGGACACATCATGGACATTGTCAGCACTGTAAATATTGCACTAAAAACGATACTGCACAAAATCTGGTGCGTAAGGTATTTTATTTGGAAAGTGGACATGTGATTTGCGCTGGAATATTTACATGAAGGTGGGGAATGATCAGTGAGTTGACAGTCATGGTAGATGAGATGCAAGAGTAGAAACCACATGGATGTGGTGACCCAGTCCAACAGACAAGTGCCATTGCCAAGGAAATGTGAGGAAGGACAGTCCAAACAGTCAATGCAGTAGGGAAGAGGGTTGCCATCAGGGCTGGCTCTGTGAATGGTGTGTGGCAGGTGCTTTGCCTCCGGAGACTCCCAGGCTCTTCTTCGGACGCCCCCATTATCTTTTTGGTGGTGGGGGGGCATGCTGAATGGCCAGCGGCGTCAGAGGACTCGCCCCTCTCTGTTGGCGCAGGGGAGGATGGTGCACTGTCATCCTGCGGCACAACAGGAGGGGGCAGAGGTGTTGGTTGGGACATAGGCCTGTCCCTCTGCAATGCCACTTGCTGGGCCATGAGGGCCACCATTTGACCTATACGTCTTTCGATGGACCTCATATGCAGGATGAGCTCACGTAATAGTTTGTCAGACCAGCCACTATGTCTCTGGACCTGTTCATGTGCACCGATGACTTGGGTGAAGTGGGTGAAGTGGTCCAGTGATGGTGTGCTAAACTCCTGATGTCTGGCCCTCCCACTTGCCCTGCTGCCACGGACCTGTTGCCTCGCCACATTGTCTCCTTGCACACTCTCCCTGCCCTCCACAGTTGGTGGTGTGTCCTGGTCATCCCCTTGGGCAGGGAGGGTGCTGGTGGTGCTGTCCGAGGTGGCAGCAGTGGAGGCACAGGCCATGACTGTAGGGGTCTGCTGTACAGTTGTTGGTGCAGCAGACGTGGTGGTGGTGAGGATGGGGTCCTGTGCCCGGTTGGGCCTTGGCACACCAGATGGGTGGAGCTCATCGTCCATACTGTCCTGGGAGTCTACATCCGAGAGTCAATGTACCGGGGTGGAGACTGGCTCTGCTGGTTGATGTTGTCCGCAGCAGCAAGATCTTCATCACCTGTGGATTAGATGGAAAATGGTCAGTGTTGGGCGATGTGCAGGGATTCTGTTAGCTGCATGTCATCTGCTGTCTGTACACTACACAATTGAGATGACTTTTGTATTCTTGTTACAGGCAATACTGGCTGTTATTACATGGTGCATTCCAACATCATGAACTCATACATTTCCTGGGTCAATGCATTGCATGCAATAGGTGCCTTGTGTAGTGTTGCAGGCCTCCCAGACAGAAACAGCTAGAGCTGTGAGGATGGCTACCTACCTGTGAGGTGAGGGTGGACAGTGTGATGGCTGACACATGCTCCTGGGTGGGTGAGACCTCCATGCTGCTGGAGTGTGGGGCAGGGGGCATGCTGGGAGTAGTGATACAGGCCTCCCACCCCCACACAGTCCTCCAATACAAGATGGCTACCTACTTGTTAGGTGAGGATGGACAGTACAATGGCTGACACATACTCCAGGGTGGGTGAGGCCTCCATGCTGCTGCAGTGTGGGACACGGGGCATCCTGGGAGTAGTGATATAGGCCTCCCACCCCCACACAGTCCTCCAATACAAGATGGCTGGCTACCTGTGAGTCTGTTTGATGAACAGTGCATTGGCTGACACATGCTCCAGAGTAGGTGAGGTCTCCATGCTGCTGGAGTGTGAATAAGGGGCATCCTGGGAGTGGTAGTGCAGGCCTCCCTCTCCCAAACAGGCCTCACAGTGAAGATGTCTGGCTACCTGTTAGAAGAGGGTGAACAGTGCAATGGTGTTTGGGTTGTGAAAGAAAGTACTTACCAGTGTGTTGTTTGGCATTTGTTTGTACTTACCAGCCTCAATTCCCTCAGATACTCCTGTGAGACTCTCAGGATGCAGTATGGCAAGCACCTTCTCCTCCCATGGTGTGAATGTTTTCTGTGGGATGGGAGGGCCACTGCCAGTCACTTCGCCAGCTCCCAGTTCTTGCTCCTCTTCTCTTTAAAAACCCTCTTGAGATCATGCCACCACTTCATGATCTCCTTCTTGGATCTTGGGGTGGGCCCTACTGCATTGACCCTTTGTACTATCCTTTCCCACATTTGTGTTCTTGTGGCTAATGGTGTCTGTTGGACCAAGCTACCAAACAGTTGTGGTTCCACTCTTACTGTCCCATTGACCATGACTGTCAACTCACCCTCTGTGAATTTGGACATTTTCTGTGCTGCCATGGTGGGTGGTGTTTTCAGTGTTTGTGGGTGCAGGGGTGGTTGTGGTAGGTGTGGTGTTGAGGTGTGAGATGTGTTGTGTGCTGGGGAGTTTTTTGTGCTGGTGTGATGGTGGTGGTGATGTGTGTGTGCTGTGTTATTTTGCCTCTCCTCTCAGATCTGGTGTATGCCCTTCCCTTCTGGAGTGTTGCAAAGAATTGTGGTCAGTGAAGGACCTGTATTTATACTCAGCTGTGTGGGTGTGTCCAATTGGGCCTTTGCTGTGAGGTGTATTTTGGGTGTTGTCCTGGGAGTATTTTTAACATTGGTATGTGTTTTGTTTATTTGCGGGGCATTGGTACTTTCATTTGTGCTCAGTTAGGCATTGTTGCAGTGTTTTTGCTTCGACCGCCAAGTTTTTCATGTACTGTCCACGGCGGTGGCTATGCTGCAGCTCTTCTGCTGTCTCTCCCATTCACTGCAGTGTGCGATCGCGGCGGTCGGAAACAGCGGTACGTACCGCTGGACCATCGGGGAAATCATAATTTCCCGTGCGGTGTCTCCGCTATGCTTGCGGCGGGGTGTAGCTTTTCCGCTGCTTTTCCGACTGCAGCAGTCGTTTTTTAGACGTTACCGCACGCATCGGATGATTTTTGTTAGCCCGCTATAACCGCGGTCGGTCTTTTTTGGCGGTTGATCCTAATTTGACCGGCGGGCGGTTGTTTTCCGCCTCCATGGCGGTCGGGGTGATTTCCCGCCCGCTATCCTAATGGGGCCCTATGCATGCAGACCTCTAACCAGCTACATACTATTGATTCGCTCTTCTAAATACCCAGTCAGTACCTATGCAGTCTAGGAATCCTTCTGCCTGTCCCATGCACTTCTCCATTCACCCATCCAGAACTTTCTGCGTATCCTATCACTCCACCAATACCTAAGCACTTATAAATTCAGCACGCACTTTCTTTGCAACACTGAAATTACTCCAGTTAATAGTCGTATACTTAAGGAATGGCGTAGTCAATCAATCAATCAACCAATCCACTTTATTCGATTAATTAAAATCATAAAAGTACAATACAGAACAAACACAGACGATAAAAACATTTAAATAGAATAAATAAAAACAGTATCACTTATGCGATCCTCATATACAAATTTACAGAATTTCCAAAAATGTTCAAAATTAAAAGTTCCCATGCACCCAATTAATATTATTCAAGCAAAATTCATGATCAGATTTCTGTTTTCTTGAGCCTCATAGCAGCCACAAGAAAACACGCAATATAAAAAATGTCACATGTGTTACTCAGCATCTGTAAATAGACTAACGCTGGTCTGACCTGTAAAAAGCTTCTTCCTCTCAAAATGGGTATCAAACATTTCCTGCGAATGTCAGTATAAAAATGACAAAAAAATCATAAAATGAAAGGTATCCTGGGGTGAAAAGTTGTCACACTGACAGGGATCTGCATCCAGCGGTTTACACCACCCTGGAAAATCCCCCAGTGAGGGATGGATCAAATTGAAGCGGAACCTAGTTAGGAGCCATCGATGAAAAGCTTATTCATCAATACCAAATTGGGTTCAATAGGAATAGTTGTTGTTATCAAAAATGTGCCCTAACAAAAGGTTTGAAAGCTCCTGTTCTTCCCACTCCTAAACCTATTGATTATAGTTAATCACTTATTCAATTGTAATCTCCAACATTTGTAATGTAGAACACAAAACATAAGTCTGCTCTACTATACTCACTTTTTCTTAGTACAGAGTGATAAATCTCCACCACGGTAAAGAAAATACTTTTAATTCATTAATTCAGTTTTGGCAATTCATTTTTATATGCCATATATTATTTCAAAAGTAGATAAAAACAGAGTGGTTGCCTAAGAGGAGCGTGCAAGGAAAAAGGGTGGTTGAAGTGTGAAATACGTGAGCAGAAAGGAAATTCACAGTGATAAACAAAAAACATTCACATTGTTTAACATGCAATATCGGACATATGATTTGCCGTATTGGGTACCTGGCCAAACATCAAGATTATTTTTTAGATTATTAAATTCAAAACATTATTATATCCAGACATATGTGCTCAAAGTTTTTTGCACTATATGGAGATTAACCCCTTTGCTGCTGGCCCGTTTCCGCCGCTGTGCTGTAAACAACAGGAACAGGGGCGGGCCATGACGAACCCCAGCCGTCATCAGCACACGAGCACCGTAGTGCATGACGGCTGTGGTTCGTCATCAGCATACAAGGGGTTAAGGTAATTGGTTCAAGGTCAATAGAGATAGCGTCGACATTTCGACTCGTCTTATGCCCAATCGGTGATTTGAACCTGGGGAGTGCGAGTCTTCATCAGGACTGGAAAAACAGATGGGGGAAACCAAGGGATAATAATAACCCCTTCAGTGGAGAAACATTTGCGAGGACCGGCGGCGTCCTCGCAAATCCGAGGCTTGGCCACAGACACAGGCTGATATTTCGGCATTTCACTACCTGAATCCATGAGTAGGAGCTTACTGCGTACAAGCGACATAATAAAGGCTTGTTTATCTACATGTCTTGGAGAACTTCGAGAAGCTACCTAACATTACCAGCAGGAGCTTCCCAATACGTTTTTCGAATAAATGAAGATTGACTAAGATATCAATTCGTCCTGATATAGACATGAAGTATTGTGCCCTCCCTATATAAGTGAGGAGAGAACATTGAAATTAAGGAGACCTGATTGGAAGTTGTACCTAAGGACTCTTACCCATGTTTCTCCACTGAAGGGGTTATTATTGAGCTCAAAATATCAGAAACGTAGCCTAGACCCGATTCCTGATGTATAGCAAAAGTAGGGGTTCTGAACCCCAACCTGCTCTTTGAAACCCCATATTGAGGAGCCATAGGCCGCAATGGCCAGGCATTTAGCTCTATAGATCTTTAAATAGGCCTCTATGGTTCTAACCCCCAAATGCTGTGCGCACCCTAATAAACCTAAGGAGGATCGAATGACTGCATTTTTTAAAAATGTTTGTTGGGGTAACCAGGAGGACATATCATCAAATAAAACCCCTAGATAAGTAAAAGAGGACACCAAGGAAACTTCCATCCCATTACAATAAAAGAATTTAACTTGTCTAGCTCTGTTACCTGTTGACATAATATGTGACTTTCCGTTTTTTACTACCAGGTCCAAAGACTGCATCTAGGCTCCAAAAGCGTCTAAGAGCCACTGGAGACCTACCGCAGTATGGGCTACAAGGACAGCGTCGACTGATTTTAGGAGAACCGGGATAGGACAGTCTCCTACACACGGAATATCCAGGTCTTATACAGGTCATTAACATAAAGCGTAAAAAGCAGGGGAGCCAAAATGCACCCCTGACGGACACCCCTGCCTGATTTAAAAGGTCTTGTACATTTACCTTCCTGGGAGATCTTAACTGGAGCTTTACGGTCTTGATGAAGATTGGCAAGGAAATGCACTAAGCAAGAATCAAGGCCCTTTTCCAGCAAAATATTCTATAGCTTTGACATGTTAACCAGGTCAAACGCAGAGGATAAATCCATAAAAGCCATTCTCAGACATTCTTTTTTAGCCATGGTATATTTACTAATTATTAAATATAAGTTAAGGCACTGATCCATGGTGCTTCTACCTTGCCTAAACCCGTATTGTAAGTTAGATAGGATCTTCCTCTTTTTTCGCCAGTCTGTGATTTTGGATAAAATCACCTTGCCTAATATTTCTACAGAAGAATCGATCAGGGATATCGGTCTGTAACACCCCGGATGCCCTTTCTGACCCTTTTTAAAAACAGGGATAATAATCGATTGGGACCATGATGCAGGGAACCCTAATGAACCAGAGGCGTTAAAAACAATGGCCAAAATGTTTGCCCAAAATTTGGGTTCACTTTTATAAAGATGTGCAGGTACACAGTCTGGACCAGGTCACTTATTACTAGAGATGTATCTTATGGCTTTCTCAATTTCCTCCTCATGAAAAACGAGTGGAGCTGTGACTTGGGAAGATGATGGCCTCTTAATACTATCCCATAACTCATTAGAGTCATAAATTGCCTCAAAATGAGAAAGCCACTGGGCCTCTGAGATATTGTTTTCCTAAACCTCATTGTCCTCACCACAAAAAAGGGGGTGTTAATGATTGCCCAAAAGCTTGAGCTGTCCTTTAGCACCTCAACGGATAATAGCGCATTCCATGTCTCTGACTTAATCTCTGCTCTCCGAGTATGAACTGCTCTCTTGTGCTGCTTCCGTAGTCTAACTATCAGAGCCCTATCACAAGGTGATTGTTTCAAGGCTAAAACTAAGTAGCGATGGGCACGGGAGCAATTATCATCAAACCATCTTAAGCCATACGTGGTTATTGGTTTATTGTAGACAGTTAAGTCACGTGCTATCTGCCTGCAAATACCCTCAAAAGCTCTGAGAACCGCGTCCCTAGTACTCAGGGGGTCAGTACAAATTGTAATGTTCCCTATACTTTTCTTGCATAAGTCCATAAAAAAGTATCAGGCATAACTTTAGACCATCTCAGTCTCCTCCCCTGGACATGTGCTACTAGACTCCTAGGGACCAAGTTCTTACCTCCTTTGCCCATTAAGCAGCAACTTTTGTCCAGTTCTAAAATGACCGGGTTATGATCGCTAAAATGTGATTCCCGGGCATTATAAAAGACTACCTTGCCTAGTAGCGTTGGCGACAGGAAAATATCATCAATAATGGTGTCCCTAGCCCTAGATTTAAACGTGGGGCACTGTTCATGATTATCAACAAAGCCGGGTTCAAAAAGATCAGCTTCAGCCAAGAGGGAGTCTAGACCCCCGCCCCTTACCGAGTGTTCAAAATGGGGAATGAATTGTTGCAAAATTAAAACCATGCAAGTCATCAGTTGAGCTGTGCAAATCAGACAAATGAATATTAAAATCACCCATAAGTAATACATAATAAAAACTGGATTGCCTTGCCCTATAGTCTTCTAAAAACAATTTCAAGTTGCACAAATGTTGGTTCGTGAAATCACCCTCTCCTGAATTATAAAAATTCACAAACAATAACGTTGGGTAATTTAACTTGCTAACTTCTACTAACAGACAATTAACAGAGTCTATCTCTTTCCTCTTTGTGTACCCCATTATTTCAGAGATAAAAGGAACATAAGACCACCCTTTGCCCTTCTCGCTGGGGCTGGTCGAGCAGGTAAAAAGTAAGAACTAAAATCATCCACCCAAAAATCAGTCACTAACACAAGTTCAGGTACAATATTTTGCACACTATGCATGCACACATCTAACCAGCTACAAACTATTGATACGCTCTTCTAAATACCCAGTTAGTACCTATGCAGTGTAGGAATCCTACTGGCTGTCCCATGCATTTCTCCAATCACACATCCAGCACTATCTACTTATCCTATTACTCCACCAATACCTAAGCCCTTATAAATTCACTATACACTCTGTTTGTAATACTGCAATTATTCTAGTTACTAATCATGAACTTATGGAATGGCCTAGCTACTAACACAAGTACATCTATAATATATTGTGCACTATCCAAGCAGACCTCTGACTAGCTACATACTATTGATACACTCTTCTAAATACCCAGTTAGTATTCATGCAGTGTATGAATCATCAAGTCTGTCCCATGCACTTCTTTAATCACTTATCTACCACTATCTACTTATCCTATCACTCCACCAATAAATAAGCACTTATAAATTAAGTGTTAACTCTGTTTGCAGCACTGTCATTATTCAAGTTACTAGTGGTATTCTTATAAAATGACCTAGGCACCAACACAAGTACACATAAAATATTCTGGGCATAATCCCTACAAATCTCTAAGCAGATACATACTATTGGTCCACTCCATTAAATACTGAAGTAGTACCCATGCAGCATAGGATACCTCCTGTCAGTCTCATGGAATTCTTCAATCACGCATCCAGCACTATGTTCTTATTGTATCAGTCTGCCAAATTTAAGCACTTATGGGGCAGATTTACAAGCACCCTGCACCACCAGTACATCACTTTTTGTAATGTAGTGATGGCGCCAGGCACTCTTTCATGTTTACAAGGACAGGAAAAGCCACCCTGCGTGTTTTTTCCTCTCCTGGTAATTATGCCCCCTTCATACACAGAACTTTGTGTTGAAGGGGCATTCCATAGGTGTTGCTGTGGGTGGTCCCGCGCAACACCCACAGAACAAGACACATCCCCATCTTCATGAGAAATCGTAAATCTGGAGATGTGTGTGAATGCTGTGTCATCCTAGAGTTAGTGCAGCAAGGCGCAACGAGGAGAAATGTTTTCATTTCTCCTTTTTTTTCCTCTTTCAATGCATGCTGCATTCCAAAGCATACCTTGAAAGAGGAAATGCCTTTACTGAATATTTACTGCCTTTACTGATGTCTGCATGACACAGACATCCTTGCACCATGGTGCAAGGGTGCCTGAGTCCTCACATGGCTGCAGTTTGTGCAGCAGTGTAGAGGGAACCACTGAGTTGCATCAAATTCATGTACATATGTCACATCCCTGTGCTTTGGAAGTACCACAGTGCAATGCAGGTAAAGAGCTTGTAGCGTCAGCTATAAATTCACCATACACTACTAATGCATTCTTTCAGTCAATCATACTGTATACATAGATTCAACCAAACTTTCACACATTACCTTGCAATTATAGTTCTTTCTTTAAACAGATAAGGTAGTTCTGATAAGAACTTATTTTTCTTATTTTTTCTTTTGTATTTTCTTTAATTTTTTCGAACAATTTTGTATTTTTGTGTGTGTTTTTTTCACAAAAAGGAACAAAAAAAGAACAAATAAAACAGGAAACTTTTGATGTCATTTGAGATGTAATCAGTGATGTAATCAGTGATGTGACTGACCATTTCATGAATGATGTATATATGATGTAATATGTGACATCATCAGCAGTGCATATGTGAATATATATATATTTGCTGAATATAGATGTGGCCAAGGTCCGGCCCAAGAGTCACTCACCGCCCGCCAAGAGCGCCAATCACACCCGAAATCGGACCACCTTGTTTTGGACGTGGAAACACAAAGGGTGCGAGGTGCCACCACAGACTGGACTGTGGTTAGGGTCCCTGCTTATGTTTAAATGGACATTCTCAAGGGTTTCCAGATTGGCACAGGAGGCGAGATTTTCAAATGCAACATGCACTGAAGGTTTCAGCTCACTACATGACCCAGCATGCAGCAAGTAAGAACAGCTGAAATTGCGCCCAACAGGGGGTTAAAAAACGGAAGTACCAGCAAATTGATGGTCGTGTGGGGGAGCTGTTACTACCTGAATCTGCGACGCCTCTTCTCTGACGAAGCTCACAGTGGTGAGCGAATGCATTAGAGCCCAACTGAAGGTGCCGTTTTGAAAAGAAGAATAAAGACACTTTTAAAATACCGGATAGAGTTTGCGACTCATTTCCCTCTCTCGTGTAGAGAGGCTTGCTGAATATATATATATATATATATATATATATATATATATATATATATATATATATATATATACATATACATATGTATATGTATACGTATATATATATATATATATATATATATATATATATATATATATATATATATATATATATATATATATATATATATATATATATATATATATATATATATATATATATATATATACAAACACTTATTTGGCGTTAGCTCCAGCCTCCCTCAGCAGCGGGCTTCCCGGCAGGATCGCCACTCCCCAATATCCACACACTCCTGGTAGTCTCAAGCTCATAAATCAGCAACACACCAGAGCCGGGGCCCAAATGTTCGTTCAAAGTGCTAAATATTTATTGGCACACGGACAAACCCTACGCGTTTCGAAGCTTGCGCCTCTTGCTCACGGGTAAAGTGTTTTGGTGGCCATTCCTTATTTAAAGTGATACAGACATGGTTCTCGTACACGTGATCACAGATAAACATAGAAAAGTTACTTTGTTGCATTTATGGTTTTCGGTATCGTGTTACGGGGTTGTAAATAATATTACACACATTTCCTATTGGAACGAAAGTGAAATAAACTGCTGTCACAATAAATAATAGAGTAACATTTGCCGAGCATGATGTTTCATGAAAATAAATAAAACCCGCATTTTGTTATTTCAATGCGCGCTATTCAAACGTGAAAAGTTTCCCGAATGAAAAAAGATGTCAAAGTTCATGAATTCAATAAATGAAGGCGTCTTGCCCCAGTGGGCACAATTCTCAGCTTCCTTGTGTAGAGAAAAATAGTCCATAATTCATGCTTGTTGGTATCTTGCCCCAGTGGGCTTGTTAGTTCCAATTGTAGTGTGTATATTCAGCATACCTAGAAATTCAAAATTCATTGTTTTTGAATTTTGCGCATTTTGGCCACCAAAACACTTTACCCGTGAGCAAGAGGCGCAAGCTTCGAAACGCGTAGGGTTTGTCCATGTGCCAATAAATATTTAGCACTTTGAACGGACATTTGGGCCCCGGCTCTGGTGTGTTGCTGATTTATGAGCTTGAGACTACCAGGAGTGTGTGGCTATATATATATATATCCAAAAACACCACATGGTCCTCGCTCCCGGGACCCTTCAGCAATTAAGGGCACTCACAGCACTTTCACGTAGTTTCTCATTGTCATAGTTTATTTCAGGCGCTGCACAATCGTATCAACAAACGCGTCAGTGACGAAGGCGGCAACGCCGAAACGCGTTTGTCCATGATTCTTAGTACAATCCAATCTGCTCCTCGGACATATTTTATACTAATTTCGCCATTAGTGGGCCTTCTATGGAAAACGTACCACACTGCCAAACATCTTAGCCATACCAAAGGTCCGCCGTGGGGATGCACCACCGCACGCAAAGCGGACCGGCGGTTCGATGAAATACGATCTAACAACAGACCTTTGGTATGGCTAAGATGTTTGGCAGTGTGGTACGTTTTCCATAGAAGGCCCACTAATGGCGAAATTAGTATAAAATATGTCAGAGGAGAAGATTGGATTGTACTAAGAATCATGGCGTAAATCAAAGACTACAGTTCTCATGAGGCATTGCAGTATTGATGCCACACCTGAGGCCAATAAAGACATTGGAGTAATTCAAACAGCAGTCTTCGTGCCTTTCATTTTGTCTGCTGCTCGCTGCCTGTGAACAAGGATATAAAGTATCTGAAACGCTTAAGGCTTGTTGTGATATTGCCTATGGATTTACCTTCTGCGCTGCTGCCTGGATAAACGAAAGTTGCCATAGGGGAGTGCATCCCAAGTGTGGACACTTGTGGAACGTTAATTTTTGAACACAGCAGTCCAGCCGTGGGGATGCACCTCCGCATGCAAAGCGGACCGACGGTTCAATGAAATACGAGCTAACAACGGACCTTTGGTATGGCTAAGATGTTTGGCAGTGTGGTACGTTTTCCATAGAAGGCCCACTAATGGCGAAATTAGTATAAAATATGTCCGAGGAGCAGATTGGATTGTACTAAGAATCATGGCGTTAATCAAAGACTACAGTTCCCATGAGGCATTGCAGTATTGATGCCACACCTGAGGCCAATAAAGACATTGGAGTAATTCAAACAGCAGTCTTCGTGCCTTTCATTTTGTCTGCTGCTCGCTTCCTGTGAACAAGGATATAAAGTATCTGAAACGCGTAAGGCTTGTTGTGATATTGCCTATGGATTTACCTTCTGCGCTGCTGCCTGGATAAACGAAAGTTGCCATAGGGGAGTGCATCCCAAGTGTGGACACTTGTGGAGCATTAATTTTTGAACAAGGCAGTCCAGCCGTGGGGATGCACCACCGCATGCAAAGCGGACCGACGGTTCAATGAAATACGAGCTAACAACGGACCTTTGGTATGGCTAAGATGTTTGGCAGTGTGGTACGTTTTCCATAGAAGGCCCACTAATGGCGAAATTAGTATAAAATATGTCCGAGGAGCAGATTGGATTGTACTAAGAATCATGGCGTTAATCAAAGACTACAGTTCCCATGAGGCATTGCAGTATTGATGCCACACCTGAGGCCAATAAAGACATTGGAGTAATTCAAACAGCAGTCTTCGTGCCTTTCATTTTGTCTGCTGCTCGCTTCCTGTGAACAAGGATATAAAGTATCTGAAACGCGTAAGGCTTGTTGTGATATTGCCTATGGATTTACCTTCTGCGCTGCTGCCTGGATAAACGAAAGTTGCCATAGGGGAGTGCATCCCAAGTGTGGACACTTGTGGAGCATTAATTTTTGAACAAGGCAGTCCAGCCGTGGGGATGCACCACCGCATGCAAAGCGGACCGGCGGTTCGATGAAATACGAGCTAACAACGGACCTTTGGTATGGCTAAGATGTTTGGCAGTGTGGTACGTTTTCCATAGAAGGCCCACTAATGGCGAAATTATTATAAAATATGTCTTGGTAGTTTAGTCTGCCCTGTTCCCATGATGCACTGGGCCAGGGACAGACTGATTTGCATATAGCCAGGTTCTGAGCTGGGATGGGGCAGTGAGATAAATAACGGTGATGGATCAAGCCCTGATCTTTGGACTGGGTAAGAGTGGTCTGTTTAACTCAGACACTCTGTTCATCACCACCCCCTTTTGTAAATTGTTTTTGGCCACTATAGGTGTGGCAGGGTATACTCAGACATGAGTCCCTTTCTCACTGCTCCATCAGGATTCAAGCAAGCCGGGCCGAAGAAGGCTGAAATGCCAGAAACCGGTCCCCGGTAGCTTGTCTCCTTTCTGGTGAAGAATTGGCTTGGTAGTTTAGTCTGCCCTGTTCCCATGATGCACTGGGCCAGGGACAGACTGATTTGCATATAGCCAGGTTCTGAGCTGGGATGGGGCAGTGAGATAAATAACGGTGATGGATCAAGCACTGATCTTTGGACTGGGTAAGAGTGGTCTGTTTAACTCAGACACTCTGTTCATCACCACCCCCTTTTGTAAATTGTTTTTGGCCACTATAGGTGTGGCAGGGTATACTCAGACATGAGTCCCTTTCTCACTGCTCCATCAGGATTCAAGCAAGCCGGGCCGAAGAAGGCTGAAATGCCAGAAACCGGTCCCCGGTAGCTTGTCTCCTTTCTGGTGAAGAATTGGCTTGGTAGTTTAGTCTGCCCTGTTCCCATGATGCACTGGGCCAGGGACAGACTGATTTGCATATAGCCAGGTTCTGAGCTGGGATGGGGCAGTGAGATAAATAACGGTGATGGATCAAGCCCTGATCTTTGGACTGGGTAAGAGTGGTCTGTTTAACTCAGACACTCTGTTCATCACCACCCCCTTTTGTAAATTGTTTTTGGCCACTATAGGTGTGGCAGGGTATACTCAGACATGAGTCCCTTTCTCACTGCTCCATCAGGATTCAAGCAAGCCGGGCCGAAGAAGGCTGAAATGCCAGAAACCGGTCCCCGGTAGCTTGTCTCCTTTCTGGTGAAGAATTGGCTTGGTAGTTTAGTCTGCCCTGTTCCCATGATGCACTGGGCCAGGGACAGACTGATTTGCATATAGCCAGGTTCTGAGCTGGGATGGGGCAGTGAGATAAATAACGGTGATGGATCAAGCCCTGATCTTTGGACTGGGTAAGAGTGGTCTGTTTAACTCAGACACTCTGTTCATCACCACCCCCTTTTGTAAATTGTTTTTGGCCACTATAGGTGTGGCAGGGTATACTCAGACATGAGTCCCTTTCTCACTGCTCCATCAGGATTCAAGCAAGCCGGGCTGAAGAAGGCTGAAATGCCAGAAACCGGTCCCCGGTAGCTTGTCTCCTTTCTGGTGAAGAATTGGCTTGGTAGTTTAGTCTGCCCTGTTCCCATGATGCACTGGGCCAGGGACAGACTGATTTGCATATAGCCAGGTTCTGAGCTGGGATGGGGCAGTGAGATAAATAACGGTGATGGATCAAGCCCTGATCTTTGGACTGGGTAAGAGTGGTCTGTTTAACTCAGACACTCTGTTCATCACCACCCCCTTTTGTAAATTGTTTTTGGCCACTATAGGTGTGGCAGGGTATACTCAGACATGAGTCCCTTTCTCACTGCTCCATCAGGATTCAAGCAAGCCGGGCCGAAGAAGGCTGAAATGCCAGAAACCGGTCCCCGGTAGCTTGTCTCCTTTCTGGTGAAGAATTGGCTTGGTAGTTTAGTCTGCCCTGTTCCCATGATGCACTGGGCCAGGGACAGACTGATTTGCATATAGCCAGGTTCTGAGCTGGGATGGGGCAGTGAGATAAATAACGGTGATGGATCAAGCCCTGATCTTTGGACTGGGTAAGAGTGGTCTGTTTAACTCAGACACTCTGTTCATCACCACCCCCTTTTGTAAATTGTTTTTGGCCACTATAGTTGTGGCAGGGTATACTCAGACATGAGTCCCTTTCTCACTGCTCCATCAGGATTCAAGCAAGCCGGGCCGAAGAAGGCTGAAATGCCAGAAACCGGTCCCCGGTAGCTTGTCTCCTTTCTGGTGAAGAATTGGCTTGGTAGTTTAGTCTGCCCTGTTCCCATGATGCACTGGGCCAGGGACAGACTGATTTGCATATAGCCAGGTTCTGAGCTGGGATGGGGCAGTGAGATAAATAACGGTGATGGATCAAGCCCTGATCTTTGGACTGGGTAAGAGTGGTCTGTTTAACTCAGACACTCTGTTCATCACCACCCCCTTTTGTAAATTGTTTTTGGCCACTATAGGTGTGGCAGGGTATACTCAGACATGAGTCCCTTTCTCACTGCTCCATCAGGATTCAAGCAAGCCGGGCCGAAGAAGGCTGAAATGCCAGAAACCGGTCCCCGGTAGCTTGTCTCCTTTCTGGTGAAGAATTGGCTTGGTAGTTTAGTCTGCCCTGTTCCCATGATGCACTGGGCCAGGGACAGACTGATTTGCATATAGCCAGGTTCTGAGCTGGGATGGGGCAGTGAGATAAATAACGGTGATGGATCAAGCCCTGATCTTTGGACTGGGTAAGAGTGGTCTGTTTAACTCAGACACTCTGTTCATCACCACCCCCTTTTGTAAATTGTTTTTGGCCACTATAGGTGTGGCAGGGTATACTCAGACATGAGTCCCTTTCTCACTGCTCCATCAGGATTCAAGCAAGCCGGGCCGAAGAAGGCTGAAATGCCAGAAACCGGTCCCCGGTAGCTTGTCTCCTTTCTGGTGAAGAATTGGCTTGGTAGTTTAGTCTGCCCTGTTCCCATGATGCACTGGGCCAGGGACAGACTGATTTGCATATAGCCAGGTTCTGAGCTGGGATGGGGCAGTGAGATAAATAACGGTGATGGATCAAGCCCTGATCTTTGGACTGGGTAAGAGTGGTCTGTTTAACTCAGACACTCTGTTCATCACCACCCCCTTTTGTAAATTGTTTTTGGCCACTATAGGTGTGGCAGGGTATACTCAGACATGAGTCCCTTTCTCACTGCTCCATCAGGATTCAAGCAAGCCGGGCCGAAGAAGGCTGAAATGCCAGAAACCGGTCCCCGGTAGCTTGTCTCCTTTCTGGTGAAGAATTGGCTTGGTAGTTTAGTCTGCCCTGTTCCCATGATGCACTGGGCCAGGGACAGACTGATTTGCATATAGCCAGGTTCTGAGCTGGGATGGGGCAGTGAGATAAATAACGGTGATGGATCAAGCCCTGATCTTTGGACTGGGTAAGAGTGGTCTGTTTAACTCAGACACTCTGTTCATCACCACCCCCTTTTGTAAATTGTTTTTGGCCACTATAGGTGTGGCAGGGTATACTCAGACATGAGTCCCTTTCTCACTGCTCCATCAGGATTCAAGCAAGCCGGGCCGAAGAAGGCTGAAATGCCAGAAACCGGTCCCCGGTAGCTTGTCTCCTTTCTGGTGAAGAATTGGCTTGGTAGTTTAGTCTGCCCTGTTCCCATGATGCACTGGGCCAGGGACAGACTGATTTGCATATAGCCAGGTTCTGAGCTGGGATGGGGCAGTGAGATAAATAACGGTGATGGATCAAGCCCTGATCTTTGGACTGGGTAAGAGTGGTCTGTTTAACTCAGACACTCTGTTCATCACCACCCCCTTTTGTAAATTGTTTTTGGCCACTATAGGTGTGGCAGGGTATACTCAGACATGAGTCCCTTTCTCACTGCTCCATCAGGATTCAAGCAAGCCGGGCCGAAGAAGGCTGAAATGCCAGAAACCGGTCCCCGGTAGCTTGTCTCCTTTCTGGTGAAGAATTGGCTTGGTAGTTTAGTCTGCCCTGTTCCCATGATGCACTGGGCCAGGGACAGACTGATTTGCATATAGCCAGGTTCTGAGCTGGGATGGGGCAGTGAGATAAATAACGGTGATGGATCAAGCCCTGATCTTTGGACTGGGTAAGAGTGGTCTGTTTAACTCAGACACTCTGTTCATCACCACCCCCTTTTGTAAATTGTTTTTGGCCACTATAGGTGTGGCAGGGTATACTCAGACATGAGTCCCTTTCTCACTGCTCCATCAGGATTCAAGCAAGCCGGGCCGAAGAAGGCTGAAATGCCAGAAACCGGTCCCCGGTAGCTTGTCTCCTTTCTGGTGAAGAATTGGCTTGGTAGTATAGTCTGCCCTGTTCCCATGATGCACTGGGCCAGGGACAGACTGATTTGCATATAGCCAGGTTCTGAGCTGGGATGGGGCAGTGAGATAAATAACGGTGATGGATCAAGCCCTGATCTTTGGACTGGGTAAGAGTGGTCTGTTTAACTCAGACACTCTGTTCATCACCACCCCCTTTTGTAAATTGTTTTTGGCCACTATAGGTGTGGCAGGGTATACTCAGACATGAGTCCCTTTCTCACTGCTCCATCAGGATTCAAGCAAGCCGGGCCGAAGAAGGCTGAAATGCCAGAAACCGGTCCCCGGTAGCTTGTCTCCTTTCTGGTGAAGAATTGGCTTGGTAGTTTAGTCTGCCCTGTTCCCATGATGCACTGGGCCAGGGACAGACTGATTTGCATATAGCCAGGTTCTGAGCTGGGATGGGGCAGTGAGATAAATAACGGTGATGGATCAAGCCCTGATCTTTGGACTGGGTAAGAGTGGTCTGTTTAACTCAGACACTCTGTTCATCACCACCCCCTTTTGTAAATTGTTTTTGGCCACTATAGGTGTGGCAGGGTATACTCAGACATGAGTCCCTTTCTCACTGCTCCATCAGGATTCAAGCAAGCCGGGCCGAAGAAGGCTGAAATGCCAGAAACCGGTCCCCGGTAGCTTGTCTCCTTTCTGGTGAAGAATTGGCTTGGTAGTTTAGTCTGCCCTGTTCCCATGATGCACTGGGCCAGGGACAGACTGATTTGCATATAGCCAGGTTCTGAGCTGGGATGGGGCAGTGAGATAAATAACGGTGATGGATCAAGCCCTGATCTTTGGACTGGGTAAGAGTGGTCTGTTTAACTCAGACACTCTGTTCATCACCACCCCCTTTTGTAAATTAAGTTTTTTAACACGGCAGTCCAGCCGTGGGGATGCACCACCGCGCGCAAAGCGGACCGGCGGTTGGATGAAATACGAGCTAACAACGGACCTTTGGTATGGCTAAGATGTTTGGCAGTGTGGTACGTTTTCCATAGAAGGCCCACTAATGGCGAAATTAGTATAAAATTTGTCCGAGGAGCAGATTGGATTGTACTAAGAATCATGGCGTAAATCAAAGACTACAGTTCCCATGAGGCATTGCAGTATTGATGCCACACCTGAGGCCAATAAAGACATTGGAGTAATTCAAACAGCAGTCTTCGTGCCTTTCATTTTGTCTGCTGCTCGCTGCCTGTGAACAAGGATGTAAAGTATCTGAAATGCGTAAGGCTTGTTGTGATATTGCCTATGGATTTACCTTCTGCGCTGCTGCCTGGATAAACGAAAGTTTCCATAGGGGAGTGCATCCCAAGTGTGGACACTTGTGGAACGTTAATTTTTGAACACGGCAGTCCAGCCGTGGGGATGCACCACCGCACGCAAAGCGGACCGGCGGTTCGATGAAATACGAGCTAACAACGGACCTTTGGTATGTCTAAGATGTTTGGTAGTGTGGTACGTTTTCCATAGAAGGCCCACTAATGGCGAAATTAGTATAAAATATGTCCGAGGAGCAGATTGGATTGTACTAAGAATCATGGCGTAAATCAAAGACTACAGTTCCCATGAGGCATTGCAGTATTGATGCCACACCTGAGGCCAATAAAGACATTGGAGTAATTCAAACAGCAGTCTTCGTGCCTTTCATTTTGTCTGCTGCTCGCTGCCTGTGAACAAGGATATAAAGTATCTGAAACGCGTAAGGCTTGATGTGATATTGCCTATGGATTTGCCTTCTGCGCTGCTGCCTGGATAAACAAAAGTTGCCATAGAGGAGTGCATCCCAAGTGTGGACACTTGTGGAACGTTAAGTTTTTTAACACGGCAGTCCAGCCGTGGGGATGCACCACCGCGCGCAAAGCGGACCGGCGGTTGGATGAAATACGAGCTAACAACGGACCTTTGGTATGGCTAAGATGTTTGGCAGTGTGGTACATTTTCCATAGAAGGCCCACTAATGGCGAAATTAGTATAAAATATGTCCGAGGAGCAGATTGGATTGTACTAAGAATCATGGCGTAAATCAAAGACTACAGTTCCCATGAGGCATTGCAGTATTGATGCCACACCTGAGGCCAATAAAGACATTGGAGTAATTCAAACAGCAGTCTTCGTGCCTTTCATTTTGTCTGCTGCTCGCTGCCTGTGAACAAGGATGTAAAGTATCTGAAATGCGTAAGGCTTGTTGTGATATTGCCTATGGATTTACCTTCTGCGCTGCTGCCTGGATAAACGAAAGTTTCCATAGGGGAGTGCATCCCAAGTGTGGACACTTGTGGAACGTTAATTTTTGAAAACGGCAGTCCAGCCGTGGGGATGCACCACCGCACGCAAAGCGGACCGGCGGTTCAATGAAATACGAGCTAACAACGGACCTTTGGTATGGCTAAGATGTTTGGCAGTGTGGTATGTTTTCCATAGAAGGCCCACTAATGGCAAAATTAGTATAAAATATGTCCGAGGAGCAGACTGGATTGTATATATATATATATATGACTTTGTGGAAATTAATCCATATTTGTTCTAAAACATAAACCCACAAATCAAAGACGTAAAGACGTAAATAAAACAAATATTAAAGTCTTAATTGACGAAAATCAAATTTTTTCAAATACACAAAAAGCACTCCATGCCCATAAATACATCAAGGAAGCAGTTACTCATTAAAACATCAATTGCAAGAGGGCAAGACAGTGCACCGTATTTTAAAAACAATAGTCTTATAAATTTACATCACGATAAAATAAGAGGTCAGTCAATTAGTACATGAATAGTGTCAACCAAAATGAGTGAATCCTCCAAAAACAAAAAATCTTTTGAACTAATCACTTGCAACAAGAATTGAAATGTTCCCAAAGCATAATTAGAAATGAATGTATTCCATCAGAAATGTTTCACAGTAAATTGCTTTATTTTTTCTTTTGTAGAAAGGATGCCTTTTAACATGTATTATTCCAACATCACAGATTGATCTTGAGTTATCGACATGAATCACACGTTGTCCATAATAAAAGATTGACTTCAAAGTTGCCTTGAATTAATAGGAAGTGTTTTTGGTTCTACCTGCACATGAGTGGCAAGTTTTCCTCCAAAATTGTATACAAAGACTCCAAAAAGGGTATTAACCGGTGGACCAGGAGTGTGTTCGGCCTTTAAATATATTCACAATTAAAATATGAATATTAGTGCATTTCCTTTTAAAGTGCATATACATTATCCCTTATTTAGTCCTATTTTTTCAGCCAGAAAGGGAATAGCCATGAAAGGATTAAGGCCTTTTCTAATTTTTCCAAGGTCTATACAAATTCAGAGATCCTGCAAGTGACAGAGATATGGGTATATATCCAGGCTTCCCATTGAAGACAATGTCATTTGGACTAAAGATTTCTGAGATTGTTTCTCCTTATCTTTCTGATAAAACAGAATCCAAGCAGATTCCTGAAATGTGTTACGTGAGAAGGAGTCCCAACTGGCAAAAACATCTGCAGATAAGATATGATCTTTACGTTTTTGCAAATTTCTCTTGAGAACCCATTTTAGCTCACTCCATTTGACATCAATCCAGTATACCTGTGCTATTCTTTCTGTACTATGCAGCCAAGTATTAGGTTATTTTTGATATATATATGCCGAAGAGATCAACTTTACTTCACATCTAAGACTCTGTATCATAGACCCCTTTGAGAGAGTTAAAACTCATTTTATAAATGCATATCGCAAAGGTTCTAAAATATCCTATTTATCTAAACATAGCATTTCAAAACCGTACAAAGCTAAAGGAGAAATCTTGTGCAAAAATGACTTTAAAAGTGGTGAAAATGACAGATTCCCCTCTATCACATGTCACCAGGGAGCCCACCTGTAACAATGCTCTCAATCTTATATCCTGCAAATGTTCATTTTAATTCAGTTCAGTTCAGTTCTTTATTTATTTCGATGGTTAAAAACCATAATAAAAATGCATATTATTACATAACTAAATAAAAACATACTGAACATCAGAATTAAAAAACGAGTTTAAAAAAGAATTTTGTTGGTAATATATACAAACTTTAGGCATGAAAGGGAGCAACAAATTTCATTTCATCTCATTTCATCCACCATCAACCCCCCCATTCATTTTAATTCAGCTTGGCTTTAAAGGACAACCCCAAATATTTATAGGATGAGACTTCTTCTATTTTCATAATGTTAATATACCATGTGAAATTGGGTACTTTGTTTCCCCCAAAAATAGGAACTTTAAGCCATATGTATCAAGCTCCCCTTTTGCAATTCTCAATTTGCGATTTTTCACGAATCGCAATTTGAGAATCGCAAAAAGGTCTGCATGTAAAAAATTGCAAAAAAATTGTGATTCTGTAAAAATCGCTATTTTCATTGCGACACCCCAAATTTTGCGAATTTCGCAAATCTGTAAATCGGAAACTCAGGTGCAGCTTGATGACATCTCAACCTGGAAGTGTGACTACCCATGCTGCACCTGAGTTTCTGAAGCACAGTCAGAGAGAAGGAGTGATGGAGTGGTGGAGAGGGAACTCTGCAGTGCTGCAAACAATAGAATACAAAGGAGACATGGCCAGCCAGGACACACAGCAGCAGCAGCAGGGGGAAACACAGAGGAAAAGGAAGCAAAAGTTATCTGAAGCGGAGTTGGAGGTCCTGATACAAGAAATGGTGCTAAGCCATGAGCACCTATTTGGGAAGAAATCACTCCGGGTGCCTTAGACACGCAAGCAGCGTATATGGTCTGAAATCCAGCGCAAAAAAGTGAACGCTGTTGGTGTCACACACAGTAGTGTGGGAGATTTAAGAAAGCGCTGGTATGACATGCGCCAGCGCTACAAGGATAAGGTCGCTGCCAGGTTGGAGCAGGCCAGGAAGACTGGAGGAGGGACCTCCACTGCCACTGACTCCACACCTCTAGAGGAACTGCTCGAGGGGACCCTGCTTCCAGAAAGTGTAATGGGCGTGGCCGACCTTGACAGCTGCGACCCCCCCGGTACCAGGACAAGCTAAGAAGCATGCCATCACACCCCTGATACCCCCCAACTTCCCCCACACACCCAGCAGCGACCCAGGGGCAGGACAAAACTAGATGTCCAGTGCAGGTACACAAGCACACACAGCAATGCATTATGGGAGATGTAGTCACATGCACATTACAGTGGTGCATTTAAACCCAGACAGTCCCCAATAGCATGTGCACAGCAGGAAAGGCAAATACAAGACACATGTAATCCCAAACAGTGATATTTAATACATGACAAGTGCAAGTCAGAACAGTAAATTAATGTGTACTTTTACGTCCACAGCACCATCTGGAACACAGGCAACAGGCAGCGGTAGACAGGACGATTCCCCTAACACACAAGCAGCAGGGCAAGAGGAGGAAGCAGAGGAGGAGGACATCCCAGTAAACCCTCCAAAGCGCCGCAGGAGGAATGTAGTTCCACCACTTCCCCATTGAACGACGAGGGCCAGGACACCAATGGCGATGTCCAACCTGTGCCAACACAGCCAGAGCCACAACACCGTGCATGTGCTGATCTGATACCAACTGTTCCAACCAGGCTCAGGTCCCGTGCATCCAGCAGTGCTGCAGAGCCAGGAGATGACACAGTTTTCGGCGGACTGGAGATGCACATGTTGCAAGTACAGCGCCTGCAGGCCAAGAACATTAAATTATTACAGAGGAAAGTCAGGGTAGGCTTCAGGGGCATGACGGGTGCCCTGGAGGCACTCTGTGCGGAACTTAAGGCAGGGAGATGCAGCGCCTAGATCTGTACACACGCGCAGTGAACCCCTCTCCTCGGCTACAAATGTGCTTACAAAGTGCAGCATCTGTATGCAGCGTGAGGTGGCACACAACAGCCAGGACGTTGCAGGGGCCCTGGTACAAGTCACATCTGCTGTTGATGAGCTACGGGCAGCTCACACTACTGGGCCAGGAGTCCTAACACCCACAGATGAGGACGCAGAATCAGGAAGGAGCATCATCACCCTCCTGCCTCCCATGGATAGGCACCGTAGTGGGCGTACCAGTAGGCATAGTGGGCCAAGTGAGGAAGGTACTGTGCAACCCCAAACAGGGGCTTCGTCCCAACAGTACCGCATTTGAGGTGCACTAAATAGGACCACTGGATGGGTGCAGCTACACACATTACATGGACACTTGCTCCTGATGAAACAATTGCACTGTAACAGTAACATGTGCTGGACATTGGGAGACACATTGTCTGTCACTCAGGCTGTGTGCCGTAATCTATCCTGATGTTAAGGAAATAAAACACAGTCTCACAATTGATATCTAGCATTGCGTCATATTTTCTTACCTAGAAATAGTTGCGTGTAATCTCATCTCGCCACTGGCGCCCAGCAGCTGCACCAACTACACCGGCTGGCATGCGTCCAGGAGCTGGCCCCTCCACATCTGATGAATCTGATTAACTGAGCTCCACCAGTGTTCCTTTCCTGGTGGCGATGTTGTGCAGCATGGCACATGCTACCACTATCTTGCAACAGGCCTGAGGGCTGTATTGTAGTGCCCCTCCACTCTTATGAAGGCGTCTGAATCTGCTCTTGAGTATTCCGAAGGTCTGCTCAATGGTGCCTCTGGCTGCTATGTGGGCACTGTTGTACCGCCCCTCCCCTGCGTTGGGTGGATTCAGGTAGGGAGTCAATATGAACTCACAGACCACATACGCACTGTCACCTCTGTGGTGGGAGGAATATGATTAAACACTGTCCTGCACATGCTATCCTTAACTAGTGTGGCCTCTGTACAAATGCATTTACCTAGCAGATATCCCTCACCAAACTCCCCACTTGTGAGTCGACGGTGTAACCCACTGTGGCGGAAAATTAAATCGTTGTTCGTGCTGCTGTGTATTTTGTGAAAATGTCAGTGATGAAGTGTTTTGCATCACACACCACCTGTATGTTCAGGGAATGGTAGGATTTGTGATTCATGAGCACGTACTCATTCTGAGAGGGGGGATATTGCGACATGTGTCTCATCTATGCATCCATTGATGTGGGGAAATTGGGCTATTTGATAGAACTCCTGCTTGGTCTGGTCAAGTGCCAGTGGGGTGCTTGGGAAGTGAATGTGGTGATGCAGCCTCTGTACCATGGCATCAAGGACCACGTGGAAAAAGTGTGACAGTGCACTCTGTGACACCCCTCTTGCTGAGGCAATCACCCCCTGGAAACTACCTGATGCCAAGAGGTGCAGAGAGCACAGGACCTTGATTTAGGTGGGGATGGAGTGTGTCCTGTGTGTGAGGTGTTCAAGAAAGGGTTTGAGTTCCTCAATTCAATCAAGGATGCTCTCTTCATCCTGCCTGTAGTGTGTATGGGTGTCCTCTTCAGTCCGCTGGAACAGGGTAATGCGCACACAGAATATCCTCTCCTGGCGTCTCCTCCTCCGCTTAATTTGCAATATCTCGTTTGCGAATTTCACAAACTGAGAAAATCACAAACTAAGAAATTGCTTGGGAATTCGCAGAATTCTGGTTCTCGCAACATAAGGAATCGCTATATTTGTGATTTCTTATTTTGTGAATCGCAGCATTTGCGACTAAAAAGTAAGTTGATACATATGGCCCTATGTCTTATCCAAATTAGTTTTCAAGTGCTTGTTTAAACAATATTCTGTCAGTGCATCCAGTTATTTCTGAAGATTTCTTGAGTATAATCTATAATGATAAGGTCATCCAAGTACATCAAAGAGGGACTATGAATTGCTCTCATTTTTGGGGTGAAAGAGTTTGTTTCACTCAGATATATGGAGAGCTTGGCTACAAAAGACAAACAAGAATCAGGCTAACACACAGTATTTTGAAGGCCATTGTTGATTGTTTTTAATTAGTCTACAGACCCATCCATTTCCACCTGTGTTCATTTTGTGTTGTGCAATGCCTAAATCAGTGACGAATGGTCCCTTGAGTCCTTCCAAAAGTGGAGCTTATCCCATAAATTTCCATTGTCTACCATATCAAAGGACATGCAGAAGTCAACAGTACAACCGCTCAATCTCTGATTTATTTCTATGGATTTTTTCATTAAGGCCTACAATGCAAAACAATGAGCTGTGGTCAAATGCCCTGAATGAAAGCCACATTTTCTCTAAAGGTAGGAGTTTTTTTTTCTAAGACCCATATTTTGTCTCTCACATCCAAAAGACTGATTAGTCAATAATGTGCTGTTATTCTGCCATCAACTTTCTTCAGTACGGGTTTCACCACAGAGTCCCTCCAGGACTCCTAGATAAGTCCAGTTTCAGCTATCCATTGATACAGGTAGATAAGATTCTCTGCTTACCAATCAATATTTGTTTTTAAGAGTCTATTATCCGTTCCTGCAGCTCTACTTCATTTGAATACAGCTATAATATTTTTGATCTGCTTTAGAAAATAACTCTAAAGGCTCTGGTTTGTCTATATAGATATATCTCAGATTATTTGCAGAGGGTAGGCCATTTTATTAAAAATTTTTACCCAGTCTTCTTCAGCAATCATAAAAGTGGAGGACACAAAAGTGTGTGTCTTCCAAATTGTTCACCAAACCCCAGAATTTTCTCTGATTCCACAGCCTGTATGATTTCTAACCTTTCACTCTATTTTTTTCTCATACAAGTATATTTTTGATATTTAAGAATGTCTTATATTGCCTTTGCAACAATGTAACTAGCGACTGCCTCCTCCGATTGGCATGTCCTGTAAAGAGACTGCAATTTCCTTTGCTCTTTACACTCATCATCAACCTATCCTCCTGTATATCTGGTTACATTATTGTTCCTCGTGTTAACCACTAATATTAGAAAGATATGGAAGTATCTAAGAATGTGGTCCATGCTTAGATACCAACCACTTTATTTTATTAGGGACAATTTTTAAATTGGTACCAGGTGAAAATATAATTTGGAACTCACTGAATTTGTTCAACTGTTTTGGGCCCAGTAAGGTAATTAATCTATGGGGAAAGTCCATGGCTGGAGGTAATACTTTTTCCAGTTAAAACTGCTTTCCTTAATGTTAATACCCCCTATAAGACCCAGGGGTCCCTCTCTTCATAATGTATTATCCTAAAATACTCAAAAACCTAAACTTATCACAGGGCAACAAAAATATAAGCAGATGGATATAGCTTTGAGCCAAACCTGAAAGTAGAACATGCCGGGTTGCCAAAGTAGAGTGACCATTCAAATGTATTAAGCTGTTCTTGCTCAGCCAGTCCCCAATAACATTTGAGCCACACCAGATTGTCCCAGATGGTAAGTGCACCTTAGGGATAATATACATCTCCAAAATATCATACAATAGATCATATATCCTAGTATAATATATTTTGGTATTAAAATCACCTGCTATGACCACAACACTCTTACTAATTTCTTAGGAGATCAATAAAAACTTTTGATTCAGGACTTTCCAATATAATCAGACAAACGGGCCTTAATCTCTTCTACACTTAAACATTTACTAAAAATAACATTTCCTATTGTTTTTGTTCTATCAAAATTTCAAAAACTGAAATGTGTGCCCACATACTTATACTTTATATCTTCCTTATGGCACTCACAATTCTAGTGGAGACCAATGTTAAAAGACCCCACTAAATCTGCCCTTGCTTATCCTGCTATACCTATTGATTTAGCAAAAACAAGGGGGACCCAATAAGTACCTAAGGACCTTGGGCAATCAACTATTAAGGAGAACAATGGTCCATAGGATTAAGTTTTTCACAAAACAAATGAAAATATAGACTCCAATCAGTACTATATTAGCCAGTTTTTTCAGTGCCCAGCCGGGCCTGAAATTTTATTTCAAGTATAAACAAAATTAAAAGACCATCAGAGAGGTCTAATGCGAAAGCTGATAGGGTACAAGCCTGTACCTATCCAAAGTACACTCGAAAAGAGTTCGAGGGTGAGAAGGTAAGCAAAGAAAAGAGGGTAAAGAATATCAGGCAAAAAGAACATGGGAGCCAATTGTCCCTTGCATCATTAGCATATTCGCAAGGCAAGTTCAGACAAACAGTCCCTGTAACAGTATTAACACAATGGGAAAGTTACAGAACTGAAAAAGTGTCAACGGCGTTTCGATCCCTGGCTCCTAGTGAACTGGGATCATCATCAGGACTTTAACAATATATTGCCTGTATGTGCTTTTTAAAGAACCTGTTAGAAATGGAAATTTGCAAGAATGGGAGAAAAAGAGAAAGGAAATTCTGTTTAAATACAGCACTTGTTTCAGGTACAATGCAGTACAATGCAGTAGTATTGAGATCTTTTAATACCAACTTCTCAAAGGTAATTATCTCGGGTGGGATCCTACCTGAAGTGGGCGAAAAGGTAGAGGGTGGCCGGAAGGGAGTTAAAGCTTTACTTTCTTGACTGGGATGTAGTTGAAAGAATGCCTTGAGCCGAATCCGTCTAAAAAACCTCATTAGTTCGGTTTGCAGTTCCAAATAGTTGGGAGGGGTTGTAGGCACAAAGGTGAGTCCTTTTTTGAGAAGGGAAACTTCATCCTCCCCTAAGGAGTGATTAGAGATGTTAAAAATTGGGATTGTTTCTGTGTGTGCGGAAGGAGAATCTACCACTGATAGAAATTGTTCCTCGTCCGCCGTTCCCCCGGTGGGTTGACGTAGTCACCATAGCTCTAATCACGAGATGAAACTTTAGCCACAGACCAAAAAGCGTGACAAATCGTTTTTTAAGTTTACCCGTTTGCATGGTCGTAATAACATGAACTTCACATGACTCATCACCACTGCTCCACTCTTGGAAACGACACTTTTAGCCACAACCACAACAGCGTCGAAAGGCTCACGGTGTAATAAATCGAGTCGGTTTTAGCTTAAATCCTTTCTGCACCCTCTCGGAAAGCATGAGATTGAAACACTGGAATACTTGAGAATGAAGTCAACATGAACACCTTGGCATGACACAAATGAATACTATGTGCATTGTACCTGAAACAAGTGCTGTATTTAAACAGAATTTCCTTTCTCTTTTTCTCCCATTCTTGCAAATTTCCATTTCTAACAGGTTCTTTAAAAAGCACATACAGGCAATATATTGTTAAAGTCCTGATGATGATCCCAGTTCACTAGGAGCCAGGGATCGAAACGCCGTCGACACTTTTTCAGTTCTGTAACTTTCCCATTGTGTTAATACTGTTACAGGAACTGTTTGTCTGAACTTGCCTTGCGAATATGCTAATGATGCAAGGGACAATTGGCTCCCATGTTCTTTTTGCCTGATATTCTTTGCCCTCTTTTCTTTGCTTACCTTCTCACCCTCGAACTCTTTTCGAGTGTACTTTGGATAGGTACAGGCTTGTACCCTATCAGCTTTCGCATTAGACCTCACTGATGGTCTTTTAATTTTGTTTATACTTGAAATAAAATTTCAGGCCCGGCTGGGCACTGAAAAAACTGGCTAATATAGTACTGATTGGAGTCTATATTTTCATTTGTTTTGTGAAAAACTTAATCCGATGGACCATTGTTCTCCTTAATAGCTATACCTATTGACACACATCTCTTTACATTGCTCTTGGAGCTAACGGGCACATGCATCAACGTTTGAAATTGCGATTCCTTATTTGCGATTTTTAAGAAATCACAAATAAAGAATCGCAATTTCCAATGCATCATTTTTTTCGCAATTTTTTTGCGATTCGCTAAAAATCGCTATTTTTACCGAATCGCAAGTTTTTTTGCGAATTCTTATTTGCGAATTTGCAAATTGCAAAAAAGCACACATGATGAATATGATTGTGTTAACAGCCAGGAAGCCAGGAGAGTAATTACACACAGCTGATCTCTGGTTTGAGGTGGAGGTTTGGCAGTTAGTTTTTGGAGCTTTGCCTGGAGGAAGTGCTGCAGTCTGGGTGTCTGAATCCTTTGGAGAAATGGCTAATGAAAATGCAGTTGAAGAGGGGCAAGCCAGGAAAATAAAAATTAAATTCAGAGACCAGGAGCTGGAAATACTTATTAAGGAGTTCACTGAGAGGCAGGTACAACTTTTTGGCAAACAATCTTTGAAGGTTCCTGAAGCAGTGAAAAGGAATCTCTGGCTTGCTATCCAAGCAAAGGTGAATGCTGTGGGTGTTGCACATCATGACCTAAATAACTTACAAAAACGCTAGTATGACCTGCGCAGTCGTGCTAAAGAGAGGATTGCAACCAGGATTAAAACAGCAAAAAGAACTGGTGGGGGCCCCCCCAGGGATAGCCCCAATACCCCCTTGGAAGACATGGTGGAAGGCACACTTTTAACTGCGGCTGTTGTTGGAGTGATTGACATTGATACGTCAGAGCTTCCTACCCCTTCTGACGGTAAGTTTACTTGTCTTTTTTATTTTAAATATGCAATGAGAGTGCATGAGGGCTGTCAATGTTGTTGTACCTGCTGAAATATCATTTAAGTATTGTAGTAGTTCATTTTCGTTTTTCAAATCTGGATATTAACAGTTGTAAGTCAGAAAGCAGTGCATCATGGGAGATGTAGTTTAGTCATAAAATAAATATTACATAACAAAGCAAGTGACTTTAAATGAATGATAGTCATTAATGAGACCAAAGTAGACAGGCAACATGTGAATTTATTTTAGCAAAACCTTTTGTAGAAGCATTTTACAACAGTGCAAACTTTAAAGTAACATACTGTTTGCACTTTCTTAATCATAGAAACACTTCAAGAAATTATAGAACATGATTTGAGAGATTACAACAATCAAGAAGGACAAGACATAGAAGAGGCAAATGTTGCAACAACATCAACATCCCTTTTCCAAGAAGGAAAAGACACAGAGTGCGCCAACTGCAGCAGTCTGATACAGAAGAAGATTAAAATCAAAAAATGTAAATGTCTCTGAAATGCAGACTGTTCAAACTCCAGCAACCACTAACACAAGGCAGAGTAGGCAAAGGAGATTTCAGCAGTTTTATAGGCACCGGTCACAACCATCCGATAGTGGCATAGCTGTAGAGGGTACCAGCACCAGCAGTGTTGTGGAAGATAAAATCCTCAAAGTTCAGCGCCTAGAAGGCAAAGACATTAGAATTATGAAGGGAAAACTTGGACATATCAGTAAAGAATTACAAATGTCATTGAGAAAGGGCATAAAACAACCTCAGAAAAGCTAGACCGCATTGCAACGTCTTTTGAGACACTGTGCACAGTGGTACAGACCCAGCAAGTGAGAAGTGGTAAAAGGCACCTTGGAGCAATGACCTGCATGCAGGGTCATACCAGGAGAATGTTTCGCCTTTCAAACTCTACTGCTCAACTCTGCAAGCAGACAGTTTCCATGCAATTGGATATGAAGCAAATTTGTGTAGAGATTGCCAGGGGAGTGGGTACACTCCATGATGCTGCTGATAAAATACATAGAGATGCTGCACCTGTTAACCAGCCACAAATGGGGGGGTAGTGAAGTTGGCAGTAGTGTCAGTGGCATACTTGACCATGGCTTACCGGGGGCACGCCGTTGCAACAGGAAACAAAATAATTCCAGCAACATGTCCATGGGCAATTTGATTAATACGGGGAAGGCATTAGGTGTGCGTGGACGTAAGAAATAATATGTTTTCTGTGATGTTACATGTTTGTTAAAAATGTGCCCAAAACATTTAATTATCATTAAATTCATTGCTAAAATGAAGGCACAATCATTTACAACTTTATCAAAAAGCATTTAGATTTCATGAAGAAAATGCATACATTTTACTTTATGAAATAAATAATTTCCAGTCATGCACCAGATTGTCTTGTGTGATTCTTACCTTTTTCAGAAATAATGTTGTGTTATCTCTGCCTTTCTCCTTCTTCACTCTGCTGCTTCTGGTTTATGTATTCTTGGTTGGGGTTGTTGAGGCTGATTGTCATTTTGAGGTAGTACATCTTCCACATCCAGTTCTATGTTGTTCAACATTGCACATGCAGCTAAAATTTTGCAGCAAATTTCTGGACGGTATTGCTCCACCAGTCTTATGTAGTATGCGAAAACGAGATTTCATCCCACCAAAGGTTCTCTCTATCACATTGCGGGTTGTTATGTGAGCATGGTTATACTGCTGCTCTTTTCCTGGTTGCTGGATTGAGATATGGATGTATGATGTTACAACGCGTTATTTTACAACGCAGACCGTTACATCGCAATTTTTACAACGCAGGATCCATTACAATGCATGCCTTTACAACGCATGTCATTACATAGCAGATACTATTACAACGCATGCCATTACAACGTAAGTATAGGTAAGTATATCTTTTAAAAAAAATGTAATTAAGTTAATTTTATTAATTTAATTTAATTAATTTAATTTTATTAATTTTAAAAAAGTAATCAATTTAATTTAATTTAATTATTGTAATTTAATTAATATTAAAATTGTAATTAATGTAATTTATTTAATTTAATTAATGTAATTTAATTAATTTATCAATTGTAAATAATATAATTTAATTTAATATAATTAATTTAATTTTAATAATTTTATAATAATAATTAATTTAATTTAATTTAATTAATGTAATTTAATTAATTTATAAATTGTAAATAATATAATTTAATTTAATTAATTTAATTAGTTTAAAAAATGTAATTAATTTAATTTAACTTAATTAATGTAATTTAATTAATTTATTAATTGTAGATAATATAATTAATTTATTTAATTTAATTTAATTAATTTAATTTATTAAAAGTCGTGTTTTTAAAAAAAGTGAACCCTAAAAATACCCCTGTACCCCAAAAACCAAACCCAGCCCTAAAACCTAAAAATACCCCTGTACCCCAAAAACCAAACCCAGCCCTAAAACCTAAAAATACCCCTGTACCCCAAAAACCAAACCTAGCCCTAAAACCTAAAAATACCCCTGTACCCCAAAAACCAAACCCAGCCCTAAAACCTAAAAATACCCCTGTACCCCAAAAACCAAACTCAGCCCTAAAACCTAAAAATACCCCTGTACCCCAAAAACCAAACTCAGCCCTAAAACCTAAAAATACCCCTGTACCCCAAAAACTAAAACCCAGCACTAAAACCTAAAAATACCCCTGTACCCCAAAACCCAAACCCAACCCTAAAACCTAAAAATACCCCAACACACCAAAACATATACCTCAGTACCCCAAAACATATACTCCTATACTCATACTTATTTTTAAAATTACTTAAATAAATATATTTGATTTATAATATTAAAAAACATAACTAAATATATTTATATATATTTAATATTAATTAAATTAAATAAATAATATTAAATAACATTTAAAAAATTATATACTTACCTATACTTACGTTGTAATGGCATGCGTTGTAATAGCATCTGCTATGTAATGTCATGCGTTGTAAAGGCATGCGATGTAAAGGATCCAGCGTTGTAAAAGTTGCGTTGTAATAGAAGTCCGTTGTAAAAGTTGCGTTGTAACGGTGCAATACCCTGAGATATGGTGTTAATGTATAAGACCTCACTGCCTAGGCACTATCACCTAGAAAAAATGATAATGACAGATAAAATGCACAAATGACATGTGTCTACATTAAAGATGGATGTGTTACAAATTAAATATTTAAAATTTACCAAGGAAATCTCCATCTCCAAATTCGCCAGCAAGCAGTCGTGCGTGGATGGCACTGTGTCTAAAAATGAGTTATGGGCACTTCCAGGGTAACTTGCCACTAAGTCTGTGATGATAGTTTTAGAATTTCAAATTGCTTGAATGTTAAGAGAATGGAAGCATTTCCTGTTGCGAAAAATGTACTCATTTTCAGAGGGTGGGCAAATGGGAATATGTGTGCCAACTACACAGCCAATGACATGTGGGAAATGAGCCATGTTATAGAAATCTAACTTGGTTTTCACCAAATCCTGCTGTGTACTAGGAAACTTTATATGATGCCTTATCCTTTGCAACATTGCATTTAGAAAGGCATTAAAAAATCTGGAAAGTGAACTCTGGGAGACACAACCAGCAATGGCTATTACACCCTGAAATGACCCAGAAGCAAGGAGGTGCAGTGAAAACAATAGCTGAACATGGGTTGGTATAGATTGTGTCCTGCGTGTTTGCCTCTGCAAGATTGGGTCCAATTCTTCAAATAAATCTAAAATTAAGTGAGCATTGAGCCTATACCTATCATAGATGTCTGCTTCAGTCTGCCCTAGTAAGGTAATGCACACTCTGAATATTCTCTCTCATATCAACCTTCTCCTCCATCCTGCAGCTGCTCTCAACCTCTGCCTATGTGCCAAAAAGAAAAGTGCTGACATTCTGAAAAACTGTTGGATGCTTTCTGAGGCCCCTTATATGCAGTCCTGATGAATGTCACCTGTTGTGAACAAAGTTAGTAAAATTACCACCAGGTTTGACTTCTTCTAATTTTAAGAATTCCAATTTGCGACTTCCTAAACAATCGCAAATTGCGAATTTTCATGCATAGTATTTTTTCGCAAAAAAATGCGATTCGCAAATTTAGCGATTTATTTTAGAAATCACAAAGGCTTTTGCGATTCCTAAAATTGCGAAAAAGCACTTCAAATTTGATGCATACAAAAACAAGAAATTGCATTCGCTGCGCTGCGAGGCCCCAGGGCGGTTATGCGCTATACAAATGCAATTTTTCATTTCATTTCATTTCATTTCATTCGCAAACAACCGAATTTTGCGATTCGCACCGTTTGCGAATGCAATTCACTTGATGCATGTGGGCACTAGTCTCTTGCGGAAGGAACATCTGGAAGTCTTATAAAAGATGTTGTAATTACTTGGCCTTAAGCACTATTTATGACCATGTATATTGCAAATGTAGAATTTTATGCTCCTTGAGAATCCAGTATCCCATGCACGAGAACCCGGTCATGTAGTGTCTTCTGTGTTAGAGATGATAGGACCCTTTCGGTTCCTGATGGACTCTGTAGAAGAGTGACACAAGTGGGTAGGGTGGCAGAATTCATGAAGTAGAATATTGAGGTAAAGGTTACATACTGAGTAATAAAGACATGTAATACCAGGCTCCACTTGTGATGTGATACTTTGTATGTACTTTGTATGTACCAAGGCTGGGAAGGACACTACAACTAGCGAAGAGTTAGGGGTTTACATAAGCCCCCCAACCCAAAGAACCAAGAGTGCCCTTCCGGAGGGCTTGTCATGATCCAGCAAACTGCTATTGTGTGTCATGTGTGAGTCCGTTGAGGTGAAAATCGTTTATTGGCGTATGTGGAGTCAAAGCACCACTTCAGCCAGTGCAACAGCTTTGAAGGTAGTAAAGGCCTTACAGAAAGTTTGTTTGTCGTCGGCTAGAAATTTGCTAGTAAAGTCGAGACGAGAGGTACTACACCACCACATGGCCCCATGCTTCATCATGGGGCCAGAAATGTGTAGAGGTATAGGTTGAGAGTGAATCTAAAATAGGGTTGGGAGTACCAGCGACAGCATATTTTAATCAATAGTTCTCCAACTCTAACAAAATACAAGCAATAGGGCCCTCGACTAAGCTTATGTCTTAGATTAAGCACACTTATTGATGAAAGATCAACATGTTTCTCGCTCAATGTATAATCTACAGGTGATTCACCAGGACCAAAACAGTGAAGACTATCTACAACTTAGAATTGGTGACGTGGGAGTGGGTAGGGCGTGAGAGTATGTGGTACTGGTATGCTTTACATTAGGAACTGCACGTATGCAACCTACAGGGTACTGCTGATGCCTGGTTAGTCCAAAACATTGGGTAGTTCCAGTACTAGCGGATATACTAATAGGTAGTTGCTTGGTTGATGTGAGTATGCTTCTATGTCACCATTTCTAAGTTGTAGATAGTCTTCATTCACTGTTTTGGTCCTGACGGATCGCCTGTACATTATACATTGAGCGAGAAACATGTTGACCTTTCACTAATAAGTACGCCTAATCTAAGACATATGCTCCCTATAGTACGGGCACTTTAGCTGGGATCTTTTTCCAACAGCTGTATGGTGAAGTGGGGGTGAGGGGCCAGAAATGTGTAGATGTATAGGTTGAGAGTGAACCTAAAATAGGGTTGGGAGTACCAGCGACAGCAAATTTTAATCAATAGGTCTCCAACTCTAAGTAAAAACAAGCAATAAGGCGCTCGACTAAGCTTTTGTCTTAGATTAAGGGCACTTATTAGTGAAAGGTCAACTGTTTCTCGCTCAATGTATAATCTACAGGTGATTTATCAGGACCAAAACAGTGAAGACTATCTACAACTTAGAATTGGTGATGTGGGAGTCGGTAGGTCGTGAGACTACATGATACTGACATGCTTTACATGAGGAACTCCTCGAGTACAACCTACCGGGTACTGCTGGTGCCTGGTTAGTCCACAACATTGGGAAGTTCCAGTACTAACGGGTACACTAATAGGTAGTTGCTTGGTTGATGTGAGTATGCTTCTATGTCACCATTTCTAAGTTGTAAATAGTCTTCACTGTTTTGGTCCTGACAGATCGCCTGTAGAATACACATTGAGCGAGAAACATGTTGACCTTTCACCAATAAGTACGCCTAATCTAAGACATAGGCTTAGTTGAGCGCCTTATTGCTTGTTTTTACTTAGGGTAGGAGACCTATTGATTAAAATTTGCTGTTGCTGGAACTTCCAACCCTATTTTAGCTTCACTCTCAACCTATACATCTACACATTTCTGGCCCCTTACCCCCCCTTTCTCCATATGGCTGTTGGAAAAAGATCTCCGCTAAAGTGCCCCTACTATACGGAGCCCATTGGGTATCACGCCGCTGACCTGACGAGGAGCAGCCCAGTGATGAAGCATGACACCCAACTGGGTGGGTGAGGGCATTATAATCCAATTTTTGGATTCCCACTTTGAACCTTTCTGGTCTGGTTGGTATAGATTCCCTTCATTCTGGCTTGCATTCCTGAAGAACAGAATAACCTTCTTTTGTAGATTTGCTCTGGGGCACTTATATTGGACCTCCCCCAAAAAGCCCCCCAGTCCCTTCTTTGCGGAAAGTAATTCACAGTTGGCACTGACAACAAAGCATTGCTCACCATTTTCTTTCCATCTTTATTTCGACATAAAATGTCATAAAAGAAATCATAATACAATAGCAGCAGGAATCATTAAAAATTCTCTAATAAAAAACAGTCACATTCCCATAAAATTAATATTCATAAAAACATTTTCTACAAATATACCGAAGATCAACTGAGGGTCCCCCTCCTCATTATACCTTAGTGGGCCTTGGACTAACCAGCGATACACTGGGGCTTATTTTACCACATAATTTATTCTGATGTTCCACATAGCAAATAAGAATTTACTTACAGCAAAGACAATTAATGGGAATAGGTCAGTTTTTAGTATTCGATAGGAGTGGAATCATTGCCTAATCCCCAAGTTTCTGCATATAGGAACAATCCACTTCCTCCTAGGCTTCCGATAGGAAGGACAGAAGAACATTACATGAATATCATTCTCCAGTTCCTCTGTACATGCTGGGCAATTTTTAGGAGAAGATGGGCCCCATCTGCAGGTAAGGACTCTGATTGGAAGGGAGTAGTGTCTCCATTGGAGGAACAGCTTCCTAAGGCCAGTAGGACTAATATCATCCAGCACAGTCTCCATTTTGTTACTATAAATGTGCTGGACAATGACCCCAGATGGGCATTCGATAGGCGAGCAGACAAATTATAGTCATAATACATATTGCCCAAGTCTTTACGTCTTATGTTTCTGTAAGCCTCTTCCGGGTTAATCCACAGTGAAGGGCAACTTAGTCTCTCAAATTCCTGCCTTATATATTTTAGCCAGGGAAGTTTCCACACTTTTGGGAGTTTTAACAATTCCGAGAGTTCTTCCCTGTAACTAGCAAGTTCGGGGGTTACCCACAGGCGCCTCCAAAAAGTTAAGGGCTTAAGGCCGAGTTCCTCTTTTAGCGCTCTCAATCCCAGATCAAGCCTGAGCGGGAGGAGGGGTGTACTAGCCGGCAAAGATGTCAACTGCCTAAGAAACTTATTTTCCGTGGTGGTAATTGCAGAGGCACAGCTGTGGCCCCACAATTGCCCCCGTAAATTATTGCCTAGCGAGCCTGCATTTTGTATATTTCAAGTGGAGGCCCAATAGGTTTAGTCGTGGCTTTGTTCCATAGTTTGAGAATCCCTCCTGCCTTTTGAGATAGCTTTAACTGGGATTTTGTCTGATGTTGGGCCCAGGTCATGTTTTCATTGAGAGTCAGACCCAGATATTCAAACGTCTGCACTCTTTCCAGGGGGACACCGTCTATATCAGGGTTTGCGCGGGATGTCTTCAGCGGATTAAAAATCATAAATTTCGTTTTGGACGTGTTTATTTCCAGCCCCCGGTCCCGGCAAAAAGAGACAAAGCCATCCAAGACTCGCTGAATACCCATTGGTGTCTTAGCGAGCAACAGAGTATCATCTGGGAACATAATCGCAGAGATCCCTGTACCAGCTAGCCTTGGGGCATCTCTGTTGGGGACTGCATTCAGATGGGGGATGACTCAGTTCACATAGAGGCAGAACAGGGTTGGTGCCAAAACGCAACCCTGCCTAACCCCCCTGCCAACGGAGAAGCTAGATGACAAATTGCCTTCTCTCCCACACCTCACCCTAGCGAAATTATGAGTGTGGAGCCATATTATAATGTCCAGAAGAGGCACTGGCATGCCTAAGTCCTGTAAGACGCTCCAGAGTTTCCTGCATGGAACCAAATCAAAGGCCCCACACAGGTCTACGAAGACAGTGTATAGAGAACCGCCCTCAACCTTAACCGTTTTCCAGAAGAGCATAGCCAATCTGAAAATCTGGTCAATGGTGGATACGCTCTTTCCAAAACCCGCCTGGTACTGGCTTAAGATGTCAGAGTCCTCCATCCAATCCAGGAGGCGGTCCAGGATCAGCCTAGCGAAGAGTTTCTGAGCTACATCTATTAGGCTGATTGGCCTGTAGTTGGCTGGGAGCAGAGGCGACCCCTTCTTAAAAATAGGGACTACCTCTGCTCCCAGCCAAGTACTTGGGATCGCCATACCTCCGAGGATTGCATTAAAAATTATTTGGAGGTAGGGAGCCCAAACCCCGGGTTCATGTTTATAAAGATCTCCCGGTACCTTATCCAGCCCTGGTGCTTTGCCAGCAGGGAGCTTAGATATAGCAACCCGGACCTCATCCAGAGTAAATATAATCTTGGACGAGCCATCGACATGGCTAATCAGCAAATCGCCTGTCGGGCCCTCGGTGCCAGAATTGTCCCCCTTATACAGAGTACTAACGTGTTCTTCCCATACCTCTGCTGCAATATTCGGCATCACTGCCATCTCTGGTTCTACCGAGCATTTAGACACAATGTGCCAAAACTTCTGTGCATCCCTACCCGCTAGGGCTGATGTTAACTCATCCCAGTTCCATTCCCCCACTCAAGCTTTGCGTGATGGATTAGCTGGCGGTATGCTTGCCTCCTGTATTGAATAAGATCCCTGTCGCTATTCTCCTTCAAAGCACCAAGGAGTTTTGCTTTCGCCAATCTGCAAGCTCTGTTATACCAGGATGGCTTCCTACCTACCCCTTTCCAACTAGGACCTGGGGGATTTAGAATATCTGCGAGTCTAATAATTAGTGACTCATTAAGTTCTCCCAGTCTTTCTTGAAAACCAATTGCAGGTTGCTGCTCAATAAGAGCAGCCACCTCAGCCAGTACTGGTATGACCCTGCCATACAGTTCACATATTCCCTCAGGATTATCGACCAGCTTAGCCCATCTTACCCTTCGTCTGTTACTTGCCAGGATAGCCCTGCTAGGTGAACCAGACTGCGCTAATGTGCTACCTTTACACACGCCTGGTAGAGAGAAATCCAAAATCAAGGGGTTATGATCGCTCTCTCCCCTAGCTACAAACCTAAAGTCTAATACTCTATTCCAAGCCCTATACTCTACAAAAATGTAGTCAAGTCGTGCCTCCCTCCCTATCTTGTTAAAGGTGGGCATAGGGGGGCTATCAGATTTTACACGGGCGTTACATGCCCTGATCAAGTGAGCCAACGTCAGGGATGTAATTTGGACGGCCAGAGGGGCCCATGACCTTGCCGCGGGGCCTGCTATGTGCGGAATTTTCCATAGATCGTCTTCCTCCTGATTTACGGCGTCCAACAACCCCTCAAGTGGCTCGAAGTGAGAATTAAGATCACCTCCCACCACAAGCGTAACACCCTCCGGGATCCTAGTCAAGACAGGGGATAGCTCTTCAATGGTTTTTGGTTCGGAAGAGGGACACACGGGTCTAGAATAGACATTGACCACAGCAAGTCTGGGGCCAGTCTGCCACTCCAGGATCACACACTGGACATCCTTGGTTCCTGTATCCAGTGTTCTAGCACTGCAATCCAAGTGGCTAGCAACCCAAATTGTTAAACCCCCTGACGGGTGACCCCTTTCCCCCCATCTGGCAGGGACTGAAAATGAGGCAAATCCCACACGAAGTTGCTCTTCCCTCGCCCATGTTTCCTGGAAGAGACAAATATCATTCAGATCTACGAATGAGCCCCACTCGGGGCAGGGCAGCTTGTTACCCAAGCCCGCTACATTCCAGGAAAGGATTTTTAACAGAGAAGGATCATACAGGGCTTCAGGTGGTTGTATAGGGCATTCCTCATTACTGCTTCTCACCGGGCCAGGGGGTAGTTGCCCTCTAGATGGTTGGCCGCTCCCAGGGATGTCTGTCACTGATCTCAGCTGCACTGTGTGGGGAGCCTCCTTTCTCTCCCCCCGTGTTATCCTCCCGGTGAAGTCAATCAACCTGCTCAAGGGAGCTATACCTATTGGTACATGCGTAATCATCTTATGTGGGTGCATCATAATGGGTGTGCCCGTGCCTTCTGCCATGAGAACTTGGTCCCACCAATGTCCACCCTTCGTCAATCCCTGAATGGAATCGAATGTTTTGTGGGGAGTAGAAAAAGGATAGTGGGAGGGGCTGAATAGTTGTGTTTCCCAAGCTACCCCGCCAGTTGTAAATGTAAGAAACAATCTGTGGGTCTCCGAAGTTCACCAGGATACAGTCGCCCTTGATTTTCTTCGCTGTCTTTCCCACCCAGGCAACCCTTCTGACCATCAGCAGGTTAGCTCTCACATTAGGTGGCAGGGGCCTATGGATGTTCAGCCAATTAATCACTTTGTTTTTTAGGGAATCAAAGGTTTCTAGTGCAGAGTTAGTAAGCTCTGGGACCCCACTTAATATTACCACATGAGATGCTGCCTCTGGGGAAAGATTTACTACATGTTTCCCACTTAAGCTACCTGGGTCCTGGGTAGTGCGGTCACCAGACTTTGCTAGCCTAGTTGGATTTGTTTTAGCTGCCAGGTTAGATTTCCAAGCTAAGGAGGGTGATTGGCTGAGGGAAGGTACTGGCGGTGCCTGGGTAAGAATTGGGGGGTTGGGAAGGGATAAAGATACGCCTGCTGGGGTAGGGATGGTTGCTGTCACGGAAGTTGCCACACCAGCAGAGTTTAACGGAAGGGGACCACCCATATTCATATTCATTGAGGGCAGGCTTTGAGTACTGCCTTTACTCCTCAAATGACCCTCAATACCCTCAGTAACTGTTTCTATTTCCTTTAGCCTAGCCTCAATACAATCGAGTCTGACCATCAGGGGATCTAGAAGTTTCTTCAAAGCTTTAGTGAGGGCATGCATTGACTGTTCCCCTCCAGCACCCGAACCCTCACAAAAGATTAAAGAGGGAGGATGTACTACCAACCGAGTTTGCGTGGGGTCATTTGGATTAGGGTTAGCATTGGAACTTAAAGTTGTAGGACAGTCCACGCTATTATTATTTGGGGGAGATTTAATTTAGCCCTTTTTCCTCCATTAAACTGCCTCCCTCGTTTCCTTTTCGAGACAGCTCCCTCCCGCAACCCCCGAGAGCAAGATACATTTGAGTCACTCTCCTTATCCAAAATCGCTACTGCCTCGGGGATAGAAGCAGATACACTTTCAGGGATAGGCTGAAGCGAGTCTCGGCGTGAAGATGGGGTAGACCTAAGCTCTTGCAAGACAGATTCAATCGTTTGATCTATACTGTCCAAAAGAGCTATGTGGGAATCATCAGCTTCATCAGGTGTTCTAGCAGATGCAATTTGCCCCAAGGAGGATCTTCTGGCGCTTTCGATGCCATCCGAGAGCCTTCTTTCTAACACGGTTAGTTCGTTATTCACCACAGTGTTGGCTCTGATAAGAAAACTGTCCAAAGTACCAGCAACCATGGACGTAGATGCCTTGGCTTTGCTTCCCATCTCCCTTGATGACATTGCCTCGTTATTTTAGTGATACACTATGCAAGGACCTAGAGGAGGGGCCCGGTCCGGTCTTGCCCGTGCTTGAACTGGCTTAAACGGGCCCGCCCTTTGCCCGGGCTTCACCCGGCGCACGCCCGTGCGTGTTCCGCGTGCGCGGAAGTGGGCCTACCTTTGTGTGGGGGAAGAGGGGGGCGGGACGAGTCACAGGTGCTCCTGATGGACTGCACACACTGACCACTGGGACTCGCAGTCCTGCACCCTCCGAGGTGAAATTCAGGAAGTCAATCCCCACTCCGCTTAACCAGGGAACTTCTGGCAGGTCCTTTAATCCTTGTGACTGGAAGCACACACCATGAAACGGCTGCGAGCGGCCCAAAAAAATAGATAAATAAAATGTCCACATCAGATGTAAAGGTTGGCACTGACAACCAAGCATTGCTCACCATTTTCTACACTCCTAAAGCCAAGAAGCCCCCTTACATTGAGAGGTGGGAGTTGCGATTGCAGGAGTATGATTATGCAACTGAACATCGTCCGAGAACAGTTCAAAAGCCTGCCAACTACTTCTCACATCTACCAATAGAGTGTCAGGGCACTGTTCCTAAAGTGGCTGATGCTTATGTTAACTTTATGGTGAAATCAAGTACCCCTCCTGCCATGTACGTGGAGCAATTCTTTGCAGCCTTGAGCATTGACCGAGATTTGCTATTACTCAAAGATATTATTACCTATCAGTTGTGGTAAAAACATACTCAATTTCTTCATGAAGACCTTGAATACCAGAAATTCAACAATGTACAGGAAGAACTTTCAGTTACCATAGAAGGCATCATCTTATGAGGGTCAAGAGTTGTCATACAAGGAGTCCTAGACAACAAAATATTGAACTAGCCTATGAGGAGCATCATGTAGTTGTTGCTACTAAACGATCTCTACAGGGCAGAGTATGTTTCTCTCCTCTTGACAAAAGAGTTGACAAAGAGTTAAGGGCATGTCATTTCTGCAACTGTGTGTCATCTGAAACAACCCCGCATCCATTAAAAGGCTGCAATTAAGTTCTTTGGACGCCTTGACAATGTACATCACCTACTAGCAAATGTTGAAGAATATTCATATTTTACCCTTGTGGAATCTGTCATCAGCTACTTATGACAGAGTCAATGAGAGATTACAAAGTATTTTTGCAACATGGGGTGTTACCTAGATTTCGAAATATGACAATGGACCACCTTTCAATAGTTGAGAATTTAAAGATTTTCTCACTTATTTAAATGTCAAGCATCAGAATAGTACAACTCTCTGACTATGGGCGAATGGTGTTCTCGAGAGAATTATGAGCACTCTCAAGAAGACCGCTCAGTGCTGTGCTCTGGAAAATGTGGAACGCAAATCAGTTCTTCAGTCTATGCTTTGTGCATAGATGCCAACTTTCCATTCTACCATGGGTAAAACCCCTGCCTCCTTAATGTTTGAGATAGTTATAGGAACCAAATTCACACAATAGACCACTGAGTGATCTCTTGACAGTTGTAAACTTTGCACAACTGAGTGATGTCACAAATGCAAAATGAAGACCTGTGCCGACAGATGCTGATGTGCTCGGAGCATTGTGTTCAAAAGAGGAGATGAAGTTATTGTCAGACAGAAATGAAAATGCAAGTCGAATGCTTCTTTTGATGCTGACTCATTCAAGGTAGTGACTAGTAAATGACACATGGTCACTGCTTACCATTTGGAAAGTCCACTTTGCAAAATTCTTTGCATTTCAAGCACCTGCCTCCAGATGTCAGAAGTGAGACTGATCCCCCTGGGAATCCAAGGAGCCCAACAACTGTTCCAATGTCACTATCACCAGAACCAGGCAAGGACACTTTTCTGGTATCCCTGCAACACCAAATAATCAGATCTGGATGATTTATTTGTGCACTTAAACTACTTATTGAAGAGTTCTGATGTATATATGTATCATTTGTACTTTTTATTTAACAACTGTGGATGTTGTGTCTTGTGTGTTAGAGATGACAGGACCCTTTTGGTTCTTGACAGACTCTGTAGAACAGTCAACGTAAGTGGTTGGTGTGGGTGACAGAATTCATTACGTAGAATGTTCAGTTAACGGTTACATGCTGAGGAGTAAAGACATCTAATACCGAGATCCATGTGTGTTGTGATCCTTTGCATATACCCCAGCTGGGGAGGAAACTACATGACTTATTCAGGGAATGGTGTCAACACATTTGCTATGGGGAGAGCATTAATTGCTTACATTTTTGGAGCTAGACCAACCCTGGGGTTTATGTCATTGGTGACCACTACCCTTATGTCTCTCTAGTAATATTATCGTAACTTGGCCCACTAAAGCTCACATTCCATAAATGACTATAAGAAGGGATCTTAACTTGGTTAAAACGGACTATATTACCTACCAGCCCCCAATGACGCCTCAGTGTACCTCCTGGCTAACCACTTTGTAAATTTATTACTGGGCCTAGTTATACTGATAGCCCCAAAAAATTCAAATGTCCTTCTATTTTGCACACTGCATTAGCTGCCAAAAGAGAAATACAATTGGCTGCCTGAATAGCAATTTTTCCTGTAGACTTATTTTCTTCCTTTGCTATAAACTCATGAATTTTTCCACGGTAGCCTTCTAATATTAGTCAAAAGATTTTGGTATCTTCGTCTAATCAGCATAGGCTCTAAAAAGATACATACAGAGACTTTCTCTTCTCCAATGGTATCATGGATTGCCTTTTGGGCTGTGTTGGCTTCTAATATTTTATCTTCACTCGTGAATATCATCTCTTCCACTTTCTTAGCGTCTGGAGATTCACTTACCGGCCTTATGAGAGCAGGTAGACATGCATTCACCTTTTGTAATTCCACAAATATAGTTAGCAGTAAAGAGGTGTATAACTGCTGAATTTTGCTGAGCACAACCAAGACTTGCAAAATGCTTTTTTAAGGTCCCTTGCATAAGCAGGAATACATCTAATAGGGTAGAAGCCATTGTTGAGTTGAGATATTCCCCTGTGATCAATAAAGACGGTGGAGTAACTTCTGCCTTACTCCACTTATAATGACACAGTTGCATATCTACTGAGTTTCTGGTAACTCCAGCAATGTCCAGGCTATGTTTTTCAGGACAATAGTTTATATTTATCAAGGGATGTGAAATTATCCCTTCTGGATAAGGAAGGAAGATAGTCTTGGGACAGGGGATTCTTTCTATAAGCAGAACGATATTGCTAGGCCCATTCTTTTCTGGATCCCCAGATCAATACTTATATTTAGAGACTTATCAGATGGAGGTATTTATGAACCTGCTTTACCATCTTATTCTGTTAAAAAACAGTTTTGATACAAACTTCCTTATTGGCTCCGATAATGGAGATATAGGCTCAGTGTCTTTTACGCGTCAACTAGTTAATCACGTCTCTGCACTCTTATTTTGTTGATTCACAATAGAACCACTGTTTCCTTGCTTGGAGGAGTTACTTTTTCCATTCGCTTTGTAGTCTGGATGAGTCTTATTGGACCTTGAAATATGCATGGATTTGACAAAATTCTCCATAATTTCCCCCTTCTGCTATAATTTAAGATCACTGCAGATGGGCACCTTACACACAAGCAGCACTGGTAAGCCAAACTGTCAAGCTGTCCTGGATGCATCTTCACAGAATATACAAAGTTCGGAGGTTATTTAATAAAGAGTAATTGTCCAAATTGTTAGTCCCCAGTTAAGCTTTTCCTATCCTACAATGTGGTAGTACAAACAAACTGGAGCTTTACTGGGGGGTTGGAAGGAGAACAGGTCAACTTAAATGCCAAACACCCCAAGCCCTGGAGCCACAGCCCCCACCCGTCTTCAGATCCAACCTCCTGCCTTGTCCTGCTGAAGATCTACCTTCTCAGAAGATTTTACAGTCAGAGGTTACTCTTTGAACGGGGTCAGCCTGGGCCATGTATCCAATCCACTCTCCATTGAGGTTGATCTTAAACCTTACTTTTGTCTCAGTCTTGCATGGCCATCTGCCCTCGTTTGACGGTTTGTGTTTTTTTTTCATTGTTTGTTTCTCCTTCCCTTTTTTTAAATAAAATGTATTTTTATTTTTCAACTGTGATACAGTGTCCAATCAGAAGAAGATTACTTAATTACAACTACCCCCTCCCACCCCCCACCCATCAAGACCTGTAAAACCATTAATGTATTGAAATAGGCGCAAGACACTGCAAGTAGAACACAGAGAAAAAAAAACAAAGAAAAAATGGAAAGAAAAGGAGAAGGCACATAAACGAAGAAGAGCAGGATGAGAGAAGATTAAGCAGGTAGCAAAAGAAATTAAAAAATAATTCTTTAGGACATCGCTAGCTATCTCCCCTGGTCATGTTGCCCTTGTTGCTCAATCCAGGTAGATAATTTCCCCCAAACCTCAGAGCCTATCTTCCTCTTTCTTCGTCCTTTCTTGGTGTATATTGCCTTTTCAAAGTGGAATATAGCAACCAATCTGGCCAGCCATTGTGCGAAAGAAGGGGAGTCAGTGTCTAGCCAGCCGGAGGAAACACAAATCCTCCATATTGCCATTGCTATGAAAACCAATCAGTGAATCAGATTGAGTCCCCAGAAGAATGGTCGTAGGGTTTACCACAATTGTTTGATTAATTATTTCACTAAGTAAGTTTTGTATTTTAAGCAAGGTTGGGGCTAGTTTTGGAAAGGTTGCGAAAATGTGTATTGAGTCTGCCCCTACTTCGGAGCATCGCAGGCATAGTGTTCCTTTCCCGGATCCTCATTTAATTATTTTACTTGGTGTCATGTAAAGAAAGAAAATTGTTTTAAAATGTTGTGCTTGTAATTTACCGGAAATTAAGATCTGTTGTGATAGAAGCAAAGAATTATAAAAAAAACTTTGAGGCGACTCAAGTTTGACCTGCCATTTTGTAGAGATGGATTCTAGATCATCTGAGGTTTGCCTATTAAGCATTTGGTAAATACTTCCAATGGGGGGGGTGGTGATATTACGTAGAGCATGTAGTAGTTCAAATTCGGCAAACCCAGTAGTCCCACCCACCTTCCTGGATAGGTAGCCATGGATAGACAGATATTTAAATAGGTCTTGACTTTTTAGTTTGAATTTAGATTGTAGGTCTGTGAAAGATTCAATCTCCCCGGTTGTAATCAGGTCCCCAAGTTTTACTATTCCGGCCCTATGCCATTCACAGAGGTAAGAAGGACTGAAAATAGCTGGTAAGTTGTTGTTATTAACTATGGGAGAGTAGAAGTTAAATCTGCCAATTCCAAATATTCTCCGGAAATGGCGGAATACTTTAAATGAATTCATTAGTGTCTTGAATTTTATCCGGTTGTAGTACCCATATGTTGTTTCGCGAAGTAGGCAACCCCAATATTGATCCCCTAGTAAGAGCAGGAAGGGTGAGGGTAAGGATGACCCGATTGTTGGGTCATGGGTAGATTCTCTTACTAGTACTTAGCTATATTGTAATACTGCCGCCCAGTAGTATAAAGTTATATTAGGAAAAGACCAGCCCCCTCTTTCTTTTGAGAGTGTAAGTTGTTTCAGTGCTCGTCTTGGCTGGGCATAGTCCCAGATGAACTGAGTGTAGATCTGCTAGAATTGGAGAAGGCTTTTCTTGCTAAATTCAAGGGGTATACTACGAAATAAATAGAGTAACTTTGGGAAATATGTCATTTTGACGGTTTGTGTTTTTAGAGCTAAAATGTAACTCAAATTTTTAAAATTCACATCTCCGTTTCCCCTTATCATATGTTTTTTCATTTTGGTATAATTTTGTCCATCAAAATATTTTCTATTTTTATAAATTGGAGTGAGATTTTTATTGTGCTGTATTAACTGTTTTGGCACTTCTAAATTCTTTACACATTTTCATAATTTAACCCTGTCTGCTCTGTGCCATTAATGCTAGGGGTTGAGCTCAGGTTTACTCTGCTGAAATCTTTACTGGACCAAACAAAAACAGTGACAATGTTACTTGGTGTGGACTACAATCTACTACAACTAATAATCCACAGTTTCACTCTATATATAGATATTTCTATATATTATTTCCTGCTTGAATCATCTGATAGGTAATTTCGTTTGTGCTTTTGCCCATTAAGTGGTTGGATACACCATGAAGAAATTATACTGTTCTCTTAGTCTATAGGGATGGTAGTTCTTTGCATTTTACTCACCTCACCCAGCAACCAGATAATTGAGGCACATGATGTTGTACCTAAAACAGGTTCCATGCTTCCTTTTAAAAAGTAAAAATGTATATGGGCTTCTACATATCACATTTGAAATTGAAAGAGATATTGTTCAATTAACTTTGCCAGAAAACAATTTGTGTCTAAAAGAATGGTTAAAGGAATAATGCTTGCGGACACAGCATGACATCCATTTATTACCAGATTCTGTGCTTCCATTCATGACAGTTGTTGCAGTGTAATGTCTCAAACCAAGCCCATAGAATGTCTAGGATTTCTCACATTTTAATTTTTAACAAAGATAATTTGGCCCTCAGTCCTGATGACCTATGTTAGGACTAGACATGGTCTAATGTAGAGCTAAACTCCTTGTACCTATCCCTCCATGAATGTTTTCTTCATTTCACCCTGGAGATTCTCCTGCCTGTGGAAGTCAAGTGGATCTTGGTTAATGAGGTCTGGGAGCATGGCATAAGCAATAATTCAGAAATTTCCAGCGTATCCAAGTCTCTTACACTTGTCCAGTGAAGATGAAGTTGTCATTATTGTTATGAAAGTGTGTTTCTCACATGAGCATATGAGTATGTATCTCGTAGGACCAAAAGCCAATTCAAGAAAGTCAGGATGATCTTCATTGCCTGGAGGTGGATCACATTGTTTTCTTCTGCATGAGAAGGAAAATTGCAGTCATGTAGTATTTACTGAATAAAGAAGTTTGGCATTCATGTGTGTAGTACCGGAGTCCATTTAGGAGAGAAAGGCAGACAACGGTAATGTAGTTTGGGACTACAGTAACAGCAAGAGCAGGCACTAGTTTTGGCAATTTTCAATAGTGGGATATCACATAAAAGGTGGATCGCATTGTCCTCTTAGAATGACACCACTATGGATTTTTCCCTTCAAAACAAGCAACTACACCTAACTCTGGATCCTTTCTGCACACAGGAATGAAGGATTAATAAAGAGGCACACATCTCCTCTTATTTTCAGGATTTTAACATGAGGATTGAGTGTAGCTCATCACAATGTTGTCGAATTATGCACATTATATTTTTCAATAGCTCAGGGCCAGTCACTTTATGACAAATACTATGTCTATCAATTGGCTAAAATCTTAATTTATGATTTTGTCACAATAGCCCCTTTTACACTCTATCTACTACTCTCCAGAATGATTGAGAGAACTGTTCCCTGCTCCAAGTTATGTGCAATTAAATTACCTGGCAAATTGGCCAGATGAGTTACTTTTAGATTAACATGATCACTTCTGCACCAGTGGCAGTATCACTTTCTATACCTAATAACAGTAAATAGCTTCTTCAGTTCCAGGCATTGCCCTCCTGTACCTACAAATTGCTGTATGATTACTTGCCCCCTCATCCTGTCATGGATAGTCTCCCTTAGGATAATTTGTGATGATAGAGTGTGGGACTCATGCTGTTCTCAACGGCTATCATTCAGACTTTCTGAATGAGCTGCACACTGAGATCAGTTCTCTTGGGTTGAAAAGTGGACAATCAGAAATGCTGAAACAGCCTATTTTGAGTGACTCTCATGTAGCCTATCTGAATGGGCCACTTTGCATACAATATTCTGAGTGGCTGAATTTTAGTGAAAAAAATCAAAGATTGTCTTTTTTTAAAAAAAAAAAAGCACATGACTACCTGCCAGTGGGCTAATTTATGTCCTTTTTGTAAATGGTATATACTGCTAAGCATGTATGAAAATACAATACAGTTAATCACATATCAATCCGTTGTGATTTTGACTGTTTATTCATTCAGACATACTGGTTGAATTTAATTCTTATTCAGTCATGACATGCATGCCTTTTGGATGTTGCTTACGAGTATTTTTTTTTCCAGATGCACTTTTTTTTTTCTTAGAAAGACACAGCAGGGCCCACTGCTGCTACCATGATGGGGAATCAAAAACAATAGCTGCAAGCAAGGTAGGAACAATTACAATTACTACTACTGTAACCCTAATAAATACAAAAAACGAATACGTGAAATAACTGAATTAATCTCAGCAATTGGCAAATACGTTTGCCCGTATTGCTCTCTGTTATATTCTGGTTTTGCTCAATGTGCCACAACAGACACAGATCACTCATATGAAAATCAATTATTTTGCTGCTGCAATTGCAACAGTGCACTAAAAGTGCAAATTCATATTGTCTTTGAATGGGAAGACAAGCCATCCAGGGTGTCTTTCGCCATGTGGAGTCTCATCAGTTAGATACAGCTTGTGTTAAACCTCACCTTGAAAACATGTCACTTGTCTGGGCATATCCTTAGTACTTAGGGCATAACACTGAGAAAAACAAACAATAATTGGCAAAGTCAATGGGTCTATCTAACACATGCCAGTACATAAACAGAAGGATGAGCCCTGCCTTTATTCAGACAAATGTAAAGCCAAGTGGAAACTAGGAATAAAAACTGTCTGGATAGCGGTAGTGGGTGAGTATAACCTTAGGCCATGAGGGAGGAGCACTATCCATTATTGTTACCTATATAATCCAAAGTGTCAAGCAGGCTTTCGGGCCCCTGTGAAAGGCAGATTGTGCAAAATCCCAAATCTATACCCCAGGGGGAGCCAAAAGGAATTTCTGATTGCTGGAGGTGGGGTTTGTGTTCTGACCCAGCCCTCCCAACACCACTGCTGTTTACCGATGTATTCTCTAGAGTCTAAAGGGATTTCTGTCCCCATATGTGATTAGATTTTGGAGTAAACCCCAATCTATCCCTAGGATGGCAGAAAGACTGTAATGGCCTGGGAATTGGAGGGTGCAGACAAATGACACATTGGGTAAACACTATTATAAAAAAAATCGTTTCTGATGTCCAGTGTGTCTTATGCTCGCCTGGGGTGAGCAAAGTGAAGTAAACTACCATATATGCCATTTTAAGAGGTGCTGAAAGACTTTGTGGGTCGTATGTGTCAGGGCAAACAATAGGTCTTTTGAGCAGCCTCCTTACCCAGTGTTAGATACCTGGTGGTCAGGTGAAGTGGATCCCTGCTCAACCATGCCACCTGCGATGATCCCTGGATATTCTGATAAAATATTGTTTCAAAAATTTCGGGAGACACAAATATTGTGTAAAAAATTATTATGATATCAAAAATATCATGGGACATAATATAGAAAGTAAAAATGTCATGCTTTAAGTCTTTTATATTGGTTTAAAAAAATAGTTACACATAATATTGTTTTTAAATCATTTACTTTAATTGTATTAGATTTTATGTTCTACGTTGTCATTATTTTAAAGTTAGGTATATGTATTTTTTTGTATAATTTACCTTTTTTTAGTTGGTTATATATTTTACTGTTTTATTGTAAGTCATTTTTTGGGGGCAGATGGTTAGGGTTGTAGGGAAATAGGTTGGAAAGTTTTTTAATATTTTTTTATTGGATTATAATTTGTTTCGATGTTTGGATTTGTTAAGTAGCTAAGATGTGTGTATTGACGGTCAGACCGCCATAAAAAAGCAGTTGGAATAGGCAATTGTAATCCTACTGAGGTTTTTGAAGCAGGCACCGCCTCATTGTAGGGTATAACATTCCAAGCAATGGCCAGACAGGCTGCTTGAGACCGTCAGAAACTTCGGTCGGTCCCTCTGCCCGCTGCCTCCGACCACCACACATCATAATGTGATGGTCGGACCGAGGCACCAGGTGTCGGACAGACTTCCACCGAGAGGCCATCGGTGGCGGTCTGTCCAACATCATAATAGGGTCAATTATTTTGTTTTAATTTAAAATGTAATTTAATGTAAATTATTTTTTATTTACATTTGTAGTAAGAATTTTACTAATTCATTTTTTGCTTTATTGCTGTATTGTATATTTTCTTAATTTTTAATATGTAGTGTTTGTAATTTTAATAATTTTATTCATTTTTTTAATGTATGATTAAATAGCATTTTTGGTAGTATGTTTACCATTTGGGCAAATATATTAAAGTATATATCTTATTTTATGTTTGTGAGTCAAACATTTTTGATTCATTTTAATACATATTTTTTTTAAAGTAAAATAATAATTTCAAAGTTAATATATGTTTTAAATATTATATAGTTCATAATAGGGACACATCAATATATTTACTTATTTTTTTGATGATATTGTGGACTTTACTTATATCTCATCAATATTTTGGACTTGACATGCAAAGTTTGTCGATATTTGTGTCATCAATATGTTTTAGGTGATATTACACTCACCAATATTTTTGTTGCCATTATTTCATTCTACAATTGATCCCTTGCAAAAATCCACAATGGAAAGGTGTAAATAGTGTTCACATCGATGCTCAAATAGTTAAACTGTTACTCTGAGCACTCATCAGACTTAAAGCAGCCAGAGCTTTCTGCTGCAGTTGCTTTCTGTTTCATATTTGATAATACTGACCGTAAAACAAATTCTTAGTCTGCAGAGGTATGTCTTCCCCTTTTAGGCAGAGGTGGGAGCTAGACTAGCTAGTCTATTTGGGGTAAATAGAGAGGGATTTCCACCCCTGGGTGTGAGGACATGCCTACCATATCCCTTGCACTCTAAAGGATTACAAGAAGGAATTGGTAGTCACATCCTATTCACTTAAGAGGTTAAGTGAATTTCAGACTTTTTCAAACAAATATCAACGTCTTTTAACAAATCTGAAGTATAACCTAATTTTATATGTATTGTATTTTTTACAGTTATTTATTGCATTTGTAATGTGTACTATATCTAGATCTTACTATAAATCAATTTGCTCCTTGCTGCAATCAGTCCTCACTTTGCCCAACTTGAACACAGCCTTCTGTATGGAAAGGCGGAGGGTCTCATGGTCTGATCTCCGCCAGGTTCTGCCGACATTGTAAGTGGGACCAATCTCTCCAGCATATGGCCTTTGGCCGTGTACAATGGGCCTTGGTTTGAACAGGCACTGCACCTGCCCTCCACAGGCCATCCCTCCTGCTCATGGTCACACAAAGGGAGTTGAGGTATACTGTGCAAATACTGATGGCCCATCGCCAGGCTTATGGGCCTTTCTGAGCTGAGTGATGGGAGGAGCTGTCACCTGCACCTGAATAGGGCTGTGCCTGGCCTCTCAAAATGCTGTCTCCACCCAACTGGTGTGTGTCTGGAATCAAGGACATGCAAGGCAGGAACTTGCAAACTACAAAGACTTCAAAGGCCAAAAGGGGTATAAGTGTTGGATCTAAACCCCAGACTTTTAGAACACCTCTGGATCAAGAGGGCTCTGCCATGAAGAAGAGCTGAAGAGCTGTCAGAAGGAGTACTGCTACTTTGCTGTCTGTTGCTTTGTTGGTTGCCTCCAGTTGCTGCTTCTGCCTGTGGGCAGTGGAAAGGACTGGCCTTTTACTTTGCTGTAACCTGCTTGAGAAGATTATCCAATGGCTTGAAGTAGAGCTTGCCTCCCATTAAGAAGTCTCAGGTGACACAAAGACTTCAACTGCAGTATCCTTGAACTCCACTGCTGGGAGTTCTGATCTGCCTTTTGTCACCAATTCCAGTTTTGGGCCCTTGGAATTTTTCCTGGTGCAAAAAGCATCAAGAAGACATCAAAATCGATGCGTTGCCCTTCCAGCGCCTGAAGCAGCACTGACGTGCAGGAAAAAAGTTCCTTGCACTGCCACCTTGCTACCAAAGAAATTGATGCAGCACCTGTCAGTGGTCAAAGAAATTGACGCAGCCCGTGTTCTTCACAGCTTGTCTCCGAAGTCTGAGATGCCTGCACTGACTGAAAGAATCGACGCATTGTGGGACAGTGGCTGAAGAAATTGGCACCGCGACTGTTTGCCGTCGCTGCATTGCCCTCCAGCACTTCCGTATTTCCTTGCATTGCACCTGTGTGCAAAATTTTTCCAACATGTCACTCGCAGACCAGAACCATCTTGGAATCAACGCTACACTTCCTCCTACAGTCCAAATTTGATGCATCACGTCTCCTGTGTGCATTGGAACTCTCACATTGGCTCTCTAAGCACTCAGGAACTGATGTATCGCAGTGTTTTCTGACACTTCACTCAACTGTAGCTGTTTTGCCTTTTGGATTTTGACGCATTTAATATACTTTGTGTAAAAATCACACACCCATGGAGTTCTATGGACAGAATTGCTTGAAACCGTAAAAAGTCATATTTTAGGTTCTGTATGTTGGATGTTTGCCGTTTTGGTCTTGTTCGGTTTAGATAAAGAGACTTTCTTTTTCTAAACTAGTTGGTGTCCATTTGTAGTGTTTTCACTGTTTTACTGTGCGTGTTATGTACACATACTTTACACCTTGTCTCTGAGAAAGCCTGACTGCTCGTGCCAAACTACCAAGTGTGTGAGCAGGAGTTATCTTAGGCGTGTCATCCCCTTATCCTGACTTGAAAGACTTGAACAGAGTGCAAACCACTTTTAACTAGAGACCCACATATCTAACCTTCACATCTTGGGCAAAAGATGGCCCAGTTCTCAACTCTCTCTTCTCTCTAGTCTGCAGCTTTCCATTTTTCAGTCATCATTGCATTTGCAAACTGTCTAGAAAATCTTAGTATATGCTCAGAAAGATGCCAGTTGAGTAACTTTTTAAAATGAGAACTTTTGTTATGTCAATAAAGTGGATTTGAAGGCCAGTCTCTTTTATATTTCAATAATAGTACTGCCTAACACAGTGGCATTCATTGTCTTGAAGTCTAAAGAATGGTGCATTGCAAGATTTATAAAGTATGCAACACAGCAGCAAACTGCTTCTCAGCCTTGCAACTTGTGAACTGCATATCTCCACAATAGCTGTCTGAACCAACTGGGGTGGCATACTAGGACCTGAACTTATGACCTGCACTTACAGACATTCTTGTGCAACAGGCACATTTTCCTAGCTGCCAAAGAACATGAATGTGGTTTCAGGATGCGCTTAAAAATTGCAGTCCACCTACATTTACAGGTACCTGGAGATTCAGTGGATGAGGGCCTTGATGACAAGCTGGCAAGCAGTCACTTGCACTGTGAGAGGCAGGAAATTTCTAATATACATTAGTCAGGCAAAGCAAATCTGTCCTCAATTGCATAATGCCCCTTTTTGCTCATTTAATGACAAACTGTGACTGGAAATGCAAAACTTGGTTCCATTATATAAACAAAAAAAATAATGGAGTAAAATAGACCAAATCCCTCATTTCAATGATTGAGTTTCTTTATTTGTAGCTCAGTGGCTAAAATCAAATTCAAATCTACAAAAGGAGGTGAGGGTGTTCTAACGGGTTTTACTCCCTAGTCCCCTGGAATAAAACTTTACAAAACAAAGAAAGGAGTATCCCCAGGAACCTGTGTCCTAGTGATCCAGCACGAAGAGAAAATCAGAAAAAGAAAGAATTCTCTCTTACTTTATAAACCCCTCACTCACCAACCTGGTTGGTGACATGCTTCATCATCGGGGTCCACCTGAGTGACCGAGCGCCATTCAGGTGTGCTTCGAAGCCTGCAACTGCAGCGGAGCTGTTTGTTTTTGTGAGTTGTGGAAAGGTGAGTTAAAATGTGTTCCACATGTACTCCCTATAGTCTTTATTCTGGAGTCAATGTGACACAATTAAAAACTAGAGGGGTACTTTTACAGGCGTGGTTTTGACCCGAAAGTACCAGAATTAAAGTGAGAATGTGGTCAACATGTTTCAACCTTTTGCAATTTTTAGGTTTTTGTCAGGACCAAGTGGGATGAGTCGAGAGGTCTGCGCACGCTAAGGCACACCCGTCTCTGACTCAACTGTGTGCCAGACTGTGTACTTACGGTTTAGCTTGCTTACAGCCTTCTGTGTAAGGAAAAAATCTGAAACAATAGAACAGAGCATAATAGTGGCACAAGTGTACACATTTCTTGTCTGACATATTGTCTTTTGTCTCCGTGAAATTGTTTGTGTGCCACATACAGAGTACAGGGGCGTGCAAAGACACATATCAGACATGCATGCAAAAGAACACTGTTTGTTCAAGGTGCATACTCGGTCTAACCCAGCTGGGTTCCTTTATATTCAGTACATACCCACTCAACATTCACCATCAATAAAGTGGGTGTCATGCGCTCCTAAAAGATCTCCAGGGGGGCTATGTGACTATTTTTTGTCATTTTATGTCTAATGCCCTTGAATCGGGCATGATGTGGTAATACACATATTATCAAACAGACAAGGGTGAGGTGGCCAAGGTCTCTACTTTCGCTAGTGGTCGGAATGCTTGAAATGGCGTAACAGAAATTAATACACTCAACAAAGGACTTACTAGAAACTACTTTTAGTTGAACCCCATGGATACCGTGGGGGGCCTGGATTTGAGCGTTCTGTGGGTAAAAGAAAGATTGCAGACGGGAGGATTCCAGGAAGCGGGACGTCGTGGTGAAAGGCGCCCGTTCCCACACATCAAAGCTATTGAAAAAGCAGAGCCCATTTGCTTGATTCAAGAGGAATCAGGACACAGGTTCCTGGGGATACTCCTTTCTTTGTTTTGTAAAAAATAAAATTGTATTTAACCAATCCCCTTGCAAAAGAAAATGTTGGGCATCCCTATGCTGAATCAATACAATGAAGTACGAACCAGAACACAAATGGACAGATGTACAAACATTATAAAAACTGATTTCCTATTCACTATTCTCTCATTGAGTTTAATTTAGCGAGGGTTGCAATATTAATGAGGTAGGGATAGTTTGCGAACCATTACAAATCATAGCCATCACAAGGATGGTGGCCGACTGAGGTCACCAAACAACTATATCTGTGATTGCTTTATAATAAAGCAAGTTTTTTTTAAATAAACGAACATTTCAGGACAAGAATGATATTTGTTTTAGATGTGGTAGTTAAGATCACTTTGCAAGAGATAAGAACTGTCCTCCCATTAAGGCCAAATATCTACTTTGCGGAGTCTCTGGATATTATGCGACAGGGTGTAGGAAGAAAAACAAGAAGCCACAGAATGTGAAATTGGTTTTAGAGAAGTTGAAGTCTGAACAATCAGATGAAAACTATGGGAATGACATTGAAGGAATGTGGTATGTGGAATGTTTTGTACTAAATCAGGACAAAGTACCTCAGAGCAAACCAGGGTGTGATTTGAATGCTATTGTAGCCAAATCAGGCTCACCTACACACCATCAGTAATAAAAAAAAGTGTGGAAGGAAAAATTCATTGATATATTAGGGGAACACTTGAGGGAAATAGACATTCATCCAGTCATCATCACAGGTGAGAAAATTCCCATGCCGGTGTACCACATTCATCCATTCATCTTCACATGTTAGAAAATTCCCATGCTTATGTACCAAGTATAACCCTTCGAGTTTAAAGGTAGGAAAACAGTTCCTAAATTGTATGTTACTGAGGTTAGGCCCTTCAGTTTTAGGATGGGTGGACCAAAGGGCTTAGAATATATTGCTAAATCCTAATAGCGTGTATCAAGTCCTTTTGCTGGAAGAATCTGAACATGCACTTGTTGGAAAATTAAAGAGATATTTTCCTGATGTGTTTTCTGGCCAGGTTGGCATACTGAAGTACTTTATCCACTAAATAGGGGCTGATTACAATGTAGGTCAGGAAGGATTCTGGGAGTCCGACAAACCGATTACGATGGTTCCCTACAATGTTCAGGCGGACTCCAATTGACTTCAATGGGAGCCTGTGTTCCGACCAACAACACAGGCTTCCATTGAAGAAACGGGTGCTTGTGGAAAATCATGCACCCTGTGGCGGGTACCCCAAGGTGCCTGCTACAATGTGCATGCTTGGAAAGGGGGGCCCTAGGGTACCCATATGCGCCCCATTCAGAGACCCAAGGGAGAAGGGGGGCCTCCTACAGGGCCCCAAAATCATTTTCTCACAGCTGAACAATGTCAGAACAACTGATTTGGAAAGGCTGCCTGAATCCGACATCATTATCACTTGGCCAGAAACGTGATCCATAGGCCTGTACAAGTAGGCTCCGACTGACTCAGTTACTCCGAATGCCGTTCAGAACCAAGTCGGAAAGTTTGAACAGTTTTCAACCATTGTAATCGGTCATTTGGGAATGTGTTTCAGTCAGTCGGAAAGCAGGGTTCGAATTGGATGTGGACGAACCTAATGCCATTCGGAGCCTTTCCGACCGTCATCATAATTGGCCCCATAGTGTTGAAGGAAGGTGCAGTACCAATTTGCCACAAGGTCAGGAACATCACATTATGTGTCAAGGATGAGGTTGTTAGTGAGTTGGAAACACTAGAAAGGAAAGGAGTAACTGAAACTATATAGTGGTGCAGAGTGGCTTGCACCACTGGTGTCGGCTAGGAAGGCAAATTGAAAAATAAGTTTATGCATAGGCCTTTGGAGATCTTAACAAGAACATGAAAGTTGACAAATTTCCCTTGCCTAAGATTTGTGTATTGCTTGCCAGGACTTAGGGACTCCCGTGGTTATCCACAATTTACTTGACTTAAACCTACCAACAGGTGACCCTTCAGCCTTAGAGTAAGAACCTGACCACCTTTATTACACTTATGGTTTGTTTCCAATTTTTCCACGTGCCCTTCGGTTTGGAGTAACCTGCTGCGCTCGTCCAAAGTCTGATGCACAAAATTTTGAAAGATCTTCCATGGGTAGCTTACTTTCAAGATGATATTTTGATCATGGGAAAATTCAAGAATGAATGTGATTGCAAATGGTCTAAATATGTCACGGATAGCCTATTGAGTTTGCATTAATCTAAGTCTGCAGTTAAACCGCATGCCTTGAGTTTCTCTAACACCCAGGGTGTTAGAGAAACTCAAGGCTTGCGGTTTAACTGCAGACTCAGATTAATGCAAACTCAATAGGCTGTCCGTGACATATTTAGACCACAAGGTCAGTGAGAAGGGAATCTCTCTAAAGAGGAAGATTATAGATTCTATCAGGGATGCCCCTTCCCCATCATTAAAAAATGCTGAGTTGCAACTTCTATGTGTGCTGGATAAAGCAGCACATATTGAAGTTACAAATCGCCGTTACTGATTGTTTATGAGCAGGAAGGGACACCTTCCTGCACATGAACAATCATTCCCGCAACAAAGGCACCCTTTCACTATAGTGCAAGGGTGCCTGTGTTGGCACTTGGCAGCTAATTTTAGCACCAGCACTAGGGGAAACACAGGGGTGCGCCACATTCTTGTAAATGTGGTGCATCCCTACATTTTCAGAATAGAGAGGTGAGGCATTTGCAATTTTTGCATAATGCAACACTCTGCCATTCTCTTCTAAATATGCCCCATTGTTTTGGGTAAGGTGATGGAATACGTATTTCAAGGCTTGCCTGATAAGGGAAAAACTTGAAAGAAAGCAAGGCATTTTGAGAATTTGAGGAGGAATTATCGATCTCTAACTCAGGGTTCCTATTCAGGGTGAACAGAGTTGTCCCTCAGCACAATCTCCATCACAAAAATCTAGTTATAATGCAAGAAGGGCATTTAGGAATTGTTAAATCCAAACAGAGCGTAAAGGGTCCCTATTCTTGATCTGGAAGTCATTTGAAAATGGAGAAATTCTCGAGGAATTGTGAACACTGTGCCAATGCAGATAAGACTCTAGTAGTTTTTAGGGCACTCCTTGGCCTTAGTGAAATACTTTCAAACCCAGGGGAGGTTTTATTAATTGATATTCTACGGCCCATTTTGGATGGGAAGGTGGTACCTAAAAACATTATTATGTTGTTGGACACATACTCCTAGTGACCTGAGTTGAAGGTGTGTAAACGTGCGGATGCAGCAATTATAGCCACGTTCCTGGAAAGAACATTACTAAGAGAAGGGATTCCAAAGTCACTTTTGAGTGAGAACGGTCCACAATTTTCAGCCGAAATATTGCTTAAATTCCGATTAAGAAATGATATTAATGGAAAAAAACACCAGTGTATCACCCTGCAAGTCATGGCGCTTTGGAGAGATTCAACAGTGTGATCATGGACAGTATTCAGTCTGCTATTAATGCAGGGAAGAACTGGGAAGTAGAGCTTGAAAAATTGGTATGGTATACTACATAACTCTTACAGTAACGGGTAACAGCTCCATTAAGATTTTGAAAGGAGATGATCCGTTTACTGAAAACCATTCTGTCTGTAAGTCTCAAGTAATTCAGAGTAGGTGGTCACTTGAATTGGTAAGAGCAAACTTAGAAAATGCATGATAATCTTGCAAAAATTATAATGACAAGAAAAATAGTGTTAAATACATCATTCTTAAAGCGGGAGATTAGGTGAGCATTAAGCTGGATAGAAGTGTTAAGAGGGGTTGCAGTCACCTCTCTGAACTGTTCAAAGTGTGGAAGGTGTATTTGTGTTCAGCCACGCTTAGTAATGTACGTTTTGGTATTTTAGCAAACTTTCTAAATATAATAACATTTTGTCATGGAGTTGTGGAAGTTCAAGAACTCCAGGATCATTGTTGTAGAATGTGAGGACAATGGAGAACCCAGTAATAGTGATATTCAATTCCCACAAAGTTATTCAACAGTGAATCCTTCTACTCAACCTCTTAGTGCTGGAAATGAAGTTTCTCCCGCAGAAGTGTGTGAATCTAGAGTAATGTAAAGGAACGAAAACAAACTTATTCTCAAATGTTTGAACCTCAAGAATCTGTCAAACATGCAAGAGTGAGTCTTTTGCTTCGCCCTCCCAAAGTACCACTCCCACACAGTGGCTCAACCACAATGAAGCAATACATATAACACAACACCACCTAGAAAGGTGTTTCACTTTATGAAAATAGAGCACATCGAAGACTGCTTTTTCAGAATAAGGCTTGGGGTTTTATTTATGCAATGCTCTGCAACAGAAAGGTTTTATCAGATGTCAAATGAACAACATAAAAAATAATATATATATATATATATATATATATATATATATATATATATATATATATGAATGAAAACGTCAGCTCCTCCTCGACTCTCTCAGTGTTTCGAGCCACAGCGCACACCAGCAAACGAGGGAGACGGACCACCAGGAATCAGCAGAGATGTTTTTACTGCAACCACACAGAGAACAGCTACGCGTTTCAGGCTAACTCGCCCTTGTTCACACTGCAACTTTACAATAAACAAATGCTTTTTTTATATTTACAAGGATACGTGTACACCCACTCATGGTGACATCAGCTATCACTTGACTAATAACAAGTGAAGAAATACTACCACTTGTAGTTTTGCAACAAACTAGGCACCATTAAATATCAGGATGAATCCCAATCTTGTATATTCCGCAGTTATTGGTCAAAGGTAAAAATAATTATACACATTTCAACAAATGAAATAAAACTGTGCAAAGATACCTTTTCTTATAACAGGAAAACATGCTTATAATAACTGTATGAATACATAGTTATAACCTCGCTCTAAAACCAAATACTGAACGAGCCTTCTAGTTTAAAGATTTGTGCAAAAAAACTTGTTGATATTCATAAGTTACTTGTGCAAAACTTTAGCAAAGCAGCAATAGATGGTAAAGTGCAAATAAGATAGTGCAAATATATGCGCAAAGTAGGCAGAAAAAAGTGCAATACTGTCAACATCAAGATATAAAATCATTGTCATATTAAAGATGTCTCAGATCCCTGAGATATGAGAACTGTCTATTTCAATGAAATCCTCGTACCTCTTAAAAAAGATCAGTAAAAGAGTATCAAAAAGTTTCAAAAAGTTAAAACCCACAACCTGTAATAAGATATAAATAAGTAATAAATATATACAAAACACAATCTGAAAGTCGATACAAATATAGTATAAATAGTTATATAAAAGAAATCAGAAAATTCATCCTATCTTTTAATATACACATTACACTTATCAGTTTCAAGGAATAAATAATGACCAGAATGAATATTTTGTTAGAATAACAATAGATACAGTATAAATAGGTTAGAAAACTTCATTTGCTGCGATGTAAAAAGTCTGTTGATCACTGCTAACCACTATTACTGGGCTCATAATAGGGAACCTAATTAAGAGGGAGTAAGTGTACAAGTAGTGGTGCAGACCCAGTGATCACTATCAATTAATCAAAGCACAGCTGGACCCTCACAAAAAATGGTGCATTTCATCTATATTATTTAAACCATTAGGCCATCGGCTATCAAATTCAAGTATCATTTTTGTTTCGAGCCGTCTCAGTAACAGTTCACGATCTCCCCCTCTTTTTAGGTGTGGGATAGCTCCAACCACAAAGTATGTTAAACAACATAAGTCATTATTGTGTACTCTTTTAAAGTGGTGGGCAACCGGATAGGCCAGGTATATATATGGTGAGCAAGGCAACAGGATCGCGGAAACGCGTCAGATCCCGGCACCCTTGACACACTGAAAATGAAATAAATAAAAAAACTCTGCTGCGTCCATTACCGGATTTGGTGTCCGTTCTTCTCCTGGGGAGTGCTGGCGTGAGCGGTGCACTGTGGGAGCGTAAGCATATATATATATATATATATATATATATATATATATATATATATATAAAGTCACTTCCCCCTTTCTCCTTTCAAAGAGGCACACCGGCACTGGCTGGGTTGCAGTAAATTCATTTATTTCAGTGAAAACAACACGAAGGCAAGAGGCTTCCTTATCCCAACGTTTCTGCTTGTGAAAGCCTTGGTCACGGGAGGCAGTCTCTGTATTTTGAATTGTACCGACGTGGTCTGCTTTTAAACAGCGTGGGCCGTATTCTCTTTCAGAGTGCGCAATGGAAAACGTGAAGGCTTTAAATGAAAAGAGCATTGTATGCTCCACCTTTCTTAATTGATGCCCTTTCCAATGCGCAAAAAAATAATGTCAGCTTCTTTGCACAGTTCGAAATGTTAGTATTCCACTCACTTGATTCAAAGCAGCCCCAGCCTGCATTTTCGGAAATACATCCTTCTGCTCCCAAACTCGCCACACGCCGAAAACAGGGGGCAAGCAGGTCAGGTTCAACCAGTAAATCAGTCCACATTGCCACGCAAATAGACCTGGACCTTAGCAGGGCGGCCAGTGAGGCTGGTGCGAGGCTTCCAGGAAAACATAAAGTCACTTCCCCCTTTCTCCTTTCAAAGAGGCACACCGGCACTGGCTGGGTTGCAGTAAATTCATTTATTTCAGTGAAAACAACACGAAGGCAAGAGGCTTCCTTATCCCAACGTTTCTGCTTGTGAAAGCCTTGGTCACGGGAGGCAGTCTCTGTATTTTGAATTGTACCCACGTGGTCTGCTTTTAAACAGCGTGGGCCGTATTCTCTTTCAGAGTGCGCAATGGAAAACGTGAAGGCTTTAAATGAAAAGAGCATTGTATGCTCCACCTTTCTTAATTGATGCCCTTTCCAATGCGCAAAAAAATAATGTCAGCTTCTTTGCACAGTTCGAAATGTTAGTATTCCACTCACTTGATTCAAAGCAGCCCCAGCCTGCATTTTCGGAAATACATCCTTCTGCTCCCAAACTCGCCACACGCCGAAAACAGGGGGCAAGCAGGTCAGGTTCAACCAGTAAATCAGTCCACATTGCCACGCAAATAGACCTGGACCTTAGCAGGGCGGCCAGTGAGGCTGGTGCGAGGCTTCCAGGAAAACATAAAGTCACTTCCCCCTTTCTCCTTTCAAAGAGGCACACCGGCACTGGCTGGGTTGCAGTAAATTCATTTATTTCAGTGAAAACAACACGAAGGCAAGAGGCTTCCTTATCCCAACGTTTCTGCTTGTGAAAGCCTTGGTCACGGGAGGCAGTCTCTGTATTTTGAATTGTACCGACGTGGTCTGCTTTTAAACAGCGTGGGCCGTATTCTCTTTCAGAGTGCGCAATGGAAAACGTGAAGGCTTTAAATGAAAAGAGCATTGTATGCTCCACCTTTCTTAATTGATGCCCTTTCCAATGCGCAAAAAAATAATGTCAGCTTCTTTGCACAGTTCGAAATGTTAGTATTCCACTCACTTGATTCAAGTGGCGAGTTTGGGAGCAGAAGGATGTATTTCCGAAAATGCAGGCTGGGGCTGCTTTGAATCAAGTGAGTGGAATACTAACATTTCGAACTGTGCAAAGAAGCTGACATTATTTTTTTGCGCATTGGAAAGGGCATCAATTAAGAAAGGTGGAGCATACAATGCTCTTTTCATTTAAAGCCTTCACGTTTTCCATTGCGCACTCTGAAAGAGAATACGGCCCACGCTGTTTAAAAGCAGACCACGTGGGTACAATTCAAAATACAGAGACTGCCTCCCGTGACCAAGGCTTTCACAAGCAGAAACGTTGGGATAAGGAAGCCTCTTGCCTTCGTGTTGTTTTCACTGAAATAAATGAATTTACTGCAACCCAGCCAGTGCCGGTGTGCCTCTTTGAAAGGAGAAAGGGGGAAGTGACTTTATGTTTTCCTGGAAGCCTCGCACCAGCCTCACTGGCCGCCCTGCTAAGGTCCAGGTCTATTTGCGTGGCAATGTGGACTGATATATATATATATATATATATATATATATATATATATATATATATATATATATATATATATATATATATATATAGAGAGAGAGCAAGCAACCCAGGCAATGAAGGTACACCAGCCAAAAAAGGACGCAGACGAGGATGATGAGGCAGAGGAGGCAGGCAGCAGCCAAAGAATCATGAAGAAAGCCTAGTAGGAGTAGTAACAAGGGGCAAGAAAACGGCCAAATAATGGATACCAAGACTATGGTACATTTATCTAACTTGATTTTAATAAAAAATCAAATGTATGTTTTATCCCTGTGACTTTCATTCTGACCTACAGCTAATTTTAACTATACTGATTGTCATGTAGATTTGTTTCATTTTGTACGCAAAATTAAGATTAGAAAATAGTTTGCGACTATGTCGAAAAAGATTGAACAATGCAAGGATCTTACAGTAGGTTGGTGCCAATGATTTGGATTTATTATTTATGATGCATGAAATGGGTCCCAAGGCAGGCTTAAAGGATGGCAATTGTATCTCTGAGATAATTGATGATGACATTAACATTGGCATGATTACTCCATGCGGCTTTAGATCTAAATCCATCTTCTTGCTCCAAATAACAAATGAGGCAATCAACGTATTTGAACATGGGGTGATCAAATAATTGAATTGAAACCACACAATTTAAGAAAGTCCATTTTGAGGCTATAAGAAAATTGGAAAGTAACACCAGTATCATTATAAAAAAATCAGGCAAGGGAGGCAACATTGTGGTGTTGCCTAGGACAATGTATCTTAGTGAGGGCTTATAACAACTCACTGACAGTGATTGTTACGAGAAATCATCTAGTGAATGTCATGCCCTAAGCAATAAGGCTAATACAAACAAATTGACAGAATGGAAAGATAAGGGGATATTAGAAATTGAAGAATTAAAATTTTTATAATGCAGATTCCCTAAAATCTCAGCGCTATACTTGCTTCCCAAAATAGACAAGAACGCTGTTACCACTCCGGGGAGACCTATAGTTTCCTCGAGAGGCAGCATGCTGGAGAACACGTCTAAATACGTGGACCATTTTCTCCAACCATAAGTACAAATGTTACCATCCTATATACGTGCTACTGGAGACTTCTTAAAATGCATCGATGAAATAGTAGAATATTTTCTATTGAGTCTTGATGTTAATAGCCTCACACTCTAGGAATCAATGCATGCCAATACTTTTTAAAATCAAGATTTATCTCATATACTTTACATACTCAGATGATCATCGAGATGATAACTGCATTTCTCAACAGTAATTTTTTCATCTTTGATGGAGTAATTTGTAGACAAACCCAGGAGACTGCGATGGGTTCTTGCTTCACCCCCAGTTTTTCAGGTCTGTACCTCAGCTGGTGGGAGGAGCAAGAGGTCCATAACATCGAACTATTTCAATCCCAAGAAGTCCTCTGGGTGCACTATATCAATGACATATTCTGCATATGGGATGGCACACGAGAGGAAGCTCTCGACTTTTTCAACATCCTGAATCAAAATGCTCTTAGCCTCTCTTTTACTAGTCACATTGAAAAAACAACAATCGATTTTCTTGATATTGAACTCACTGCTCATGATGACTGACTGATAAGTAGGTTATATAGAAAATCAACTTCAGGTAACAGCTTTGTTAGAGCCAACAGTTGCCACCTGGGGGCTCTTATTGAAAGCATCCCTTATGGCGAATTGATGAGAGCCAGGCGAAATTTTAGCAGTGAGGAAGGATTCAACAAAGAAGTTGCTATCATGCAGCAAAAATTTAAAGAAAGAGGATATAATAACAAAACTGTATTAAGTGTTGTTGAAAAAGTGAGAAAACTGGATAGAAATAATCTTCTATGTCTAAAGCCCAAAGACACAATAGATGAGAAAATTAGATTTATCAGCACTTATAACAACCAATCCTCAAATCTGAGAAAGATTCTCAAAAAATACTGGTGTGTGTTGCAGACAGATCCTGATTTGGCACCTGCTATCAGGGAACACCCGCAAATAACATTAAGAAAAGCCAAATCCTTACAGGATTCGCTGTTTCAATCTCTGGTCAAACCTGAAATAACTTGACACAATATTAAAGGTTTCTATACATGTAATCAATGTAAAGCTTGTAAGTTCAATAACAGTTGCAAACAAGTCCAGTTGTCATCAGATCAGAAAACATTTATCATCAACAAGTACCCTACTTGCGATACAGAGTATGTAGTATACACGTTTATATGTCCATTAAACTTGCCTACATAGGTAGCACAATTCATAGGGCTAGGAAGTGTGTTTTGGAGCACATGCAGGCCATTCAGAATAATGATTAGCACTAATAATGATAATAATGATTAGCACTATTCGGTTGCTCAGCATTTTAAAATACACCATGCTCAAAATTACAATTACATGAAATGTGTGGTACTTGAAACCATACCCAGTAAGGAAAGAGGGGGGTGGTCAGAATACAGATTTAAGACGATTTAAATCCAGGATGATAATAAAATATGACACCCAGTTTCCTAAAGGCTTGAATCTGAACGAAGAAATGGCAGGTCATTTGAGTTCACCATTTTTCAATTTTAGAACTATGCATTCTTTTCTCCTGTTTAGGCTAGTACCTTTTTAATCCATGTGTTGTCACATTGGTTTTACCTTGTATACTTTGTTCTTCTATTTTAGATGGAGAAGTTTAAAAGAGTTGATTGTCAAGTTCTACTTAAAACTTGGGTTTGGACAATGCTGAAGCTAGTATTGTTAATTCATTTGAAATATAGCACTTGTATTAATATTCAGTATGGGATAAGGTATAATTTCACAAACTTAATATTACCTGACCCATTTTGTGTGTATATGTGACATGGTATTGTTTTATGGGCATATGTGTTGCCGTAAGAAGGGAGTGGCAATTGTTAATTTTGATCACCACTCGGTGTTAATTTCGCCCACTGGAGCAGGAATGTGTCATAAAAGACCTCACTGAAGAATGTATACAACAAGGTAATCAAGTGGGAGAAATGGACACTTGTAACAATTCTAAACCATTAGTTTAAAATACTATGGTATCCTCAAAGGACCCAATGTGTACTGGTGTTGCGGTATATTTCTTTCATCCGCCCCTACATTGTGGTCTTCGGCAGTTATCATCGGATACCAGGAAAGGAGGCTGACTACCTCTGCACAAAAGAACCCAAAATCCCTTTCTTTTATTCTTTACCCAAAACGCATAAGAATAAATTACCACCCCCAGGACGCCCGATCGTGGCAGGTATAGGATCATTACTTGAACCTCTGTCCAAATTCGCAGATGAATTTCTTAAACCTTTGGTGCAAAAGACACCAACCTATCTCAAAGATACACGAGACCTACTGGTACAAATCAAGGATATCTCCTTTGATCAAAAAACTATGCTTCTAGTAGGCCTTGATGTGGAGTCGCTGTATACCAGCCTACCCCAAGACGACACCCTACAAATGCTGGAAGATGTCCTTTACAATGAAGAGTGGAATTACAACACACCGAGACATTTTATCCTGCAGTGTTGTCAGTTAGCACTTAAAGAAAATTTCTTCGAATATAACGGAGTCCTATATTTACAAAACCATGGAACTTCGATGGGCAGTGCCTTCGCCCCCTCGGTGGCTGGATTGTACGTCAGCCATTTTGAACAACAACATGTACTCAATGAGGCCAATCCGTACTCTTCCAGTATTTTATACTGGAAGAGATACATTGACGATATCCTCCTCATTTGGGACATAAAACTCGATCTGGAACTTTTCTTAAGGTGGCTGAATGAGAGGGATCCCTGGCTGAAATTCACACACATGGCCAACAATTCATCCATAGACTTCCTTGACCTAACAATTTTTGCAGAAGATAACCAGTTGAAAACAAAAACATATACTAAACCTGCTGCCAAAAACAGTTTACTTTCTTACAAAAGTCATCATCCAAAACCGCTAAGGGACAACTTGCCCTATAGCCAGTTTTTACGATTGAAACGTAACTGTACAAAGACAGATGATTATAAAGCTCAAGCAATGGAACTATGCATCAAGTTAAAGCAAAGAGACTACACTCAAACCACCATTCATAAATGCATGAAACGTGCAAACAACCAACCTAGAGATAGTCTCCTACAAACCTATCTCAAAGACCCCATCCTGGACCTCATGACATGTGTGACAACATTTTGCCCATCTACCTATGAGGTTCAAAAACTGGTTAATAAAAATTGGAAGATCCTCAATACAGGGAAATTCAATTGGCCAAAACCGCGTTTTGCGAATAGAAGAACATAAAATCTGCGAGATACGTTGGTCCATACACGACCTAAAAACATACAAACCCAGGAGATAACCAGGAATATTACCATGTCACCAGTAAGTGGCCATCACCCATGCGGTAACTGTACAGCCTGCCAATACACTACCCATACAAAACAATTACAACTGTCAGAGACCCTTTTATGGACCCAAAAACAACACACAAACTGCAACTCTTCCTATGTAATATATATGGCCAGTTGTCCTTGCAAAAAAATATACATAGGAATGACGTGCAGGAAGATCAAAACCAGAATAGGGGAACACAGGAGCAACATCCGTCTCAAAAAGACAACAACTAAACTATGTGCCCATTTTGTGGAGGCAGGTCATTCGTGTAATGACATCCGATGGACTGTCATCGAAATGCTTACTGAAAAAACCACAAATGCAGAGAAAAAGTTGTATGAAAAAGAACAGAGATGGGTGGACCGTTTGAAAACCAATGTCACGGGTTTGAACGATAATGTCCCCTGGCACCAGTTTGCTGCCCATTAACTCCACACTGACTATAAGAACATCCATTCTGAGCCATGCAACCATATTATTCCCTGTTCTTGAATACTTATGTCATCACTATTCTGACATCCACCAATTTGCTAAATACTTTCAAGTAGAGGGTTATTACTTATCAGGCTGCCTTTTGACATCAATTTTTACATCAATGTTCTTCACGCAGTTATTAAAGAATCACGGATCGCCATAACTGCCTGGCGACCACCCGAAATCTGAGCACTACTGCTGTTTGTTTCACAGCCATTCGAGTTGTTACTTTTAATAATGTCTTGATCCAAAATCGTGTGAGCGCCTCTCGACACCATATACAAGCACTACCGCTGTTGTATGTCATTCACAGCCAATAAAGTTGTAAATTCAAAGGAACTCCTCTAAAACCGCCTCCCTGATGCTAGTTTCACATCCGGGGGCAGAGTCAGCACAAGCGGCGAATGTCCCTTCACACGCGGGTAATGGCGGCATACACAAGACAGGGAAGTAGTCTCGTCCCGTAAGGTAAGGAGATTCTCACCTCTCTTCACCCTTCTCTTCCAGCTCTGGTCCTCCCCGATGGAAGCGAATTACCCTACAACTCGGGGTAAGTTTAAAATATGACCATACGAGTGATCTTTTTTCAGCGTTATATTACGCTGTTTGCGTCCAACCACGAAGGGACCTAGGCGCTACTCGGCGCTTTACTATACTAGTTTTTATCAACTTTCTACAACTTACACCTTGATACTAGAAAGGTCACCTTTTCATTTTCCACTCTGATATTACTTCTTTTGCCTAAAACAACTCGAAACCTCGGCATAGTGTTTTCAATTTGCATAGAGGTCTAAGTGCAGTTTCTAGCTCCGCAGCTCATTTTGATGTTGTATATTCAACACTATGACTATGTGAGAACCAGCTCATTGCCACAACATCGCAGTGTTTCTTTACCGATAATTAGCCCTTAATTTTGTAAAATTTATAAAATCTGTTCACTTTCGCCTCTCGCCCTCTTTCCTCTGCCCTATCAGGTTTTATTCCACCGTGCAAAATGCACATGCTAAATTTGGTTAATATGCATTTCACCCAGTAGTATTGACTATAGCTTACTACGGTGCCTATTCCTGCTCCCTAAACTTTGTGAGTGTGTAGGATATTTATCCTTGTACAATATGTCTGTTTCTATTCTCTTTTTCAGGTTAATAAGACTCGGGTGGTTAAATTGACCCTCCAAAAATCAACCCTTGAACACCACACAAATAGTGTGAGTAGATTTTTCTATGTCTGTTTGTCCACTCTGTCCTGACGAAAGCCCCATAGACTCCGTTGAGCCAAAGGGGGCTGAAACATGTCGACACACTTTGGAAATCCACACTTCTAGATCCAGTAACTTGATCTAGTAGAAGTACCCAATTACTTTTAATATAAGATCTCCACCAATTCATTAAAACTACTAAGGTGCTGATCTTATTTTTACCTCCCTTTTTTCCTTTTTTGCACTGACCCTATTTTTTCATCTCTGGACACTGCAATCTAGACCAGAGGAGCCTCTGGATGAGGCAGGCACCCACACTTTCTATGGTATCCGATGATAACTGCCGAAGACCACAATGTAGGGGCGGATGAAAGAAATATACCGCAACACCAGTACACATTGGGTCCTTTGAGGATACCATAGTATTTTAATCTAATGGTTTAGAATTGTTACAAGTGTCCATTTCTCCCACTTGATTACCTTGATATCTGCCCGGGGAAATAAATGGACATTTATTCCTCCTCCCTACCCTCTTGATCATATACATATTAAGCAGCGGACAGCTGCGGGAGTTTTTCCTTAATAGTGAATTACACATTGTCTCAACCTAACCCCAAGGAGTACAACCATGGAGGGCAATGTTGGATTGAGCTTTGGCGAGAGTGACATTGACGAAATTTTAGCAGGGCAATCTCTTCTTCAAAACACAGACCTAACTGAGGCACTAGAACAAACAGACAACTGGGATACGCTCTCCGAAAAAAAGAGAGAACAAATACGGACGGCAATCCACGGCATTATCATGACCGAATACCTCCGACAAAAAACAGCACCTAGAGGTCTTTGGGTCAGTAATGCCCCACGTATCTTCCTACATGACTTGGCTTTCCGTAAAGACTGGTCTTCCATCTCCTGGAAATGCACCCTTGACTACCTGGTGCTGATCATCAAGACAGCAAAAAGACTTTCGGAAGCATTGCTAGTGGAAATCCAAACTCTTGAAAATGAACTTAAAAAGGGAATAAATCCATTAACCTATAAAAAGAAATTGGAAGAACTTACCAAGAAATGGAAGAGACACAAGAATTTATCATGCAGAGCAAGTTACAGAAACTTAGTAAAGATCTAAAAAAGTTCAGTCAAGAAAAAATGCACCCCTACACTAGAGAAGATTACAATTCCAACGACCAAGGTTCGGACAATGAATCCCTGGGGAGAGCCTCTTCTAACAACTCAGTGAGCAGCTCTGAAGACCACACCCCCAGAAGAGGGGGATACAATAATCGATTCCATAGATTCAGGAGGGGAAACCGATGGCAAAGACCTTTCTATCCCAACATGAATATGCCTCACTTCCAACCCTACATGCCACCATATGGCGGATGGATGACACCTTACAATTACGGCATGCAACAAATACCACAACTTGGTAATGAACAACAGCTAGGACAACAAATGCAACCACAACAACAACCGCCTTTTTTAGGCAGGGGCCGAAACCAATCCAGAGGGAGAAAGAAAACCATAGTCTGGCAGGATCAACAGAGGAACGTACAAACAAGAAGCATGTCATCTGCCCAACCGGGCACGAGCAAGACAAACACTCGCTAGTAATCAATCTTGCCAACATAGACTTAACAGAAGACCAAAAGAAAGTCTTGGAAAAAGGGTTAGGATTTGTCCCTACACCACCAGTAGATACCTTCAAGCTCAAGTGTGAACTAGCTGAATTCTGCTGCACCTTGAAACTCAAGGCATTTTTCGCAGACAAGCTTTCTCCACCATCTGAGGGAGATACTAACCTAAGAAGAAAATCTACCTTAAACCCTCCAGCAGGTAGCATACCACCTGAAATCCACACTTTCGAGCAAGCATTACTTAAAGGCATAGATGAAATAACAACCAAAAAGAAACATCACTTTCAAAATTTGAGCAACAAAGAACGCCAGGCCCTGAAAACTCTGGAATCAAATGAAAACATAGTCATCAAACCCGCGGACAAGGGGGGAGGAATTGTGATCCTCAGCAAAGAGGGTTACAATTTACAATGCCTCTCCCTCCTGTCAGATACAAAGTACTACAAACAAATTGATGAAGATCCCACTGAAAGACTTCGGAATACCATCTCCATAATGGTCCATGAGGCAGAAACCAACAGGTGGATAACAGGAAAGGAGGCTGACTACCTCTGCACAAAAGAACCCAAAATCCCTTTCTTTTATTCTTTACCCAAAACGCATAAGAATAAATTACCACCACCAGGACGCCCAATCGTGGCAGGTATAGGATCATTACTTGAACCTCTGTCCAAATTCGCAGATGAATTTCTTAAACCTTTGGTGCAAAAGACACCAACCTATCTCAAAGATACACGAGACCTACTGGTACAAATCAAGGATATCTCCTTTGATCAAAAAACTATGCTTCTAGTAGGCCTTGATGTGGAGTCGCTGTATACCAGCCTACCCCAAGACGACACCCTACAAATGCTGGAAGATGTCCTTTACAATGAAGAGTGGAATTACAACACACCGAGACATTTTATCCTGCAGTGTTGTCAGTTAGCACTTAAAGAAAATTTCTTCGAATATAACGGAGTCCTATATTTACAAAACCATGGAACTTCGATGGGCAGTGCCTTTGCCCCCTCGGTGGCTGGATTGTACGTCAGCCATTTTGAACAACAACATGCACTCAATGAGGCCAATCCGTACTCTTCCAGTATTTTATACTGGAAGAGATACATTGACGATATCCTCCTCATTTGGGACATAAAACTCGATCTGGAACTTTTCTTAAGGTGGCTGAATGAGAGGGATCCCTGGCTGAAATTCACACACATGGCCAACAATTCATCCATAGACTTCCTTGACCTAACAATTTTTGCAGAAGATAACCAGTTGAAAACAAAAACATATACTAAACCTACGGCCAAAAACAGTTTACTTTCTTACAAAAGTCATCATCCAAAACCGCTAAGGGACAACTTGTCCTATAGCCAGTTTTTACGATTGAAACGTAACTGTACAAAGACAGATGATTATAAAGCTCAAGCAATGGAACTATGCATCAAGTTAAAGCAAAGAGACTACACTCAAACCACCATTCATAAATGCATGAAACGTGCAAACAACCAACCTAGAGATAGTCTCCTACAAACCTATCTCAAAGACCCCATCCCGGACCTCATGACATGTGTGACAACATTTTGCCCATCTACCTATGAGGTTCAAAAATTGGTTAATAAAAATTGGAAGATCCTCAATACAGGGAAATTCAATTGGCCAAAACCGCGTTTTGCGAATAGAAGAACAAAAAATCTGCGAGATACGTTGGTCCATACACGACCTAAAAACATACAAACCCAGGAGATAACCAGGAATATTACCATGTCACCAGTAAGTGGCCATCACCCATGCGGTAACTGTACAGCCTGCCAATACACTACCCATACAAAACAATTACAACTGTCAGAGACCCTTTTATGGACCCAAAAACAACACACAAACTGCAACTCTTCCTATGTAATATATATGGCCAGTTGTCCTTGCAAAAAAATATACATAGGAATGACGTGCAGGAAGATCAAAACCAGAATAGGGGAACACAGGAGCAACATCCGTCTCAAAAAGACAACAACTAAACTATGTGCCCATTTTGTGGAGGCAGGTCATTCGTGTAATGACATTCGATGGACTGTCATCGAAATGCTTACTGAAAAAACCACAAATGCAGAGAAAAAGTTGTATGAAAAAGAACAGAGATGGGTGGACCGTTCGAAAACCAATGTCACGGGTTTGAACGATAATGTCCCCTGGCACCAGTTTGCTGCCCATTAACTCCACACTGACTATAAGAACATCCATTCTGAGCCATGCAACCATATTATTCCCTGTTCTTGAATACTTATGTCATCACTATTCTGACATCCACCAATTTGCTAAATACTTTCAAGTAGAGGGTTATTACTTATCAGGCTGCCTTTTGACATCAATTTTTACATCAATGTTCTTCACGCAGTTATTAAAGAATCACGGATCGCCATAACTGCCTGGCGACCACCCGAAATCTGAGCACTACTGCTGTTTGTTTCACAGCCATTCGAGTTGTTACTTTTAATAATGTCTTGATCCAAAATCGTGTGAGCGCCTCTCGACACCATATACAAGCACTACCGCTGTTGTATGTCATTCACAGCCAATAAAGTTGTCAATTCAAAGGAACTCCGCTAAAACCGCCTCCCTGATGCTAGTTTCACATCCGGGGGCAGAGTCAGCACAAGCGGCGAATGTCCCTTCACACGCGGGTAATGGCGGCATACACAAGACAGGGAAGTAGTCTCGTCCCGTAAGGTAAGGAGATTCTCACCTCTCTTCACCCTTCTCTTCCAGCTCTGGGCCTCCCCGATGGAAGCGAATTACCCTACAACTCGGGGTAAGTTTAAAATATGACCTTACGAGTGATCTTTTTTCAGCGTTATATTACGCTGTTTGCGTCCAACCACGAAGGGACCTAGGCGCTACTCGGCGCTTTACTATACTAGTTTTTATCAACTTTCTACAACTTACACCTTGATACTAGAAAGGTCACCTTTTCATTTTCCACTCTGATATTACTTCTTTTGCCTAAAACAACTCGAAACCTCGGCATAGTGTTTTCAATTTGCATAGAGGTCTAAGTGCAGTTTCTAGCTCCGCATCTCGTTTTGATGTTGTATATTCAACACTATGACTATGTGAGAACCAGCTCATTGCCACAACATCGCAGTGTTTCTTTACCGATAATTAGCCCTTAATTTTGTAAAATTTATAAAATCTGTTCACTTTCGCCTCTCGCCCTCTTTCCTCTGCCCTATCAGGTTTTATTCCACCGTGCAAAATGCACATGCTAAATTTGGTTAATATGCATTTCACCCAGTAGTATTGACTATAGCTTACTACGGTGCCTATTCCTGCTCCCTAAACTTTGTGAGTGTGTAGGATATTTATCCTTGTACAATATGTCTGTTTCTATTCTCTTTTTCAGGTTAATAAGACTCGGGTGGTTAAATTGACCCTCCAAAAATCAACCCTTGAACACCACACAAATAGTGTGAGTAGATTTTTCTATGTCTGTTTGTCCACTCTGTCCTGACGAAAGCCCCATAGACTCCGTTGAGCCAAAGGGGGCTGAAACATGTCGACACACTTTGGAAATCCACACTTCTAGATCCAGTAACTTGATCTAGTAGAAGTACCCAATTACTTTTAATATAAGATCTCCACCAATTCATTAAAACTACTAAGGTGCTGATCTTATTTTTACCTCCCTTTTTTCCTTTTTTGCACTGACCCTATTTTTTCATCTCTGGACACTGCAATCTAGACCAGAGGAGCCTCTGGATGAGGCAGGCACCCACACTTTCTATGGTATCCGATGATAACTGCCGAAGACCACAATGTAGGGGCGGATGAAAGAAATATACTGCAACACCAGTACACATTGGGTCCTTTGAGGATACCATAGTATTTTAAACTAATGGTTTAGAATTGTTACAAGTGTCCATTTCTCCCACTTGATTACCTTGATATCTGCCCGGGGAAATAAATGGACATTTATTCCTCCTCCCTACCCTCTTGATCATATACATATGAATGTATACAACAGCAACAATTTATGCCACTGCAGAGATATTTATTCAAGGGTTATATATTTTTCAAATATACCCACTGGTCATAGAATTATTATTATTATTGTCACAATACGATTATTAATTATACTTGAATTAAAATGTTTCAAGCATTTACTTGCACAGGGGTCACTGCAAACATTTTCTCATAAAGTGTTTTACTAATTCGCTTAAACACCACATTTTGATTGTACAAGTGTGCAATAACCCAACATGTATAATTGCTTATGCTAGCCAATGACAACAAACAGAAATGTTTATTTCTTTGAAAGCCATTTATCACTCTTTGAATGATTGTGTAACAATGTAAATATGAAACAAAGTATCTCTTCTATGTTGTTTGAACAATACACTATCTGTCTCTTTAAATAAGGCAGAATGCACGTTAACGCCTAACCCGTGATCAAGGAGTGAGTTAACTCCGAAATGCATTGGGATATTATTGGCTGCCATTTGTGAATACAACATACGATTATATCACTAAAAGTGCCAGCGCTGTGATTTCTGACCCTGAATTGTGGTTCCAGTGCAAGGTTGCTGATTCTTTTTGATATATATATATATATCATCATGTTGCTCCACTTCACTGCACTGAGGCTTCGCTATGCGGCATTATGGGACTGGTAGTCCACTTTCAATCGCATGAGGAAGCATGAGGTGCAGCTGGGCCAACCGCCACTGGGTAAGGAGGAGCCTACAAAAACGATTTAAGTGAGAGACATGAAAGTGGGACTTAAACATTCGACAAAGGCAACACGCCGAAACGGGTCATGTGAGCCCATTATTAAATTTGGAACCCTTACCCCGCTGTGTCTGTCTTATCTAATCCAGCCTGGAGAAGATGCTTGAATTAATGTTATCGCGTTCCCTGTGGCGCGCAGGCAGGACCCTTTCAAAATTGCGGCCAGCAAAAACATGGGAACTTGTTTTGAAGGTAGCCGTGGTAACGGAGAAAATTCCCTGGCCCTCCGTCGTTAACCTCTGGTGAGTAACCTAGTTGACAGAAACAACATGCCTGAGAGATGCTAACACTTGAATTGCGCTCACAAGAACTGTTATTACAGAGGTCGATGGAAGAAAGAAAGGGGCACGGACAATTTTAATTTTGCATCATGTTGCTCCACTAAGGAGGAGCCTACAAAAACGATTTAAGTGAGAGACATGAAAGTGGAACTTAAACATTCGACAAAGGCAACACGCCGAAACTGGTCATGTGAGCCCATTAGTAAATTTGGAACCCTTACCCCGCAGTGTCCTGTCTTATCTAATCCAGCCTGGAGAAGATGCTTGAATGAATATATATATATATATATATATATATATATATATATATATATATATATATATATATATATATATATATATATATATATATATATATATATATATATTTATTCATATGGTTTTTTCAGTGAATTTAATAGGTTTTTTAAATACTAATTCCTAACTATAACTGGTGTGAAACCTATGGTTTTTTCAGTGAATATATATATATATATATTACCTACTGGCGGTCGCCAGTAGGTATATATATAGTTAGGATTTTTTCTCTATGGGATTTTTAAAAATTCTATGTCTAATAACTTTGGCGTTTGTGGACGGAATTGGCTGAGATTTTCAGGAAAATGGAACATTTTGTTTCTGAGCAGCCCCTGACAATTTGGGGGGGGTTTCATCAAGGGGGGGGCCGAGAAAAAAGGGGGGTCCCAAAACGCGTTTTTCCCATGTTAATTTCCATAGGGCGGTTGGCCTCACTTTTAGCTCGAACGGCTGAATGGATTTGCACGAAACTTGGCAAAATTGTAGGGACTGTTAGCCCGATGTGCCTTTGCTAGGTCTCAATATATGTGCTCCAGTGGATTTTGAGTAATATAGGTTCAAAAAAAGATATATATCTGGGCGGAGCCTAACCACACATCTGATCTGATTGGCTGTCAGCACTTCATCCAAGAAGTGTTGGCAGCCATCTTGGGACCAATATACATGATAGCACCTCATTAAAAAGCATTGTAGTTAATAGAGGGTTTTAGGACTTTAGTTACATTATAAATCATTTGTTGATGGTACCATACTCGTTTTAGGAATTGTGGTGGGTTTTAAGGTGATTTTACCATGTGAAAAAACCTTCTGCTGTGATATCATGAATATTGTTTGAAAGAAAACTAATATCTCATGATTTTCCCACAGTAGTTTGGAAGGGGATCTATAAGCTAAACTGAAAGCATATTTTCTGTAAATTCACATTATCTTTCTCAGTCATGTGAAAATGAAGTCTGACATTCTCAGTAAAACATGTACATCCAACAGGGACAGAGACTGTCAGTTGATTCCTTTGTGTTCTACTGCAGCCTCCTAGAGTGTTCTAAAGAACAACTAGAGCGCTAACAGTCTTACTTATTACAAAGGTATGGCACACCTGAAGCCATCTTGATTAGAATAAAGTGGTAACTCTTAAAACATTTAATTTAAAAAGAAACAACATGAGGGGGTATATTTTGCCATAGAAAGTATGATTAGTGCTGCAGAATGAAAAATTAGGGCACATTTTGAGTGACTTCTCAAATCCTTTTCTATTTCATTAAAACATTCTGACATGCAGTCTCCCAAAATGGCCACCAGAGACAAAAGAGCCCAAATGTAGCCCAAATATCACCCAGATGTTGCCCAAGTATAGCCCAATGACAGAATGTCCCAGAGTGTTCTAAAGAACAACTAGAGCGCTAACAGTCCTACTTATTACAAAGGTATAGCACACCTGGAGCCATCGTGATGGGAATAAAGAGGTAACTCTTAAAACATTTAATTTAAAAAGGAACAAAATGAGGGGGTATATTATGCAATAGAAGATATTATTAGTGCTGCAGAAAGAAAAATTAGGGCACATTTTGAGTGACTTTTCAAATCCTCTTCTATTTCATTAAAAAATTCTGACATGCAGTCTCCCAAAATGGCCACCAGAGACAAAAGAGCCCAAATGTAGCCCAAATATCACCCAGATGTAGCCCAAGTATAGCCCAATGACAGAATGTCCCAGAGTGTTCTAAAGAACAACTAGAGCGCTAACAGTCCTACTTATTACAAAGGTATGGCACACCTGAAGCCATCTTGATTGGAATAAAGTTGTAACTCTTAAAACATTTAATTTAAAAAGGAACAAAATGAGGGGGTATATATTTCCATATGAATTATGATTAGTGCTGCAGAAAAAAAAATTAGGGCACATTTTGAGTGACTTCTCAAACCCTCTTCAATTTCATTAAAAAATTCTGACATACAGTCTCCCAAGATGGCCACCACAGACAAAAGAGCCTAAATGTAGCCCAAATATCACCCAGATGTACCCCAAGTATAGCCCAATGACAGAATGTCCCAGAGTGTTCTAAAGAACAACTAGAGCGCTAACAGTCTTACTTATGACAAAAGTATGGCACACAAGAAGCCATCTTGATTGGAATGAAGTGGTAAGTCTGAAAACACTCAATTTAAAAAGGAACAACATGAGGGGGTTAATTTTGCCATAGAAAGTATGATTAGTGCTTCAGAAAGAAAAATTAGGGATCATTTTGAGTGACTTCTCAAATCCTCTTCTATTTCATTAAAAAATTCTGACATGCAGACTGAAACATGCACTTTGAATACCAGCAGCAGACGTCCCTGGTGAGCAGTAGCTTTACTACAGTGATCTAATGTGCAACTAGAGTGCTAACATTCAGAATTTATGGCAAATGTGTGACACATCTGAATGCCTTCTTGATGGAACCAAAGTAAACAAGCATTGAAAATGCAATAGATCTCGCCCTCGTTTAAGTTAAAGTCATTCTGTTTGTAATGAGGTGGCTTTTTAGCTTTGCTTTTATTAGTGTTTTTTCAACTTTCATGTAAATAACATGCATCTGTATGCATATAAGTATATGTATGCATGCATTTATGTTTGTATTTATATAGATATACAGATGATATATGTTTATATATGTATGTATATATATATATTCACTGAAAAAACCATAGGTTATAGACCATATATAGTTAGGAATTAGCATTTACAAAACCTTGAAAATTCACTGAAAAAACCATAGGTTATAGACCATATATAGTTAGGAATTAGCATTTACAAAACCTTGAAAATTCACTGAAAAAACCATAGGTTATAGACCATATATAGTTAGGAATTCGCATTTACAAAACCTTATTTTACTCACACAAAACCATTGAAATTCCATATATAGTTAGTTGCACTAACTATATATCGCGCACCCGCAATCCCGCAATCCACTGCTGATGATGTCACATATTACATCATTCATGACATGGTCAGTGACATCACTGATGACATCACTGATGACATCTCAAATGACATCACTGATGACATCACTGATGACAACATCCAGTGACTGTATGTTTCTGTAAAGTTAAAATATGTCTTACATATTGAAGAATGAGTGGATGTATAAGTGTCTGGATGAAGGATTTAGTAGGTGCATGACTGACTGTATGAGTGAGTGATTAAATGTGTCTCACTGAGTGCATGGGTTAGTGACTAAACTGTCTTAATTTGTGCATCATTATGTCTGTTGTTCTGTAAACTGTGGCATGTGTTGATAAGTAGCTATATGAGTAACTATATGGGTTATGGATTGGTTGCCCAAGTATTTGTATGGGAGACTGAGTGTGTGTGTGGGTGGCTGGGAGGTGTATGACTCTGTGCATAGATGTGTGAGCAGTTGATTCACTAGATGTATGGTTTCAAAAGTGCATGTGGAAACAGCTGTATGGGCGGTTGACTGTGTGCATGAGTGTATTGGTGAGTGAATGGATATCTCAGTGCTACATGTCAAAGTAAGTACATATGTAAAACACAGTACATGTGAGAGTTGACATATATAAATAACTGTGCATAAGAGCCAGTGAATGTGTGAGTGGCTGTATGGATCATTGTGAACTTGTATCAGGGATTGTATAAGAGAGTAAATAGGTGTTAGTATATGTTTGAATAAGTAAAGTTTGTATAACTGTATAGTTGAGGAAATGGAGGTGTGATGGATTCTTTGCATGACTGACTAGGTGTGTGAGTAACTCCATGGATGAGTGACAGTCTGTGAGTGTCTGTTTACACTGATTGTATCTAAGGTTATATTAGACAATACTCGCTAATATATGTATTCACTATGATACACTTAATAAGCCAGTTAACCAATCAATTTTTTTTTTAAAACACCCATTAAGACACTTATTGAAACATTTTTTCTTCCATCGACCTTTACATATACATATATAAAACATGTTTGTTTTTCAGAAAGGCACACATTCACTGGATGGTGTCATCAGTGATGTCATGAGTGATGTCACTGACCATGTCATGAGTGATGTAATATGCGATGTCATCAGCAGTGCATTACACGCGCAAGTTATAGTGAGTCCAGCTAACTATAACGTGGGAATTTCAATGGTTTTATGTCAGTAAAATTTCCAGGTAAATATAACTGGTGTGAAACCTATGCTTTTTTTCAGTGAATTTAATAGGTTTTTTAAATGCTAATTCCTAACTATAACTGGTGTGAAACCTATGGTTTTTTCAGTGAATTTCATAGGTTTTTTTAAATGCTAATTCGTATCTTTTTATAGGGCCTCATACCTATGTGTTTTTTAGTGAATTTCTAACGTTATTTTTTCGCAAATATCCATAGCTTAGAAAGGTACGTTTTTCTTAAAATGAATCCTATATTGTATATTAAGATAATATTTTTGCTTTTAAAAAGTATATTCTTTTTTTTTATATTTCACTCTGGTGCGCTCCCGGTGCGTGTAACGGTGAGCGCCCCGGTGCGCGTACCGGGGCGCGTCCCGTCAGCGCACCAAAAAAATAAATAAATAAATAAATAATGAAGGAGTGAGCATAAGGAATGGGGAAAAAGAGAGTGGTGTAAAGAGAAAGAGAGCTAGAGGGAGAAACACAGAGGGACTGTGTAATAGATAGTAAAACAGAGAAAAGGTATAAGAGGAAGTAACTGAGAAAAGGAAAATGAATAAGGAAGCAAAAGAAGAGAAGAAAGAGGAAGAAAACTAAAGCAGATGTTCTGGGAGAATGTGAATGGGTGATGAGAGTAAAAGGAAGGAGAGTAAAGGATGGGGAATGACAGGTAGTGACAGAACCAGAGAAAAGGAACCGTGGTGACGGAGGGAAAGAAAATAGCAGTGAGTATAAGTAAAGAGGAGTGAAAGAGGGTGGATAAAAGTGAATAAGGGTAAGACATGGGGAGTGACAGAAAAAAAGAACAGAGAGAGTAAAGGAAGGAGTGTCAGATAGGGACTAAGTGAAGCAGAAAAAAAAGGAAAGAGAGGGAGTGTGAGTGAGCAGGGGCACTGAAAGAAGTTGAATGTGGTAGGAAAGTAAGGAAAAGAGAAGTAAATATGGAGGATAAGAATAAGTGAGGGAAGCAGAGTAAGAAAACAGGGGTGAGGTAGGGTGAGAGAAAAGTAGTGAGGTTAAAACTAAGGGTGATGATAAACTAAATTTTGTAGAGTCACTTACCATATAATTAATGAAAACTTACTTGCATCTTTAAACTACACTTTGAATCTGTGAAAGACAAAAGAAAAAACAAGTTATAATTAGTAAAATATATATTTTAAAATAGAAGAAACAGGTCAAGAGGTAAAAAATCTAAAAAAGTTTACTAAGAAATAAAGCAATAGTGAAGGATACAAAAACAGAAATAAAGTAATGTAGAAAGAGAAAAAAGAGGGAAAAAGAAATAGAAAGAGAACAAATTACTGAAGATAAGTAAGATACTAAAAGAATGCGAGATACCAAAACGAAATCAGGAAAGAGAAGAAAGTAAAAGGAAAATGAGTGAAAAGGAGAGGAGTCTAAATGAGGAACTATTAATAAGAAAGAGGAATAGAAGACGACTGAGAGTGAGTGAAGGGGAGTCACAGAGTGAAGGGATGAAAGGAATGAGGTTAATATAGAACGATAGAGGAAAAAGGAGTGAGAGAGTAAGTACACCGAAAGACAAAGGGAAGGACTGAGTGAACTGCAGTACAATGAGTGAGAAAGGAAAAAGAGTAAAGGAGCAAAAGAAGAAAAGAGAGGGGAAGAGAACTAAAGCAGTGGTACTGAGAGAATGTGAGAAAGATGAAAAGTGGTGGAAGGGAGAGAGGAAATTCAGACAGTTGAAATTGGATTGAGGAGTTGTGAATGAATTGGAGTAAAGGAACAGCGATGAAACAAAGTGAAAAAAGGCAGTGTAAGTGAGTAAAGAGAGCTAAATAATGGTGGAAAAAGGAAAATGAGTGTGAGACAATGGGAATACAATATAAATTACACAATGCAAACTATAGAATGACTTATACAATATGTTACATTGTTTATTTTTGCTGTTCTCAGAATATATTGAATTTCACTTAAATTAGTGAGTTCAAACTCTTCATCATATAACAGCGGGAAAAAAAAAACACAATCTAAAAGATTGTGTTTAAAAAAAAACATAAAAACTTACAAATTATATATGTACAGTAATCTTTGATTCACTTACTTTTCCGTGAGGCCAAATAGAAGATAGTGAAGGTCCTTTTGGTGGGAAAAAAGTCTGCTGTTCTCTATAACTTCCATTTCATCGACTTCCTATGAAAAAAGATCTAAGAACATCATACCTTACACTTTCCTTACGGCCAAATCATGTCAGATATATGAGTATTTTTTACTATGAGATCCACTTACAGTACCTATATGAGATAAATAATTTTAAACATTAGATTAACTAACTAACTAACTTTTATTAACTATTCCCGTCTTCAAAGGCCAATTACCTTTACTAAAACTTTGGTTTTAAAAACACAAGGTAAGAATTTTTATAGTCATAAGGCAAACTTTGTTTATAAGTCAAATGAGAATCATTGCAGTAACTCCAACCTTTTTTACATTTTAAGTAGCATGTATAATGTCCTGATGTTGTCGAAGGACCGTCATGATAAATAATAGTTACAGTTGTAAAGGTTCTTCCTGAAATTGATGACTGAGAGGCTACAAAATGTTTGATACAAGTTGTCAATTTAGTTCCAACAGGTCTACATCGTTGAAAAACTAAAATGATATACTGACCATAACTTTGTATAAATAATGTGGATAGCATTGGACACTTACATTGGGTACACACCATATTATGATCTGCTGCTTTAACTAGATTTTTAAATGACACTGATTTACAGTCTGGTAAAGTCAAATATATAAATCTTTCAGTGTCTATTCTAGTAGTACTTGATGAACTACAATTGTGGCAGTCATGCTGCCATTGATAAGAAAGGCTGAAAAGATTATCTACATCTACACCTTCATCTTCCAAAACGCAAAACATATACATTAAAAATTCCTGACAATCCTGCTGAATGTTCTGTGAAAATTTATCTTGACCAGAACACATATCTAAAATATTTCGAATTTCTGTTACACTTTCTATTTTTGCTCTATCACTGCTACATTTATCAAACACAGAATTCAATAAACCACACAATCTTTTATCCCGATTTTCAACAATCTGTTCTTGTAAACTTTGAAGAAAAAAAACAACATTAACCACTACATTAGCATAGCAGTTGACACCAGAACTGTTTTCAAACTGAAATCCAACAACATTTCCATCAAAATCCTTTTTCTTTCTGTTTTGAATTACAGTTTCATCTACTTTTTGTCTTTTTGCTAGTACCTCACTGCAATTATTCTCATTTCTTCTTTTTCGGCCTACCAGAAGTTTTTCAAACAGAGGATATTGAGGCAAATGTGGAGCATACGCTCTTCTTAACGTATTGTATTTTTTAACACAATGTAGATCTGCACAAATCTTTGTCTCATCACACTCAATCAAGTACAATCCTGATAAAGTTCTGACTCGTGATAATGCCACATATGCCATACCCTCTTTAAACACAGATCTTCCAATGTTCACCAAAGCACTATCTACACTTAAACCTTGAGATTTATAAATTGTCACCGCATATGCCAAACAAACAGGAAACTGTTTTCGGCAAACATATATGTCTTTTACAAGCAAAAATCTAGCAGAACAATGACTGATTTGTTGTACTTGCTCAATGCCATCAAATTTTATTTTTAAAAATGCAATTCCATCTCTATTTCTATAATTCACAAAATCAACAACATAACCCATTGCTCCATTTACCAGACCTCTTTCAACATTTAAATTCCTTCTCAAAATGATGCGACAATTTAAACACACATTCAGAGTCTTTTCAAAACCAGCTGTTTTAGAAATACTTTTCTCTAATGAATCCAATTCTGTTTTCAAATGTTCTGACAAAACAATTGTTGCACCCATATGCTCTATTTTATCTATTGCTTCCAGTTTCACAATCTCTTCATTTTCTAACTTTAACATTTTGTTGTTGAAGATGGAACATTCTTGCAGAGTTGGCATCAAACATATCCCAGATTTCTTCTCAGTCATTTTTAAAAAAATATTCTCTGGAAGAATGTTTTCATTTGGATACAAATTTGAAATTAATCGAGCATGTTAAGCTTCTTTCCCAAGCTCACTTACTTTTCCGATTCTTACATCTTGTAGAATATTTTTATAATCTTCATCCTTTGCCTGTCGCATATTTTGAAGCAGTTCAGCATATTTAAAATGTAACCATATATTAACGTTTCCAATGCTTCCAAGGGATTTCCTGGTATCTTCATGCGTAAGCATTTTAAACACTGGTTGTCCTTTTACTGGAGTCAACTGCAGTAGATCTCCAAAAACAATAATGTGTTTTCCTCCAAATACCATATCATACTCTGTTCTAAGAATTTCTTGCATTCTCAAATGCACAAAAGCAAGCATTAGGGGGTCGATTAGGATGGCGGACGGACTTGCGTCCGTCCGCCACCCCTGAGTAGGAGGGACCGTCCGCATGGGCAGCGGCGGTCCCTCCATGGCAATTAGGATGTGACCGCCACCCTGGCGGTCACATCCTGTATGTTTTACATTGTGGCGGGTGCTGCTTGAAGCAGCACCCGTCGCAATGTAAAAAATGAAAGCAGTGCATTTGCATGCACAAAGCGGCAGGCACCGCGCGGTGCCTGCCGCTTCGTGCACGCAAAGGCAGGGGGTACCATAGGTACCCTCCATGTGCACCCCCCACGCAACCTTCACCCAGGGGGCCCACAACAGGCCCCCAAAGTGAATGTCCGTATGCTTTTCCACGGCGGAAAAGCCGCCGCAGAAAAGCATTACTTTCCCTACATCCTAATATGGCTGGCGGTGTCTGATAGACACCACAAGCCATGTTAGTGCTTTTCCGCCGTGGTCGCCTTCCGACCGCGGCGGAAAAGTGGAGGACAGATTGTGAGACCCACCAGCCATCCTAATTTGGCGGTGGGTCTTTCAGGCCTCCTCGGCGGATTCCCCGCATGCTCCGGGCCGGCGGTGGCTTCCGCCGGCCCGGAGTATGCGGGGAATCCGCCATCATAATGACCCCCTAGATTCGAGACCATGCTTACTTCATCAATGATAAGAAGTTTCATTTTCTTCAAGACTCTGGAAACTTCTGAACACGCATCTCCAGATAACTTATTGTAATGCAATTTATTATCATGCTCAACTGGCAGCATCAGTAAACGATGTAGAGTAATCCCTTTAATGTTATGTGCTGCCAGTCCAGTTGGAGCGGTTACAACACAAGACAGCGGTGATTCAGTCCTTTTCTGCAAATAAGTTGCAATGGCTTTAATCTGAAAACGTTTTCCTGTTCCCGCTTCTCCACTTACGTACAGTCGAACAGGCTTAAATGATGTACATGAGCACACTTTTTTCTCATGTCTGAATCCATGTTCAATCTGTTCTGTAACTTCGTCATATATCTTTTTCTGCTCAACGTTTAGTTGCTTTACAAAATCGTCTAAGTTAACTCCATCCTCTTGAGCTTGTTCCATAGCTCTTTCCACCTCATCCATGGCAGTTGCAGCTTCATTTTGGATAATTGGTCCTCCTAGTGGATCCTGACTCAATGAAGTAGAACTGATTGTCTTGAGAACTGTCTCTAGCAATCTCTTCAGCAATTGTGGTTTCTTGCTCTATTTCTTCGTTCAACATTTGCAGATAATTTGGAAAAACAGGACATTCTATGGTATCCTTAGTTGCATTAAAAGAGTCTTCATAACAGAGAAATTCTCCAAGTAGTTCCTCTTCTGTACGCCATGGCTTAAAGAGTTGCAAAAGAGCTAAATAGTAAAATTCTCTTTTGTCTGGAGCTTCGCAACTAAATTTTCGATGATTATTCAAATGGCCTTTTCTCTGCTTCACTAGACATCCTTCATACCCAATGACAGCATATTTTCCATTATTGATATCTTCTGTGATGTTCCTCTTATAACTGTAGTTTTGCAGAACTTCATACAAACAAGTGTTCTCAAGGTGAGTACTTCTATTTGTATAGTATGTATCCAACATATTTGTCTTCAAAATATCTGTACTGTTTGGTTTTTTCTCCGCCAAATATTCAATTTCTTGTACAGATTTCAAAACTCGGTTTTGTGTTGCAGCAAGACCTAGACTCACCCAAATGATTGTTCTTGATTTGGCATAGTGACTTGCTGATGATAACCGATCAGAACATTCATATGCTCCAATTTCTCGATGCGACAACATCTTCAGACTGAAACTGTATAATTTCTTGCTTAGACTCTTTTCATGTGAAATGTCCTCCCATATTTCATTCAGTTCTGTCGTTTCTTTTTTTGTGATGTAAGATGTCACATATCGAGCCACAGCAATAGAGTTGTCAGCAACGAACTGAATATCCATGTTAGCATTCCACATGGACAAAATCACTGGGTTGTAGTCATTGATATACTTGGACTCTTCGTTTCTTTTTAAATTATATGTATTTTTGGGTGATTTCCTCGTCACAGTATGTCGTAGAGATGACATCAAATTATTTGCTCTTCCCTTAGAAATCAGTGGTCGTGGAAACGCAAAACGACATTTCGTGTAGTACTTTTCCTTGTTTTTGAATTTTCAACGACAGTACTTTCCACAATGATGAGATTGAAAACGTAAAACTTGTTGCCTTAAACTGTTTTCTTCAGTAGTTTTCGGAACAGCACATGTTGAATACTCTTCAATGAAACTCATCACTGTTTCATCCGAATCTAATCCAAATTTGGGTGCATCTTTAATCCATAACAACATATGTATATGAGTAGCACCTCTCGCTTGATATTCCTTCCTCCAAAAGAAATCCAAAACCTCTCCGGATTTTTTTTGTTGGTAATAAAAGACATCATTGCTTCAAATCTATGATTAAAATATCTGCAAACATTCACTGGATCCAAAGAACACAGTTCTCCAGGTGTTTTTAATTCTATATTTTGTATGTTTCCATTTGCCTCTCATAGAAATTGAAGTAAGTCGTCCCATGCATACTCAGCACAGCTAAGAGTGAGGAACCATGTAGGAGTTCCTAAGTTTCTTAGCATACATTTCAATTCCCCATGACAACGGAACCAATACTTGTTTGTTCCACGCTGACATGCCATGAGATTGATTAGCTGAGATTCCAAAATATTGTCTTGCAGATTGACTTTCTCCATAAAGTCCCTTGCTGAAACATTTTTCAGATGAGCTCCACTTTTCAATATATGATTAACTGCATAAGAAAGCCCAAACAAATCACTTTCATACAGTAGATGAAACAAATACGGAATGCATTGACGAAACCTTGGATCTTCAGCATATAATCTTAAAGTCCGATATTCAGCTGCAGGAATTTGAACTGGTCGATCGTCATATCGTCCACCTCGACCTGTTGGAAATAACTGTGGAAAACAACGAGCTTCCAAACTTTCTTCCCATACACTAATGGGACTTCCTTTTGCTTCTTTCATTTGAAACAAGTCAATTGCATTAACCATTACTTCTTTGGAATGCAAAGGATGAACAGTATAATGTTCATATATTTCTTCACTTCTAGACACATCAACTTTTTCAATTTGGCCAACTGAACAATCACTGTCTTCTTCTGTAGCTGTTTCCTCTGCTCCAACACTTACATCTTTATAGTACTCATTGTTTTTGACCAAATACAACGTTGCCTTTTTGACTTTCCTAACATCCACTAAATCTTGCCAGATTTTCTTACTCTTTGTCGGAACCCCATTAACTAGAATAACCAGAGGATCCTCTTCTACTCTTTCTACACCAATTGTATCAATATTTTTCTTGACATCTAGAGGCAAATAAACAACTCTTCCCGTTAATCCTCTTTATAAATCTGTAAGAGGTAATTTCCCTATCTTAGGCTCCATGCGAACAATAGCTTGAAAAGGATGGACACATTGAATCAAAATTGATTCATAAGTATTTAAATCCATCGATTCAGAAGGAATATCTATCAACTGAAGATTATTATGAACAGCTCTAGCAGGCATTCTATTTTCATTTTAATTTTTCAAACAATAATCACAAATACGCTGATCAAAACTCAAATCAAAAGAATTCTCCACCAACAAATAACTTACACAATCCTTCCATTCACTATTATTTTCCAATTCACATTTTGCATATAAATCAACTAACCTAGTCTGAATCTTATAATGAGTCCGTCGACAACACACACAAGTTAAATTAGGCCTTTCTCTTGATTTCACCTTAAACTTGGTAATTTCCTCGTCAAACTTTTCTGTACTTGAAATCTGTACATTGTCTTCCACATTACCATCCATTACTATATCCATTTCTACACTGTCCTCCTTGTTCCCAAAATAACAAAACTCAATTTCTTCACAAATAGTCTTCACATCTACTTCAGATCCATGCAAAAGAGCACTGTTTAACTGTTTAAGCTGAAGTGCTGGACTTTTTGCATAATACAACCTTCTCACTAATTTCCTCACCTTATTATGATGCACTGCTAACATCCTAAAATGATGAAAAACACTCTGACATACTTTTCTAGAAAGACAAGCCAGTGAATGCCCATGCAAACCTGTGTTTTCTCTCACTCTGTAAGGATCTAACTCTTGCAAGATCTTCATTTTTTGTTTTAGACTTTTCTTACTATATGTACGCAAGAAATTTCAAAGCAAATCGATTGAATCCTGTCGCACACTACAAATACTACTGCACTTCCATGTGTACACTGGACCCTTAGTACGTCTCCCTAATACTTCATCATTTAACACTCTAGACATAAGTTACTCTTTTTCCATCACACAACCATCTTTCACCTCATATGCTTGACCACTGGTGTCAACTGCATGCACCAAATCTTTTTCCTGAAAGTAACTCTCCTCATTAAAAAATGGCTCAGAACTTGAGCTATGCATCCATTTTCCAGAAAATATTTCACAAAAATTAGTCCGATTAATAATTATTTTCTATCTACTGTTCGATTTGAAAATATCAATTGCCTTATTAAGTATCCTAATTCTATTGATTACTAAAATAATTTTTTTTTTATTAACATCATAAGCCTGATCAACAATCTTCTCTACACTTTTCTTTTTCTTGTAAAAAGCAGCTCTCTGTTTACCTTTCTTTTCATTTTTCAGCAAATTTAAAACTACCCTATTGCGAAACATTTGTCTACGAATGTCCCTAAATTGATTTAACCTTCTATTGCCATCCATACTCTTCTCTCCTGCTCCAATAGAGACATTTTTTGAGGGCCTCTCCTTCCTTTTTAGATTTGCTCTCTGCTTCTGGATCTTCACATTACCGTTAACATTTCTTTTCGATCTACATAAATTGCGAAGAAAAGACTTAATTGTCTTACCAGGAGCTTTTCTGGTGTTTTTTGAAGTACTTGTTGTAGAGGATTCCTTTAATTCCTTTGATGATTTTGTTCTTTTACGTATGGTATTTTTTCTACTCCTTTGCCTTGACGGCATTTTTGCTTGCTTTTAAAATGTTGATTTCAATCTGTGGTTCTGAAAAAAATAACACATTAAAGACCACTATTAGCAAACAACAAAGTAATGACAAAAAGCGGATGATATAAACACTAATTTGCAACATATTAAAGTTTATACCACAGCAACTCAGGGCCACTAGTGCGTCCCATGTTAAAAGAGACACACTGGTGCCACAAGGCAATCATAAATAAGGGCCAAATGTAAATACCATTGATTTGCCCCCAAAATCGTTTTTTGAATAACATTTAAGAAACACTGCGCAGAACCTATGTACAACCACTCATTATCACTTTAGAAACCTCACTATTTCCCAAAATACAAATCCTCTATCTTGAAAATGTTCATAGCAAGCATTATCAAAAAGCAAAAAACAAACCAACAGCAAACAAACTCAGGGCCTTATTTATGAAAGCCTTGCGCCACCAGAGGGTCACTTATTTCCCATGTTTAAAAAGAAGCACCAGCAGCACAAGGCAATCATAAATAAGGGCCAAATTAAAATATCATTGATTTGCCCACAAAATCGTTTTTTGAATATCATTTTAGAAATATAGCGAAGATCCTATGTACAAGCACTCAATTTCACTAATGAACCCTCACTATTTCACAAAATACGAATCCTCTATTTTGCAAATGTTGATATCAAGCATTATCAAAAAGGAAGACACAAACCAACAACAAAAAAACTCAGGGCCTTATTTATGAAGGCCTTGCGCCACCAGAGCGTCACTTATTTTCCATGTTTAAAGTGATGCACCAGCAGCACAAGGCAATTGTAAATAAGGGCCAAATGAAGATATCATTGATTTGCACCCAAAATCGTTTTTTGAATAACATTTTAGAAACACAGCGAAGATCCTATTTACAAGCACTCAATTTCACTACTGAACCCTCACTATTTCACAAAATACAAATCCTCTATCTTGCAAATGTTGATATCAAGCATTATCAAAAAGCAAGACACAAACCAACAACAAAAAAACTCAGGGCCTTATTTATGAAGGCCTTGCGCCACCAGTGCGTCACTTTCTTCCCATGTTAAAAGTGACATACCGGCGCCACAAGACAATCATAAATAAGGGCCAAATGTAAATACCATTGATTTCCCCCAAAATCAATTTTTGAATAACATTTTAGAAACACAGCAAAGATCCTATGTAAAAGCACTCAATTTCACTACTGAACCCTCACTATTTCACAAAATACGAATCCTCTATCTTGCAAATGTTGATATCAAGCATTATCAAAAAGCAAGACACAAACCAACAACAAAAAAACTCAGGGCCTTATTTATGAAGGCCTTGCGCCACCAGAGCGTCACTTTTTTCTCATGTTTAAAGTGATGTACCAGCAGCACAAGGCAATCATAAATAAGGACCAAATGAAAATACCATTGATTTGCCCCCAACATCGTTTTTTGAATAACATTTTAGAAACACAACACAGGACCTATGTACAAGCATTCAATTTCACTACTGAAACCTCACTGTTTCACAAAATACAAATCCCCTATCTTGCAAATGTTCATAGCAAGCATTTCCAAAAAACATGCCACAAACTAATAAAAAAGAATGTCAATCTGCTTCCAAATCAGAGGTAATGCAAGTGACATTATTCTAAATGGTTCACATATATTCATTTAATGAGGCAAACACTATTAATTACTTCTCAAAAATATAAAAGCCATTCTTTTACCCCAAAATCGTTTTTTAAATAACTTTTTACAAACAGAGCACAATTCCTGTGTACAAGCAATCACTTTCACTACTGAAACTTCACTATCTGCTTCCAAATATTCTCCATAGAGCAAACAAGTCTCTATCTAAATTAAATGAATCATTACTTACCTTTACAAATGCTTTGGGAGATTGAGAACAGTGTCAGACACACACACCAATTTTTCTTTAGCAGAGCAAAAGGTGTGCACTCAATACACTGAAACCAAGACTGGCAACCCTTCCCCCTCTCAGACCTTTCTATCTGTTACAATAGCAACTCCCTCCTACCTGAACTCTAAGGTTCAAAAGTTTATTCTACAATGTTGCAAATTAAGTCAGCAAGGATGTTTGACCTCTCAATACACCAGCTTATCCAGGGCATTATTGCTTTTAGTGACTTTTTCTTAACCATTCAAATTGCTTCTTTCACATAACACAACCATGCACCCTAATTTTCAGTTTTCAACTATCTGAATACACCAATCATTGCTTGTGATTCAAGAGCAGTGAAACTCCACAATTAATTTGTATGTAAACTCCTTCTGTTCCAACTGCCATTTCATTCCCACACTTCATCTGACTGCACCAGAACCTTCTCTAATCATGTATTCTGTATGGATTATTGGACATAGCTACATCCACTGGGCTCAAAGGTATGCAGCAAGCAGAAGTCATCACAACCTTGATTTATCAAATGTGGAAATCAAGTGGATTGGCCAGAGAGGATTGAGATGTCATCAATTGATACCATTGGTGAAAACCTTTTTGCATCTTCCAAACCCTTACCTCTTAATAGTGCACTGTGGTAAAAATGATTTGTGCACTATGACTGGGGTTGGTCTGGAAATGCGTTTAAAGGACACCTTTGATCAATTGATGACACTTTTTCCACAAACTTCCTTGGTATATTCCAATATATGCCAAAGACAGAAATGGAACTGGTCCAACCAATTTTGTCCACAATTTGAGAAAGCACAGAAACATGTGAATAAATCTGTTTCTGCCTACATGAGAGACTTTGGAATGGGTTCAATATACAACAACAACTCGCGTTACAACATGCAAGACATCTACAGAGGAGATGGTGTGCACTTCTCAGATGAGGGGAATAGAATATTCCTCCTGAATTTAAGACTGTGCATTGGAACCTACTTGTAGGTACTTAAATCAGCCACAGAACCCAAAAGCTCTTTTCAGAGCTACCTTACCTCTGATCACTCCTAATGATTTACTTTTTCAAACTTTTTTCACTATTTTTCACCAAAGTACGCTCCCCGATACGCTCCCCGGTGCGCGTACCGGGCGCTTCCCCTGCAAAAAATGTAAAAATGTTTTTTTGGGGGGGACATAAATGGGCCTTCTAAACCCCCCTCAAAAAAACCTAGAGGGTCAGGAAGTGTCTACCGTGCCCCCTTATACCCATTCCCAACGTTGTTTGTCCTCCATCTTGTGTCTCAATTCTACGGAAACACAAAATGGAGGACTCCCGTAACGCTGCCGGTGCGCGTACCGGGGCGCGCACCGGTAAGCGCTCCCAAAAAAAACATGGGAAAGTAATTTACAGAAAAACCACTGGAGACACTTACACCAAATATAGAATACGCCCTACTACAAAGCAGTCCCTGCCATTTACCCAAATTTGGTGGTAATCCATTGAGCCATTTGGGCTGAAGCCCTGTCTAAATATCCTGAGGTAAATTACATGACAAAAACACATATGAAACTGTTTGAATTTTCAACCAATTAAAATGTTACTTACATTTTGTACTTTTATGTGCTGACATTGGATTGGTTAAGTACATGAATATATATGAAAAATGAGAGGGAAACATAGCCATTTTGACTAACATTACCTAAGGTACATTTGGAAAAAAATTTGACAGAAAACTTCAACTACTTTGAAGAAGGTAAGTTGTTAATTTGAAAGGAGAACTATGTTGTGCACTTTAAGTTAATTTGGGAAAACGTTTTCAGATAGTTATATACTGTCCCTCTGTAAGAGTTAGACATTGAGAAAGGTTTGTCTATTATAATTATGGATTGAGTTAGGCTTCTCTGGTATAATTATGAATTTACTTAGGCTTCTTCACAGGCACTTTTTAATAGTTCTACTTCCTGCCTGAAACCATACACTGCCCAAAGATAACTTCACTGTTAAAAACTCACAAGTACCTGTCTGAACTTAAACCCAACAGTGCCCTATCTCTACGGATATATTTATTTGTTATGCAATTTACAGCAAGAAAATGGAAGGACAAAAAAATGAAATTAATATTTCATTTGAAATTAATATGGAAAACAATCCTAAGGGAGACAAAGATGAAGTAGACTTTTTGGATGACACTCTAGACCAAGACTTAATTAAATTTGTAGAAGAAATTGAATCATGGAATGAAAAGGAGGACATACCTGATGAATTAATGTTGAAAATTATTTTAGACTTTGAAAAATCACAACAATAAATTTAAATTAAAAATTAAAAATTGTTTGAGACATTATTCTTTTTTATATGTAAATTATGAAATAGTACCAACATAGATATAATATAAAGTGAGACTTAAAATATACTGTGCAACTTTTTTGTGTTACATAGTAAGTTTGCTCATAGTTACTTCCTTTCTCCCACTATATTATCTCCAATGTGTATTTAACATCTCTTTATCATCTCCTGCCTCCATATTGTTTCTGCTTTCCTGACAGACTATGGTATGAATTTCATATACCACAATAACTTCTGTAACAACATGCAAGATATCTTCAAAGGAGACGGTGTATATTAAATTTTAGACTCTGCATTGGTACCTACATGTTGGTACTTAAATAAAATTAAAAAAAACAAAAAAAACAACAAAAAGAACAATTAATAAACATACAATTTTTGAAAAGTCTATCATTCTTTTTTCCCCATAGTACGCTTCCCGGTCCGCTTCCCGGTGCGCATACCGGGCGTTCCCCCCGAAAAAATCGAAAAAAAAATTACAGTTTTTTTGCCCCACGTGGCCCTTTTAAAGCCCCCACATAAAACCTAGGGGGTCAGAGAGGGTCTACTCTGCCCCCTTATAGTCATTTCCCCCTTTGTTTTGGCCACCTCTTGTGTCTCGCTCCTACCGAGACACAAGATGGCGGCCGCTCCGGACTGTTTAGAATGTTTACAGACACCCGACAGCCAATCAGCTTTCCGTGTGCAAGTCTTGCGTGGCGCGCCCGGTACGCGCCCCGGTGCGGGTACCGGGGCACAGCTATAGATATATATATTTTTTTTAACCTAAATTACTCAAAATCCACTGGAGCACATATCTTGAGACATAGCAAAGGCACATCGGGCTACCAGTCCCTACAATTTTGCCAAGTTTGGTGTAAATCCATTCAGCCGTTCGGGCTAAAAGTGAGGTCGACCGCCCTATGGAAATTAACATGGGGAAAACGCGTTTTGGGACCCCCCTTTTATCTCGCCCCCCGCTTGGCGAATCCCCCCGAAACGTTCAGGGAAGGACCGAAGCTCGACGAGGCCATTTTGAGGAAATTTTCAGGCAGATTCGCCAACCCGGCGCCAAAGTTATTCCAAATAGAATTTTGAGATTTAACATTGAAAAAAATCCTAACTATAACTACCTACTGGCGACCGCCAGTAGGTAATATATATATATATATATATATATATATATATATATATATATATATATATATATATATATATATATATATATATATATACATATATATATGTATATATATATATATATATTACCTACTGGCGGTCGCCAGTAGGTATATATAGTTAGGATTTTTTCTCTATGGGACTTTTGAAAATTCTATGTCTAATAAGTTTGCCGTTTGTGGACGGAATCGGCTGAAATTTTCAGGAAAAGTGCACATTTTGTTCCTGAGCAGCCCCTTAAAATTTGGGGGGGTTTCGTCAAGGGGGGCCGAGAAAAAAGGGGGGTCCCAAACGCGTTTTTAACATTGAGTTTGGCCTCACTTCTAGCTCGAACGGCTGAATGGATTTGCACGAAACTTGGCAAAATTGTAGGGACTGTTAGCCCGATGTGCCTTTGCTGGGTCTCAATATATTTGCTCCGGTGGATTTTGAGAAATTAACGTTTTAAAAAACAGATATATCTGTGACAGCGTCCCGGATAGCGCTCCGGATCACGAACTTTTCGCGTAACGGAACTTTGCGTAGCGAAGCTGATTGGCTCTCTGGTGTCTGTCAACATTCTAAACAGTCCGGAGCGGCCGCCATCTTGTCTCTCGGTAGGATCGAGAGACAAGAGGAGGAGAAAAACGAAGGGGGAATTTAATGAAAGGGGGCAAGGTAGACCCTTCTTGACCCCCTAGGAATGATGTTGGGGTTATTAAAGGGTCCCGTGGGGCAAAAAAAAAATATTGATTTTTTGCTGTAGAAGCGCTTTCCGGTTCGCGAAAAAGGTAGTGAACTGGGACGCGAAACGGGAATTCGCCATTTTGTGTTTCGATTTAATTAAATTACAAGATGGAGGAAAAACAATGTGAGAAATGGGTATAAGGGGGTATGGGAGACGTATCTTGACCCCCTATGTTTTCTGAGGGTGGCTGAGGATGCTCATATATGTTGATACTTGTCTTCCGGCGGCTGCGCGTGAGCGTTTTTTTTTTTTTGCTGCGTGACGTCTGTTAACGTTTGATTCGAAGGAAATCAGGAAGTGTTGACCGCCATTTTGACACTGCGAGTAAATATATTGTTAAAAATAATTGTTATAAATTAATCCGTATTGATAAACATTGTCTGCGCTATCTTGCTTTTTTTCCAATGGCACACTTTTGTCGTGCACGGCAGCCATTTTAGATGCCTTGACCAGACCCACTCTCTGCGCGCCGCCGATCGTGACGTCTGTTAACGTTTTAACATTGAGTTTTCCATAGGGCATTTGGCCTCACTTTTAGCTCGAACGGCTGAATGGATTTGCACGAAACTTGGCAAAATTGTAGGGACTGTTAGCCTGATGTGCCTTTGCTGGGTCTCAATATATGTGCTCCAGTGGATTTTGAGAAATTAACGTTTTAAAAAACAGATATATCTGTGACAGCGTCCCGGATAGCGCTCCGGTTCGCGAACTGTTCGCGTAACGGAACTTTGCGTAGCGAATCTGATTGGCTCTCCGGTGTCTGTCAACATTCTAAACAGTCCGGAGCGGCCGCCATCTTGTCTCTCGGTAGGATCGAGAGACAAGAGGAGGAGAAGAACGAAGGGGGAATTTAATGAAAGGGGGCTAGGTAGACCCTTCTTGACCCCCTAGGAATGATGTTGGGGTTATTAAAGGGTCCCGTGGGGCAAATAAAAAAAATATTGATTTTTTGCGGTAGAATCGCTTTCCGGTTCGCAAACCGGGTAGTGAACTGGGACGCGAAACGGGAATTCGCCATTTTGTGTTTCGATTTAATTAAATTACAAGATGGAGGAAAAACAATGTGAGAAATGGGTATAAGGGGATACAGGAGACGTATCTTGACCCCCTATGTTTTCTGAGGGTGGCTAAGGATGCTCATATATGTTGATACTTGTCTTCCGGCGGCTGCGCGTGCGCGTTTTTTTTTTTTTGCTGCGTGACGTCTGTTAACGTTCGATTCGAAGGAAATCAGGAAGTGTTGACCGCCATTTTGACATTGTGAGTAAATATATTGTTAAAAATAATTGTTATAAATTAATCCGTATTGATAAACATTGTCTGCGCTATCTTGCTTTTTTCCCAATGGCACACTTTTGTCGTGCACGGCAGCCATTTTAGATGCCTTGACCAGACCCACTCTCTGCACGCCGCCGATCGTGACGTCTGTTAACGTTAGATTCGAAGGAAATCAGGAAGTGTTGACCGCCATTTTGACACTGCGAGTAAATATATTGTTAAAAATAATTGTTATAAATTAATTCGTATTGATAAACATTGTCTGCGCCATCTTGCTTTTTTTCCAATGCCACACTTTTGTCGTGCACGGCAGCCATTTTAGATGCCTTGAGCAGACCCACTCTCTGCACGCCGCCGATCCTCAGCATGGCTCCCCACCCTCGCAAGCATCTCCCCCATGCACTGGTCACCCCCGCTCTCTGTCTTATGCATGGGCCATAAACCTCCCCCCATCTGCGCTGCTCTTCCCTGAGAATCACACCCTGTGCCCGCCCGACACCTCCCTTTCACCCTATTCACTACCGCACCCTCTGACACTCCTCATCCTCTGTGTCTGATTGTCCAGGCCAGTCCCAGGCTATCACCTAGCCCTGCGGATGTAGTTTATGGCCTCAACTGTAAAGAATCACCCCTCTTCAAAGGAGTTACAGTAGATCAAGGCCCCCACTGTAGAGTGCTGCTCAGCCTGTGCGCGTGTGTATGAATGTTGATTGCATGAATGTTCGAATGGTGTGTTGAATGTCAGTTGATGTTCGGGCTGAGTTACTTTACACCCACCCGATGAGATCCGTCACACCACACGCGTTCCTACTATCTGATAACGATCCTGTATTGTGATTGGGGAGGGGATTCTCACTGTGAGGGTGTGTGGGACCGAGCCTGAAGTGGAAGATTACAGGGATGCCTTTTTGTACATCAAAGTCTTCACAATTATGTGTCACATTAAAAATATATAGCACTCCAACAAAGTAGTAGGATTATAACACTTTAATAACTTATAAATATATACAACGCAACAAAAACAGTAAACACGTAAAAAAAAGAAAAATTTTAAACAGAAGCAACAATGGTGAGTAGCAGTCTGTTGTGCGAATAGTCCGAAGGCAGCACAACGTGCTGAGTTCTGGACGGCACCCAGGTGCCGCACTGGTTTTGGTATCCTACAATGCTGCTCCGAAAAATGGCATGGGGCGCCCCGGGGGGGGGGAGGTGGAGGCTCGTCTGCTGTAGTGGGGCGCCCCTTTAGTGTTTCACTTGCCATTCAGCGGTTTTCCGCCCGCTTTTGCTGCACTGTGCCTCTTCAGTAGCGGTCTATTGTGCGAATAGTCCCAAGGCAGCAGAACGCGCTGAGATCTGGACGGCACCCAGGTGATGTTCTTTACTTGCCGCACTGGTTTTGGCATCCTACAATGCTGCTCCGAAAAACGGCGTGGGGCGCCCCGGGGGGGGGGGGGGGAGGCGGCGTGAACGGGCCTCCCCAGGTGGAGGCTCGTCTGCTGTAGTGGGGTGCCCCTTTAGTGTTTCACTTGCCATTCAGCGGTTTTCCGCCCGCTTTTGCTGCACTGTGCCTCATCCGCAATTCAGCTGTTTACCGCTCGCTCTTGCGGCTACAGCATCTTGCTCACCATCTAGTTGCCACAGGACTCTCAAAATGGCGGCCGGCTCTTCGGATTTGGGCCTGGTCCACTAAAATGGCCCTGGGACACCTTGGAAGTCGGACGCTTGTCTGCTAGGGCTTGGGCCCCATTCTCGAAAGCGTCCCCTCAGCCTTGAAGATTCTACAAAAGTCTTGGGAGCCCCCGACTCCCGCAGGCTTCCGGTGGGGAGCGGCTGCCATGATTGCTTGCGGAATGGCCACGACGGAGCTACGAGATGGTGGTGCTCTCATGCTGACGCCAGCTTCAGTCTGAAACATCCAGAAACACTGTAGACTATCAATTCGATGAGTTCCGGTGGATCCCCAACGTGACCCAGTAGGGAAGAACTTGCCCTCCCCTTTTTTGAGTGATGGTTCTTGTTGCCTGTCCCCTCTGTTGTCATCTAACGGAACCTTTTTGGATTGCCATGTGAGAAAAAAAAAGGTGGGGCTTTCATCGTTTGGGAAAAAAAATGTTTTAATCCAATGAAAAGTGTTAATTTTAGGTCATATGATCAAGCATTTCATCATTAGGAAACCAAAAGTAAAATGAACCCATGAAAAGTTTTATAAACAAGTCACATGACCTGTTGTGCGGCTTTGGGCTATAAAAAGCCTACAAAATCCGTTGGCCTGTGAGGCGGCGTCAGTAGCGGACCGATGTGCGAATAGGCCGAAGGCAGCACAACGCGCCGAGATCCAGATGGCACCGAGGTGGTGTCCAGCAAGTTGCCGCACTGGTGTGGCCATCCTACAATGCTGCGCCGAAAGACGGCGTGTCCAGCTGAGTTGCGGTTAGTCTTGCTGCTACAGTACGCCGAAGGCAGCACAACGTGCCGAGATCCGGATGGCACGGGGTGGTGTCCAGCAAGTTTCACTGGTGTGGCCATCCTACAATGCTGCGCCGAAAGACGGCGTGGGGTGCCCGGGGAGGGGGGAGAGGCGGCGTAAACGGACCTCTTCCGCCTTCCCAGATGAAGGCGCCTCTTAGCGTTTCACTTGCCTTCCTGCAGAGTTCTGCCCGCTCTTGCGGCACAGTGCCTCACCCTCCATCCAGCTGAGTTTCGCCCGCTCTTGCGGTACACCGTCTCGCCCGCCATTCAGCTGAGTTTCTGCCGCTCTTGCGGTACAGTGACTCGAACGCGCCGAGATCCGGATGGCACCGAGGTGGTGTCCAGCAAGTTTCACTGGTGTGGCCATCCTACAATGCTGCGCCGAAAGACGGTGTGGGGTGCCCGGGGCGGGGGGCAGCGCAAACGGGCCTCTCCCTCCTCCCCAGGTGGAGGCACCTCATCTGCAGTGGGGCGCCTCTTAGCGTTTCACTCGCCTTTCAGCTGAGTTCCGCCCGCTTTTGCGGTACAGTGACTCACCCGCTATCTAGCTGAATTGCGGCTACTCTTGTGGTGCAGCGATAGCCGGCTGCAACAGGACTCTCAAAATGGTGGCCAGCTCTTTGGATTTGGGCCTGGACCACTAAAATGGCTCTAGGACACCTTGGAACTCGGACGCTTGCCTGCTAGGGCATGGGCCCCATTCACGAAAGCGTCCCCTCTTTTGACTAATTGTTCTTGTTGACTATTTCTTCTGTTGTCATTTAACGGAACCTTTTTGGACTGCCGAAAAGGGTTCTGGTCCGACCGCTGGTTGGTGGAGACATTTTGACTATATCCTGGACCTGTCCGGCCTCGCCCAAAATGGCGCCGGTATAAATGGGACTCGTAACTCCTTGTTGTGTACTGGTTGCCCAACCTTGATATCACGAGATACGTATGCAGTTTTGAAGCACATGGCGGGCGGGGACGAGAATTGATTGAACATTTGGACATCCCTATTGATATTAAGTTCTGATGTGTTATTGATTACTGTACTATTGAAAGTTCAAATTAACATCACCTATGGTACTTGCCCGCAAATGTATATCTAGATAATTTTATTGTAACTGGCCCTGTCGTACTTTAATTATAAAATGTACGTCCACCGATTCCGCAAATGTTAGACACCTTAGTTCTTGCAACCTAATGGGTCGCCCTTTACGTTCTTCTACAGTGTAAATGTTCCCTCGTCATATACGATTCCAGTTTGCTCCGTGGCCGGCCCACGTGGTTATAGGCCTGTATTTGTATACTGACATTTTCACAATAAAGGTTTTTAAAACAAAACATGGTAGTAGTACCTACATTGGTAAAGTTTTGAATAATAGCCACTGTTTTCGAATCAGTAAAAGGCAAGTGAAATAAAGGAGTCCAAATACATGACGGTTAAAAGGTATAATACGCAGGAACGCAGTAAAGATAAATGGTGAAGGGCTGTTGTGTTTTCTACTCCTGCAACATAAAGTGATCGATAAGAATCTGATATTCATGCCTATCAGCGACTAAGACAGCAGGCCGAGCCTCTTTTCTTCAACGGATCCCTCATGGGACGAAGAAACGCCCTTTTCATATGACCAAGCCTTTCATCATTAGAATAACAAAAGTAAAATGAACCAATGAAAAGTTTTATTAACAAGTCACATGACCTGTTATGCCTACGTTACGTGCTGCGCGCCGCGCTCTGGATCGCTTCCGGGAAGCTGCGCCTCGCGCACCGGAGCACTTCCGGGTGCGCTAACGCGGCGCGTCATATGACGCATTACGCGACAACGCAGGTCCAGAATATACTCAAAATGTCTCCACCAACCAGCGGTCGGAACACAACCCCTTTCAGTAGTCTAAAAAGTTCTGTTAAATGACAACAGCAGGGACAGGCAACAAGAACCTTCAGTCAAAGAGGGGAGGGCAAGTTCTTCTCTACCAGGTCACGTTGGGGCTCCACCGGAACTGATCGAATTGGTAGTCTACAGTGTTTCTGGATGTTTCAGATTGAAGCTGGCGTCAGCTTGAGAGCACCCCGTGGCTACGTCGTGGCTATTCCGCGAGCAATCATGGCAGTCGCTCGCCACCGAAAGTCTGCCGGAGTCGGCGGCCCCGGTGATTTTTGTAGAATCTTCAAGGCTGGGGGGAAGCTTTTGGGAATGGGGTCCATGCCCTAGCAATCAAGCGTCCGAGTTCCATGGTGTCCCAGGGCCATTTTAGTGGACCAGGCCTAAATCCGAAGAGTCGGCCGCCATTTTGAGAGTCCTGTTGCAGCCGCCTATCGCTGCACCGCAAGAGTGGGCGCAATTCAAGTGGATGGTGGGCAAGACGCTGTAGCAGCAAGAGAGGGCACAACTCAGCTGGTTGCGTGAAGCGCTGGGGTGTACCTGAAAAACCTCCACCTGGGGAGGTGGGGGAGGCTCGTTAGCGCCGCCTCTCCCTTCTAGTGCATCCCACGCCGTCTCCTAGCGCAAGAATATGAGATGGTCGGGCTAGGGCACCGCAGTACGTGTCTACAGGTCAAACGGATTGTGGGACAATGTTCAGAATGGAAGAGTTACCAAAAGGCAAAAAGTTCCGCGTGACCCCGGGAGCCGGCCGCCTATGTCGGGGGCGATCTCAGGCCACACCAGGGCAACAAGACTTGGGGAGGGGGTTGGAGCCAAGCGTCCCCTCCGAGTCCACGCCATCACACCGCTCCTCGGGGGGCTCCGTCAAGCGGTTCAGGGAGGCACCGCATCACATTGTTTTCCAATGCAGTAAGATCCACAAACAGCCCCCACTTACTTTGAGAATAGTGAAGCTGCAGCAGGTGCAAATAAGCTTCAGACAGTGTTACAAGCGCTGCTCAGAACTCTCAACTATGGCACCCAACATCCAGGACTTATGCCATTTGTGCAAGGCAGTGACATCGAAGCAACTCAGGGACCAAGGAACATACCATATCCAGAGTCCTTCCCACAGCGTCTGCCTCCCTTCTTACCTAGTTATGGTTCTTTCACTCCCACTCCAGGCTTTTAGTCTGTGGATGGAAAACCATAAACCTACACTCACAAATGAAAATCTTACTATTGATGCTTGACTGAGGCCAAGGAGATCAGAGTGCATGAGCCTCATGCTCGATCGATTGAGCTAGCCGGATCAGGCAACAAAAAGGTGGTGGTGGGGGTGGCGGCATCAGCAAGGCATCCTCACACACAACTTGTCGGACATCAGCTCTGCATGTACTGGGGACGAGTCTTGGCGCATGGTGTCATCCCCGGGCAATTTGCACAACGGTCCTCCACCCCTAGGCCGCCAGCTATGCTACCTCGACAGGAGCAGTGATGGATGTTGCAGCAGGCTGCCATGTAATTAGTTATTTAATAAAACGTTTTACCCTGTTACTTTGCTGGTGTGTTGTATATATTTATAATATTTGCATAAGGTTTGTCGTTATTTTGGGCGGGGTGGGCGGCGGAGCTGAGCTGTCTTAAAGCCATCATGGTGTCGAGCTCAGTTCATCTCACTAGTTTCGTATTTCTCATGAGGGGTTGTTCCTAATGTTTCTATTTTAGCGAGGTCAAAAAGAGATCCCATTAGTGGCCTACTGATTTTGCTCATTCCTTTTGTTTTTTTTAACGATTTTTCACTATCTGCAAAGACTAAACAGAGTATTGCGACTCTGTGCTTGTTTGTAAATAGAGAATGAACCAAAGAGAACCAATTCTAAAACAGTATATGCTTGGATAACAATCAATCAAATGGAGAGGGAAGCAGGCACGACGGGTTACAACGGGGGCAAAGGCTTACGTTACCTACCCTTCACTATCTGCAAAGAGAGAATACTCCTAAAAGAAAAGAGGAGGGGGGAGGGGGGGCAGCGTTCAAAGCACACCGGCGTGCATAAATACGAAAATGTTTTTACCTAACACGTACTTGACATTTTACAGCTTTTGATATTTGCTATTAAAAAACCATTGAAATTCACTGAAAAAACCATAGGTTATAGACCATATATAGTTAGGAATTAGCATTTACAAAACCTTGAAAATTCACTGAAAAAACCATAGGTTATAGACCATATATAGTTAGGGCTTAGCATTTACAAAACCTCAATTTACTCGCACAAAACCATTGAATTTCGCATATATAGTTAGTTGCAATAACTATGTATCGTGCACCCGCAATCCACTGCTGATGATGTCACATATTACATCATTCATGACATGGTCAGTGACATCACTGATGACATCTCAAATGACATCACTGAGGACATCTCAAATGACATCACTGATGACATCACTGATGACATCTCATTTGACATTACTGATCACATCACTGATAATATCATTCATGGGATAATACGATGAACCTCTTCAGACTCTAATATAACCTTAGATACAATCAGTGTAAACAGACACTCACAGATTGTCACTCATCCATGGAGTTACTCATACATCTAGTCAGTCAAGAATCAATCACTTCTCCATTTCCTCAACTATACAGTTATACACACCTTACTAATTCAAACATATTCTAACACATATTTACTCTCTTATACAATCCCTGATACAAGTTCACAATGATCCATACAGCCACTCACACATTCACTGGCTCTTATGCACAGTTATTTATATATTCAACTCTCACATGTACTGTGTTTTACATATGTACTTACTTTGACATGTAGCACTGAGATATCCATTCACTCACCAATACACTCATGCACACAGTCAACTGCCGCATGCACTTTTGAACCCATACATCTAGTGAATCAACTGCTCACACATCTATGCACAGAGCCATACACCTCCCAGCCACCCACACACATACTCAGTCTCCCATACAAATACTTGGGCAACCAATCAATAACCCATATAGTTACTCATATAGCTACTGATTAACACATGCAGCAGTTTACAGAACAACAGACATAATAATGCACAAATTAAGACAGTTTAGTCACTAACCCATGCACTCAGTGAGACACATTTAATCACTCACTCATACAGTCAGTCATGCACCTACTAAATCCTTCATCCAGACACTTATACATCCACTCATTCTTCAATATGTAAGACATATTTTAACTTTACAGAAACATACAGTCACTGGGTGTTGTCATCAGTGATGTCATCAGTGATGTCATTTGAGATGTCATCAGTGATGTCATCAGTGATGTCATTTGAGATGTCATCAGTGATGTCATTTGAGATGTCATCAGTGATGTCACTGACCATGTCATGAATGATGTAATATGTGACATCATCAGCAGTGGATTGCGGGTGCGCGATATATAGTTATTGCAACTAACTATATATGCGAATTTCAATGGTTTTGTGCGAGTAAATTAAGGTTTTGTAAATGCTAATCCCTAACTATATATGGTCTATAACCTATGGTTTTTTCAGTGAATTTTCAAGGTTTTGTAAATGCTAATTCCTAACTATATATGGTCTATAACCTATGTTTTTTTCAGTGAATATATATATGTATATATATATATATATATATATATATATATATATATATATATATATATATATATATATATATATATATATATATATATATATATATATATATACATATATATATATATATATATATATATATATATATATGACCAATGCTGACCTCTTTAGAAATCAGCGAGACACATGCTCCGGGCTCAAATGAAGGATTTATTTGGCAAACATGCAGTCGCTTCCTGAAGTCTGTGAAACGCCATGGCAGACGCGTTTCTGGCCCCATCGGCCGTCATCAGTGCCAGTCCCACAAGAAAACAAAATTACAAGCGCTCCAGAGACCACTTCACTATCAGCAGTCCCTTGGCTCCTCCTCCTCCAGGTGAGTGTAATAACAGCGTTGCACCTCCCAGGAGCACTGCCTGATGGAACCTGCAGTCCACGAGGTCCCGTATACCAGTGTATGGGACAACAGACTCACTTTCGTGCCCCCAATTGCTTGGCGCTTCCTGCACTCCACCACAGGGTTCCTGGGCATATTTTTCCGGCCATTACCTTCAAATGAGCCCTTGTCAGGCAGCGCAATGCCGCCTCCTCTCTCCCCTTCGCGCAGACACACACCAGCTGGTTAGTACCTCTGCTAGGGGGGTGCCGTGTTGTGCTTCTCACACTCCACCACAGTTTTTGCTGATCACACGGAGCTCCATATATATATATATTTATACATACACACACACACAAGCAGTATTAACTCACTCGGCAAATGCAACAAATAAAAGGCATGAATATTAATATGACTAAACAAGCAGCAAGTAATCCTGGACATCCTGCAAGAAATCAGAAAGATATATATATATATATATATATACCACCCAGAATCCCACATCCTTTGAACACGCATGCACTTATCTCAATGCGAAGTTTGCACATAGAAGCAGATTTGCACAAATAATGAATTGAATATACAATATTAAATAAGTATCTTAAATTTTAGGTATATATGAATATTTATTGTTTATAATGATATTTATTTATTTGCGTATATTTGCACATATTGTGTTTCTGTATACAGATGAACCCAGTTGAAATAGCATAAAAGATGTGGTTTTATGTGGGGGGTGGGATTGGTGGTGAGATTTTATGAGGGGCAACAGTTTTTTAAACAACATTGTTAGTGTAAATAATTTGTGTGCTAACCCTCGTAGCTGACGATACTGAAATTAGGCAGCAGTATGTTTTCTATGTCCTCAGGCCCGGTGGTCAGATGATCCGACAATGCACTTTAAAAATGTGGTGATTGGCTAACTGCGTCATGTGATCAAGGGCTCAAGGGCCCGAAACGCATCTTGGCGGAGAGAGAAATGCACAAATAAATATCTGGCAAAATTACCTGACTGGGTCCGGTTCATTTTTTATCCTGACTACAGCGAGGGATACAACGAAGTTCCTGGAATACTTCTACACCGTTGTGCTTCTTGGTGTATAACGGAACCCTCCAGCGTCTTGGGCGAAGCGGCAAAAAGCAAGCTCCCGGTGACCCAGGAGCATCTACAGCTCTGTAAGGAGCAACCGCTTCAACCCCCGGCTAGCAACATCCACCCAGAATCGGCAACCTTGGACAAAGGGCTCTCGCGGCCGTGATTGAACCAGTGCCAGAAGCAGGAGCCGGTTTCTGTGAGTGATTGTGGTAAACAGCGCGCCGGTGCAGGAGTAAGGCCAGTACGACAAGCGGTACCATTGGAGGACAAGAGGCTCGTTTTACTGAGTGCAAGACATTTGAATACCATCAATAGTGCATAACGATGGCCGCTGCTGACCTGGTTAGGAATCGAGAGGAGGCTGCAATCGACATGTTCGTTGACTCCCCCATAGCGGATGCTCAGCTACCAAAACACGCAACGCAAGCAGAAGCAGGGGGCAGCAAGATGAAAGATTTACTCAAGCAGCTGGAGAAAGCTATGCAGACAGAGCAAGCCAAGTGGTGGGAGCGAAAGTCCCTCTCCCGTTACCTAGAGATGGAACACATCCCACGTGGCTTGCGGATCATGCTAGCCGTGAGCTTCGAAAATCCGGACCCTAACATGTTGTTAGAGTGGGCACAATGTAACCTGGACTCTTCCAGCCGACTATTGAGAATTTTGATAAAATATGCGGAGAGTGATGGTGTGAGTCTACAGAGGAAAATAATGGACTTGAATGAACAGATCACAGCACTGAGTGAACAGGCACAGGAGAAGAAACACAGAGAAGAAATGATGACGAGACTGGCCAAGGAGGAGGACGTTATTAAGAAACGTAAAACATTCAAATTCCAGCGGGACAAGCTAGATTATCAAAATGGGCGCATTTTTACATTTGCAAGGAAGTATGATCCCCCAAAGTAAAACCAACTCCTCAAATGGCAAATGCGGCCCCAATTATAGGGGAATCAACACCGTCTTCTACTTCGCAATCAGATCTCAGTTCTGTGCCTGGAAGCGACTCAGAGAATGAACAGCGAGCGGTGAGTGAGCGATTGGGGTTTACAAAACGGTTGTTGGCCCAGGAGGTGGAACGCCTGAGACACGACCGCAGACAAACACTAAGATCCCATACCACAGGCCCCAAGCAAACCAAAGGCACAACCTTAAGCCCAGGAGGCGCAGGCAATGCAGGAAAGCCAAGCAACGCGGAAAACCAGGCGCCGAAAAAGAAAAATCAGAAGAGGTGGAACCAACGGTAAAGAGACAAGTAAGAAATGCAATGACAGTTATTAATTTAACAGAGATGCATTTGAGCCCGGGGGAAATTAACACACTGTCACTAGGTTTAACATATTGCCCACCCAGTAATTTCAATAATGCACGAACAAGGATGGATCTCTTTAAGTACATTAGAAAATTAAAATTGAGAAAACTTTACTTTCTGTATAAAAACAAAACTCGAAAAACACCCACTAATAGCGGCGCAGAGGGAACTGACTCGCAGATAATATCAGCGGGGGAATATGAGCTCCACTGTGACCTACGGGAACTATATAGGGAAGGTGGCACGGATAACACCATTGATGCTAATATACCATTAAAAACTGACGCCCCGGGGGCAACGCATTCCAGACCAAAGTCAGTGTTTAAACCTGTGCTAGTTCATGACAACATTGATGTTTTTAATGAATTGGTAACGTCAGAGATTAAGCATCTACTCAGGGTATCAATGACCAATGACACTAGGAACCAGAAGCGGAATAGTGCCTATGGGAGTCTGAAGAAAAAACTACAGAGTGAGAGCAAGGTGATCATCAGACAATCGGACAAAGGGGGCAACATTGTCCTTCGGCCCAGGCACCTATATATGGAGGAGGCTTTAAAACACCTAACCGATAGGCAGTGTTATGGCAGGAGTGATTGGCCAACGGTAAAGTTAGCATGGAACAATTTCAACTCCAAATTACATGCTTGGAAGAGCAAAGGGCTTCTGAATGGGGATGAGCTCAAGTTCCTGAAAACCAATTACCTGGTGATTCCCGTATTTTACTTGATTCCCAAAGTACATAAAGATCTGCCCAAACCACCGGAGAGGCCGATCATTTCGGCCAGACAGCCAGGCCCGGACTGGCCGTTGAGGGCACCGGGCAATTCCCCGGTGGGCCGCATGGTTGGGGGCCGGTTTTGGGCCCCTGGGGCCGTTTTTGTTACCGGGCCGTTATGCTGCAAAAACGGCCCTGTAACAAAAACGGCCGAAAACCGGCCCTGTCACAGAGCGCGGTCGCACCTCTCCCCCCTCCCCTCTCCTACGGGAGGGGGTGAGGGGGGCCGGCTGAGCACTTTTCCAGGGCCGGTTCTGGTTCCCAGTCCGGCCCTGCAGACAGCGGATGTTTGAAAATACTTCCCGGTACATCGACCATTTTCTTCAGGAACACGTGAAAGCTTTACCCTCATATTTGAGGGACACAGGGGACTTTCTGGAGAAGTTCAAAACAGTAGTGTGGCACGACAACTATTTACTGATCACACTCGATGTGACCGCACTATATACCAGTATTAACCATGGTGAAGGGTTGCGGGCAGTGGGACACTTCCGGCGCAGCAGATCGGCTTCTCTGTTAGAGCATAATGCAATGATCAGTGAAATGATAGAGGTTTGCCTTACCAACAATTATTTTCTGTTTCAAAGTCAAATATTCCAGCAGTTGAGAGGAGTGGCGATGGGGGCCTGCTTCTCCCCTAGCTATGCGTGCTTGCACATGGGGCTGTGGGAGGAGCAGGTTCTAGGGACAGCTGTGCTGTTAAACAACATAATAACATGGCACAGGTTCATTGACGACCTCTTCATAGTGTGGAGGGTGTCGGAAATTGAGGCACAGAAATTCATTTCTGATGTAAATGTTAATAATTTGAATTTAAGCTTCACTGGTTAGACTAGCAAAAACATGGTTAATTTCTTGCACGTTGAGGTGTACATTGAGGGAGGCAAGTTGGAGACTAGGTTGCACCGCAAGGAGACAGCGGGCAACACAGTCTAACACGCGTCAATCCCTCACCCAGTCCACCTGATCTGACGCATCCCCTATGGGGAGATGCTGAGGATCAGGAGAATCTGTAGCACAGAAGAGTCATGTTCCCAAGCTCAAAACAGTAGCAAAGAGAGGTTCCTGGAGAGGGGTTATTCGGTGTCCTTGGTGGAGAATGCTATGATGAGAGCCAACAAGCATACAGATTACCAGAATCAAGAGGGTGAACCAAGGGAAACCCAAGAGAAGAGAAGTAGCAAAACTGGTCAGCCTAGGCTAATAACAGCATATAGCCAACAACATAGGCAGCTACAGAACATAATCCGTAGAAACTGGCCCATCATTAAGGGGGACCCCGTTATTGGTAGATCTCTTGCAGATAAACCGGCAATCACGTACAGCCGTGCGAGATATATGAGTGACATGCTGGTGAAGGGTAGCCCTGAGGTTGTAAACAATAACATCTGGCTGCAGTCAAGTAAGGGCTTCATAAAGTGCGCCATATGTAAGGCGTGCAAAATGGGAAAGAATAAAACAACATACATGACCCCATTTAGTGAGATACCTTTACCCATCACCAAAAAGATCATGTGTAAATCTGAGTTCGTCGTGTATGTGCTGGAGTGTGCATGTGGCCTGCAATATGTGGGTAGTACCAAGTTGCAGGTCCACAAGCGTATACTCCAGCACATGCGGGCGGTCAGTAACCGTGATGAGGCCTACCCAGTGGCGAGGCATATCAACTCCTGCCACAATGGTGATCTGGAGTGCTTGAGCTATTTTGCCATTGACATGGTCCCACCACTCCGTAGAGTAGGAGGGGGGATAGGGAGGCCCGTCTAAGAGTACTAGAGACTAAGTACATCATCAAGCTTAATTCCAAGACACCGAATGGTTTAAACGCCACTGAAGACTTGTACATGTGTCTTTAAGGGACCAAGCTGAGCTACGCGAGTAGATAAGGTTTCAGAAATAAGAGGCAAGAAACTGAGAAAGGGAGTCATCGGAGCATGAGATTGTCTTTTTAAAACAAAAAATATAAATATGTAGGATCTTTAAGATCACTCACGAGGTGGTAGGAAAAACACAATTTTGTTTTTTTTCCCTCCTATTTTTGTTTACTCCGATTAAATTTTACTAGGGTTCTACCAAGTTGTAAGGGCAGTTAGGGCGCAGTTATTTTGATATCGTATGAAGAGAGCCCACTTGGGCAGAATTGAAACTACCACCCACAACCCCACATCCTTTGAACACGGATGCACTTATCTCAATTCGAAGTTTGCACATAGAAGCAGATTTGCACAAATAATGAATTGAATATACAATATAAAATAAGTATCTTACATTTTATATATATATGAAGATTTATTGTTTTTAATGATATTTATTTATTTGCGGATATTTGCACATATTGTGTTGCTGTATACAGATGAACCCAGTTGAAATAGCATAAAAGGTGTGGTTTTATGTGGGGGGTGGGATTGGTGGTGAGATTTTATGAGGGGCAACAGTTTTTTAAACAACATTGTTTGTGTAAATAATTTGTGTGCTAACCCTCGTAGCTGACGATACTGAAATTAGGCAGCAGTATGTTTTCTATGTCTTCAGGCCCGGTGGTCAGATGACCCGACAATGCACTTTAAAAAAGTGATGTCATTTGAGATGTCATCAGTGATGTCATCAGTGATGTCACTGACCATGTCATGAATGATGTAATATGTGACATGATCAGCAGTGGATTGCGGATGCGCGATATATAGTTAGTGCAACTAACTATATATGCGAATTTCAATGGTTTTGTGCGAGTAAAATAAGGTTTAGTAAATGCTAATCCCTAACTATATATGGTCTATAACCTATGTTTTTTTCAGTGAATTTTCAAGGTTTTGTAAATGCTAATCCCTAACTATATATGGTTTATAACCTATGGTTTTTTCTGTGAAATTCAATGGTTTTTTAATAGCAAATATCAAAAGCTGTAAAATGTATTCTTATTCTAATTCAAAAATATATTTTATATTTTTGTAATATATATTTTTTTTAATTATTTTTTTTGTTTCGCTGCTGGTCTGCGAACCGGGCAGCTTCCTGTTAGCTTCATTTTGTTCCGCGATCCGGTCCGCGAACCGGTAAACGTTCCGTTAGCGCAACTACCGCGTTAGAAATCAACATTGTGACGCGTCGCGTAAGCGCGACGTATCACGTTACCGCGTAATGCGTCTTATGACGCGCTGCGTTAGCGCACCCGGAAGCGCTCCGGAACGCGAACCGAGGCGCGAAGCGCAGCGCTCCGGAAGCGATCCGGGGCGCGGCGCAGAGCGCGTAACATAAGCATAACAGGTCATGTGACTTGTTTATAAAACTTTTCATTGGTTCATTTTACTTTTGGTTTCCTAATGATGGAAGGCTTGGTCATATGACCTGAAAATAACACTTTTCATTGGTTTAGAACATTTTTTTTCCCAAATGATGAAAGCCCCACCTTTTTTTTTCTCACTCCGACTTGTAAAGCAAAGGACCCAGATGCATTTACAGTTTATCACTAACAATGTTCCAGGCTAATGTATTTTCCCGGGAAATTTACAACTGTCCTGCAAGTAAAATATTCCTATTTCGAGACAAAGGGCGTTTCTTCGTCCCATGAGGGAGCCGTTGAGCAAAAGAGGCTCGGCCTGCTGTCTTAGTCGCTGATAGGCCTGAATATCGGATTCTTATCGATCACTTTATGTTGCAGGAGTGGAAAACACAACAGCCCTTGACCATTTATCTTTACAGCATTCCTGCGTATTATACCTTTTAACCGTCATGTAATCGGGCTGCTTTATTTCACTTGCCTTTTACTGGTTCGAAAACAGTGGCTATTATTCAAAACTTTGCCAATCTAGGTACTACTACCATGTTTTGTTTTAAACACCTTTATTGTGAAAATGTCAGTATACAAATACGGGCCTATAACCACGTGGGCCGGCCACGGAGCAAACTGGAATCGTATATGATGAGGGGACATTTACACTGTAGAAGAACGTAACGGGCGGGCCATTAGGTTGCAAGAACTAAGGTGTCTAACAGTTGCGGAATCGGTGGACGTAAATTTTATAATTAAAGTACGACAGGGCCAGTTACAATAAAATTATCTAGATATACATTTGCAGGCAAGTACCATGGGTGACGTTAATTCGAACTTTCAATAGTACAGTAATCAATAACACATCAGAACTTAATATCAATAGGGATGTCCAAATGTTCAATCAGTACTCGTCCCCGCCCGCCATGTGCTTCAAAACTGCATACGTATCTCATGATATCAAGGCTGGGCAACCAGTACACAACAAGGAGTTGCGAGTCCCATTTATACCGGCGCCATTTTGGGCGAGGCCGGGCAGGTCCAGGATATAGTCAAAATTTCTCCACCAACCAGCGATCGGACCAGAACCCCTTTCGGCAGTCAAAAAAGGTTCCGTTAAATGACAACAGCCGAGATAGGCAACAAGAACCATCAGTCAAAAGAGGGGAGGGCAAGTTCTTCCCTACCGGGTCACGTTGGGGCTCCACCGGAACTGATCGAATTGGTAGTCTACAGTGTTTCTGGATGTTTCAGACTGAAGCTGGCGTCAGCATGAGAGCACCACCATCTCGTGGCTCCGTCGTGGCCATTCCGCAAGCAATCATGGCAGCCGCTCCCCACCGGAAGCCTGCAGGAGTCGGGGGCCCTGGTGACTTTTGTAGAATCTTCAAGGCTGAGGGGACGCTTTCGGGAATGGGGCCCATGCCCTAGCAGGCAAGCGTCCGAGTTCCAAGGTGTCCCAGGGCCATTTGAGTGGACCAGGCCCAAATCCGAAGAGCCGGCCGCCATTTTGAGAGTCCTGTGGCAGCCGCCTATCGCTGCACCGCAAGAGTGGGCGCAATTCAGCTGGATGGTGGGCGAGACGCTGTAGCCGCAAGAGCGGGCGCAACTCAGCTGGATGGCGGGTGAGGCACTGTGCCGCAAGAGCGGGCGCAACTCAGCTGGATGGCGGGTGAGGCACTGTGCCGCAAGAGCGGGCGCAACTCAGCTGGATGGCGAGTGAAACGCCAAGGGGCGCCCCACTGCAGCTGAGGAGCCTCCACCTGGGGAGGGGGGGGAGGCCCGTTCGCGCCGCCTCCCCCCCGGGGCGACCCACGCCGTCTTTCGGCGCAGCATTGTAGGATTGCCAGACCAGTGCGGCAACTTGCTGGACACCACCTCGGTGCCGTCCGGATCTCAGCGCGTTGTGCTGCCTTCGGCCTATTCGCACAACGGTCCGCTACTGACGCCGCCTCACAGGCCAACGGATTTTGTAGGCTTTTTATAGCCCAAAGCCGACTAAAAGACAGCCCAAAGCAGCCCATTGTTGCTACTCCGGGGAGGGAGGGGCAGGGACAGTGTCAAGCGGACGGTGAATGCTTTAAGATGGATGTTGCAGCAGGCTGCCATGTAAATAGTTGTTTAAAATGTTTTTTTTAACGTGTTTACTTTGTTGGTGCGTTGTATATATTTATAAGTTATTAAAGTGTAATAATCCTACTACTTTGTTGGAGTGCTATATATTTGTAATGTGGCAACGAGCACAAAGATGTAACTGTATAACCAGAAAAATACATAGTCCAATTGTGCGTGATCTAGTCCAATCTGGTGACGCCGATAGTGGGTATCAGCAGACTTTCATTTGTATAGGGTTTGTCGGTTATTGGGCGGGGTGGGTGGTAGGGCAGGCATGCTTAGGCAGCGAGGGCAGCGGAGCCGAACTACCTCGTGGCCATCCCGACCGCGAGCTTGTCTCCTCCCCCTGGTTTCATACTTTTTGCGGAGGGCTATTTCCTGGTGTTTCTTGTTTTAGCAGGGTCAGAAAGGATCCTATCAGTGGCCTACGGATTTTGTTCGATTCCTTTCGTTTTGCCATAATTTGCTAGGAAGGTACCGTGGCTAATCCGTATTTTATATATATGTCCTCTTTATTAGGGGTGCCCTCCGGTGGGGCCGGACGAGCTACCTCTAATAAATGGTCCGGGTAGAACCAATTACCAATCAGTGGGGAGAAGATAGGCATGACAGATTACAAAAGGGGGGACAAGGGTCCGCACTACCTATCTTTTCACTGCTTGCAAAGACTAGACGGAATATCTCTATTCCACGTTATTTGTAAGCAGAGAATACCTCCAAAGAACTAATATCAAACAACCAGTGTTCGGACAATCAAACAATCAAATGGTGAGAAAGAGATAGGCACGACGGGTTACAACCGGGGACAAAGGTCCGCGTTACCTACCCTTCACTACCTGCAAAGGAAGAGAGAATCTTCGTATTCCTCTCCGTTTGTAGACAGAGAATCTCCAAAGAGGACCAATGTATCAAGTAGCGACCAAGTCTAAACGAACCAATCAATCGAATAATACTAGTATTTTCAAACAATTCCGATACAAACAATCAATCAAATAGTCAATCAGGTGGATAAAACCATCCTGCCAATCAGACGTATAGAACGTCCTACTTAACCTTACCCGGACCACGAGGACAGTTCTTCGCCTTCCCCTTCCAGCGCCCGATCGTCCTCTTATTCCAGTTTTACCACAGCACTCCTGTGGGGTCCCAGTCAGGACAGCAGGTCACTCAAGAGAGGTCCGTTCAGAATCGGTGAAGTTCACTCGATCGACGAGGGTCCTCTCCAGGCAGGTATACTCCAATCGTTTAGACGTTCACCCCGTCGTCAGGACCTCTGTTACTGAACCAACATGTCGCTGATGGGCCCCGCGTTGGGACGCCAATTGAGGAAAAGCAGCCAGTTACTGTCGAATGCCCAGGCTGTTGGCGCAAGGACGCCTCTAATTTCCCATAGCAAATAGTTACCAAATAAAGAGACATGCGCTGGGAGCTGGAACGCAAGAACAGGGTTTATTTCTCATGAGGAGAGCCTGTCATTTCGGACACGCACACAGAATGTCTTCGGGAGGTGCTCTGACCACATCTCCGAGGCCTGGCCTCTTATACACAGGTTTATTGCTTTATTACATGTGACACATTCTTGTGAAGACTTTGATGTACAGAAAATCATCCCTGGAATCTTCCGCTTCAGGCTCGGTCCCACACACCCTTACAGTGAGAATCCCCTCCCCAATCACAATACAGGATCGTTATCAGATAGTAGGAACAGCAGGACATTCCGCTGATTCCCGGAATGCGTGTGGTGTGACGGATCTCATGGGGTGGGGGCCTTGATCTATTATAACTCCTTTGAATAGGGGTGATTCTTTACAGTTGGGGCCATAAACTACATCCGCAGGGCTAGGTGATAGCCTGGGACCGGCCTGGACAATCGGACACAGAGGAAGAGGAGTGTCAGAGGGTGTGGTAGTGAATAGGGTGAAAGGGAGGTGTCGGGCGGGCACGGGGTGTGATTCTCAGGGAAGAGCAGCGCAGATGGGGGGAGGTTTATGGCCCATGCATGAGAGAGAGAGCGGGGGTGACCAGTGCGTGGGGGAGATGCTTGCGAGGGTGGGGAGCAGTGCTGAGGATCGGCGGCGTGCAGAGAGTGGGTCTGGTCAAGGCATCTAAAATGGCTACCGTGCACGACAAAAGTGTGGCATTAGAAAAAAGGCAAGATGGCGCAGACAATGTTTATCAATTCGGATTAATTTTCCACAGAGAGAGCGGGGGTGGTCAGAGAGGGGGGGTGTTCGTAGCGCCAGGGAGACGCGCTGGGGACCGGCGAGGGGCAGAGGGGCCATAGTGCTTTCAAAATGGCTGCTGCTTGCTAGAGCGTACGTGCCTGAGTGGGGACAAGGTGGCGCCGATTATGTTGACATTGCAAACCAGATTTTAACACATAGACATTGAAGTGAAAACTGCACCATTGCTCCCCCCCCCCGACTGACACCCTCCTTTGCCTCAGCTTGGATCATCATTTGCTAAAGTGTTCGAAGACCCCACCGTGAGTATAAGCACAACCGGGGCCTTACTGCACACCCTGAGAAAAACTACTCAGCAAGACAATCTCTACCTTCTCCCTTTTCCATGTTCCAACGCTTTGAAATGAACAATATATTTACTCGCAGTGACAAAATGGCGGTCAACACTTCCTGATTTCCTTTGAATCGAACGTTAACAGACGTCACGCAGCAAAAAAAATATTTCGCTCACGCGAAGCCGCTGGAAGACATGTATCAACATATATGAGCCTCCTCAGCCACCCTCAGAAAACCTAGGGGGTCAGGATACGTCTCCCGTGCCCCCTTATACCCATTTCCCACATTGTTTTTCCTCCATTTTGTGATTTAATTAAAACGAAACACAAAATGGTGAACTCCCGTTACGCTACCGGTGAGCGTACCGGGAAGCGCTTGTACCGCGAAAAATCAAATTTTTTCTATTTGCCCCACGGGACCCTTTAATAACCCCAACATCATTCCTAGGGGGTCAAGAGGGGTCTACCTTGCCCCCTTTCATTAAATTCCCCCTTCGTTTTTCTCCTCCTCTTGTCTCTCGATCCTACCGAGAGACAAGATGGCGGCCGGTCCGGACTGTTTAGAATGTTGACAGACACCGGAGAGCCAATCAGCTTCGCTACGCGAAGTTCCGTTACGCGCCAGGTACGCGAGCCGGAGCGCTAACCGGAGCGCTGTCACAGATATATCTGTTTTTTAAAATGTTAATTTCTCAAAATCCTCTGGAGCACATATATTGAGACATAGCAAAGGCACGTCGGGCAAACCATATCTAAATTTTGCCAAGTTTCGTGTAAATCCATTCAGCCGTTCGAGCTAAAAGTGAGTCCAACCGCCCTATGGAAAACTCAATGTTAAAAACGCGTTTTGGGACCCCCCTTTTTCTCGGCCCCCCCTTGCTGAAACCCCCCCAAATTTTTAGGGGCTGCTCAGAAACAAAATGTGCCATTTTCCTGAAAATTTCAGCCAATTCCGTCCACAAACGCCAAAGTTATTCGACATAGAATTTTCGAAAATCCCATAGGAAAAAAATCCTAACTAAATATACCTAATATATATATATATATATATATATATATATATATATAATATATATATATATATATATATATATATATATATATATATATATATGTGTATATATATATATATATATGTATATTCACTGAAAAAAACATAGGTTTTACACCAGTTATAGTTAGCTGGAAATTTTACTGACATAAAACCATAAAACCATTGAAATTCCCACGTTATAGTTAGTTGGACTCACTATAACTTGCGCGTGTAATGCACTGCTGATGACATCACATATTACATCACTCATGACATGGTCAGTGACATCACTCATGACATCACTGATGACACCATCCTTGTGACAGAGTAACAGACCTCCTTTCAGTATAAAGTAACCCTTGAAACACATAGTCAAGAAAAGAAACAAAATGTTTCGAAAAAAAAGAGATATCCATACCAGTTACAACCAATTCAGTATTATCACCATCTATATACACATCCACTCATTCATCAATAGTTCTATATAGTCAGTCATACATATACTCACTCATCATATGTAGTGATACACCTATACATCCTATTACACACCGACAGTCATCAAAAAGTTACTCACACACATACTCACACATGAAAAAAAACTATTGAACATCCATTTATTTACATATACAGCTATACACACACTACCACCTTACTTCTAAGGAAACTTACACATACTTACTCTCTTAAACAATCACTTATAGAAACACATACTTATTTAAACAAGAACTCTTTCAATCTCTCACTCTCACATATACTCACTTATATACATCAATACTCACATATACTACATTAGAACAAATGTAGTTATTGATAAAGATACTAGTGTGGCAGTCATTCACTCACTAACACACACATATACACACTCATCCACCCATACAGTCCTGCACATATGCTGTCTTCAAAACTCATACAAACAGTGAGTCAGTCACCAACCCATGCAGCCAATTATACACAAAATGAAACACTGATACAAACATTTAAATATTTAAACAATACTCGCTAATATATGTATTCACTAAGATACACTTAATAAGCCAGTTAACCAATCAATTTTTTTTAGAAAAAACATCCATTAAGACACTTATTTAAACATGTATTCTTCCATCGACTTTTACATATACATATATAAAACATATTTATTTTTCAGAAAGACACACATTCACTGGATGGTGTCATCAGTGATGTCATGAGTGATGTCACTGACCATGTCATGAGTGATGTAATATGTGATGTCATCAGCAGTGCATTACACGCGCAAGTTATAGTGAGTCCAACTAACTATAACGTAGGAATTTCACTGGTTTTATGTCAGTAAAATTTCCAGCTAACTATAACTGGTGTGAAACCTATGGTTTTTTCAGTGAATTTACGAGGTTTTTTAAATGCTAATCCCTAACTATAACTGGTGTGAAACCTATGTTTTTTCAGTGAATTTCAAAGGTTTTTAAAATGCTAATTCCTAACTATATATAGGGCCTCAAACTTATTTTTTTTTCAGTGAATTTCAAATTTCAAATCTCTATAGGTATGAAATGTAATATTTTTTGTAACGAATTTTATAATTATGTAATATATATATATATATTTTTTTATTTGTTTGCCCTGGTGCGCTCCCCGGGCATGTACCATTGCGCTCACCGGTAAGCGCAGTGCTGTGGCGCGCCCCTGGGCGCGTACCGGTGAGCGTCCCGTTAGCGCTATTGCCGCGAACGAAAACAACATTGTGACGTATCGCGTAGCCAAGTGATGCGTCATATGATGCACAGTGTAAGCGCACCCGGAAGCATGCATGCGCATACGATCGCAAAACGTTCCGACGCGCTTACGCTACGCGACCCGGGGCGCGACCCGCGGCGCGACCCGGGTCGCGTATCGTAAGCGCGTCGGGTCATGTGACCTGAAAATAACACTTTTCAATGGTCCACAACACTTTTGGTTTCAAAATGATGAAAGCCCTGCTCATGTGACTTGAAAATAACACTTTTTATTGGTTCACAACACTTTTGGTTTCAAAATGATGAAAGCCCTGCTCATGTGACTTGAAAATAACACTTTTCATTGGTTCACAACACATTTGGTTTCCAAATGATGAAAGCCCTGGTCATGTAACTTGAAAATAACACTTCTCATTGGTCCAGAACAGTTTTTTTTTTCAAAATGATGAAAGCCCCCTCCTTTTTTCTTTATTCTGACTTTGTCCTTTGACTGAGGAAGACCTGTTTTGAGATCTGTCTCTAATATATTCTACTTAAAAATGGCTACATTAGCAGCAGCAGCTGAAGCATCTGCCCCACCACCACCACCACCACCATCAAAAAGACCACCAGAAGATCACATTGGTGGTCAAGAAGAAGAGGAGGAGGAGGAGGAGGAAGAGGAGGAAGGCTCAAGGCAGTTCCTGCAAGAAGTTTATCAGCCCTACAAACCAAAGAGCACTTCGTATGGCAGTTCTACAAAATCCCAAGGGGTTTCAAAAAAGTCAACGCTGCGAAGGTGACTTGTTTGATTTGTGATGCAGAGCTGTCCAGGGGGAACCCTAACAAAAAATATTCCTTCGGGAATCATACCATGATTCGGCACATGATCCGTTGGCACCCAATCAACTATTCTGCTGCAGAGGTAAAGGACCTCTGCAGTAAGCTACCCCCATCATCATCTAGACCCTCAACATCAAAAGAACCAACTCCATCGGGTTCAGAGGCAACAGAGACAATGCCCATCATACAACCCAAATTTAACGATTTTAAAATCATGTGCAAATATTGTGGTAAGTTAATTTGCTATGGTGATAAAAGTGTTAAACTTATCATCTGTGCTGGGGATAACCATAAGTGCCTGAAAAAACCCTAATTTTTTGCAGGATTTTTTTTGCTCCAGTTGAGGCATTTACAATTCCCTGTTTTTTGTTTCTCCCCCAAGAAAATACAAAAAAATATAAAACTGTTCAGAAAAGCCATAAAAAGTAAAAAATGTTCAAAAAAACAATAAAAAAATATAAAACAACAAAAAGAAAAAAAAACAGTTCTTTTCAGAACTACCTCCCATTTATATAAAATGACTTACATTTTTTAACTCTGCCATTCTCTTTTCTGATCGGTGCGCTCCCCGGTGCGATCCCCGCGCGCAAATCGAAAAAAATATATATATTTTTTTTGCCCCGCTGGGCCCTTTTATAGCCCCCACATGAAACTTAGGGGGCCCCCTAATGGTCTTTTCCCCCTTTGTTTTGGCCACCTCTTGTGTCTCGATCCTACCGAGACACAAGATGGCAGTCGCTCCGGACTGTTTGGAATGTTTACCGACACCCGAGAGCCAATTAGCTTTCCGTGCGCAAGTCGCGTAGCGCGCAAGTTCGCGCCCCGGTGCGCGCTTACAGATATATATATTTTTTTGAACCTAAATTACTCAAAATCCACTGGAGGACATATCTTGAAACATAACAAAGGCACATCGGGCTACCAGTCCCTACAATTTTGCCAAGTTTGGTGGAAATCCATTCAGCCGTTCGGGCTAAAAGTGAGGTCGACCGCCCTATGGAAATTAACATGGGGAAAACGCGTTTTGAGACCCCCCTTTTATCTCGGCCCCCGCTTGACAAATCCCCCCCAAACTTTCAGGGAAGGACCGGAGCTCAAAGAGGCTATTTTGAGGAAATTTTCAGGCAGATTCGTCAACCGGCACCAAAGTTATGCCAAATAGAATTTTGAGATTTAACATTGAAAAAAATCCTAACTATAACTACCTACTGGCGACCGCCAGTAGGTAATATATATATATATATCTATATATATATATATATATATATATATATATATATATATATATATATTTGGAAAAAAATGTCCTTTTAAAAAAGAAAATGATCTTATAAAAAAAGAGCGAGAAAAGTATAAGCATAATGCGAGCTGTGAATTATGTACGCAATTGTGTTTGAATTGTAGATACAACGATGCTTGATTCTTGGAGATTGTCTAAAATGCATGGTCCTGAGTTATCAGTATGTCTAAATGCGAGTTTGTGTTACGAACTACGAGTCTGTAATCCATGTCACTCTCCTTGTAGTTCTAATGTCACATGATTGGTTGTTTGTTGCACAGCGTTTATAATGGCCGCTATGAGACATATGAATTCGGTGATAAAGCCTACTGGTCAGGCGAAACGCATCCGAAGGGCTGACTTCAATAAACTATTAGCCAGCAAAAAAAAAAGATCTGACTTCAATAAACTATTGACCAGCACACAGTGTCGTCAAAGCGTGGTGTTTGCTGTGTGTTTGAGTGCTAATATTGAGGACCTGACTACGGAGGTCTTTTATTTACGACGACACACCCGCCGATAAGGCAGGCGACGGAGTATCCTGTGGTGAGGAGGTGGGAATTTCTAAGGTTTTTTAATTGCTAATCCCTAACTATAACGTGTGTGAAACCTATGGTTTTTTCCAATGAATTTCTAAGGTTTTTTTTAAATGCTAATTCCTAACTATAACGTATGTGAAACCTATGGTTTCTTCAGTGAATTTCTAAGGTTTTTTAAATGCTAATTCCTAACTATAACGTGTGTGAAACTTATGGTTTTTTCAGTCTATATATATATATATATATATATATATATATATATATATATATATATATATATATATATATATATATATATAAGAAATGGCAATAAGATTGCTCAAACATGAACAGGTCATTAAAGGAAGAAAAACCCAAAAATTCTTAAGAGACAAAATGGACTATGAGAGGGGCCAAATTTATACGTTTGCGAAGAAATTTGAAAATATCCGCAGACAAAACATGTCACAAATAGGCAAACCACCTAAGCCAGTGCACTCAGGCCAAAGTAGTCTACGAAGTTCGGAAGTAGACACTGATTTAGAGGAAGACACGGGTGTACAAAAGAATAAAACAATCCCCACAGTAGTAGAGGAATTCAGCTATTTAAACGCTGGGCGCCGGTTCAATTTAAGACCAAGGCACAAACACGAATAACTCATCCACAAAGAGTAAGAGGAGGAGGCAGAGGTGCCAAAGGAGGACAAGGGCAGCCCTCAGAAGACGGGTAGCCACAGAAGAAGAAGGGACCGAAGATGAACAAACTAGCATTATCAACCTGACAAATGTTGAGCTCACTGAAGATGAAGTGAAAATATTGAATTTGGGATTGTCTTTTTGCCCAGAGGCAGACCTGGACTATGTGCAGACGTGCATAGATTTGTTTAAGTTTATACGAATTTTGACATTAAAAAAACATTTTCTTTTGAACCTCCCCTCGAGTGGACTGAGTGTTCCAGGGTCGGTGGCAACTCCTCAAGGTGAGCTGACGGTGGGGGACATGGACTTATGGATGGACCTAAGAATCCTTGAGAGTGATAAAAATACAATGGATATGGGTGCAATAGCTATGGAGGAAGGCATGGTCATTAATGAAGGAGTGCCAACTGGTTTTAGACCCAACTCCAGATACACACCCACAGGAAGAAAATATGCTATTGACACCTTTAATGACCTTGTAATCAATGAACTGAAACACCTTAATTCACAGATTTGAAAAGAGAGAAAAACAAATAAAAATTCACCCCATGCACAACTACAAAATGAATATCATAAGTTGATTAAGAAATTATCGAATAATCATGATTGTATAGTTCGTAGTGCTGACAAGGGGGGGAATGGGGTCCTGTGGGCTCTTCAATTGTATTTGAATGAAGCACAGAAGCAGTTGAATAATGAGACATGCTATTTCAAGATTAAGGAATCTGTGATGACAGAATGCTATGAGGGTTTCAATAGTTTGCTACATGGTTGGGTTTCTGTAAGTTTGCTTAGTGATGATAAATTGAAATTTTTGAAGATTGATAAACCTGTGACCCCCATATTCTATCTAATACCCAAAGTGCATAAGAACCTAGGAAAATCCTCCAGGCCGTCCAATAATATCAGCAATAGGGAGTGCCTTTGAAAATACTTCAAAGTTTATAGATTCATTTCTGAACAAGGAAGCACAGGCATTACCCTCTTACCTAAAAGATACCGGGGATTTTCTGAGACAAATATATGACCTACCGTGGGAAGCAGATTATCTACTTGTGACAATTGATGTTACCACATTGTAAACGAGTATAAGACAAGATGATGGGCTGAGAGCTATCAAGCATTTTTTAAGAAATAGACTATTCGCTTGTGGGCTCATACAGCCATGCTTCTTAAAATGATTGAAATGTGCTTGAAAAGCAATTTTTTCTTATTTGAAGTCTCCCTATATCATCAAATCTGTGGTACTGCGATGGGCACCTGCTTCGCCCCCAGCTACGCTAATTTGCATATGGCCTGGTGGAGGAGCAAGTGATCCGGATGCAGTACCCAGAAATTTGGGAGGAGCCCATAATGCACTGGAGTCGCGTCATTGATGACCTATTTGAGGTATGGGGCATGAGGCCAGGTCAAAGATTTTATTGTAAATATCCAAAACAACAACCTGAATTAAAAATTTACGAGTGAGATCAGCGATTCAGAAGTATACAGAATGGGAAAATATCAACTAAACTATATAGAAAGCCTACATCAGCCAACACGGTGCTTCATGCTTCAAGTTTCCATCCTATAAATCTAAAAAGAAGTATTCCATTTGGGAAATGTATCAGGACTAAACGCAATTGTAGTGAGGAGTCACAGACAAAGGTTGAACTTGGAAACATCAAGAACCGGTTCAAGAAAAGAGGCTACCCCGGTAAATGGATAGGGGCAGCAATTTCAAAAGTCAGTAAAGTTAAAAGAGAGTAAATCTTAATCGGGGCTCCGAAAAAAGTTAGAAAAGGAGAAAGTAAATAATTGCTAAATATAGTTCGCAACAGGACATATTTAGGGGCATCCTGAATTGTCATTGGCATCTAATTAAGAGTGATGAGGTCCTGGGCAAAACAGTTCCACGTAAACCTGAGATAACGTTTCGACGGGTGAAGTCTTTCAGGCAAGCTCTAGTTAAAAGTTCAATCAAGAGAAAGGTAGTGAAAGGAACGTGGTTGGACAAGGAGGGTGGCTTTGTACGAAATGCAAAGCCTGCCGTTATGGCATTAATACAAAGAAGTACAAGGTGGGTACTTTAAATGCCACACAGAAAATATTAGGCAATTTCAGTTGCAAAGTGGATTTTGCTGTCTACGTGCTACAGTGCCCTTGTGGGCTGCGGTACGTGGGCAGCACCATCCTAGAGGCACACAAACATGTGCTACAGCATCTAAGAGCAATTATTAATGGTGGCAGGTCCTATCCAGTAGCCCATCCCTTTGAGAGATTCCACAACAAAGAAACAACAGGACTTACCTATTTTGTGATTGATTCTGTAGTAAAAGATATAAGAGGGGGCAACCATGAGAAGATACTCCGCAAATTAGAATCAAGGTACATAAAATAATTAAATTCTAAGCAACCAGATGGGCTTAACATTGAGGAAGATATGCATACCCATTTGTAATGAATTATTGAGTCTGATAACACCATTTATACTGTCAATTTTTTTTAAAGTTTTTAATTATCATGTGTTGGTTATTCGGTATATGTAAGGTTAACGGCTGCAGATATGTGGGGACACTTAGTGTATTTTATTTGATAGAATATCATAGTTTATGAATAAGAGCTGGTATCATGAGAATGTGCCCACAGGGGCGTCATGGTTACTTATCGCATAACTGGTAGAGGCGATGAGGTTAATGCCCATGTGGGCTTTACTATGATTGAGTGCGGCACTTCATTAATTTGGGATTGTGCCAAAAGCCTCATTATAACACGCTTAATGATGCAAATGTTTTTTGCTCATAAAACAACAGCGCGCCCAGTCTGTTTTCAAGAATATAAACGTTGAGAGGGCGCTGTAAATTCATGATTTGAAATACATATGAGTATACCACTTTGATATAATTATCTTTATAGAGCATAAAGTTATGTTTGAAGAAATAACTTTATTTGTAAATTATGAACATACAATTGCATGTTAAACTACAAGTCTGTTTACCATATTCATGGTTTTGTAGTCCAACACGTGACATGATTGTCCAAAGAGAATGAATTAAAAAATGGCGGCTTCTGAATTTTGAAATTATCGGTGAGCAAGGCTGCAAGGACAGCCAAAATGCGTCCGAACTGAGCCGAAATAACTGAATTTGGATCAGCTACACATGGCGTCGTGGTTATCTTTGGGATTTTGAATAAAGATAACGAGCAGTGTATACTACGGACCTTCTCCAGTGGGGTCCGGTTAACGACGCGACTCTCGAGGCAGGCAGCGGTGGTACACGGGAGAACCAGCAATCATATATATATATATATATATATGTGCACAGGACAACTAAACAGGCACTTCCCTTACAAAGAAGTACAAAGTTTGCATGTCTGCAGCCTTTCTTATTTTTCACCTTATTCATCTTCTGCTCAATCAACACATCATCCACACATACACACACCTACATGCTCCCTTTCTTGGTTGGGGTTATCAATCATTCTTCTTTAATTCAAATTCAAAGTACAGGCCCTTTATCAACGCTTTTTATTATAACAACTACCCCGGTCGAAGGCACTATGAAATTTGCACACTTGATCCCTTTCTTGGCTGCATTTATCAATTATTCTTCAATTTCATATTTTGATTAAAACTCAAGGCCCTTTATAGAGCCTTTTTGTTGTAACTACTGTTTCAGTGATTGTGCGCCTACACACAACTGTGCATAAAGACTTACGACCTCAGTGAATTACGGTGTTCCAAACCCCACCTTAGTACCCAAACAACCTAACAGACTAGAAATCAGTGACTCAATAGTTCTTCCTCCTATAGCAAAAACACCAATTATTAATCAACCCACAACATGCAACTTAGGTTACCTCAGATAAGGTAGATAACAAGAGCACTCTTTTGTTACATTCTTACACCAGTCCAAAACAAGCACTTAATAAACCCACCTGCAACTTTGAAATGTTTATTTCTAACACCGTAATCTCATGTCCAGTACCTTACATAATACAAGCAAACATATTATCAGAAACAAAGTTGGCAGCATTGTTACTATTCCATACAATACAAAGGGAGAAACCATCCTATAATGCAAAAGGGAAACAGATTTAAAATATACCTACATTTCACCCTCCCTACTTAGAAAGTTAGTTTATAATTACAGAAGATCTCATACGACTACATAGGCAGACCCATACCTCTGTTACTCAGCAGTAGTGGATCACATTAAGTTCTACACAACTTGTCAAGATACGAATGTTCTCAAACTGTGTGTAATCATGCCTGTACACTTCATCACTAAATGCGGAAGTATAAGAGATGCCAACTCTGCATATCTCTTATGGCTCGAAGGTACGAACATCATTCCGAATAACACACTCAGTATCCAACATAACCTTGATGTTTCATGCTCTCACTATACACACTAAAGTAGCGAGGCAGTCTACAAATGCAGTATATCAAATTATTCTCATATGAAGCAAAATACTCACCCTTCTCTAAACAATATTGCAAGTGCGTGTTGTGTGCAAAGCAGAGCAGGAAAACAAAAATGGCATTTAAGCTTCTAATAAACCCATGGTAACTTAACATGGTGTGAGTGCAAGGCTCAGCCCACAACACATTTCCTTGACCAAAGCACATAATATAAACATGGGCAAATTACGAACGCACAGTCCAAGCCTAAAAAGCAGAGTCAAGTTCAATTTTGCAAAAAAAATGATTCGATCTTTGATAAAAAGCAGTTACTAAATAATAAAGAATAGGTAGAAAAATCAAACATTCTTATTCCACCAGTGTATAAGCACAGTATGTAGCAACAGCCTCCAACAGGAAGTCATTGTTCTCATCTGAAAACATTTCAGCCATCCAATTCAATAATGAGAATGAACATGTTATGTTATGTTATTATAGGTCTTCTATAGCGCGCGGCTACTCCAGAGGAGTGTCCCGGCTCATGTTCCTCAACGACCGGGACCTCTATCACCATCGGAGGAAAACTCAGGTCATCTTCAATGTAACTGCATGCCAAGAAGTCATGCGCTGCTGTAAAAACATTCCAACATCCCATTATTCCATGTGTCGCTGCTAAGGCCATAATCCCGCCGCCAGAACAGAACAAGTCATGAACCACTAAGGGGCTGGTCATAATCCGCATTGGGGGACACCGTACTACAGAGACACAGATCCAGGGACCAGTCGAAATCACAGCTCAGGCAATGGAACACAGGTTGAACACATGTGAAAAAGGAGAATCAAAACAATAGTCCATAAGCTGCACTCAACGTTGCAAGAGGCAGCGCTCCATAGTAACTAGGCATTCGGTTGCGGACCAGCAACAACCGAGAAATATTGTCATTGGCTGCAAGATGTGCATCCATATTTAACTAAACAAATTAATACAAGCACACCAGCAACTAATGTGAGCATTAAGCACAATTCACTAAAGATGCTGGAAAAAATCGAATGAAAAAACACCGACAAGATACCAAATATAGTTTCTATAGAAGTCACAAGGCCAATGCTTATAACTTTAAAAAAAGTAAGCTAACCCCCTACTCGAGGACGCATTAAAGATAGTCTCAATTAACTCCCTAAAATTCCAGGGCACCTCTGTATTTAATAAAGCATACACTTCTGTGCGGGTGTTTGCTACATGAAGGACACATGTTTCCGTAGCAGATATAACAGCGACCTCTTTTTGAGACAATAGCACTCTTATAAGTCTCATTTGGTTGACTCTTCTTTCAAGGTCGGAATCAACGGCCAGATGGAAACATCCAGCTTCCCATACAGAGGAGTAAACACAACTTTTTTATAGAAAACCACACGCTCAGTTACCGTAATCATGTAAGCAAAGCCTGCTAACATCGCACAATAAGCCACACAGCTGAATCGGATCTCCAATAAGTGACCACTTCTAACTATTCTCATAGCACGCCCTGTGCTCTGATTTGACAGTAAGAGAGTGATCACACCATAGTTTCTACTGCTAATCATTCTCAGCATACCCTACGAATACGATAAAACTGCGATAATTTTAACACCGGTCCTTGATAATATGCCCCGAATTTCGTAGCGCTCCCTGCATAGCAAAATGCGATGCAGGGCACGGAACGAAGGGACATTCTATCAACAACATAAGGTGATTCATTATCGCCGCTTTTATCAGCAGGAAACTGCTGATAAAGCGGCGATAATGGGCTTGATAATAGGCCCTTGTAAATTCAAATAGCAGCCCACGTTCTGGTGTTAACCTGGGCTGCTATGGGAATTCACAAGGGCATATTATCAAGGCCATTATCGCCGCTTTATCGGCAGTTTCCTGCCAATAAAACGGCAATAAGGAATCGCCTTATGTTGTTGATAATATGGCCCATAATTAGTTTTATTATTTAATTGTTTACTTACCTACAATCATGCAGATTCCGTTGTTTATCACCCCCACCCTGCCCTTCCCCCGTCCCGCCTGTCCCACCGCAACTCCCTCCACGGGCCATGTCTGGGATTGATAATACGCCCTTGTTAATTCCCATAAAGCCCATGTTAACACCAGAACATAGGCTTCTATGGGAATTAACAAAGGCGTTTTATCAAGACCATTTTCGCCGTTTTATCGGCAGTTTCCTGCCCATAAAACGTTGATAATTTTAACACCGGTCCTTGATAATATGCCTGTTAGTGCCATATTATCAGTAAAGGGCGATACATTATCGCCGCTTTTATCGGCAGGAAACTGCCACTAAAGCGGTGATAATGGGCTTGATAATAGGCCCTCGTACATTCCCATAGCAGTCCAGGTTCTAGTGTTAACCTGGGCTTCTATGGCAATTCACAAGGATATATTATCAAGACCATTATCATGATCAGTTTCCTGCCGATAAAAGTGGCGATAATGTAACGCCCTTTATTAATAATATGGGTCATAATCCCTTAATGTACAGAGACACACAAACAGATATTAAACAAAAAAACATAACAGCATGCATTACAGCAAAACACATTTACTACTATAAACGTTTAACAACGGACAAATATAGGGGCATATTATCAAGACAGGCGATAACATTATCACCGCTTTATCTGCAGTTTTCTACCCATTAAGCGGCAATATTATTATCGCCTGTCTTGATATACCCCATAATTCCTTAATGTACAAAGATGCACCGGACACACTCCCATTCAACTTATCAACTTACCATTCAAATTGATTTGTAGATTAAGAAGAATACCACTCACACAGTGGATATTCTTGTATAGAATCTCTCTAGTTCCGTGTTTGCAGCAGAACCGCCAAATGGGACATTTTCCCTCTAATTTTACACATACATACATATAAATAACCAATTAAAATTCTGCACACATTAATTCAAAATGACACACACATTTCTATTGATTTAACATTCCAAACCTTTCCAACTGACATAACTTTTCACCCTACCCCCAACATATCATGCAAAAGTCAACTGTCAACAGAGGTCAAAAGTTTAGCACTGTATAAAACACTGCTCCTCAACATATTTAGACTATGCAAAAGCACTTACTTATAAGTACCAATAAAGCAAAAACGTCTCATTATAAGCAACAAAGATATAAACACATAAACTTGATAAATATCTGTAAAAGATTTTTTTTAATTCATTTTTCTTGCTTACGTACACTTATGAAACAACTTTCAAAATTCGCACTGTACGCGCACAATAAATAGACCGTAAAAAAAATAAATAGCATACATCACTCATTTTTTACAATCACTGGACACCACATCCACCAAGCCTCAAATATAACGTTCAAGACTGTAGGTAGAGCCCCAAATCCACCACGGTACCAGCCGGCTCCCTGCGTCATTCGGGAGCCGGCATTACTATTCCTCACAGACAGCAGCTTACATGCTTCCATTCTAATTTCAAACATGATTTCATAAGTTTGTTATGCATTGTATAAAATAATATAGTACTGCACGCTAAAGCAGAAAAGTCAGCACAATTATGATAGAATACAAAATAGAAAAAAATATATATACTTCTACACTCAACAAATTCATAACCAGAGTACACAGTTTAATTTAAAAAACACCCTACCACAACTAGTTTTTCCAACGCATTGTACAATAAAATGCATCACAAAATAGGTTACATACATGGTGACTCTATAACGTCACATAGAAAAAAGATGGCCACTCTTACGCTACCAGGAAAACACAACAAAAGTACAAGGCCCAAACTTCCATTGTAGTGATTTCTTAGTTGCAGGTCTAGTTGTCAGATCGACACACACACTCCTTCATGGCTGGTATACACCCACACCACACCCATTTAGCACATCCGTCACTACACATGTGACCCTATCTATAAAAAAGACGGAGCGCACGTGTTGTACGCCATTTTAGAGTTGTTCCCAAAGCACCGAACAAAGGGCCCACTACCACATGCATGGCCTCTTTGGTCACTGAGTTAGTGGTGCCCGAAGCACTGAGCGGGTGAAGAACCTGCGATGATGATGATGATGGGAGCACGAGTATGTCGTGAGCCATAGAGGTATCAAGACTCTGCAACACGTATGAGACTTCTTTGTTAAAGATCGTGACTACATCATGAAGAAACTTGTTTCCACAAAAGGTGAGCAGTGACACTTGAGTACGCATCAGAAGGAGTCAAAGGGTTGTAGCTGACTACACACAAAAATGCGCCTTAATTCTTTAGACGAACGCACTCATATGTAATATATAAATTGACATATTTTTTTTTCCCAATAGCAGTAACGTTTTTATAATCGTTGAAATGCCCCGAATATATTAACAATACAAACAGACATATTAGCAAGGACCGGTGTTCAAATTATCGCCGTTTTATCGGCAGGAAACTGCCGATAAAGCGACGATAATGGGCTTGATAATATGCCCTCGTGAATTCCCATAGCACCCCAGGTTCGTGTCTTAACCTGGGCTGCTATAGGAATTCACAAGGGCATACTACCAAGCCCATTATCGCCGCTTTATTGTCAGTTTCCTGCCGATAAAAGTGGCGCAACTGCAACAGTCTAACTACGGAATATTAAGAACCCACATTAAAATTCACTTTTGACAGTAGTTACGGAACTCAGTTTACGATGACTAATCAAAATGTCCTTTTGTTTCCTTCACCAAACATCCTTCAGAAGCGACCCCGGCCTATCGAGCAACAGCAATGGAATTGTCTGCAACGTATTGAATATACTTAGACGTTCAAGTTGAGTGGTGAACTCTGGTGGCCGCACTGTTTATACAAGGTAAGTACGGCAGCCTACATATAAAATGCCTTCATGGCAATGAATTAGAAATAAATTGGCATATTAACAATGACGTTATGCCACTTTTGCGTCAGTAACGCAGTAGGGCCTTCCATATAGACACCACTTGAACGCAGCACTATAAAAAGTGAAATGTTACAGGTACACTGCACTCATAAAACTATAGTGTTAGCTTTATTTGTGAAAGGAGAGAGGGCCATATTATCAAGCCTTGGCGACAAAATTATCGCCACTTTATCGGCAGGAAAGTGCCGCTTAAGTGGCGATAATGGGTTTGACAATATGCTCTATGGAATTCCAATCGAAGCTCATGTTAGATGAGAAGGACATCTAACATGAGCTTCGATTTGGAATTCCATAGAGCATATTATCAAACCCAATATCGCCATTTTAGCGGCACTTTCCTGCCGATAAAGTGGCGATAATTTTGTCGCCCAGGCTTGATAATATGGCCCAGAGTGCATAGTGTACAGCAGCTTCTCTGTAAAATCAGATACGTTACAACAGTCTGACAAACAGATCCACAACGTTATTATGCCACTTTTTAGTCACTTTTAACATGGGTAAAGTGACGCAAGGAGCTTATAAATCTATGTCTGACTTTTCAAGAAAAAATCTCAACTCCAGACTCTGTGACACAGTTTTAATGTTGTTTTCTCTCTCTTTCTCACTCTCACTCTCTGTGACATCATTTCTCTTTCTCTGTTAAACTTATAGACACTGCTGTCAGCTTGGACGTGTAGAAGAATTGTTCAAAAGAATTTGTGAATTCAATTGGGCGAAGTGTTTGGCCGCAGTGTTTATACAACGGTAAGCACAGAGGCCTAGATCTACAAAGCCTTCATACCAATGTATTAGAAATAAGTCGGCATAACGGGCGTCGGTAACGCAGTAGGCACTTCCATAAAGACACCACTTGAACGCAGCAGTATAACAGAACTGAAATGTACGAGGCACACTGCACATGTAAAACCGTAGAGTTACCAAAACTTGTAATGCTTCAGCTAATATACTCACATCTACATAATTCTAAACTCTAATTTTCTTTTTTGTTTTGCAGATTACCAGTCGGACATCTTTTGGAGTCCATTTAACAATTTGTTTTTAATATTGTTTGTTGTTAAAGTTATTTTTCTAGTGCCTACTAATATAGTAATAATTAAGTTTCATTTACATTTATTGATTTAATGAAAGTTAATAAAAAAAACTACATACTTTTTTTATTTTGTGGAGGAGGGGTATGATGGTCCACAATAAAAATAATGTTGAAATACTATAGTAAGATATTCAAGAGTAGGATTGAAAACTACTGAGTTCTAAGTAAGAGATATAATAAAAATAACGGTGAAAAACTACTAAAATGGCTGTGGACGGAGTACGTAATCAACGTTTGGCGCCTCGGCACTACCTTTCAAATAAATATAGAAAAATATGATTATTAATATATTACCAAAGTACAGCAGCGGATGACACACACGACCCGGTAAAAGAAAGCGACAAATTTACTACCTGAAATAAATGAAAGGTTTGCTTGTTGAACTTGCAGAAAAAGAAGAAAAACGTGGGCTTCGATACGAGGCTGCGCATGCGTAGAGTACAACTGCTACACAAAAAAAGGAAAGTTTTACATACTCTCATAGAAAGGAAGGGGCATATTATCAACAAAAGGCGATACATTATCTCCGCTTTTATCGGCAGGAAATTGCCGATAAAGCGGCGGTAATGAGCTTGATAATAGGCCCTTGTTAATTCCCATAGAAGCCTATGTTCTGGTGTTAACATGGGCTTCTATGGAAAATAACAAGGCCGTATTATCAAGCCCATTATCGCTGCTTTATCAGCAGTTTCCTGCTGATAAAAGCGGCGATAATGTATCGCCTTTTGTTGATAATGTGGCCCATTGCTCTTTTTTTGACCAGTAAACTTAGGTGCATATTATCAATGACCGGTGTTAAAATGATCGCTGTTTTATTGGCAGGAAACTGCAGATAAAACGGCGATAATGTGCTTGATAATACAGCCTTTTTATTTCCCATAGAAGCCCATGTTAACACCAGAACATAGACGTATTATCAAGCACACCCTCCCCCAAAAAAAAAAAAACTCAGACAATGCAGGCACCAGGAGATGGAAGGTCATTTTACATATTACTGCCCCAGACCCCGCGACGTGTACGGGGAGAGAGAGAAAGAGAGCTCAAAACATATATAATTTTTTTTTAAAACACCCGAGGGGTGCCGCTCCCCAAGACTGCAGGGAGTAGGACCGTAACCCCCGCATACTTCAAGATAAAACCAGAGGAGTGCTGTTCCCCAGTGCTCGGGGCACCTTACAAGCCCCCATTATGCAAAAAAATTGCCCCGTAATTTGACCCCCCGAGACCGAATGAAGAAAATGGACTTCTAGTTTTTTTTCACCTTTTCCACCGCGTACAAGTACTGCACAAGTACCCCGCCATTTTTTATTAAAAAAAATATATAAATTGGGCCTAAAGATCCGTGTACCACCCCCTGACCAAGACTATAGGTTCAGAATGTTTCTAGCCTGCCCCCTTCCCTTATTTCTCCACTTTGTTTTACTGTTTTCTTGTGACTCGGTGCTACCGAGGCACAAGATGGCCACCAACACTTTCTGGTTTCGAGTGTTCACAGACAGTTCACAGCCAATCAGATTGCAGCTCGCGCTCGTAATTAAACGGATTTCCGTACGCGTGCTGAACTCCACCTCTATATATCGCTATGATTTTACTTTTAATTTTCTCAGAAACTACTGAACGGATTCACACCATTTAACAAAAAGCACAATCTGCGAACCGAACTCTACCTTTCTGCCAAATTTGGTGTAATTTTGTTCAACCGTTCGGGCTGTAGCCCTGGCTAAAGGTCCCTATGGTAAATTGCATGGGGAAAACAGGTTTTGGGACCTCCCTTTTTTCTCCGCCCCCACTTGACGAATCACCCCCACACTTTCCGGGAAGGAGCGAAACCAAGCAGGCCATTTTCTTGGAGAACTTCACGAAGATTCGTCCACCGGCGCCAAAAGTTATTCCAAATAGAAGGTTATGGATATCCTATGGAAACTAGGTCCTAACTATGACTACCTACTGGCGACCGCCAGTAGGTAATATATATATATATTCACTGAAAAAACTATAGGTTATAGACCATATATAGTTAGGAATTAGCATTTACAAAACCTTATTTTACTCACACAAAACCATTGAAATTCGCATATATAGTTAGTTGCACTAACTATATATCGAGCACCAGCAATCCACTGCTGATCATGTCACATATTACATCATTCATGACATGGTCGGTGACATCACTGATGACATCACTGATGACATCTCAAATGACATCACTGATGACATCGCAAATGACATCACTGATGACATCACTGATGACATCTCATTTGACATTACTGATCACATCACTGATGACATCATTCATGTGATAATACGATGAACCTCTTCAGACTCTAATATAACCTTAGATACACTCAGTGTAAACAGACACTCACAGACTGTCACTCATCCATGAAGTTACTCACACACCTAGTCAGTCATGCAAAGAATCAATCACACCTCCATTTTCTCAACTATACAGGTATACACACCTTACTTATTCAAACATATACTAACACATATTTACTCTCTTATACAATCCCTGATACAAGTTCACAATGATCCATACAGCCACTAACACATTCACTGGCTCTTATGCACAGTTATTTATATATGTCAACTCTCACATGTACTGTGTTTTACATATGTACTTACTTTGACATGTAGCACTGAGATATCCATTCACTCACCAATACACTCATGCACACAGTCAACCGCCCATACAGCTGTTTCCACATGCACTTTTGAACCCATACATCTAGTGAATCAACTGCTCACACATCTAGGCACAGAGTCATACACCTCCCTGCCACCCACACACACACTCAGTCTCCCATACAAATACTTGGGCAACCAATCAATAACCCATATAGTTACTCATATAGCTACTGATCAACACATGCAGCAGTTTACAGAACAACAGACATAATGATGCACAAATTAAGACAGTTTAGTCACTAACCCATGCACTCAGTGAGACACTCCCTCATACACTCACTCACTCATACAGTCAGTCATGCACCTACTAAATCCTTCATCCAGACACTTATACATCCACTCATTCTTCAATATGTAAGACATATTTTAACTTTACAGAAACATACAGTCACTGGATGTTGTCATCAGTGATGTCATCAGTGATGTCACTGACCATGTCATGAATGATGTAATATGTGACATGATCAGCAGTGGATTGCGGGTGCGCGATATATAGTTAGTGCAACTAACTATATATGCGAATTTCAATGGTTTTGTGTGAGTAAAATAAGGTTTTGTAAATGCTAATTCTTAACTATATATGGTCTATAACCTATGTTTTTTTCAGTGAATTTTCGAGGTTTTGTAAATGCTAATTCCTAACTATATATGGTCTATAACCTATGGTTTCTTTCAGTGAATTTCAATGGTTTTTTAATAGAAAATATCAAAAGCTGTAAAATGTATTCTTCTTTTAAAGGAAAAATATATTTTATATGTATTTAATATAATTTTTTTATGTATATACATTTTTTGAGGGAACAAATGTATCAACTATCATGCTGAAGAAGAGTGTGGGGAAAAAAAACAAAGAGGAGGACTAAGAGGAAAGAACAATCAGTTCAAAAATACAATTGATTTAAAGCATGAAGTGCTTTTCCACACATTTACATTTAAATAACCCATATTAGAACATACAAACGGTGTACATTGAATTTTAGACTCTTCATTGGTACCTACATGTTGGTACTCACATCACCCACACAACACAACAGCTCTATTCAGAGCTACCCTACCTCAAAGCACTCTAAAATATTATTTTACTATTTCCCTTGGTTTTCCCCTTGTTACGCCTTCCGGAACGCTACCTGGTGCGCGGACCGGGCGCTAATCGTGCGAAAATTAGAAAAAACAAGGTTTATTTTTTTACATATATGGGCCTCCTCAGCCATCCTCAGAAAACCTAGGGGGTCAGGATATGTCTCCCGTGCCCCCTTATACCCATTCCCAACATTGTTTATCCTCCATCTTGTGACTAAATTTGTCCGAAACACAAGATGGCAGACTCCCGTTACGCTACCGGTGCGCTACCCGGTTCGCGTACCGGGTAGCGCTTCCACCGCGAAAAATCGAAAAAAATGTATTTTATTTTTTTGCCCCGCGTGGCCCTTTAATAGCCCCCACATCAATCCTAAGGGGTCAGGAGGGGTCTACCTTGCCCCTTTCATTCATTTCCCCCTTCGTTTATTTCCACCTCTTGTCTCTCGATCCTACCGAGAGACAAGATGGCGGCCGCTCCGGACTGTTTAGAATGTTGAGAGTCACTGGAGAGCCAATCCGCTTCTCCTTGCGAAGTTCCGTTACGCGTCTGGTACGCGAACCGGGGCGCTAACCAGGTCGCTGTCACAGATATATATATTTTTTGGAAAGTTAATTTCTCAAAATCCACTGGAGCACATATCTTGAGACCTAGCAAAGGCACATCGGGCAAACAGTCTCTACAATTTTGCCAAGTTTCATAGAAATCCATTCAGCCGTTCGAGCTAAAAGTGAGTCCAACCGCCCTATGGAAAACTTAATGTTAAAAACACGTTTTGGGACCCCCCTTTTTTCTCGGCCCCCGCTTGACGAAACCCCCCCCAAACTTTCAGTATGTATATAACATTTCTATGGCAAAATGAAAGCCCTCATTTTGTTCCTTTGCAAATTAAATGTTTTAAGTGTTAACACTTTATTCCAATCAAGATGACTTCAGGTGTGCCATACTTTTGTCATAAGTAAGACTGTTAGCGCTCTAGTTGTTCTTTAGAACACTCTGGGACATTCTGTCACTGGGCTATAGATGGGCTACATCTGGCTGATATTTGGGCTACATTTGTTTTTTTTTGTCTCTGGTGGCCATCTTTGGGCTACATTGGGCTACATTGGGCTACATTGGGCTACATTGGGCTACATTTGGGCTCTAACATATATATAGCCCAATATATATTTTTAAAAGTTAATTTTCGTAAAAACCACTGGAGCATATATCTTGAGACATAGCAAAGGCACATCGGGCTACCAGTCCCTACAATTTTGCCAAGTTTTGTGGAAATCCATTCAGCCGTTCGAGCTAAAAGTGAGTCCAACCGCCCTATGGAAAACTCAATGCTAAAAACACGTTTTGGAACCCCCCTTTTTTCTCGGCCCCCGCTTGACGAAACCCCCCCAAACAAAATGTGCCATTTTCCTGAAAATTTCAGCCAATTCCGTCCATTAACGCCAAAGTTATTCAACATAGAATTTTCAGAAATCCCTATTCAAAAAAATCCTAACTATATATACCTACTGGCGACCGCCAGTAGGTAATATATATATATATATATATATATATATATATATATATATATATATATATATATATATATATATATATATATATATATATATATATATATACACACTAAATACATCAGATGATTACACTTGAATATGCACAAAGGCATACACACATAATCACTGAACTTGGATGTGCATACAAAGTCACTCACACGCATCACAAAGTCAATACTCAAAGAAAACACCTCAATGGTCATTCACTCGACATCTTTGCCAAATCAAGCTGGAGGAGCCCTGTGACAGCCAGGCAGGGACATGCAACCAGGACTCAAATCCCAGATTCTTTTTTTGTGATAACATGTCTGCCCCACAAATGAGCTCCCACTGGCTGCCTAGATCCATCACATTTAATACTTTTACTCAACCTAAGGCAAATGTTCTAGAAACCTCGCCCCCTTCAATTGCGAAAAAATGAGCTGACCGAACTGGTCTGTGTCAAGGTCAAGACAGAAGCTGGCAAGGACCCCGTATTTTGACTCCGAGAGAGATCTGTACATTCCACACATTTCTCTGTCAACAACAATCTCTGCTCTGAAAGGCACCAAACACACTTCCCACACATTATCCCAGCGAAGCTTACGATAGCCTCCAAGGGTACATTCAACAATCTTTTGTCCAAAAACAAAGCAACCTTGAATGTGAATAACTCAAACAACTTGAGCTAGCAAGACAAAGTCAGGATTCAAGATGACATGAGGGAACGTCACAGCTGATAGTAAGACACTAGGAGATGTTATTTGAATGTCATCCTGCAATTTACATTGCTTGCCTCCAATAGAAAAACAATTTAGTCGTTTTTTTAGATCTCCATTTTCCAATTTGCATCTCTAGCCTCCATTACATGGTTTGTACAACCCAACCTCTACTTTACATTCTCAACATCCACTTTGCAATTACTTCATAAGTTTCCCTTCAACCTAATTCCCCACTTTACATTCTTATCTACCACTAAAAAGACACTTTATTGTTCGTCATATCAGCAACTTGTACTGTACCTCCTACATACAAAAGGCACTTCCAGTGGTTCTTTCCATCACCATCCTTCACTTTGCATTGCTACCCTCCATTAGAAGCACACTTTGGGTAGTTCGTTATACCTCCATACTTTACTTAACATCCCCATCACCCACTTTGCTGCATGAGGTTCTCTATTGCCCACTTTGCATCACTTCTTCCTATACTAAAGACCCTTCTCGTCGATTTACTACTTTTTTTTACTGGGTTGCGCCACAAGAGTCACGCAAACCAACACATTTTTATTTGGAATTTATTTCTAAGCACAGAAGGTGTTTTGATTTGGAAAGTTGTCTGGAAGTAACCCAAAGCAGCACTTTGCGCTGCATTTCATTACCCCCTCACCTTGTCCTCCTCGTCCCAGCTGTAGCATTAATGATCCGCGATGAGACATTGAGGACTACGGATCAGGGTACTGGTAAGTAATGTGTTCATTACCCCCTCACCTTGTCCTCTTTGTCCTAGTGATAGAGCGCAGGTCACCCGGCTAGAATAATTTCACTAAATACTCACCTGGGCCCATAAATTGTATTTAACCAGACAACATCAATTTTTTTACCTTGGGTTACACACGCTCTACTACGAGTATGTCTTGAGATTCTCTATACTATACTGATTCCCATATCTACAACCTAGCAATGTAAATACTAGGAACATAATCACCTAGGATCAGGGAGTCTAGTCGAAATATTAGGTAGTCAAGAACATTTATAAACATTTGAAAAATATGAAATAACCACAGACTCTGGGTAGGTTCAAAACTTTATCTAATCATCTTCATCATCATATGTCAGGAGCAGGAAATTAAATGTGATAAGGCTATCAATAACTAGCATCAAAAACAGTATATAGCTAAGCATTTAAGATTTTAAACTGGAGGATAGGTAAGAACAAGGAACATGCTATATTTAGATAACAACCTCTCGCAACCTGATTAAAGGAGGGTAAAGGAAGGGAACATACTATTCAATAGGTCTTTAGAGCAGTCAAAGAATCCTTATTGCAATTCGAGATTTAATTTACGCTCAAATACTAAAGGGTAGTTAAGATTGGAACATACTATTCAATTCAGCTTATCTCCTAGAGGGAGGGTAAGATAAGAAACATATACTAAAATAAAAATGATTTAGTATTAACTAAAGGTAGGTCAAAAAGTGGAACATGCTAATAGACGAGTAGGGCATAAAAATCTCATTTATCAAGGGACCGGGGAGAAAAAGGAACATATGCAATTTATGCTTTGCAATATTCGAGAATTAGAAATGCAAACATAGATAAGCAAATCACCCACACAGATTTTATATTTACCTAGGATAGAGTGAAGACCAACCCTGGACACGGGTCAGATTGGAAAGACAGGCAGGAACTCTCAAGGACTTAGGTGCCAGTAGGCGAGCAGGTACAGCTCATGGACAGTCAGGAGAGGTTAACCCCAGAATTTGGATCAGGACCGGGTTCACCAAAGGGTACGGCCAACACCCGCAGCTTCGGTTGCAACGCCTGCGCTACTCCCTCTCTGCAAGGAATCTGCCAATAACCCCGATTGGGTTCTCGAACCTCCCAGCAAAGTGCTTCGCCAGCACTTCTAAGTCTGCATAAAACCCTGAATGGGTTTTTCGAACCTCCCAACAGAGTGCTTCGCAGCACTCTGAGTTCAGTCACCTTAGAGTGCGTTGGGTCAGTGACAGGTCAGCTATTCGGACAAGTCGGACAAATTCTCTAGCTAAACCTACGCTAGTTATACTGTTTTTCGGGTCAGTGTACCACCCCCCAATGTTGCAAATGTAAGGATCCCCACTTTTGATTGGACAAAGGAGGAGGTTAGGTCATCACACCACCTAAAATTTAGACTTTCCCAGGCTTCTTATTTACATCTTGTTCACGCCCATTGAATTTGGGTTCTCATGATGTCTTCACTCCGTATAACAATAAATGTTCTATTTACAAATACATTGTATTCATTTTAGAGTTGGAAAGTCTAGGGGGAATATTACCAACGTTAAGCGATATTTATTGCTAACGATGCTTAGCAACAAATTTTTTAACGCTAAGCATCGCCGGAAATTATTGCAGAGATAAATTGCTATTAGCACGGTTTATCTCAGAAGTCATAAAAATCCTCACGCTAACTGCCAATTGAGAGATTATCGCTGAAAAACCAGCGATAATCTCTAAAATGTTGGCGTTAGCATGATGATAGGGGCTCACAAACTTAGCCATGATATCCACCTTCCATAGGATATCATGGCTAAGTCAGGAAAATACCAGGTGTAAAAAAAGCAGTGCTAACCGCGGTTAGCGCTGCTTTTTTTATCACTAACAGGGTTAGTGAAATCCTTGAAAATAGGAGAATTGTCGCATAACAACATTTCTCCTATTATTTTTCTCTGGAACGCCCCTTTGCATCTCATTAGAGATGCAAGGGGAAGCGTAGAGAAAAAGGGTGCTAACATGCAAATTTGCGTGTTAGCACCCTGTTGCTGATAGGGAGATCATTTTATCTCCGCTTTCTTGGCTTTTAAAGCCAAAAAAGCGGAGATAAATCCCTTGATAATATGCCCCTTGGTTCTCAGGAGCGTCTTCACAATCAATCTGCTCCCTGACAACTTGTCAAAGGTCATCTGCTCTGGAGACTGCGAATCTCGCGCAGATGCAGTAATGTTCAAAATGGAACACAGCATAATTAAACGCCCCAAGTTTCGTAGTGTACATGAAATGGAAAAGAAATAGTTTTAAAACATAGAAAAAAAATATTTCACTGTATACCGTGAACTACTATTCTATTCCCATTACTTTATAATAAATAAAGCATAACGTTTTAAGCAGAACAGACAGCTTTGTGAAAGCGGCAATGCAAGCTTTGAGCATATGAGAACACAGAGCAGCCATTTTAGCTGTATTGCGCATGAGCAAACCCTTTCCCACCAGAACTGCGAGTACGTCATGTCACATCGGTATGAGCGACGCATGCGCTGTCTAATTTCCCGCGTAGCAGTGGCCATTTTTAGAATGCAAGCGTAATAAACACATAGGCAAGCGTTACTCGGACACCCCGTATAATGAAAAATGTGCAAAATTAGTAAGACGAACATGTTGGTTTATTTTATTAACATTATTTGAGGTTCATGATACAAGCAAGTCGCTTAACGTGCGAATCCTTGCTCCATCACTTCATTAATGTTAGGACTGGGAGGAGAAGGACTATGAATCGGGTAATGATGATTACCTGTAAGCAATGTGTTCATTCCTTTGCATCAAGATGTCATACCATTGGTTGAACATGGGTCTTCACATGCAACCACCCATGATTGTTGATGCACACCCCGATCTTCTGACAGTAGTGGAGAGGCTTTTACACCAAAAAATAAACACCTCCCTGAGGCTGGCATTAAAGGAAAAAAAATGTCTTTCTACAACATGTTTTACATTTGTGTGCTGCACTGTACAGCACACAGCCAGAGTGGGAAGAAAGTGGTCTTCCTTTACAAATCGTACTCTAGACACAATGCAGACACTATGGTGCAATAGTGTGTTTAATGCTAGGCAGACTGACTGTGCACCACCACTAGGGAGAAATCAGGACAGTTTGATATCTTAGTAGATATGGCACTCTCTTGCTTCATCCGTCTTTTGCACCACAACTTTAGTTGTTTTGCTGCATTGTGGGACAACTTTGTAAATCTGAGCTTACTGTTGTTTTTCATTTAGCGATCTTGTTCTTTACCTCCCTTTCCTAAATTCAAGGCTGGACTGGGAACGCAAAATGGCCTTGCAATATAGCGATCTTGTTCTTTACCTCCCTTTCCTAAATTCAAGGCTGGACTGGGAACGCAAAATGGCCTTGCAATTAAGTCTGACCGCAGGGGTGGGGGGGGGGCCTGTATCCAAAATGGCTTCACCGGTCCAAAACTGGCCCACCCTTCCGGCCCACCGGGAAAACTTCTGGTGCCCGCTATTGCCTGTCCGACCCTGCCTACATTATGAAGGCAACTCAGTGGTTCTCCAGCCTCCATTTTGCATTGCTTGCCTCCATTATTAGCACATTTTGGGGGGCTCTTTACAAACACATCCTCTACTTTACATCCCCATCACACACTTTGCAGACACTTCATAAGGTTCTCTAGTGTCTACTTTAAATTCCCATCTTCCTCTATAAAGACACTTCATGTTGTCCATCATATCACCGCTTTTACCTCCCTGTCCTCCATAACACAGACACGTTTAGTGATTCTTTGCAACTCAGCCCTCCAGTTCTCACCTCCATTCTCGATGACACAGACACAACAGTATTTTTTTCTCCCTGTTCCTCGTACGCAATTTATTAGAGTCCTCCTCTCATGTTGTTATAAATTATGCTGATCTTCTGAAACTTAATTAGGAACAATTTAATTGCATGGGGTGAGAGCTATTATTTATAGCAGCGCCCTCCTGTTACATGGATGTATTGTGCCCTGTAGTACATATATTCAATTTTGAAAGATACCGTTGACATTAAACTAATTAGGTTTAATGCCTTTCACTCTGCTGCCCTGATCTGTGCAGGAAAATGAGTGTTGCTGTAGAGAGGAGGTTGAAATGGGCCAGTGAGTAACTGGCTGCATGCGCAGAGTTTAAGAGGGGTCAATAATTGAACAAGCCCATTGGCAGATTTGCACAGTAAGTCAGGACGGGAACCAGACCACAGAGGGACTGATTGAGAAGCATTTGTTAGTACGGGAAGAAGTACTACAGGAGTACTCATTCATACACTCTTACATTGAATTTTCCAACTCCATATTATTTACAGTGCAACGAGGGCATAGTCCTTTTTATTTGTAATAATTGTGTATGAATATTCCATAAGAATTCCAATCTTATTCATATTTCAGATGTTTTGCGGCATTGTTTCATTTGTAAAAAAAAAGTGTAAATGTCAAAAATGCTCTTCTTATTAAGCCCCCCACACGCCCCCCCCCCCCCACCACCACCACCACTATCACTGCCCACTTCCATCTTTGGCGCTGGCTGTGTCATTCCTTCGCACAATTATCCATGGAATCATAATTATGATTGCCACACCCATTGCTGTATATCCTCTGCAGAGAGGCCACGGATTGGATGAACATGTAATAAGAAAACCTTTATGACACTATCAGGAACTCGCACTACATTCTGCCTCAAGTACAGGGCTCTCAATCGTGCCATCCAAATCCTGAACTCACCAAGACCCCCAGGGGGAACTCGGTTTGCAGTACGCTCCATGGAAGACTCACATTGTACTTGAAAAATACATCCGCAGAACCACAACATCTGGGAAAAACATAACACTCTTTGGAAATAGGGACACATACAGCGTGCATAAAGAAGTAATGCGTGAAATGTAACAATAAATGCATCACTGATTTGGAATACATGAGAAACTTTTTGCACACACTGTTGAGGCAAAAACAGTGGGGCCATGTTTCGAAGTCTGTTTTTAGATACTGATGATGCTGAGTATCCACCATCACATAAAGCCGTGACCCGCACACTTTTACGTTCACATATGCTCGCCCTCTGTCTCACTCTGCTTACATAACACTAATAGTGTTACTTTACTAGTACAAAATGCCTTTTCAATAGCCCCCAGAGATGGAATGTGCCTTGTATGTGTGGGGCCAAAAGTATAACATATTTCAAAAATACATAAAGCTTAGCAGCAGATAATCAGTGCATTAAGACAATTGACCCATATGGAAGAATTTAAATTTGCATCAATCACAGGCGGAATGCTGATATCCTAGGATGTTAAATCAGCAATAAATCAAAAAAGATTCAAGAACAAAGAGGCCAATGCGGGCTGCGTACCCACGTGGTAATCTACTAAAGCTTGAATAGCCCTTTTGATCTTATCCACCTGCTATGATTCAAAGATTTGGCATCTGCACAAATGTGCATTTCAGAAACATTTGCAAGCAGCAGTCATAAGTGCGTCAGCCGATTGCCTAAACCCCAGGGGGCATATTATCAGGAACGGAGTTAAGATTATCGCTGCTTTAGCAGCAGTTTTCTGCCGCTAAAGCGGCGATAATGGGCTTGATAACATGCCGTAGAGAATTCCAATAGAATCAATCAATCAATCAATGAAACATTTATAGAGCGCGCTACTCACCCGTGAGGGTCTCAAGGCGCTGAATTGAAGCCCATGTTTACACAAGAACATGGAGGCATATTATCAAGCAGGGCTTTAAAAATTATCGCTGTTTTAGCGGCAGAAAACTGCTGCTAAAGCGGCGATAATGGGCTTGATAATATGCCCTTGTGAATTCCCATAGAAGCCCATGTCCTGTTGTTAACATAGGCTTCTATTGGAATTCTCCACGGCATATTATCAAGGACATTATCGCCGCTTTAGCTGCAGTTTTCTGCCGCTAAAACAGCGATAATTTTAATGCCCTGCTTGATAATATGCCCCATCGGGCTTCTATGGTAATTCACAAGGGCATATTTTCAAACCCATTATTGCCACTTTAGTGGCAGTTTCCTGCCGCCAAAGCGGCGATAAACTTAACTCTGTTTCTTGATAATATGCCCCCTGATTCCTACGTACAGGATTAGCCACAGCTTCCTAGGTTGCCTGTATGCTGGACAGAACAAGAAAAGGTGTATCAGAGTTTTGTTTACTTTAAGCCAAACTGGGCAAGTAAGTGAATGATCAGTGTTAGACTTCCACTTCCCACAAAGGTCTTGGCAAGGAGAGTGTCATCTCAAAATGCGACATATAACTTCTTAGCCAGAGGTACAGTGATATAATCTAAAAAGTGCTCAAACCCATATGGCTGAGATACCCACCACCCCCTCTCAACACAATCCCCAAGAATGGGAATACGGAAACATTTCTGAACTTTTGGAAGGCGGGAGGGAGTTACCCTCCCGGCCGTATTTATTAAAATATGAAACAAAATTAAAACATTAAAATAACAGTTTCATATCATGTACAATTTCATTTCCACATTACGATGTTTTGGCTGACCTTAACACATTTCTAATACAAAGGTTCTCCTAGCCGATACTAACATCCTACAAATGCATTTTCAAATTGAAATTGTACATCCTAACGTTAAGGGCCAACGGCAAGGTCGTAACCGGTGTCAGATCCCTAAACCAGAACTCCCCCCCTCACTTGTGAGGGGCGGCCGCACAGAGGACTGCACCTCATGTGCACATACCAATTTCCCTTTTCTTGACGGGGGCCCCAATTAACTCGACGCCATCTTATTGGTCGTCCGAGGACTCGTGTGAGGTGTCTAGAAGGTAGCGTAGACCCCCCTCCCCACCCCACACAACTTACCACATCTGCCGTCGCAGATGTCCTGGCCCCGGGAAATTCCCAGGAGGGGCCCGTAGCCCCTCCTATCCAGGGAGGGGCCTTGACCGCCTTCCCTTTCCTTTCGGCGTCCCATCCTTAGAAGGGACCGCCTCCCCGTTGAGGGGCCAATGGCCACCTCCCCCCTGGCGCTCCCATCCGTAATGGGTGACGCCCCCCCCCTAGGGATCTTCCAATTACTGCTCACCGATCATGACCTTACCGCCCGACCAAATAATAAATACGACAAACTAAACTAGAGAGACTAATTACTAAAGAGGAAAAGACAAAAAGATATTCAAAGTATGAACTTTCCAAACATCACTGATCAACTCTGGTGCCAATACTTTTATTCGATAAAACCTACTGTAAAGAATTATCCACTTTATTGCATACTGAATCACAACTTTATTCAGAACAACCTGTAAAAAGTAAATTACCACGTTAAATAACTTTATTTCAAAAACAACTTGCTGTCTTCAGGGGCTGGTGGGTGGGTCAAAATTGGCTCTTCGTTCCGTCTCGAGCTCACGTGCAGCGGGGAGGTGCAGCTTCAGAGCACAGGAACAAGAGGATGCTTCCATGGCTTGTCGCTCCTTTTATCCTTCTTCGGGCGGGCGTAAACCCGCCTCCGCCCGCTTCCGGGGGCGTGGCTGGCGGCTTCAGTGTCTAGGACAACCCACTCCTGGGCGGGAAAAAGCGCGCCCCGGCTACGCCGCTTTGGGCATATCAGCCGAGACTCGCCTCCCGCCCAAGATGGCTTCCCGGGGGGATCGGGGTACTCCACCATACGTTCGGGGGGACCGAGTGGTCGCCCCTTTCCATATGGCTGAGATACCCGCCACCCCCTCTCAACACAATCCCCAAGAATGGGAATACGGAAACATTTCTGAACTTTTGGAAGGCGGGAGGGAGTTACCCTCCCGGCCGTATTTATTAAAATATGAAACAAAATTAAAACATTAAAATAACAGTTTCATATCATGTACAATTTCATTTCCACATTACGATGTTTTGGCTGACCTTAACACATTTCTAATACAAAGGTTCTCCTAGCCGATACTAACATCCTACAAATGCATTTTCAAATTGAAATTGTACATCCTAACGTTAAGGGCCAACGGCAAGGTCGTAACCGGTGTCAGATCCCTAAACCAGAACTCCCCCCCTCACTTGTGAGGGGCGGCTGCACAGAGGACTGCACCTCATGTGCACATACCAATTTCCCTTTTCTTGACGGGGGCCCCAATTAACTCGACGCCATCTTATTGGTCGTCCGAGGACTCGTGTGAGGTGTCTAAAAGGTAGCGTAGACCCCCCTCCCCACCCCACACAACTTACCACATCTGCCGTCGCAGATGTCCTGGCCCCGGGAAATTCCCAGGAGGGGCCCGTAGCCCCTCCTATCCAGGGAGGGGCCTTGACCGCCTTCCCTTTCCTTTCGGCGTCCCATCCTTAGAAGGGACCGCCTCCCCGTTGAGGGGCCAATGGTCACCTCCCCCCGGGCGCTCCCATCCGTAATGGGTGACGCCCCCCCCCTAGGGATCTTCCAATTAATGCTCACCGATCATGACCTTACCGCCACAGGCCGGATAGTTGACCGGCTATCCGGACCCCCCACAAAACTCCTACCTAAAGGTCATGCTGTAAACTCTTCAACCAAGCTACGAGGTCTCCTATGAGTAAAGAATTCCCCACCCGGGACAAATGGACCCCATCTTCTAGATACATATGGTCCCCCCTGATACACCCATGAGGAATCGAATGCAATGTACTTGTACGGAACAGTCTACCAAGCTTGTTATTTACCTTCTTCACAGAATGATTTATAGCCGACACTGATTTAGCCCCCCGCCACACCTTTCGTGGAATCATATGGGACCATGCAATCGTGCACCCTGGAACCCTTCTTGCCAACCAACTTACTGTGGATAGTATCGCCTCGAGAAGTAGTCGTCTACCAGTGGTCACCAAATCATTGCCCCCAAGATGCACTATGATTATAGATGGCGGTGACCTTGTCCGCCCTAACAAACCCTCGAAAAAAGGTTGAAACTGGTCAATACAGAGCCCGCCCCTTCCATAGAAGGTCACCCTGTACCCGTATTCCCCAGCCATGTGAATCATGTCACCTGCTTTGAATACGTCCGCGGCACGCCTCACGTATGAGTGGCCCACGACCCACACCAATTTTTCCTCAGCCGGTGATCTTTGACCGCTGGTTCCCAGGTGTCGGGTCGACTGCACAGTCCGCCCCGCCTCGTAAGCTTGCGAAACTGAAAAACCAAACAAAAACAAGAAGCGTGAGTACATGATATCAGCTTCACAACATGTGCAACCGCACATACCTTTTGTAACAATTCGAGGACCAACGCCCCAACTGTTTCACCTTTTCCACACTCAGACCCCTGGCTGTAGCCTCTGTAGCAGCCCCTATCCGGAAGGAATGGGTCCCAAACTCGCCCGGGTTCAAGCCCGCGGCCGAAATTGCCATTGCAAGCACCTGCTGGAACTGAAACCTCGTCAGTGGGGTGGCATCAGCGTGTCTCAACAAGGTCCCCCCCCATGATGCCGCCCTCTGCGCCAAATATTCCTCAACGCATACGACGGGGCACATGGGAGATCCGGGAATCCGATGGACTACTACGCTGTCCCCGATCGCACCCTGATCGGTCTTGGACCTGGCAAACGAGACAATCATCGTCTCCCCCTTAACTTGAATGTGCTCTCGGCACAGTCCCCCCCCCCCGTATCCTGCTTGTTCTTTGCCACCAGTTCGCTTACCCGCATAGCCCCATGGAATGCTAATGCAAAAGCGGCCCGGAATAACACTGTTTCTGACTGGGATGAACATGTCGCAGGGAGTACGGACAGTAACAGGGCCAACCTCTCCAGACCTATCGGGTGCCTTTCATCTACTCTGCGACCCTCAAGGCGTTGCCACCCACGCAGCGCCTTCTGTACTACGAAAGACGCTGTAGGGTCCTGGATACCATGAGCCCGTGCCATGAAGGAAATGGCGGCCCGATGCCTCTGGGCCGTGGCTACCGATTTGCCTGCCTGATGTAATGACAGCAAAAACTTTACGACAAACTCTTCCTGGCCCCAAAGCTCCCCCCTGGCAGAACCCAAAAAGGACCAATAGGAACGGAACGCCCCTTCATATGCCTTCCTTGTCCTGGGCGCTAAACTCTCTCCCACGAGGTTTTGTAGTTCGGGGCACCGAGAGACCAGAGAGCTTCGGGAAATGGCACCGCCACTGGGTCCGCTGTGGGCAGAAAACCCCAGAAGGCCTGCATATGGAAACTAGAAAGCGCATCAGCAGCCTGATTCAGCACCCCTGGCACATGTCTCGCCCTGAAGAGCACGTTTAATTGCATACATAGTAAAACAATTTCCTTGAGCAATCTCAGAATCCATTTGCATCGTGCTGCCTGACTATTGATACACTCAACCACGGTCATGTTATCAGACCAGAACACCACAGAGTGATCCCGAAAACCCTCAGGCCATGTTTTCAAGGCCACCAGAATAGGGAACAGTTCGAGAAAAGCAATGTTACTTGTAAGCCCACACTCGTGCCACCATGACGGCCACGTTTGAGCTGACCAGTGATTACCAAATATGGCGCCAAAGCCTATACTCCCCGCCGAATCTGTCCACAGCCCCAACTCCTCAGAGGACACCGCCCGCTTGTTCCAGACAACCCGACCATTGAAATCCGCCAGGAATGCCAACCAAATGCGCATGTCCTGGCGAATCTCTGCCGAGAGTCTCGTGCGGTGGTGCCCCTCTTTAAGACCGACCATGGCTTGTGCAATCGAGCGGGAAAAAGGGCGGGCCATTGGCATTACTCTAAGGGCAAAATTCAACTGACCCACAGTCTGCTGCAATTGATGCAAATTCACCTTAGTCTCGCTAATACATGTTTCAAGCGAGGCCCTGAATTTCCTCACCTTTTCTTCGGGCAACCGGAAGCAACCCTCTTCGGAATCGAGTTCTATTCCAAGAAACTCGAGCGAAGTTGATGGCCCCACAGTCTTACCTGGCGCCAATGGCACACCAAACTGACTCATCAGACCACAAAATTCTTTTAAAGCCTGTGCACATTCTGGGTCCCCGGCTGCCCCCAGGAACAGAAAATCGTCAAGATAATGCATAACATGCTGAAACCCCTTCATTCTTGTGAATGCCCATTGCAGAAAACAACTGAATTTCTCGAAATAAGCACAAGATATGGAGCATCCCATTAGCATACATTTATCCATGTAATAGCGCCCCTGAAACATAAAACCAAGGAGACGCTGATCGTCTGGGTGTACCGGGAGCAACCGGAACGCTGACTCGATGTCTGATTTGGCCATCAGCGCTCCGGGCCCCAGGCGATTCAACATGGCGACGGCATCATCGAAAGATGCGTACCGCACCGAACATACCTCCGGGTCTATCGCATCGTTCACCGACAGACCTCTCGGAGCTGACAAGTTATGTATCAATCTAAACTCACCCGGGTCCTTCTTGGGGACCACTCCCAAGGGTGAACAAACAAAATTAGCAACTGGTGGCGTGTCGAATGGTCCGGCAACCCGACCCCGGGTCACCTCCTTCCCAATCTTCGCTTGTACCACCGCCGTATTCTGCAGGACCGACAGTTGGTTCCTACATTGTGCTTTACCCTGAAAATTCCCCACTGGGATGCGGAAACCATACGAAAAACCGTCTCGCAACACCCCAGCGGAGACATGATCCGGGTATTCATTGAGCCAAGGAATCATTGCCATGGTATCAACCGGGGTAGGTAAAGGCGCCCCTCGGACTGTTTCAGACCTGTTTGGCGCTTCCCCTACTTCCGTTATCACCCGTTTTGGCTCTGCACATGGTCTCGGGATGCGAGGACTGTCCACACCCCCCACAGTCGTGCCTAAACTTGCATGACCCTTGGGGCCTTGTACACTTTCCCCTGTTAAAATTCCAGCAGACTCCTTTTTTAGCTGTATTGCCATTCGACCTTGAGTGATGCTCGTTACTTGAACCCGCCCGAAAGGGCGCCCCAGATGCATGGCGGGAAAACTCGCCCCCGTTTCCCCCCAACAATGGCGCCTTTGTCACGCCTGATTTCTCCATTTTTTGCCAGGAAATGGAGTCGTAACAATCCCACGTCAGAGATGTGTCGAACTCCTTGGCCTTATGAAAAATATTATCATAACAAAACCACTGATTGCCCTCATATGTCTGAGAAAACTCCATAATACGTGGCTGGTACACGGGTAACTCGGCCAACAGTTCAGGCCTCCGTTCCCCCATAATTGAAGTGAATATGCCAAATGCTCTGCCCCAATCACCTATCGTCTCATCGACTCTAAAAGCGGCCATCTTGGCGCGCCAAACACTCGGGTGCATAAACTCTTTTTGAGGTTTCACGTGCTCAATCTCGTAATGATCAGTTAGTAAAGAAAACATGTTTACATATTTCTCAGCCCATATCCTCTCCTTGATTTCAATCGGAATATGCTGAGCCACTTTCTCCCTTCTCGAGGGTACTGACCCCTCCCCCGCAATCGGCAGTAGCTGCTTACCTGCACCAGAAGCTGTACCCGTAGTCGCCGCCGAACTCACGCCCGCTGCGGGTTGATCCACTGGAGCCTGCGGGGGAACAAAAGGAGATGGAGCCTTTGCAGCCTCTCTTGATTGCCGCAACTGCCTCATTACTGCCCTGGCGTCTTCTGCCGTAGCCCCCTCACTCCCTTTCCCCAACCACGCTGCCAACTGTGCAGCCAACTCGGGAGGCATATCCTCCCCGTTCACAGGGGTGACTACAACGGGGATTGGTTGCCCCTCCTTCGGGACCGGGATCGGCGCCTCAGTCGGTGTATCAGGGTGCGCCGGCGGCGCCTCGGGAACCGGGGCCTTTTCCCCAGTTGCTCCCTTCTTAGCCCTTCTACTTCTCCCGTTAGGGACTACTCACGGCAATGCTGGTCCGACGACTCGCTTAGGGCCCCCTACACCGTTCATTGCCACCATCTGTTTCTTCATCTCGGCCATGTCTTTTGCGAGCATGCGGAGCATCTGATCGGTTCCGACCCGCTTTCTGGCCTTCTTGCCCGGCATTCTCCAACGCTGATTTCCTGGAAGAACAAAGACAAGAATTAAAACGCTCAAAATTGGCTCTTCGTTCCATCTCGAGCTCACGTGCAGCGGGGAGGTGCAGCTTCAGAGCACAGGAACAAGAGGATGCTTCCATGGCTTGTCGCTCCTTTTATCCTTCTTCGGGCGGGCGTAAACCCGCCTCCGCCCGCTTCCGGGGGCGTGGCTGGCGGCTTCAGTGTCTAGGACAACCCACTCTTGGGCGGGAAAAAGCGCGCCCCGGCTATGCCGCTTTGGGCATACCAGCCGAGACTCGCCTCCTGCCCAAGATGGCTTCCCGGGGGGATCGGGGTACTCCACCATACGTTCGGGGGGACCGAGTGGTCGCCCCTTTCCAAGAGTTTTTGATATCCATGAACTCAGGCGTAGTCCAACCCAGATTGTGAGTTCTGACTTCTGCAGCCAAATGTTGTCCCAAAAGACATCTTTCAAATTAGATCCAGTTGGCTTGGTGGTTGAGGACACCTTACTTCAAAGATCTTCAAGACCCTTAAAAGAGAGAAATGTCTTAGCACTCATTACCCATTTGACAATCCTACCCTTGTCCAACTTTACAATTTCCTTCAGAGCATGGAAATAATTTGCCAGGGCAGGAGTAGTCTTCAATCTACACCAATATAATATAGGACACAATTTGGCCTTATTTTTGACTGAGTTGTTGCCCATATCCCACCTGAATGGCAGCATAGGGGTGCTCTGAGGAAGCTTCACCAATGATCTTAAAAATTTATTTTTCGGCGATGGCCAGTTTTGTGGTGTCGACATAGCTCCATAATTTGGCTCCATAAAGGGCACTAGCCACTGCCTTTATTTGATAAGCAGATATAGCCGGAGGTATTTGTCTCATTAGTGATGCAATGTATATCTTAGACACCCCAAATGGACGGTGAGATGGGTTTAAGGCACTCTTCCTCATTTGAGCAGACTAGGACCTATTATCGGTCAGTCTAATACCCAGATCGACGGAATCAGAGACCCGCTCTAGGCAATGCTCATTTAAATTTAATGGAACCTCTAAACGTTTTGTGTGGGTTTATACACATGAATTTCGTCTTCCCCAAGTTTATTTTCACGCATTGGTCTAGCGAAAAAGCGATAATGTGTTGATCAAGATCTGGAGCCACCTCACAGGTGGGCCCACCCATGGCGCACTGTGGGACTAGCACACAACTTTTGACGCTCTGATGACCATCAGCTGATGATGTGCAGGCAGGGCCGTACTGACTACCGTGCAGTTTGGAATGCTGCCGAGCTGGGAGCTGATTTCACTGCGGTGAGGGCTGATTCCGTTCATTGAGACCTGCGGGTGCTTTGAAATAATTAAAGCAAAACAAATTTAGTTTAGTACTTGCAGGTCCCCATCAACGAAATCAGCCCCCAGCTCAGCAGCATTCCAAAACGCCCGATAGCCAGTCTGGCCCTGTGTGCAGGGGATTATGGGATGTTGAGTCCCCAGTGAAAACGGACTCAACCACGGCTGGCAAAGACTGGCTGTGTTAGCAATTCAGGTATTGAGTCAAAACTTAAGGATGTTTGCATTGATCGGGTCCCAGTTACGCCTCTTGATGCGAAGCAGTGCAAAGGGGATTTAAAGCTGTGAACAGGACACCTCTAGAACTAGAAATATTTTCTGTTTTATATATTTTTTTCAAGAAAGGGAAATGGGTGTCATAATTAAAGTTACTTTAGTCTAAGTTTATATTGAAACTTTGTATTTTTTGGTAATGTATATTTTGACGTTCTGTTTAAAAAGGGGGCAAGTGTGGTGATGTCACTGTAGATGATGTCACTGACCCACTGGTGAGGCATGGAATGTGGTGACATCCAGTAATGTGTGAGGTATATGTCTTTTCCATGCCATTCCTAGGCAGTTGCTTTCTGTGCCCCTTAATTACCAGACGTATCTTTGTGTCTCCTGAATTAAGACCTTTTTACTTCCGCCAGCAGTGTGTGGAAAGCGTCTTTACAAAGCCGTTGAAGGCGCTCGAAATATGCACAGCAACTCCTTGAGTAAGACAGAAAATACTTCATCAGAGACATAAATCCAGTTGAGGCAGATGGGGGGCTCAAGGCTACTGTTGTAAAGGTGTTTTAGAATACACTGTCATATAAATAGAAATAATTATGCAATGCTGAATGCTTCTCTCCTGTATCCATTAATCGAACATATTTACAACGTTCTCTGACAGCCTTCTTGTTAAATATTTGTGAAGTTTGAAAAAATATGGTTTAAGTGTTAGTGGTATGATAGGTAAAACACATTAAGCTAACTAATACAACATCTGTCCATTTTTTTTTAATACAAGCGTTCTACTGTTTTCCCTGACGCCCTTCAACAAAATATGAATCCATGCCCTAGGCCTACATGCACATTTAAAAGGGACTAATTATTCCAGTGTATAATTTAGACGGTTCTCCCTAGAGCAGCAAACATCCAGCCCTATTAGATTCCTAATTATTTTTGCCGCATTTAATGCCTCTGAGAACTACCTGTCTAGTGCGGTTGCTGTTTCTCTGTAATTAAACGGCAGTGAAAAATTACAAGTTTGATCTTAAGAGCAAAAAGTACCTTAAAATGAATACGTATTCTTACAGAGAATTAACATTTGCATGGTTTTTCACCATTTTTGTTGGATTACCTCCGTGCTATATATATAGGGTACCTCTGCCATTACAATGGAATCATTGAAGTGAAGGTTGTCTAGAGGTCGTATTTAAGAATGTGATGTTTGATGGTATTATGCTTCAGTGTGGAAGAAGGGATTCATGCAGCAAAATCAATTCTTTGTCATTTAGTCTTTAATGATTAAAAACGTGTGGCACATTAAAGGAACTGTGTAGGACCCACAAAGAGACTAGCTACAGTACACAAAAGCCTATTTTCTCACTCCTAAGGGGTCTCCACTTTCCTGTAAGATTCAATCAAGCGTTTGTAATTCAAGCCTCAGTTGCATCTTGAACCCAGATGTGTGTGCTCTGCTTCAGAACAAAATAGAAACGTGCACAGCCTTGCCTTTCAAACCATTCTCTGTGCCTATAGATAACGTCTAAGAATAGTTTGCAAATATCTGCTTAGGATATTCCCAATGAGAGACCTCCTTTCCACGGCAATCTGCATTATTCACCATATATTTTCATTTTCCTTCTGAGTCTGTGGCTAGGCTTTACATTCACCCTCTTTTAAAACTGACAGAAGTTATGAATTATTCATGGTTTATCCACTTAGAAATGCAGGCAAGTGACTCTGTTTGCAAAGGCTTCTTCAAAGCTTCACTTGACGAGCGGCTTCCTACACCTCCTTCACATTTGCCCTGGGTGTGGAGGTTGTAACCAGTTATTAAAGGCGAGGGAAGGCAGGTCAGTATTTTACCTTGGAATGTGCTTCACCTTTGAACAGATTTGCAACTTTATCAACGAAAACACGCCATAAGCAAAAGTTCCTTTTTTTACTAAACCGACCAGCCAACTATGGTCGTAGGCACATGCTGTAAGTGACCCGAAATGTCGCTCAGCCTAAAACCTAATTACAAGGTTCCATTGTGAGGTCCGGTAACTCCTCCCACAGGGTTACTGAAACTGGACGTACTGATAACGCCACTGACAAGAGTCAATAGTGATTGCAAGCATGGCCAAGTACTGATACTGCAGCTAATTTATTATTTCTCCCAAGAATTTCACCTTAAGCGCTGGGATGCCTTAGGGTAACCATGCGCTATAGAAATGTGTAATCATTCATTCATTCATTCATTAACAATTTGTTTGACAAACACCGGTAATCTGGGGTCAATCAATCAATCAATCAAACAAACACGTTTTATAGAGCGCAGTTAATCACCCGCAGCACTATCCAGGCGCTGAGAGCCAAGCTGATCGGGCGGGATCAGTTGATCAACCTGGTATTGAGTCCTTTTCTGAATTCCTGAAGAGAGGGTGAGGCCCGGAGTGGAGGGGTAAGCTCCAGGACTTCGCAGTGAGGTAGGAGAATGAGTGTCCTCCACTGTTGCTTTAGTGGATGCAGGGGTGTGAGCAAGTGAGAGGGAGGCAGAGCGCAGGAGTCTGGAAGGTTTGTGTAAACTAAGGCAGTGTTTGATGTATGCCAAACCTTGATTATACAGGGCTCTGTAGGCATGGGCCAGCATCTTGAATTGACATCTGTTGTGGACAGGGAACCTATGGAATTCTTGAGGTGGTCAAGGATGAGTTTGATCCCTGAGTTTGGTATGGTCTGCAGTCTCTTCAGGAGGTGAGTGGTAATTCCTATGCAGAGTGTGTTGCTCTAGTCCAAGCAGCTAGTGACAGGTGTTTGAGTGAGTACATATGGTGCTGACTGTGGACCATTTGAGGATCGTTCAGAGGTTGTGAAAGGTGAAGAAGCAGGCAGAAGAGACTGTGTTGATCTGGTTTTTCAGGGTGAGTTTGCTGTCGAGGATGATGTTACGTTTCGGGTGTGGTCTGCAGGCGTGTGTGAGGGTTCTAGTTTGGAGGTCCATGGGAGAGGTGTTTTTTGTTACCAAAGATGAGTACTTCTGTTGTGTCTGTGTTGACTTTGAGGTATCTATTTTGCACTCATCAGCGATGCTGGTTGTGCACATGTGGAGGTGTTCTACTCATGGTGGATGGGTCTCTGTTCAGCTTGCTCTGATTAGTGCTGAATGATTAATCCTGCCAGTGGAGCAGTGGACATCATTAGTAATTCAAAGTTACAGGAGTAACCCGGAATTACTACAATCCTCCGATTCTGCCAGTCGAAAAAAAAAATTTCACCAAGCCCTAATAGTGATGTGATTCATTATGTTATTTCAGATGTCATCAGTAATACTATCAATGTCATTATAGAACATGTATTAAGTGATCTAACATGTGAGGTCATTAGCAATGAATGGCAAGTGCACAAGTTAAAATTACTTCAGTTAACTATAACTGCTGAATTTCAGGGTATTTCTTGTTTAAAATAGTATTTTTTAACAATTATTTTCACCTAACTATAATGTCACTTTAACCTTTGTTTTTTCAGTTAAACCTTAAGGTGTTTAAATAATGTGAAGTAAGATTTTCTTAACATGACTAACTACCCCAACCGCCTTTTGGCCATGTTTGGTACGGGTTTGGGTGCAAGGCCTGACTGGTGCTTGAGCCTGGTCCCATCCTCATGCAGGCACCCAACCCCTTTCTTCACAAGGCTTTCAACCTTTGGCTGTGTGCAGCATGGGGTTTAGTGCCCAACACCCATGGGTGAATGACCAACCTCCACTCCGCACAGCTTTCACCCATGTGTGGCATGATGTTGGGCACAGGAACCGGTCTGTAGCAAAGCATTGGCTCAACATATACAGACAGACAACTACTACCCAGTGCTGGCAAATGCCCCATGACATAACCAACAGACAACAATTCAACCTTTTTTTTGTTTACAATATAGGTACATGTTGAAGAGTTAAACATTATAAATAGGCTGTGGGGTTTTAGGTTTAAACCTATAATAACTGATAAAACCCCACTGAAAGAAAATAGCCCTCACCGGTGAAAACATATAAACACTGATAAAACACCTGGACAACCACAAACTAAATGCCATTCAAAGAAAGGAAAAAGAGAGTGAAAGTCATTCTTTTCTTCCTGATGGGGTAAATACAATTTAACTTTGTTATACAAGTAGCAGTAAGAAAGACTGGCTAACATTATTCTGCTAGAGTTTTGTTCTCTAGGGATGCCACTAAAATATTGTTTCTTCTACTTTTTCAGTTTTGTGGCCTTTGGTCTACAGATGCAGGATTTAGTTTCATGTTTTAGGTCTAGTTTAATTATTTTATAAACTACAGAGAATCAGGAAATATCAAACTCATATTTGATATTTTGGCTGCATTTGATTCTTTCACCGATAGGTAAAATGGCTGGTTACATAAAAATCTTTCCTAATATGTGTAATCACATTTACCCACAGAGAATGGGTAAAAACCCTTAATTCATCAGACCATAGTTTCTAGTGGGTCAGTATTGATAGTAGGTGAATTGCCAACACCTCAGGCTTTAAACATTCAATGCAAGGTATAGTGACAAGTATATATATCACCAAGCATCTGTCTGGGATAGTGGTGAAAACATGACACCAGACTTTTGGAAAACATGGAACGCAGTGTTACTTGTAATGCTCGGCAAAAAAGGTTCTTTTCAAGTTCAACAAAGATTGGAGTGATATTGTTTGTATTTGCAGTGATTCAGCTAGGTATATAAAAAAGTTGTGTGATGACCTGTCAAAATTGATACCCGAGCTGAAGTGATTCCCTGTAGTAGATCCTTGCCACTTGTTAGATGGTATGCTGAAAGCATCTTTACAATCTTAAGAGTTAATGAGGGATGCTATTGAATTTTTAGTCTATTCTGGTGCACTGGTTTCTAATGCACAGGAACTAAAACGCAAATATTTATCATTTCGTGCTTTATGTGGCATCAAAGAAAGAGTCATCCCAACTGTGTCCCTTAGCTGATGGTTCTCTGCCCAATGGGCTAAGAATGCTGATAGGGCCTTTTCACAGAAGTTTACATGGGAAGGAAAGAGCGAGCGCACATGACCCAAAGACTCACTGAAGAAGTATTGTATGGTGCACTACAATGAGATTAATTTGGACCTCAGATACACTATAAGTACACTGTCTATATACCATGTTCTTTCAGTGCAGAAAGCAAGCAATTATAAAAGCAAAACGTTCCATAAACACCGGAAAAACACCTTTTCTGTTGTTTTTAGTGGCGCGAAAATGTGTAACCACTGATAACAACTGTTTTTTAAGATATTGAAAACACTGAAAAAACCCCACCAGAATTTACCAAAAATAGAAACTGAAAACAGGAAAGCCTAATTATAAATCAAAATACCTACTGAAATTCACCTAATATAGTTCTGTGAACTAACTATAACTTGCACCCCTGCCCTGTATTGCTTATGACCTTACATATTACATCACTCATGACATTTTAAATGAATTAATTGATGACTCCACTGATGACATCTCAAATTACACCATTGGTAACATCACTAATGACATCATCGAAGCTACTGCTCCTCATGTAATCTGTATATTTCTAGAAAATGTAAGGAAACAAAGTAATTAGTAAGGGCCCGCAAATATACACTGCAGAGTTTGACTACACCTGAACATGTCCAAAATCAAAATAGATTAGTACTTAGGACAAGTTTGATTCACTATGGTAAATGTTTTACGGTGCACAGTTTAACTACCAGTAATGTTTTAAGTGCAAACAGTACTTAATGTAAAAAAGTAAGAGGCTGAACACAAATAGTGTGCGTTGTAGATGTTCTTTACAAATAGGTTGTGGTGCAAATCAAAGTCCTGTTGTCAAAATAGGCGAGAAAAACTAAAACTTATACTTACAACACCTTCTTTGCCTATTGATTTCTGCGCACATGCTGACATAAAAAAGTTCCCAAGTAGTACAGAAATGTCTGTATAAACTAGAGATGTATAAAGTGCAGATGTTTATTTCCAGAGGTTCAAGTACAAATTCTGAGACATTATAAATTGTTAAAAAATGTGTAATGCTTTGGTGGCTCACAAACGGTTCAAGGCGCAGTATGATTGAAAGTAATTTTCTAATGGTGTATTTCATTCTGCTCATTTCAAGAAAGTGTATAAGATATTCCCACAAAGTACAGAGAATTGTGCATTGAACCTGGTTGTGACTGCTGTATTAGTGGCTAATACATGGATGTAAAGCAGATGGCTTAATATTCTATGTCAGAGGAGATATTCAACAGGTACATCTTATTAAGGGATATAATCATTAACCACTGTTCTTTGATCAATGATATCATTTGAGATGTCATAAGTAATGTCATCAATTATGTCATTTAACATGTAATGAGTAATATAATATGAGACGTCATGATCAGTGCATGAAGGTTTCATTTCACTGACATTTAACTGGAGAATTCCAGTAATTTTCTGAATGTATAAACATTAGTTTTTTATGCATTTCAAATCATAAATAAAATGCCTCTTTAACTTTTGCTTTTTCAGTTAATTTACAATGTGTTTTCATCATATTCAGTTGACACTCCAACTGTGCATGGCCTTCTCCATGAGCAGTTGGGGTTGCCCCATTTTACCTCCTGTCCATCCTACCCTCTACTTTCCATGTTAGAGCCCCTTTTCCCTCCAACCCTACCTATATGATCTGTTGTGTTGCTGTCATGCCATGAACAGCTAGTTTGCTGCCCATGGCCATGCTGCCTCTGTTTTTTACTTTGTGGTCAGATTGCAGCCGGAAGTCCCACCTCCGGGCCGGGAGTCCCACCTCCAGGCCGGAGTCTCTGCCTCCAGGATGGAATCTCCGGCCCGAGTGTGGACGTAAAGTTAGTAGTCATAAATCCATTCTGTGAATACCAAAAGTAGTAAGTGCATTCTGTGAATACCAAAAGTAGTAAGTTTAGAATTTTGTCTCAAGTTGATTCTGTGAATCGGGCCCATAATTTTTACACACCTGGAAACAGTCATTAGAACCACATTGAGTGAAAACAAGTTCATTTGTGGGGATATTGCCTGTGCACTGCTTGCTTTTATGAATGTAAATGTGCTGGCAAACAAACCTTAGTTCTGTACACAGGGTGTAGATCGATACCTCACAGTGCATTTGAACGAATCCCTAAAAATGACAAATAACTGGCTTCCCCACACTGTCATATCTGAGTTTTAGGCAATGCTGCAGTAAATATATCAGAAACAGCATCAGTGGCACAAAAATCAAATGTCATTTGTGGGCTGTAATGTGGACTTACACTGCTCACATAAGTGACTCTTGAAACATCAGGACTCGCATTCATACAAACTGTGCAGATAATTAAAAAAATATATTTTAAGCATACAATTATGGGGGAGAGGATGTGGCCTAACAGTTAGAGCTTGCTGCCTCAAAGCTGGGGAACCAGGTTCAAGTCTCAGCATGGCCACTCAACATCCTGTGATTCTTGGCAAATCACTTAATCTCCCTGTGCCTAACAAAAAAATTAATGTTTCCGTTTGTAATGCAGCCGGTGCTCCCCCCCAAAAAAACAAATTGTAGGAAAACCACTAAAGCAATCTAATCATATAGGTGGTTTTATTTAAACCAGAAAAGGACAGTAGCTACACAAATGGAGTAATAATTTGTATACCACATAGACATTTAAAAATGTTGCATAACAGATGCAATAGGCAGACAGATCACAAATGTGTGCTGTGTCCCAAGGTGAAATAAATACATAGAAGTGAACAGAAGACAATTTTATGTACAGGCAACAACTTTCAATATGTGTTTATATTAGGTCACATATGCGAATCAATGAAAATACCACATTCTGTTAAGCCAGTGTTAATTAGCGTGCCTTGGTGTCAACCACATTTTGAACTTTTTAGAAAATTAAAGTTTTCTTCAGCACAATGCGATAACGTGGACACCCATGTTGGAATCCAATGAAATTATAATTATTGAACAAGGTGAATTTCTATGTTTATTAGTCAAGAGGTGCTGATTGGAGGAAAGAACCTATGGGTATGACAGATAAAGGTTTTTAGAGCATTGCTGCAGAAGAAGTACATTGGAATGGGCTTTCGCTAACAGGGAAATCAGTAGGATGTGTAGGAGTTACAAGGAATACCCAAATTGTGATAGATGACGTACACTCACTTCGTTGTGCTTGCAACTTGGAAGAGTAACCAGTCATTAATAGATTAATTCTTACAGTGTTAACATTAATTTATTGCTGCCAGCAATTGAACTTATGGAGTCCTAGCACCATGGGGAATTGATATGTGCTTTGACCCCTTGAGTCTCTTAGTAGGGGAAATATGTCCTCTCAACAATCCCATGCAAATCTGGTGCAGAAACATCACTGCTAAATCAGGCCAAGGAGTGGTAGAACAGTGCCCTCACCATCGCAATCAGTGAATCCTTTCTTCCATGAGGTAGATCAGCTAAAACACATAGCTGCCTGCTAGAGTGAGGCTTGCCATGTGAGGATCTGTTTCTGGGCACATTAAAGGCTCAGATTGCAAATAATGTGGGAACAAATTTATTTGGAGTATACCTGGACTGGTGATTACATTTACATGTTGTATATTGTAGGCCTTGGCGGAGCTCGCAAGCAGGCAGAAGTGCTCGGCCACCTGTTCATGCTGGTTTTTGCACATGCCAGTAAGGTGATGCACTGAAAAACCAGTGTGAACTGCACCACATGGTTTCCATTGTTGCGGCTATTTTCATTTACATGCTTACTGTATTCTTCATGGTGCTGGTCTTAATTTTTTTTTCCTTTTCAATAAGCCCCTATTTCATACATCCACCTCTCATTTAGCTTTTTTTAAATAGTGTGTGTGTTTGTGTATTTTATGTTTTTGTTTTTTAAAAAACTTTTTCTGTAACTTTCTACACTTTTTATGTTTTCCCTCTACTTCTTTTCGTTCTTCTTTTCTGCTTCTGTTCCTTATTTTCTATCCTACCTAGCACCTTGTCAGAGCACTGGGGTTAATGTAGCTGTGCCATAGCGACTTTCACAAGCCACACACCTTGCGGTCACTGACGCCACCAAAGAGTGCAGCCCTGCCCCATTTGTTCTGAGGTGGAGGTAGATTCCCTGGTTGTCTTTGTGCAGTGCCACCTCCCCTCCATTGTGGCAGCATAGAGCAGGCTTGGAAGGGGGTACACCCTGAGGGAGCATCGACTGCTGTGAGGGAGAGTGCAACGTTATATGTGCCAGCACAGAGGGGTGCAGCAGGTGATTCACCGCTGGGCTGATACAATTGACAGTAAACAGCACATGCTTGGCCTGCTGGTTGTTGTGGTTGTGGGGCTTGGTGGGTGATTATTTTTTGCTTGTTTTCTAAAGTGCCATAAAAATATTCAAATAGCATGCTGCTCACACTCAGAGGTAAGTTAAGTTTATGATGTTACAAAATGATGTCATCCAGATTGAGCTAGCTAGGTGCTATCTAATCATACTCTTCAGTGCTCATGTGAACTAAATATTTTATTAAATCATGCAGACTCAGCCATATTGTCACTAAGATAGTGGCAGCAAGTAATATCAATGAGTTAGCTTTCTCAGTGCCTTTCCTTATGTTGATCACACAATCCTAATCTTCCAGTGATGAATATGCATCTATGTATTGAACAGGAAGACTGAGTTGTCCCATCAAAAGGGGTTAAGAAGCATACATTATTCATTACAACATATTCATAGTTTAGATTTAGGAAATTAGGAATTGGTCAACTTAATTGTACTAGTTCTAAAGGTGATCTGATTTACAAAAGTACAATGCTACTGTGTTTGCCTGTCAAAATATCTTTGGGGAGATTACCTGCATTCTTAATATGTTTTTTATGTACTTTATTTCTTATATCAGCATCCAAGTGCAGGAGGGCATATTTCAAGGTGGGTGAAAGAGGGGCTGCCACAACCAGTGCCGTAGTGGGTGGAACCACCACCATCGGTGCTTCAGCCGATGGTTCTGTTGGCTCCAGTAAGTCCTGGTATAATTCATTTTCCCAACTTTCACCTTTCCTCACTATTAGAATAATATACATTTTGCCTTGTTTATTTTTTATATTGTCCCCTTTTATTTCAAATCCTCTATCTAATGTTTGTTAAATTCCCTGCATTATCCTATTTTTCTATATTTTCTATATTTCATGTTTTTGTAGCTGAGTTGCTCTTGTCTTTATTGTTATCCCTGCATTATCCTATTTTTCTGCTTTTTAGAAAGCTTCCCATCTTCCTTTATATATTATGTGGTACTGTAGGACACAGAAAACCCATTTTTGGTGCTCTACTGTGAAGATTGCAGGACCAAGAAAGCAAGTATATATGTTCCACCATGCATGTTTTTTGAGAAGGCTTTCTTTTTTTGCTCATGATCAAACTGTTAAAATGGGAGAGTGGCCATAGTCATGGTACCCCACCCCTCCAAATGCTGTGCTACAATTAATGTGTATACCAGCAATTTCATTGACTGTGTTGACTGTGTAGCATGGCAGGAAAGTAAGAGGTCTCCTATTGTATTTGCCAACCAAGACCATATGTCCTTCATTGACCATTATCCAACCCCTTCATTGTACTTCAATGACTCAGTCATCATAGCACTGCCTCTCTATTATGAAAAGACGTTGTTTGGCTTGACTACCTGGCTTTTCCAACATTGTCAAACTATGGCAACAAACCACCTAAAGTGATAGTTTTGATAGAAGATATTGATAATTGAACTGTAGTGAGGTATTGCGTTATCATTGTGTTAAAAAATAATAATAAGGGAAGGCGTATCTGGCATCTAAAATGTGACATTTATTTTTTAGCTGTGCAGACCACCAGCGGCAGCCAGGGACATCCTAAGGATGTTGGGGGCCCTGGGCCAAACATATTTTGGGGGCCCCTGTTCAGAACAGCTTTGAATTTATGATCCAATTTGATCCCCAGTTTTCGCTTCCTCAGCTGTGTTAGCGATCCAGTTTGCATCATAGGCATTAGCCTATATATTCCCGATGCAAACTGACACGTGCAGCTGAGTGCGGTAGGATTTAGGGTTTCATGCCCTGCTACTAGGTTCTTAATACTTTTTAAATTGTATATGTATGGCTGAATTATTCCGTGCTTTTTAACAATTTCCCCTGCCTACGTGCACTATCACTTTACTTGATTCTCCTTGACTACACCACCTTAGCTGCTTCGATTTGCATCTCGCTTTTCCTCAAGTCCTGGTCTGCCACTGGCGATACGTTGCTTGTGCGGAGTGCTGGGGCTACTATCAGGCTCCTCACTTCCACCCTTGCAGTTTCCACTTCCTCAGCTGTGTTAGCAATCCAGTTTGAATCATAGGCATTAATCTATATATTCCCAGTGCTGGCCATACTGCTCAGTTCCCTCCGCTGAGTTTCTTCCACTATATTACAATAGGGAAAAACTGCTTAGCCTTAGGCGGCTACCATTATGTCAGTGTACAGAGGCTGATCTGAACTTGGAGGTAGACTATCGATGCAATAAGTGCAACTTGTCTCTCCTCCAGTCCAGAACACTTGCACCAAGAACCTCCTACGCAACAATAAGTGTAAAAAACAATAAGAGAACAGAGGGCTTAAAGGCCACCCTTTTAAATTGTTGCTCTATGCAAAAGCATGAACCACACATTTATGGCCTACTTTTAGACAAACAGGCTGATCTTTAGTTTCTCACTGAGACCTGGCTGTCTGAATCCTCCAACCCTACTATCACCTCGGCCATCCCTACGAGTTATAAAATCCTTGGGAGGGACCGGCTGAATGGAAAGGGGGCGGTGTCGCCATAATTTACAATAAAATAACAGGCTGCTCTCCCATCCAGATGGAAAACATTGAGGGCGCTGAGTCCTTCGGCTTTAGCTGTACCTTATCCCCCCCATCATGGCATAGGTGTTTTTCTGAATTACAGACCTCACAGTGCAATTGAAAATTTTATTACTATGCTTTATACAGTCACCCCCTCCCTGGCCATAAAATACAACAACTGCCTTATTCTGGGAGATTTCAATAAACATATGGCCAATGGAAAAGACCCTCAAGCAATTTCCTTGTTGGAGACGCTGCAGGCCTGCAACATGTTTCCATCTATTTTTTCGGCAACCCGTAAGAAGGGCCATACCCTAGACCAAATCTTTCACAACTTTGACATATCAGTAAGCCTACCTCTTCCCATTATCTGGTCCGACCACCTCCTATTACAAGTTGACATTACCAACTCTGCCACAGCCCCTCGGGCTAACAAAGGGCAGAGGGTCTCTAATTACAGGACGTTCCATAAAATATCCATCCTGATGTTAGCATATGTCCTCTGTCGTTCCTCACCAGAGCTGTCTGGCTGCCCTGACTCGGACGCCCTCTCAATAGATTCATGGCTCCGAACCAACATAGATGCAGCAGTACCGGTTGTTTCCCGCTCCTCAAAGAGTTCGACCCCACCAGCTCCATTGTTTAATGATTCATTCAGATCAAGCAAAAGAAATTGTAGAAAAGGGGAATGGAAATAACATAAATCCTATCTACCTGAGGACAGGAAGGTGTATAAAGACATCTTAAAAGCTCATTACATTCTTGTTAAGGCAGCCAAAAAACTTATTTCAAACCAAGATAGAAAATACCCAAAATAAGAGTGAGGACATCTTTAGCAAAGTGAAATCCTTTCCCACCCCAAAAAGCCAGCACAAAGGAAGGGCCATGCATGGAAGAATCGTCTAAGCAAATAGCTCAATTCTTCCACAAAAGATCTCTGTAATCCAACAAGCCTTCACTAATATCCCAGAGAAAGAACTGACCTTCTACCTTAGTTCTAATAGCAAATTGCACCACTTTAATCCTCCATCTTCACTAGCTTTTCCTGAGTTTCAGCTTAAAGAGTCATTGACCCTTCTCCAAAGCATTAAGTCTGGCTCTCCTACCGAGCCATGTCCAGCAAATATCCTGTACCTATTAGCTCCCACCATAAACCCCACGGTAAACCAGCTCTTTAATGCTTTTCTCTTCTCAGACAACATGCCGAAAATATGGGAGAATTCTAAGTTCTTCCACTGACAAAAAAGGCTAACGGCAAACCGACGGACTCTGCCGACTACCAGCCAGTCTTCCTTCTTTCGGCCCTCTCCAAAGTATTAGAGAAGCATGTAAACAAGGCCCTCCAAAAGCACATTGAAGATGGGAAGCTACTTCATGAGTCCAATCCGGTTTTAGGGCTAACTACAGTACGGAGTCCGCTCTGCTAGAAGTGACTGAATTTCTCAAGGGTAAGGTGAACCAGGGAGGCAAGGCTGTTCTGATACTGCTCGATCTGTTGGTGGCCTTCGATACGGTCCCACATGAGAGGCTCCTGGAGAGACTTGCTTACATCGCCCTGGGGGAACCTGTCGCGATCGTCAGTAGCGCATGAATATATGAAACGCCACTAACCTTTCTCTTTGTGGCCAGCAGAGACGAAGACAGACGTTTATCCTCCCAATTCCCTTTAACACAACCTCCAGCAGAGGAAGGGAATCCTGATGTGTGAAATTGTGCCCAGGGGAAAAGATAAGTGGATAAAATAATAAACTAGCTGTAATTTCTGTGGTCCCTTCAAGGCCTGGTCTGGGAGACTGCACGGCAACAGGAAAGATGTGATACATTGCAGGACAGGAAGCCAAGACAACAGGAATGAAGTATACTCTTCTTATGTTTAAAACAGAATACTAACATTGCCACTCTATCCTACTCACCAGAATACATACAGCTAAGAATCAAAAATAGGTAAACATGCCTTGACTTTCCATGGTAGAAAGATTCCTCCACAGAACTTGGCATCAATCAGAGCAGGGTAAATGTACGTATCAATGCTGGAGTAGTAAAATAAAAGAAAAGGTACTAGACAAAAGTATCCAATGCTCCAAGATAAAGTACCCAAGTAGCTGATGTTGTTATCCTCACAACACTACGAACTAGAACTAGAACTGCTGGAACTACTGCATACAATGGAAAAAAGAATAACAAAATTATGCTTTATAAATATACAGGGCTAGGCAAAGTACGGTGTAGACCACTGGAGACTAGCGATAGAGCGGGGAACTTTTGAGCAGTCAATACCGTTCCGTTGTCTCCTGAAGTCAGAAATCCCTTTGTAGGAGGCAAGGAAAAGATCAGCACGTCGCAGTCCACAACAAACAGAGAGACTGCCGTTCTGTAATTCGACGGGAATGCGTCTTTCTATTGCAGATGCATAAACACGCAAATTTCACACCTCTGAGTCACGTAACGAGTAAACACACACCAGCGCGTCTAGAGTTACTGCTGCTCACAAACAAAGTAAAAAATCTCTGTAGACGGATGAGGCAAGCCCGCGCTCCTTCCGTGATACCTGGAAAACGATGGGGCACTCTCCGGAGAGCTGAAATCACCAGAAACATGAGCAGGAATAAGGATTAACGAGAACCAAGGCTGTACTCTTCACGCTGGAATCCGGCGGCGACATACCATCCACCATTCCAAATCGGAGAGAAGAATATCAAGCACCTTCCCATTGTGGAGGAGGTGCTTATATCAGTACCGCCCTGTGCTTCACTCCGGCTCGCCCCATGGCCTGCTGGTAGTTTTAGTCCCGGAAGCCCTTTTGCGCTCCAAAGTGGGGGATTACCCTAGGAATATTACAATGATGGGGCAGGATGTCGGCCCGTGGGAAGGAAATGGCTACAGAATCGCCTGAACATGGATGTCATCCTTCTTGGCAAATAGGACATCTGGCCCCCCTGCTTTTCTCATCCCTGCCATGAAAGTAGGTGTCCCTCAGGGCTCCAGTCACAGTCCTACCCTTTTTAATATATATCTATCCCCCTTGCATTTCTGGTAGAGGAAGAGGTCGCAAAAATTGTTACCTGCGCTGATGACACTCAGCTGATTTTTAGGTGTGAAAAAGGAAATGACTTTCATGGGGCAATGATTAGGTCATGCCTGACAAAGGTTTTTAACTGGCTTAAGACCAATCAGCTGAAGTACAATCCTGACAAAACTGAAGTTGCTTTCTTTGGTATTCAGAAAAACCTGACTGGAGCTCTTGGTGGCCAAAAGATCTGCCGCCCCGTCCGCGGAAAAAGAGAAAGTTAAAAAGTAGGAATTGTAATAGACAAGACACTCTCTATGTGCTTTCAAATCCAAAATCAAACTGGCACTTGCTTTGATATACTTCCGATGCTGAAAAAATTCCTGCCACTGTTACCGCTTGAGAGCAGAAAGATCGTGGTGCAGGCTCTGCTGACATCAAAGCTTGACTATGTCAACAGCTTGTACCTTGGTCTTCCCAAATCCCTTATTCAGCGCCTACAAGTGGTACAAAATGCGGCTGCCAGAGCCATCCTGAGACCTGAACCCAGATCTAGTTTGACCCCTATTCTAAAGTCTCTACACTGGCTCCGCATAAAAGAACAGATCGACTCACACGCGATGACCATCTTCTTTAAAGTATCCACAGCTTAGAATCCGGCTACCTAAATAAGCGCGTTAATCACTACACAACATCTAGACCCCTAAGATCTTCCAATGACAACCTGGCCATTGTGCCTAAAATATGCTGTGCCCGCACTGGAGGCAGATCCCTTTTTAGGTGCAAAATTGTGGAATAGCCTCCCTGAGTCTCTGAGACTAACAACAGACCTACTCTCTTTCAGGAAGAACTTAAAAACCTGGCTATTTAATAATTGATGAGTGTTTTCCGCATGTTTTCCGCCCACTGTCACGCGCCAGGAAACTCTAGTCTGAGTAACTGTGCACTTTATTAAATACACTTTTTCATTTCATTAGGTCCCTGACAGTGCAAAGGAACACTCATTCAAATTCTAAGGGCCATATTTTGAGGCCTTGCATCACTTTTTTGTGTCAAATATTTGCCATGTTGCGCCCTATTTACAAAGCAAAAGGTACACAATTGGCAGTTTGGGCTGGACTGTCCCCATTGGGCGCAGGGTCAAGACTGATTTGCATATGGCTGGGTCCAAACTTGAATGGCATGGTGAGCAAAAATATGATGGATTTAAGCCAGGATCTCTGTACTGAGATGAACGCATGACATTGTTCTGCATTCTGTCCATCGATTATTCTTGTTCCTTTTTCTAATCACAAAATGGCACATGTAGGCAGATGTGTCACTTTGTAAACACCTGCAACACATTATACCTGCGCCAGGTATAATCTATGCAGGTTAGGTGTTGCCCCGCAAAAAGCCTCATAGAAGTGGAGCATTGAAATCTATGAGATCTCAGTGCGCCACTTCTAGGACACCATTGCATCAATATCTTACACCTGCCTCACAGCAGGTGTCAGACTGATGCAGGCCCTTTCACATGGGGCTTGCCCCATATAAAGGGACACATTGCTGGAGTTGTGTCTATTTTCAGACACACCCTAGCAAAACATCACTTCAGTAGAGTAAGTTTCCTTCTGCCACTCCAAATCAGGCACGTAGTCCCACTGCATTCCCTAGTTTCTTTCCCCAAGACAAATTTTTTTCAACAAATACCTTCGCTTGGCAGAAGGAAACTTACTCTACTGAAGGGTAAGTTATAGGGATTAGGGTAGATAGAGGTTTTCCTACAGAATCATGGAGAGTCACTGATCTGTGATAAGCTTTGGCTTAGTCAGTTAGTGTATATGATGAGTGATGCAAGGAAAAATATCTGAACAGTTAACTTAAATCCGTTATGGCAGCCATGAAATATATAGACATGCATTTGATCAGAATAATGTGGCACATGCCTAGAATAGATTTTCTTTTTTGTAGTATGGGACAGAACCATGGTGCGCGCCGTACTCTGCATTCCTATAAAGAGGGGCACATGGGAATCCCCACCAGTCCCAACCGGAGGCCTCTATGTGAATGGGGACTGCTACGGGTCGCCAAAGTTGGTTTTCGACATCCGATCCGCGTCAGGCAAACCGAGTTGGAAAGGCTGTCCGAATAAAACATCATAATCGCTCATCAAAAAAGTGGTCTGTAGAGCCATATGAGTCAATTCAACTGACTCGGCTCCTCCGAATGCCGGTCAGAATCAAGTCTGAAAGACTGAATGGTTACCTGCTATTGTAATCGGTCAGTCAAAAATGTGGGTTCCGACATGGATTCGGACAAACCGAATGCTGTTCAGGCCCTTTCCAATTGACACGGTAGTCAATTACGAAGTGTTAGTTTAGTTCTTTTACTTGAAAAGCCTTTAGCCTCTTAGGTGCTCATGGCGGTTTCTGGCCGTCATGAGTCACGGTAGGTGTGTGCTCATGATGGCCGGGAGCCGTCCGAACGTTGCTGCTCCTCCCATGCGCTATTAATTCCCCATCTGTGTGGGAGAATTAATTAGTGGGCGGAGTTCAGACAGCTCCCTGCCGTCATGAGCACATTCCCACCATGATTTATGATGGTCAGGAGCCGTCATGAGCACCGCAGCGCCACGCCCCCGTGCCGCGGCGGAATTTTCATCGCGGTGAAGGGGTTAAAAGAAAAGATCAGTTAATTGTAATCTGGTAGTAAATTATTCAGGCTTTATTCCTTGGAGCCAGTTAGTGCTTATTTTATGTGAGGCATGTGTGGGGAAAACTTGGACATATAACTAATTACATTTCCAATGGCCCTAGGGAACCAGCAATGTACTGCTACTTTACCACTAGCCAATATATAAACAATAGTTTGCATAGAGCATTATTTTCAATTTGTCTTTCTTTTCTCTTTATATAGCTACTCGGCTGTAGCAACAGCAGTTGGAGGCCAGCCAGGCCAAATATCATCAGTTGGTTGCTACGGAGGAAGGAAAGACATCTTCCCTCACTGCCCATGCCCCAAGTCCTCCAGGCAACTGCAAGCATCTCCATCCCTGCCAAATCGGTAGTGCCGCCTGCAGCTGGGTCCCCATCCCAATCCACCTCTACTACCCCATACAAACTGTCCAGATTGCATCCAATGATATGTGGTCTGCCAGCTGGCTCAGCTTCGCCAGGAGGTGGCAAGCCCTAGCTTCAAAGTTGATGCCCTCTAATGCTCTTGTTATATTTTTCACTTTGGTTGGAGAGACTTTTCTTGTGGGTGGAGAGGGTGGGAATTGGGAAGGGAAAGTTGGACTTTTAGTCATTCTTTCTTTTCGACATTGGTTGGGGGCATGGTGATGTTTGGGACGAGGGATGGGCCTGTTGTGGGTTGAGAGGGAAATTATAATTTTACTTTACGTATCGATTCTTTTGTGTGTTTTACTTTGCACTGCTGTCTTTTAGTGCAGCTGGTTCTTTAAATCTGCTTCAAACAATGTGTACAAATTAGTTATACCCTTGTCCTATTACCCTTGGTAACTATATTGACCACTAGAGTGGATTGCCTATAGTGCCTACAACAACTTAGATAAACAACATCTTCAGTAGAAGTTAGTTACTGACAACTATTTTACTTCACTCCTTAGTTCTCTTACCTGTATAGATGAAGTGTAGGCTGCTACTTCTCTCAATCTTCTTATTGCAGGATTTCCTAAAGTCACAGGCGAGTTCCCACCCCCACCTAGGTGAACTCAATCTGTTTGATTAACCAAAGGATTATCCATCACAGACACCTAGATTGAAAGAAACATAGAGCTAGTGGGTTATATTATTTATAACACAACTTTAGAAATACTGAAACCAGACCACAACCAGGATACAACAATGAAGACCTGATATAGCAAAAACTAGCAACGGAAACTTCTTCTGAGCAATGGGGAGTTAGTATTTAATTAAAACTAAACGTACAAAATTCTCGTGTCAGGAGAAGTGAGCTCTGAGTCAGGAGTGGACAAGGTTAAGTGTTTATGCAACACAAGGCCTGAATGATGATGTTGATGAATGATGTTCTTCCATATACAAAATAGCAATCCATGTTTAGGGGTGTGTGAAACTGACACTGTTGTACTCCTTGGAATTCTGTGAAGTTGCTCACAAGCTAAGTGAGATTCCACCCACCCCCTATACTGTACCACATGTTGCATCAAAGCCCCCTCATCCTCTGCACCATGTTGGAGGCCATTGATGGCTTGCGTAAACAGGCCATATGTTGTGTCTGGCCACTTGTTAGGCAGCTGAAAGAAGGCTGCATGGTTAGGATGGCCAAACTTGGCAAACTATGCCGGCACTAATGTATGCACAGGCATCTCATTTGCAATGCATGATCAGGCTCACTGAATGGATTAAGGGTGAATGGGGAGCCCCACCATCTCCGCATCTTGAACATTTGTCTGTAGTGTAAATAAGCGGCACCCCCTTGAGTTCACTAACTTTGCAATGACCTACACCATCACTAGTGCACCATTGTCTTACGCAGACAAGTAACCCAGGAACTATCTCAGGGTTTTGCCAGGACAAAATAAATAGAAAATCTCACGGGGCAGGTAACCCAGACACACTGGGGTTACTGTTCATCCATTCTCCGGAAGACTATCACATGCAATTACCTCTGGTGCTTGTAGAAAAGCCATTTTTCAGGAGGAATGCTAACTTGTCTGTGCTCTGTTCAAAAGAGAGAAAGCACTACCGGGTCGGCAGTCAGTAATTGTGTGCTTGACCTCAGTTTTTCATAAGAAATACAGACACATAATTACTGGTAGGATGATGTGCAAATAAATAAAGGACTATAATGCAAAATAAAAATATTTTTTTACTGCTTTTAAACTTTCAGGCCAATCAACCACGTACAAACTCAAACCCCACATACATAAATATTTTCGCAAACAGACTAAAGACGCTTTTTGGATTGTAAAGTCCAAAAAGCTGTTCATGATATTGTGGTGGCTTATTGTAGTGCCAAATTGACAGGGGACACTTACAGTGTGTAGGAGAGAGCCTGCAGGGCTGCTTGCTTTGTTTTTCCAGGCAGAGACCATGGTTACATTTCTGTGGGAGGGGCTTCCCTGACTCAACTGTGTCCTGCAGATTCCACACCCAGAGCCTATGGTGGGCTCTGGGGAATGTAAGAGGTCCCTGCAACAATGGTTAAATGTAACTGTATTGTTTTCTGGGCTGAGACTGGGGTACTAAGCACTGTCCCTTTCCTCACCTGCTGAAGTTTCTCTTTAGTACCTGCTTAGCCAGACTCCTTGGGCTAGGAATGACAGGGACTCAGGGTTCAGCTCCGGTGTGCCTGCCATGAGCCCCCACCTTCATTCTCTATTTCCTGTTCTTTCCTTTTATTGTCACACCCACCCATGATGTATGATATTTGCTTATTGCCAGCTTCCACAAGTCAGGCCTATCCTTTAATGTTGAAGTCTGCTATCGGCTGGGATTACCAAAAGGCAGATGCCATATTAATGAGCAAAGTAGAGTGAGTAAACACAAATGAATAATTAATTTCAGGGCAACTATGTTTACTCAAGAGAGGGGTAGGCAGTAAACTTTGCCATGTGGCCACTGGAAGAGGAGTTTGTGCCAAAGGGATTCGGCAAAACTCTGTGCACTCCACCAGCAGAGTGAAGCATATTGCCCACCCCTACCCTTTTATTGAGAGGGTTGATAAGTGGGGCTAGTGTGGGCTATTGCTCAGGGGCTAGAAGAGCCCACATTTAGGGGGTCATTATGACGTTGAGCTGACCTGAGTCTGCCCCCATTGTAGCAGTGGTTGGGACCGCCCTTCAGTCATGCGGGGTCCCACCAACCAAATTACGTTGCGCCCGCCAGTATGGCGGGTGCATCCCGGGGCTTCAACATTTCAGTTGGTGCTGCTGGCTGCAGCACTGTTTGCAATGTTAAAACGTAATGCAGCACATTTCCTTGCACTACGTGCCAGGCACCCCGCAGTGCCTGCCACTTAGTGCCGGGAAATTTTGGGAGGTACCATGGCTACCCCAGGTGCACCACCCCCCAATACAGAGGGGGCCCGCAAGGGGGCCCCAATTCCAATCTCCACCAGCCTTTCAATGGTTGCTTCACCGCCATGGAAAGACTGGCTGAAGCCAGCATTGTAATCTGATGAACGGTGCCTGCTAGGCACCGCCACCATTTTGCAGGTCCTGTCTGCTTCACCAGGCAATTATAACCATTTCCTGTGGCAGAAGCATGATGGCCGGTCTTGGCGTCCGCCATGCTTGCAGAACGCCATAGTCATGTGGTAGGGGGAAATTGGCAGTCAGATGGCGGAGAGCCCGCCACCGCACAGCTGGCGGTGGCGGGCCTTCTGCCATCATAAAGACCTCTTTAGTGTGTATCGCTTTCATCACATTTGCTGCACCAAGTGTGTGATCGATTTATTAAGTCACATATCAATAAATTACACAGCCTGGGTGAAGAGGGTTAGGGGTTTGATGAATGGATGGGAAAGAGGATTTGGGGAAAGGTGTGACAAGGACATATACTACACCACAACAATAATCATCAGAGCCATGAACAGTGCATCATCTTCAATCTGTTGTGGATGCAAACAGTCCTTCAGTCCCAGAGACCCAAGCTATTATATATCTAAATGTTCTGTCATCCAGTTTTGAAAAAAAGAAAAGTAGATACAAATTATGGAGGAGTGAAATGAACCCACACAGTTCTAAAAATGAAGATTGTTAAAAGAAAAATGATTCTGTATTGCCAAATTGGGCTGTGCATCCACATTCTTCTTGTAATGTCCCTGGGCTAGGATTAAAAACAGGGTACTGGCAGGGAAAACATATACCAGCAGTTAATGACAAAGGTGGACCAAAACCATGTTCCAGCCTGATGACCCTCTGTAGAAGTATTGTGGCTTTTGTCAGCACCAACTTATGCTGCTGCTCAATTTCCATGTATTTGTGAGACTATGTAACGTAAGGTGACACAAATAATGACAAAAAATCTAAAATATTCATAAGTAACAACAAAACAAAGATACAAAACCAACAATCCTTATTCTGCTTTAACTGTGTTTGTTAAGGTATACTGTGGTGGTACCCATACATCGTGGGAACCAGCCCTCACCTCAACCTGGTATGCAGCTCAGGAGGATTACCGCTCTAAGTGTCGATGGTCTAGGCCCTCAAAACTGCTGTTGGGCCATACATGTGCCTAAAATGGTGGGGCTGCATATGTCAATCAACCACAAACAAACACAATATTTAATGTTCCCCTTTATTTATCCTTTTTTTTCTAAGCAGTTTGACAATAAATAATAATAAAAAGTTCTAAGGTGGCATACACTCAGTCAAAGAAATAGAGTTCCTCCTCAAACTCAGGTGGTTCACCCAGATGTTGATCAGGTAACACACTTCAGTTTGACCAGCCACCCTCATCATCCTTCTGTGGTATTTCAGGAATGGTTTAATTTTGTGGCATAAAGTGTTGGTCAATTTGGATCATGGTCAATCGCTCAATATTTCGAGGTGAAACACTGGTCCTTCCTACTGTGATAACTGCATCAGCTGCACTGATTGCACACTCAGCAGATACACTGGCTATCAGACAAGAAAGTGACGTTATTGCCAGCCTGCTGAGTTCTTGCCATTAGTGCATCTTTCCATACCAAGACACCAAAGGATTTTGATTCACATAGACCTCTCTTGGTACATCCATATATTTCTGGAACATCCTCTGAATGATCATTGGTGCTGACACTTGCTCAACCTCATTTGCTTTCACCTCTGCAATGTACTTAAGGCCTGCCACTTGAAACAAAACCAATGCAGAGTTTGTGGCCGATTCTTCTGTTCCTGGTGTTGCTGTTGTTGCCACTGGTGTTCATGTCACTGGTGTTGGCAGCTGTGAGACAACAGGAAGGAACTGTCTGAAAGTTGAAGTCAACCAACCAGAACCTCTACATGAGAGTAAGATTGCAATGTCTAGCCATTCTTCTTCTAGGTATCTGGCTCGCTCAACATTCCACGCCTTGTATTGTAAAACATCCCCTTCTGAAAAAGAAATAAAAGTAGGCAGTATTTTTTTGTACAATGGTTCAAGTATTGTGGCACAGATGTACTCTTTGGACAACATAATGTCTCTTTAAAGCCTTGTACTAGCATCCAAGTGAAGGATTAGACTCTCAACCAACTAATGCATATCTTCGTTTTTGTTCACACTGGAAAGGGCAAACCTTTCTGACATCTTTTATAACTAGTCCTGTAACAGATGCAACAACAGGATAGCTTGGAACATCATACTGTCCTTCTTGCGTGAAAAACCTCAAAAGGAAGTAGCATCTCTGTAAGGCATTTGACTAGGCCCTATCTATCTATCTCAATGATCATGAATTCCTAGTTGCATTCCCTCTTTGAATGACATACTCATTGATCGGTTTGTACTGCTCAAACAGATTTTATATTATATAACAGGTTGAGTTGCGACTTGCTGGCATCTTCTGTATGAGGGCATTAACTGGTACTCTATTAACAAACTGAAGGATCTTCAACTGTTTCCTGGATTTAAAAGAATGGCTGACATTAATGCAGATTCTTCTGCAGGTACGTTGCTGACTAGGTCTTCTTTTTTTAGACATTCCTGCACAATGATGTTGATGCAGGGTGCCCAACACAAAACCCTGGAATATTTACCATCTACCATAGCCTAAACTATATTACTGCCATTCTCTGCAGCAATAAATCCAATTGTGAGACCTCTGGGTTGCAGCTATTCAAACACCTTAATGTTAATGTCTTCCAAGATGTTTGCAGCTATATGGGATTTCTCCATGGTGAACATCGCTACTGTTGCATGTCGCCAAACGCCCTAAAAGTTTCTTGACTGCCGGAACCTGTAAATAGCTGTGTCGTAACCCTCTAAAAGTAGATCCAGTGTGCAGGGATACTTGTAATCATTGGCTTGACAACTGGTCTACATATCTGTCATCAGGTGGATAGTGTGAACGGTATTCTGCTGCGAAGCTTGCCCAACCAACTCTAGCACATCGTGATGGAGCACTAGAATAGCAACTCTGACAAAATAGGTCTGGCTGGGAACCTTCCATTTCTGGCAGTTGGGCCCCACAGATTCTAAAATCCCACTCCACAAAAACAGAAACGGAGGAGGTACAGCTCTAACATTTTAGCCAACGTCCTGCTGTGCAAACATTCCGTAGGGTGGTTGCCTTCATACAGCCCCTCCTGGCTTTTTCTTTTCTGGTGCAATTGAGCATCTTGGGGCTGTCACTGTATGCTGTTGCTGTGGTGCCTTCATTAGACTCTTTTTTCATTTTGAAATCCCAAACTGGGGATGTGAACTTTTTCAGTGGGCCACTCTTGCCACTGCTTGAAGAACTGGAGGTGGGTGGGTGGGTGGGTGTGTTGATGATTGCTTCTCTGCAGTGCGTACTTCTACTGAGCTAGTAGTGGATGCAGGTCTCAGAGGGGGCCTTACAAATATGCATGCTTGCACTAGCAGTGGTGTCAGTGCCACATCACTTGGAGCAGAGTAAAAAGGAGGGGTAATAACAGTCTCCTCTGTGCCAGCTTCTGTGACAATGACTGGCTCATCATCCCCACTCCTCCCATAATTGTAAGGCATTCAAGAACTTTCCTTTTCTCTCGCCTATCCTGGTGTGTTTCAGACTCACTTGGGGTCCGACCCATGTCCAGGTCATCAGAAGAGGGGCCTAGAGAATGTGGTGGAGTACCCTTCCATTTTCATGCTGGAGATCTAGCAGCCAACAGTTCAAAAAGAGGAGGTTCTTGTTCAGCAGTAAGTGCAACGTCCTGTTCTGCTCCTACTTTGGGAAGATCTACTACTGCTGGTTATGGCTGTTGTCCAGTTTGTAGTATCTCACAAAAGAGGTCTGGTTGGAGTATTTATCACCACCCACCAGAGTACTCCTAAAGACGTTTGCTCAGCTTTCTGCAATGATTTGGTACTTTTTACAAAAGAAACTAAATCCAGGTCAATGTCACTGCTGGTGGACGTCACCATAATTGCAGTGACTGCCTTGCTAATAGACATGGGCTTGAGCTGAAGTTTTGGTGGCGACATTGATGCTTGAGAGCTGCTCCCAGCTTGTTCCCTGGAGTCAAGTGAGGCAGGCACAAGTTTCCGGAAAAAAAGCTCCCATTGCAATGACAGTGGTGGAAAGCTGTTTGTTCTTACTTGCCATTTTCTTTGCAGCAACTTTCTTTGGGGCCATCTTGAAGCTGACAGGTGTCCGTGGCACTTAGCTGCACAAGCTGAAGAGATTGGATGACTCATGCCATGTGCTTTGTGGTCACGTCACTTTGTACAGGCCTTCTGTCTGGCAGTACTCTGGGTGATATCTCGTTTTGCACCTAATAGCAAACATGAAAGAAAAACATTTAGCGTAATGCGGTATTAATGCAGTTTGAATTAGTACAGACAAAGACAATATAATTTAGTATGGTTACTTAAGTTATTATTTAAATAATTAACAACAATACAGTGTATCCGTTCCAAAGTAAAACCCCACCACCATAACATAATTGTTCGATTCCCTAGTTAGGCCCATGTAGCAAAGCAGCTCATTTCTTACATTGTCCTCACAAATGGCATTTCCAGCTGTGACCTTTTGCACAAATTTGCACGTAAAACAATGTAGGATTTGTTTTCCAAAACTAAACTTGTTTTTACATCGAGCTTTACACAACATTATCACAACACCCTGAACATCATGTATAAGCTCTCATTTCACACTGCGTACACATGTCATCAATATCTTTGTCCAAGGGACGACAGGGCTATCAACATATCCATACCATCACTAATCTATGCGTACATTACAAGGCTGCTTTCTATTATAAAAGGTGAGCATCCCAATAGATTAGTAGAGGAGGTACTTCCACCGGCACCAAGGGTCCTTGCATGCTGAGAAATCACCAGGCAGCAGGCTGACATCTCGTGAGGGGTGTCCAGTTCATGACCAAGACTCGATCCTTCACTCTATGCCATTAGGTAATGGGGTTGGATCATGCCTTGGGGGATTCTTGGCTCTACACCTACACCCACTCTAGGTACACTTACAGGAAGAGCCGCATTGAAGGAGTATGCTCGATCACTACCTTGTTTATATGCCTGCATACTTACATTGTTTAACACTATGGTAGAACTATATCTACTATTTACGTTTTTAGAGCCAGATGTACGGCCATTGTCATTTGAGACTCGCAAATTGCGTCAAATTGCGAGTCGCAATTTACAACTCTCAATTGCCAATGTACAACAGTGTCTGAAACACTGTTTGCGAATCCCAATGGGGAGGGCCATTGCAAGCCTCATGCATATTAATGAGGCTGTCACAATTTGTGCCCCCATTGGGAATGGCTGGCAATCCCATTTCCTTAAAGGAAAACGGGATGCATTTAAAAAAAACAACAACGTTTTTGTTTAATTTTTTAAGGGTCGGAAGTGATCCCTGGGACCATTGCCTGCTCTGAAAAAATGTTTGCCCACCCATTCACAAAGGGGAAAGGGTCCCCTGGAGACCCCTTCCCATATCTGAATAGTTTACCACCCACTTGAAGAGGGTGGTAAACTGTGAGTGTTCTGCAACCGCAATTGCGGTTGCAAAACATTCTTATATTGGGTTCAGACTCCTATTAGGAAGGGACGGCCTCGAAACTCCACTTCCTAATAGAGAGTCGCTAACTTTATTTTGTGAGTCGCTATTTGATTAGGGACTCAAAATAGGGTTAGTACGTGGGCCACAGGATTTATGCAGGAGTGATTGGGTCTAAAACCCATTTGCGCATGCAAAAATCTATTGCACATCTGGCCCTTGGTGCTTGTAATCACATTTATCTGCTTCTGTCTACTAATCATTGCAGCACACATATTTTATGCAAGAATGATGTTGGTTCAATACATATTATTGAAAATGTCCCACTTTGTATTCTCTGTATATTTCTCTGAGAATAAGCAAGCAAGAGAGGGAAAGTGAAAGGCACTGTACAGTTTCCATGATTTCTGAGGGATCAGGGTTGTCATGTTCAGTGGTTGCCAGTAAACTGTCGCTCCCTGGCAGGTTAAGGGGCTTACGGTGGCACTGTGAGCTATCTGGTCTATAGGCCAACATATCCTGTGAGAGTGTCCGGAATCAGTCTTGGCACCAAACCCTTAATTTATGTTGTCCAAACAATGTGCAGGTCCTACTGATTGATAGGAACTACTCTGCATAATATTTCATTCCCAATTAGGATAACAACATACACAGGTAACATGTTGCTTTATGTACATCTAAGAGAGACAATGGAATAATCCTTAAAAAACGAATGTTGGTATGCACCTATGGCAAGCAAGGGAGTCGAGGGGGAAATTGAATAATCCAAGCAAGGGAGTCGAGGGGGAAATTGAATAATCCTTAAATATGAATTCTGCTGTGCAGCTGTGCACATATGGCAGGTAGGAATAGATTGATGATGGACACATGTAAAAAAAAATCAATTTAAATTCAAAGTATGCAAACGTTTTTTAACCCAAAAAATTAAATAAGCAAAAAATATAATTGCTGGTTTACTAGGGGACTACGAGAAACCCTTTGGGAGGCAAAGAGGTGCAGGTGAAAATTACAAGGAAATGCACATTATATAAAAAACTGTTCATAATTATAATGTACATATACTATAATGAACCTCAATTATTAAACTGATGTAAGGGAAATGTAAAAACGTGAACACAAACAAAAAGGGAGAAGCCTCTCCCATTCATCTCCCTAAAAACTGGCTATCAAAACTGGAAAAAAGCTTTAGTTGAACAAAGTGACCACTGGCCACATGGTCAACCAACAAAAGTAAGCAAGGAGGCATAGCAACAAAGAACACATGCAGGCCTACGGCAAAAACACACTGGCTGGGTATAAAAAATTGCCGCTGCCAACATAGTCAAACAACAATAACAAGCAAGGGGGCATGGCCACAACACAAAATGCATGCAGGCCTAAGTCAAAAGCACACTGGCTGGCTACACAATATGCCTGCTGCCCACATGGTCAACGATCAACAACAAGCAAGGAGGCAGGGATGGCCACAGCAAAGATTTAAAGGAAGCCTATGGAAAAAGCACACTGGATGGCTACACAAAATGGTTGCCGGCCACATGGTCAAACAATAAGCAAGGAGGCATGGAAAACAAAGAATGCATGCAAGCCTTGCTGCACTAACCACACAAAATGGCCCATGGTCAAGTGGCATGGATAACAAAGACAATTGGTGGCTTACGGCAAACACACTCACACACACACTGTCCAGGCAAAGGAGGCATGATAATAATGAAGAAAACACTAACAATAAACCACCAATGGCAAAAATGAAAATTAACTGAGCTAATCCTCACAAGGCATCACATATTACACCATGTATACACTTTTTACAGAAAAAAAGTAAAATACAAAAAAACACATTTTTATTTGATCCAATGCCATCATTGCCCTAGACGATGTTTTAAACCTGCTCGTTGGCAGACTGGGCCACATAGTAAAAATAAATGAATATTGCACATGTAACAAACATGGAAAATGTACAGAACTGTGCAACGTTTTTCCTTTACGAAAGATGAAAAATGAACTACAAGAAATTAACTAGGCCCCTACTAAAATTGCAGGCCACCCAAAATGCATTTTAAAAATCAAACAAAAGTACAAAAAACTCTTGGTGCATGCCCTCTATCAAACAAACAACACCCTTATACAAAAGGTTTAGAACTTACTTGTGATATCACAAAAACAATGTCCTTAAATACCATGGTATATATGCAGCAGACAAAGAGAGTGCTCCTTCGAGCTCCAAATCCTATTGAAAAATGACCAGGAGATGGAAAAGGCACTGGGAGGTGCCTGGTGCACAGGGACAGAACATTTGAGTATCTGGGGCAATTCCTTCTAGTTGAAAAAATGTGCAGGCAACTGAAAAAAATTTCTCCATCCACCGGATGGTGGAAGTTAGTGGGAACTCGGCATTACACATGTAGCGCGGAGTTGCCGAATTCTGCCAACTCCACAAGCAGAGTGAATTTTTCTACTGGGCCTACATCTTGTACATATTACAAAATAACAAGACAAATGGAAGACAGACTATTTTAGTGGACAAGTAGTTAAATATTATGGCTGCTGCAGAATGAGGCTTAGGCAGGCAAGGAGCTGGCTTCGGCACATTAAAGGCTTCCCTAGTGAATAAACTGTGGAAAGTGAATTTAGCTGGACTGGTTATTAAAATTGCAATCAATATTGTACACTATTAAAGGTTAGCAACAGAAATAGAAGGCAGACTGTTTTAGACTTCAGTGAAGAAAGAAATTCAATATCATTAGTTACATTCACAAAACTGCTCACAGATAATTTAAATACCAGCATTAGTTACAGTTTAATTTCTAGTTCATCAGAGTCATTATTAGCAAGACGAGTTGGGATTTGCCATTCCCCTATTTAGTTCATACCTCTTGCAATAGAGTCACAGCAATCAATCTATTGGCACTCCAGCCATTTCAGAATGACACTGAGGGTTCCTCCTCTCTTAGGGAGGTGGGCTTGTTCAATCACTTGCCACATTATATCCTCTGTGTTGTAATTGTACTCCGTAGAGTGAGAAATGAGGGGCCATTGCAACCTTTCATTTGATTCTACTTCTATGTTGGCCTATTGAATCTGTTGTGTGGCACAAAATGCACTTGACCACATCAGGGGATTTACATTTGGAGAATGTTTTTAACTTCTAATTGTTTGTACCATGTATGAACATTTTGATATTCATAGTGAATTTGCAAGCAATGCAGGTAAGACCCTTAAAGTGGACCAGCACAGGTGGCAAACTCCAGATGTCTTCCAGGGTACAATGTTGATGATTGACTTTCCCGGCTGAGTGCACCACAAGGTCTTTTATGTTTTCCTTCTCTTGTAAGAGAATAACAGCACCTCAAGTGACATGTTATTAGCTTGAAGAACAGGCCAATATTTCTGGATAATTGTAACCACCCGGTTGGCATGGAAGAGAAGTTGGTAACACATACTACCGTTTGTTCTTTAGTATAGGGTCTTGGTTTCAAGAATTTTTTCCAAGGGGAGAACCAAGTCCTTTTCATTGCTAACTTGACAATTTTACATGGGTAGTCTCTTTCTAGTAATTTGGTCATGAAAATGTTGGCCTCAATGAAATAGAATTCCTTTTGGCTACCATTTCACGACAGTCTCAGAAATTGCCTAAAAGGCAGGCCATCTTTTAGTCTCCTATGGTAAAAGCTGTGGTAGCTCAAAAAGGTATTTTCTTCCATAGGCTATCACAAGAGGCTTGTAAATAGTTTCCCCTTGTTATGCCTAATCGGCAGGTCAAGGACATAATAGTGTGTCCCTTTAGGAAAAGAGTTCAAACATGTGTGCATGTTCATATTCCTCTCTAGGAAGAAGCATAGAGATTAAGCAGATGTCCACACTGAGGCTGTGCTACTTCTATTCAGAGCATACATTAAACAAATTAGGCAAAGCAAATTTTTGATTTCTTTATGGTGTAATGGTGCTGCTTTAACTGAATATTTTTTTTCTGAGAAATACCTATTGCATTAACCCACGAACACCAAATCTAAGATTAAAAATTCACATTGAAATCTGTTCTTTACAGGAAACAGGTTATATAACTTTATAGTAGCTCTCCTCTTCCAGTAACCATATTTAATCATCTAGATCCTCATAGGAACACTGTTAAAATTAGTATGTGCAAGTAAGTTCATACCCTCCAATTGTGAAGGCAGTAATGAGCCAGTCCAAATCTTATTTTTCATTCTATCACAGAGGTATACGAATCCTGTGCTCTAGATCTTGAACAATGCCAGATTCTTTAGATAATCATTGATAATGTGAATAATTTAGATCATTGTAAACACATGGATCACGTGTAGCTGTTAAAAATCTTTCATTGTTCATGCCTTACATTGGAGTATGGTGAGGTTCTTTTTGTAAACTTCTTTGCTTATATGGGCCTGATTTCAATATCATGTTCAAAGTAAGGGTGCTCTAAATATTTTTCCCCTACACATTTTGCCAGGGCGACATACATGTCCAAGTTCAGCTGCCTTCCTGTATAAGAACCTCCTTAACAAATAAGATCACCATAAAACGAAAGTCCATTTTTACATGTAGTTCCCTCATTCTTCAGAATGTGCAATAAACGGACTACATTGACCACTGGGCAGTAGGAGACTGCAAATCAATTCTCACTACGTAACTCTAAAATGTAGGGTATAATTGACCTATTTCACCTTTAAGCACATCCTCTGTGTATGTATCAAATGGTGAAATAAAAACCAAATGCTCAATGTAGTTATGTAGGTATATTTACACTACCTACATTGGCCTTTAAAGAATAAGCAAAGCAGAAGGGCTGACAATCAGTGATGCATGTGGTGCTTGTGGCAGGTTGCAGTGCTAAATAGTCAGAATAAATTGATGCTGACATGCTTTAAATTCATTTACCATTAAATAGGTCATCTGACAAGTGTGCCTTGAAGCTTGCAAGGCCAGGTGCATTATCTTTACAAGTAAAACACCCATAGTGTCTTTGTGTATAAGCTCATGTTCACCTTCCACTGAAGTAACCTCCTCCATGTTTAAAACCACATATTGGCACATTGGTTTAAAAGCAAACTAGAAATGACTAGGGTCATCTTGGGAGCAAGTCATTTATAGTGGATGCTGATTGGAGCACTTGCTGAAAAAAAAGGCTCAGACTTCTGTCTTCCACTGATATCTGTACAAAAGTACACGGAGAAAAGTATCTGAAAGTTTAAGATCTGTAGGACTGAACAGAAAAAATATTCTCAGCTTCTGAAAACGTGGGCGTATGAAATTCTTGGATTTGTGGAGGGCTTGGACCAGGTACAGACACTAGCCAACAATGGAGTACTCTAAGCAACCAGGATGTCCTGCTTTGCTCACTGTCCCTGTGATACAGTAGATACCATGGGGCATATTTATAATTGAGTTGTGTCACCCTTAACCCACACAAGGGTGCGGAAGGGCAATGCAACTACTAAGTCAAATTTATCAAGCCACACAAGCCCATGTGACGCAGTGCAAATCGCTATGTTGCATTACTCTGGATATGTTCCACGGGTGGAGTGTGGGGTTTTCTGCGTATCCAGCCATGGATTTACCATTAGTGGCAGACCACAGAATACTGGGAAATAGTATGCCTGCCTAGGTGAGACGTAACAAGGAAAAATATCTTTATTTCTCCTAGTTTTTTCATCTTTCTATGCTTGCTGCATTCTACAGCACGCATAGATAGAAGAAAATGCCTCAGAGGAATATTTTGTGCAGGAAGGTGTCCCTTCCTGCAGAACAAAAATCCTGTTTACAATGCTGGCACCTACACGCCCTGCTGCAAGTGGATAATCAGAACATTATAAACATTTTTATATCTAGAGGTAAATATATTGCGTTAGAAATATTGTGATGCAAAATATAGTGTGCCAGAATATTGTGGATAAGAATATTTATTTTAAGGTAAATAATACAGATTTTAAAAAGATCAATTTGTCAAAATATCTAAATTGTTCATCTCCATCCTAAAAATATCTATGTTGTGGATATCGTTTACAAAAATATTGTTATTAATATCAATTTTTTATTATTTGCATGTATTTTAATATATATTTTGATTGTTAATGTGTTTTAACATACTTTGAGGTTGTTTTAAAATTTCATTTATTAGTTTATTGTTATTTTTAGTGCTGTAGCAGGTTGTGGGGTTCATAGGGATATAGGGTGGGAAGAAATTGAATCATAATTGTTTAATATTTAACATGTAATTAATAATAATATTTAACTGGAAATTAATTATGCTAATTGAGTAATTACTAGTTTTATTAAGTTACATACAATAATAACATTTTTAATTATTAATAATTATTTAGTTGTTAATTAATTATGTAAATTGCGTAGTTAATTTAATTTGTATATGAGTTGTTTTTGTTCGGTAACATTTTTTTTTTAAGTTACAGAAAATTAGAATAGCAGGAAAAAGGCCTCAATTCTTTCGCTGGTGAAAAAGCCCTCTCTGTACCCTAAATCAGTGAACAGTTATAGACCTATCTCTCAACTCCTGTTCCCAGCTAAGGTCTTGGAGAAGGCCATTAATGCAGAATGCTGGGGCATATTACCAAGCAATAGCGATAACCTGCGGCGATTTTTACCGCAAATAAACCTTGGTATTACCAAGGTTTAACGCAAATGCGGTAAAAATCGCTGCAAAGCATGAATATCGCTGAAAAGTCAGCGATATTCATGCATTAGCGAGCTAATGCTCTTAGCCATGTTATCCACCTCCCATTGGATAACATGGCTAAGAACGGCTCAGGGCAGGTGTTAGCTTTTGGAGATATTCCCGCTTAGCGCGAATATCTCCAAACGTTGGTAATAGGAGATAGCGATGTTAGCAACTGTTTTCAGTCGCTAACATCTTGGCACGCCCACTTTGCATCTCATTAGTGATAAATATCACTGACATGCAAAGTGGGGCCCAAAATGGTCGCTATCTCCTACTAGCTGTCACTAACTGGTGTTAGCGGCAGCTAGGTAATAGGGAGATCATTTTATCTCCGCTTTCTTGGCTTTTAAAGCTTGATAATATGCCCCGCTGACCTTTCTGGAAGCCCATCGACTGCTGGATCCAGCACAGCATGGTTTCAGAGCTAGCACTGCACTGAGTCTGCACTGGTGGCTGCATCGGAGGAAATTAGAGGGAGGGTGGACAAGGGCGGCAAAGCAACACTAATTCTGCTCAATCTCTCTGTCGCCTTTGATACGGTCCACCATGTGCTCTTTAGGAAACTCCTGCACATGTTGGGCCTCAGGAGCACTGCACTTTCGCTGCTGAGCTCTTATCTTCAAAACAGGCAACAGTGGGTCGAGATGGTAGAGGTAAAATCCGGTTCCTTCTCATTCCCTTGTGGGGTGCCACAGGGCTCAGCGCTCAGTCCTATGCTTTTCAATGTATATGTCAACCCTTTTGTACAGCTTATCGTGAGTTTTGACTTGTCCGTGCTCTCTTACGCTGATGACACACAGATTGTGGTGTCTATATCATCTCAGGTTGAAAATGATGCCAACAATTTCCGCAGCTGCATGACCACAGTGGCAGGTTGGATGAAGGAGAACTGTCTGAAATTGAACTCTGGGAAGATGGAGGTACTGCTTTTTGGGACTGAAACCTCCTTCTGGAATGCATCTTGTTGGCCCCAGGAGGTAGGGAATCTACCGAAGCCAAATCTGAAGGCTAAGAATCTGGGAGTCATTTATGACACCAAGTTATGCTTCAGTGCTCAGAATAATGCAGTGACCTTTGGAGGCTAATTTTTGTTACGGATTTCAAAAAATATACTCCTTTTTATTCCGACTGATCTCCAGAAGACCATAATGTTGGCCCTCATTGGGTCGAAGCTAACTACTTCAATGCACTTTATCTTGGTACCTCAAAGTACCTGATAAAAAAATTGCAGTCTCTCCAAAAAGCAGTGGCCAGAACACTCTTGAACATCCCAAGTTTAAACCAGTGTTGCATCTACTACATGGCCTTGACTGGCTACCAGTGGAGAGGAGAATTTCTCTTAAAACATTGTGCTTAATGCACAAGCCGCTTCACAGAACTGGCCGCCTATATTTTCAAGAGCTATTCACATGGTATACACCCAGTCGAAAACCTAGATCTAGCGCAAAATTCAGATTCCCAGAATTAATCGAGCAAAATGGGGCGGGAGGACACTGATATTCCAGGGAAGAAAGTTATGGAATTCCCTCCCTCTGGTCATCTGCTCCCAACACAGCCAGCAGCTGTTTAGGAAGCAGCTAAAGACCTGGCTGTTTCTGCAGGCTTAGGGCAAGTGTTTGTTGATTTCTTTTTTGCCCTTCGTCCATTTTCCATCCATGATCTGCCTAGATCTAAGGCACCTTCCGGTATTGTGCGCTTTACAAAAAGATTTAATTCATTCATTCATATGTGAGGTGCCGGTTGTTGAATTTGTAGGCGTAAAGCTTGGGAAGTTAATTAATTATACTTAGTTTATTATTAGTTAATTTTTATTAATTGTTTAATTGATAATAAAATAAATAAATATTTTAAATAATATACAGGCGCATGCATCAAGTGATTTAGGAATCGCAAACGGTGCGAATCGCAAAATTCGGCCGTTTGCGATTCCCAAATCACTATTTGGGATGCATCATCCTAAAAGTGAAGAAATCGCTATTTTTGCGATTTTTTAAAGTGCGATTGCTTTTAAGGAATCGCAATTTTGCGATTCCTTAAAAGCAATGCATGAAACTGAAACAAATTGCGATTTCGCAATTAGAGAGAAAAAATTACCATGAGGTTGGACCTTATGGTAATTTTGCGAAATGTTAGAAATATGCAATTTTGTGCATATTTTTAACTTTCATGTTGTGCACACACATGCCCTTAGGGCATGTGTGTACACAACATATGTGCATTGTTTGATTTCAGGGGTGCAACAGGGTGTCCTTTGGACACCCCTGCACCCTTGAAATCGCAATCTCAATTTGCGATTCGCTAATTGCGAATCGCAAATTGAGATTGTCTTCCCATTCATTCCTATGGGCCTCTAGGCCCATAGGAATGAATGGGAAGGGATTCCTTAATTGCGATTTGCAAAATGCTAATCGCAATTAAGGAATTCTAAGGAATCGCAATTTATTTAGCGATTTCTTAATGCATAGGCATTTGCGATTCCTTAATTGCGATTCCTTAAAAATCGCAATTAAGGAATCGCAAATGCCGAGATTGATGCATGTACCTGATAGTTCTTAATTATATATTTGGTGTGTGTTGTGTTTGTAGGGATAACAGTTTGGAAGTTAATGAAATATAATTATTTTATTTTTCGTTAATTATTAATAATTGCTTATTTGATAAACAATGATTTGCAAAATAAGTAATGTAAAAATTATTATTAATGTATTAAAATGTGTGGAATGTATTATGGTATGTATTAATTGTATTATGCTTTTTAATTATAAATAAAATTATATTTATTGGTTTTTATGATTTTGAGAATACAGGGTGCTATTTTGATAAGATTAATATTATTTATTTCATTCAAATCTTTATTTCGGTTAGACAAATCATAAAAGAATCATTTACATAAGAACCAATACAATCTCTAAAAACAAGTGGTACCAATAAAAACAATTTCAGTTTCCAATTGATGCGAGGCCATAAAGAAGGGTCATGATAAACAATACAGTATTTTTCTGAATGGAACTTAATAACACCAGATAATTGCAATTCCTAATCCACTACTATAATCAATCAGTCCCTAGTTCGCTAAATGCATGGGAAATACACTGTTTAAAAGTTTGCAACAAATATAAATATTAATAAATATTAGTATTAATAAATACCAGGCGCTAACATTGATTAATATTATTAACAATGGTAAAAAATAAAAGAAAACATGTTAAAAGACGAATACAATTTTAAAAGGTATTTCATCCATTTCGTATAACAAAATTTAGATGTGCATATAACTCAATTTTTTTATCCAACTGAAAACCAAAACCATGTCAACATCATTACCAATTTTTGTGTCAGATGCCTTGTCCTATCACCGAAACTATTACAGTCCAGACCTTGTCTTCTTTGTACTATTGCTACAGCGAAAAGATATCGGCTTAAACTAAATATAATGGTCTGTGTAGTATCAGCTTAAAGCACTCTTTCTGCTTCCCTAATACGTCTGAATCCTAGGATGCGACAAATGGGTTTTAACCACTTCTTCCTACTATGTTGGTATGCTGGACAGAGAAATATAACATGGGCCTCATCCTCCCTTGCACTCATGTCACACAAGTCGCATTTTTCAAGCAAATCATCTCCTATACGACCTTTATTACATGCCCATTTTGATGTGTTGGCTTTGATGTGGAGAATACCATAACGGAACTTTAAGTACAATGTTTTTACCAAAGTTGGCAAAATTTCGTCCATGAGACTTTCAAAGCTACTTTCACTCTTTACTTCAAAAAATGTTTGGGTCAATACTCCAGTTTCTGAGTTATATATTGTAGAACTTAGGACAGAATCCCAGAACCTTTCCCGCAGTAGCTTTTTGCTGGTTAGGGTCAGAGATCCTGGGTCTGTCCAATAATGGTATAACCCCAATTTGAAGAACCAGTGCTCGATATGGAACAACCACAGCAGCCGAGTTGTGTTCCTTATTACCATCATTTCTTTTAGTGCTTCTCTGTAATCAATTAATTCATTTGTTGCCCACAGGCGAATCCAATATAATAGTGGACGTAAGGTAGCGTGATCGTCAGAGCAATGTATATTTAGATCAAGGAAGAGTGGGATAAGGGGTGTGCGACGTGGTACTGCTAATAATTGTCTAAAAACAATATTTTCGTGCACTAAAAAGGCATTTTTTACAGCGTGGCCCCATAATTCTGTTCCATACAGTGTGGCAGATTGAGCCTTGTACTTAAACAGCTCAATTGCGGGGGATACAGCTCTAGAATAACTGTTCCTGTGCCTTCTGACTATGGGGGCTAGGTTTTGTATCAGAATTGTTTTAGATTTTTCAAATTGTGGATTCCAGTTCATTTTTACATCTAGAGTAATACCCAGATAATTAAAACTCTGCACGTGCTCGATCATTTCATCATTGACGGTGATTAATTTTTTTAAACTCTTGTGGGGACTAATTGCCATAAACTTTGTTTTGGACAAATTAATCTCTAACTTCTTCTCCACACAATAGGATTGAAATTTTTCAAGTAAGGTCTGCAATCCTCTTGGCGTCTGGGAGATTAAAATAGTGTCGTCGGCAAATAACAGAGCCGGCACTACTTGACCACCCAACTTGGGAGAGTCATGCTCGTAGCCCAAGAGGGTGGTCGGTATTTCATTTACATACAAAGAGTAAAGAGTCAGCGCTAGCACACAGCCTTGCCTTACGCCACTCTTTATATCTATGCGCTCCGATAGTTCCCCATTAGGACCCCACCTTACCCTTGCATAGTTGGCCTCATGGAGCCTAACGATCTGTTCAATTATTTCAACAGGGACTCCCTGATTCCTTAATCTTGTCCACAGCTTGTCCCTGGGAACAAGATCGAAGGCCGCTCTGAGGTCAACGAAAGCCACGTAGAGAGTAAACATTGTAATAAATATGTATTTTTTGTATTTACATATATAATTTTTATATATAAATATTTACATTTTTGTGATATATATATAGTTGATAATATTTTATTTATTTGAAGTGAAATAGTCTCTCCCTACTGTTGCACAGACTGGAGTAGGAATAGTACATTTACCACTCCACAATCCAACACTTTCTTTACTGTTGCACTGACTGGAGTGAGAATGGTAAAAGTTAACACTCCGGGGTCCACATCTTTCCTTACTGTTGTACTGACTGGAGTGGGAATAGTGCATTTTTACCCTTTGCAATTCAGCACTTTCCTTACTGTTGCACTGACTGAAGTGGAAATGTACATGTTTACCCCTCCTAAATCCAGTGCTTTTCCTACTGCTGCACAGACTGGAATGAGACCAGTAAATGTTACCCCTTTGCAATCCAACACTTTCCCTACTTTTGGATAGACCGGATTGAGAATAGCAGAATTTACCACTCCTGAGTCCAACGCTTTCCCTACTGTTGAAACTATTGGAGTGTTATAGTACATTTTCCCTTCTCCACAATCCAGCACTTTCCTGACTGTTAACCCTATTGGAGAGGGAATAGTAATTTGTATCCTCCAGAGTCTGACGCTTTCCCTAGTTACACAGACTTTAGTGGGAATAGTAAATTTTACCCCTCTACAATCCAACGCTTTGTCTACAGTTACATGAGTGGGAATAGTAAATTTGACCCCTTCTGAGTCCAACGCTTTCCCTACTGCCGCAGAGATTGTAGTTTACAATAAATAAGTAAATTGTAATATGAATATTAATCATATTTTTTAAATATATATGTTTAAATAAACAGACACACATATATGGTTAAATGTATTTAATTGACATATTACTGTTTAATGTTAATATATTTAACATTTACTATGTTTAATTATGTTTATTTTAAAAAGGATATTTTTTACAGTGATTTTAGGGTATAACGATATTTGTTTTCTTAATTACATTAAAAGTATAGGATAACAATATTTTTTGGTTACATCTTTCTGACACTATTTTTAGACCCACAATATTTCTGGTTTCAATATTTTGTCAATGAACATTTTGAAAGTGTGCCTGCGTTGGCACTGGGCAGCACAGTGTGTGCCAGCGCAAAGAAAGGACTGGAATGTACCATATAATATTAAAGGACTCTTTATGATGTTGGGTGGAATCACTTCCGCCCTACACCAACTCGGTCATTGTGCCGACGGCCCTATTAGGATGCGACCAAACACTGTTCAGTTGCATTCCTATATTTCAATATGGGAGCATGCAATATGGCCATAACATGGCTGTAATGCATGCTCCCATAGTGAAATGAGAGGTGTGGTCAATCCCTGCACCACGTGCAGGCACCACAAGGTGCCTGGCACAAGGTGCAGGGATTAACATGGTGGCACCATAGGTGTCCCCTTGGCCTCCAACTGGAGGTCGTGTACCAAAGATGGCCTTTCTGGGGGGCCCCCAAACATGCTCTCTGACATGGTTTCCATGTCGGATAGACCGGCATGAAAATCTTGTTGGAAAGGGTGATCGTAATGTCAAATGCGGAAAGAGCAGCCCTTGAGATTACAGTGCAGATTCTGACTGGTGGACGGGCTCTCCAAGCCCGTCGGAATCTAGTCGGAATGAGTGGCCATTTTCCTTTCTAACTGCCTCCATTAAAATGAGGCGGTTGCAAAGGAAACCGACCGGTCCGTTACGATGAGGACCTGGAGCCTTTAGGGGCTGTGTCATAATCAGCCCCTAAATGCAGCACATTTCTGCCTTTTCCCTTTAATGCAGCACAGCAAGGTGGCTTTCTACATTGTGTAAATTCTTGATATATATGCCCACAGGTATCTGCCCCCATGGGGAAACACTTTCAGTGGCTACAATTTTAAGTTCATTTACCTGGGTGCTTTTAAAACCAGGCTTCATGGCTTTGGGGTGCTGTAATCTCGACTGATATGACCTTAAGGAGCTCATATCAACCTCAACATCCTGCCTCGTCTAGCTGAAGGTTTTTAACTTCATAAAACTTAACTAAATCAGAAGGTAAAACTGATAACCAGGGTGAATGCCTAGGCTTTACCCAACCCGCTCTATATCATGGCTTGCCTGTAAAAGCAAAGACCAATCACCAACACAACACATTCTAACAATGACTTTTCACCCCCATCGCTATGACAACCTTTGACTTTTACTTTAGAAATACATTACTTCTGAGTATTGTGTTTTTCATAATTTTTTCTTCATTTTACAAAATTGATTAGTGAATTTTAGCCGTACTTCGGTGCAGCCTTTCTCTGAGGGAAATCCAACACTCGAGCCCCAGCTAGTAAGTTTGTGTCCAAAATTCCCCACCGAAACTTGCTAATATTTCCTCTGAATTCGTTTTTGTTTAACTCTGTGGAAGCTTAATCGCAGCTTACCTCCAGATTTATGTCAACAGTAAGCTGAACAACATAAGAGGAGTCACTTTTCACTTTGATTTCATATTGTTGTGCTATGTAGACATTATTTCACAACTATTAAAATAATCAAAATTACTCTCAACTGTGTATTTATTTAAATAATTTAGGAGCAAAAAAAGTTTAATTGTGCCACTGAAGAGAAGGTGAAGAGGAGTAAGAGGCGGGACTCTTACCAGGGCCTTTGGAGCCCCAACAATGCTTGTTTCCTGCATTGGGGGTTCCACACAATCACACCAGAAGTCAAGTGTATCGCTGGGGTGGGACTCCACAGCAGGCTCCTCTTCCAGCGTGGCATTGAAGGTGACGTCATCCTGTGGGCACCTTCTAAATTCAGCCCAGCACTTCTGTTCTCCGCCGGTCTTGGCAGGGCAGGGCCACTCCCCTTGGCTCAGAGGCTGAGATTTCGAATACTGGCCCAAATAGTGATAATAAGTCCGACAACACCCTTAAAACCTGAACTGAACAGCAAAGGCGTTGAAATCTCAAGCATAACTAACTTTTTTCCTTTGCCTGACCATTGAAATATTGTTGAGCTTCTCACATTGCCTTGCAGTGCAGAGGTTTTGTAAGTGGCGGGTGTCAGAAGTAAGATATTAGAATTTTATGATTTTAATGGTTCAGCCAAATTGTATTCCATTTTAAATATTGTACTGTATATTTCTATTGAAGCTGTCAATATCTAGTTACAAATAGTGTTTTTCAACCTGTTTTTTTTAATTCTTTTTTAATTTCCAAGGATTTTAAAGTTTGTACTTCTCTAATCTATCCTAGCCCTCTGTACTTGCACCTGGCACTTTGATCTCAATCCTTAGCCCCTAAGTAATTGCATCCTGCACTTTGCACTTGCACTTTGCACTTTGCATTTTTATTATTGTGCACCGCACTTTATAGCTGAACGAGGGCATGGTATTGTGTAAAAGGGGAATCAAAAATGGCAAAATGTAAAAAACCCCATGCACCACTATTGATTCCTACTTAGTGAGCGCAGACAGTGCAATTAATGTTAAAATTGACAGAGCGGAACGCTGCCTTTCTCTGGGATCAGGTACGGTGACAGAAGGGATGGTCGGTGAGGTTAGCGGAGTGGCCCAGCAAGAGAATATTCAGTTATGGGAATTTCCTTACAATAAGCAACAAGGCACCCCAAGGACAACAGAAAGTATAGGGAACCCTGGTACAGAACCATATACACAGACTGATACTTCACAACTACATTTGCCTAATGGATCTCCCACTCCAAAAAGAAAAAGAGGCTGTAAAAAGAGCAAGGTAAAGGCAGGGAGTAATAAAAATAAGAAAGGACCATTGCAGAATATAACAGTTCAGGTCAGTGATGATCTTCCTGAACAAAAGTCCTCAATAAGCGCACAAGACACTCAAATGATAAAGATAGAAGAATTGCTAAAACCTCTTTATAATAAATTAGATAAATTGAATGGAGAAATAGTTAAGATTAGTGGCATACTAAGGAACATAGGTGACAGTGCTTTGGAAAAGACAAATGTTGTAAGGGGGGCTGTAATGAACAGCCCCTTCACGTAACAGCTGCCACCAATAAGGCAACAAGTATGTCAACTTTTAGTAGAATAGGTCTGGGGTCTCGAGAAAAAGTAACTTTGGGGAGTAAAGATGGTCCTATTGAGTTGGTAACTCACCCCCAACTGAGCCAGGCCCAGAATATTCAACCATGCCCTATTAGAGGAGACAGGTATGATCGTAATCACCCAAGTACAAATTATACTAAGCCAGGGGAAAAGGAGACTATTGAGAGAAGAGCTGGAATCTCTATAAATTTACCCCAGAATGCTGTCCGTATGTGGCAGTTATGGTTAATGTGCCCCAGTTACAGCCGGACCAAAGAGAATCGGACCATACCCTGAAAAAGAAAGTGGTCTACTGGTTAGATAAGAATTGCTATTTCCCAGTGGGATGTGTAAGTCAGATACTCGTATCTAGAAGAGTAAGTTGGACTGGCCCCTTAGCCAAGAGTTTTATGGAAGACTGCATAAATATTAATTTTAGAAGCCCCAGTTGGGCGAGCAATACTCTGGAAAGAGCAGTTGTACTGTCACACTATGATAAAAATGTGTCCTTACTATCCTTAGCTTTTTCTGTAGACATCTAAGGTCTATATCTAACAGGGGAGTTGACCGGGGGCACCCTAGTGTGAACCCTGTAGGGCCAATCTATCAACAATACGCATTATCAGTGTCTAATAGAAACCAAGCGACTGACATAATGTCACCCGTTCATCCTTTGTGGAGCCTGGCCACAATGGAGAAGGGTTAATGGAAGCTGGAGTATCAAATGCTGATAATTCCTTAGTGACCATACCATATGCCCCCTCAAATGTAACAAGTCCACATGAAGAGACCCCATACACAAGTAGAGATGAAGAAAGAATATATGAAGACTTTGATGATAATACAGGGAATTTGCCAGTAAATGGCTACACAATAGTCACATGGAAAATAGCCGGGCTATCAAGTAAGAAAGATTAACTAGGATGGATAGATTTTATTAATAAACATGATTTAGTCTGTATGCAAGAAACTTGGTGTACCAATCAAGTCCAAATTGAATGGTTTACCTCATATGGCTTACTGGCACTACCTTCCTCTGCAGGTAGAGTCAAAGGAGGGCTCCCAATCCTCATGCTGAATAAACTAAAAGCTGTTGTTAAAAGAGTGCTCATAATAGAAGAACATTCGCAGGTTTTGTGGATGTATTGCAAAGATGGCAGGGATGTACTCCTGGTCAATTTTCATAATAATATTTTTGATTCAACTCACAGCAATGCAATATTTGAATTGGAAAACGGGCTTGATAACTTGATAGGAAGGATGAACACCAATATTGCAATCATATGGATTGAGGATTTAATACACAAATATGCCCGTTGTCTATGACTAAAACCTGTGGGTATAAGAGTGATGAAGGGGACGACTGTATACATTTCCCACTCAATAACTACGGTGGAGCAATAAATACAAGGATGGCAAAATATGACCTTGATTTGTTACAATGTGCACATAACACCAATGGCAGTGTGATACCAACCTATATTGTAAGGAATGCAAACCCAGTGAACAATAATGTGTTAATCTCCACGAGTATTGTACATCTGTGTTCTAAACCAAGGATCGCAGAGTTATTACTTAGCGATCATAATTGTATTATAATGTCAATATTGGTATGGGGCAACAAATTTATATCTCAACAAACTTTTATTGGTAACATTGCCCCAATTAGACCAAATGGAACACAATTCAAGTGGGAGGGGGTAGACCCGAATAACGTTTTAAACAATATTGTTATAAAATGTGGTACAGAGATCTCCTATTGCCTTAAAGAAGATGTTAACCCCACCATGATGTGAAACAATTTCTGTAAAATCAATAGCATTATTGAAGAGATAATGACCGCCCCCATAGGGATAAAAAATACAAAACAGGGGAAGGTTCAATCATACATGTACTAATGCTTCTAAGCAATATAAACAGGCCCTTAGTAATAGACTTAGGAATACAGAGTTAATCAAAAATGTAAGATTTACCTATAAATCAGCCCTCAAGAAGAGGAAAAGAGAGATCCAGGATCAAAGTGTTGTATAAAATATCTGTGGCAGTGGACACATCTAACAATAAGCTTTTCTGGGAGCTGTTAATTCATCTATTTTTCAAAATGATTCACTCCCGGAATTATAGTCTCATGTTAGCTATGAAGAATTGGTGTTACATTGTGCCTGCATTTTCAATCCACCTGAATATGATGTTTTCAGATAATACAGTCTAACACATTGTATGTGGCCAGCAATACCCATAAACGTTACTCTTGATGAGGTTAGGGTAAGATTAAATGGTATTAATGTAGGAAAAGCCCCCGGTCCTGATGGGGTCCCTATTTAAAGGTATGAAACAGTACCAGATTTATGGGGACCCCTACTCACTAGAGTTCTTAACCTAGCAGTGACTGAGGGCACATCACCTACATGGGGTCAATCAGTTATTATTCCTATTAATAAAAAAGGGAATAAGTTGGAAGCTAAAAACTACTGCCACATTTCACTCCTGGACTCATCAGTAAAAGTGATGAGAAGAGTTTTATTAGCAAGATTGGAGGAGTGGGTCACTGAGAAAGAGATTTTATCATCAGCACAATATGGTTTTAGAAGAGGACTAGGTACAACAGAGCAATGTATTAATTTAGAGCTTTTAATAGCTAAATATACAAGTGCAAAACAAGGGAGCCTGTATTTATGTTTTGCAGACCACAGTAGTTCTTTTGATCTTGTCCAGTTGTGCTTGATCTTGGAGCTCCAGAACCTATTATCTTTTTTCTCATGAGGTTGTATGAGAGATTAATATCTAGAGTTCAGTATGGTCAACATGGTGAGTGCACTCCAATTTTTGAGGTCAAGCAAGGCATCCGCCAAGGTTGTGTTTTAGCGCCATTGCTTTTTACTTTATGTATAAACGAGGTCAACACAGCCCTTAAGTCAGTGCAGGCGGATGCACCCCAAGGTCATGCTAAACCTCTTCTGCTTTATGCAGACAATGCTGTGCTTCTGTCTCGAACCCCGGTCGGCCTACAGCGACTAATAGACAAGTTTAGAGCTTTTATTATCAGTAGGAATTTGTTAATTAACAAAGCAAAATCATTCCCTATGGTATGTGGTTTAAAACATAAGAAACAAAAAAACATTTTGATAGACAGAACTAGAGTGGAAACTGTTAATAAATTCTGCTATTTGGAATTAGAGCATTGGAATGTTGGGAGCTCCATTGAAGACAATGCAGCTCCAGAGATCTGTATTCACTGGTAAAGGCCCTCTTGTCTGAGTGTTCTAAACTCCACAAGCTGCCAAGAGCAATCCATTCTATTGTTTAAAATCACAGTTAGCTCAACAGTCAAGCCAAGGTGAAGAGCTGAGCAGTAGCAATGGCAAATCCTCTAAGATATGTACAGCTTTGTGAAAAGCCTCAACAAATATCATTCAATTTATTTGGACACCTTTCCATTGATGAATGGGTAAATAAATCTGCTGGAGTTCAAATGGAGAAGACTGGAAAACGTCACCAAAACTTTGCTGCACATGAACTGGATATACTTGAAGAGCAGAGGGCTGAAACCCGCACTAGAACAGCAACAAAACGGGTGACTCAAATATTCAGAGACTGGTTGATAGAAAATGCGTGTCAACCGGACTTTGAGATGAAACCACTGCCTGAACTCTGTAGCCTTCTTAGACATTTTTATGCAGAGGTAAGAAATGCTAAGGGGGAATGTTACAGTAATCAAAGCCTTATATCAGCAAGGGCTGGACTAAATAGACAAATTAATAATCCTCCTTTTAGCAGAGCTGTTAATATCATGCATGATGCTGTATTTGCTCCCGCTAACAATGTGTTAGTAGCAATTTAAAAAAAACAACATAGAGAAGGCAGAGATATCAGTATAAGAAAATAATTTGTCTCAGCAAAGGACTTGTCATTGATAAAACACTGTGGTATCTTGAACTGTGATGAACCTATTTCACTGCAGTACAAAGTTTTTTTTGATACCCAACTACACCTTGCAAGACGTGGCAGGGAAGGATTACGGGAGTTGCCTAAAAAGGCTTTCACCTTCCAAATAGATGAAAACAACTACGAGTATGCAACCTTAACTTTTAATGAACAAACAAAAAACCACAAAGAAATAGATGAGAAATTAAGATACCAAAACAGAGGTCACATCTATGCCCAGCCAGGCATTGATATGTGTCCTGTGAAATCTTTGAAATTTTATCTTTCAAAATACCCCAGAGATTGCAAATACTTCTATGTTCAACCAATGAAACTTACTGTGGAGGATGCTGCAAGTGCCTCTGTTTGGTATTTCAAAAAGCCTAGTTGGAAAAACACAATTGGAGGACTAATGAAAGAAATCAGTAGAAAAGCAAGATTAAGTCGCATTTACACAAACAATTGTCTGTGCCTACAGCTGTGACATTGCTTGCAGATAATGGTCTAGAAGCTCGACAGATTATGGCAGTCACTGGCCACAAAAGCAAAACCAGTGTACAGAGTTACTGGAAAGCTTCATCACAAGATCGAAATATATGGTCCACTGTACTAGCAAATGCAGGTGACAATACCAAGAAAGAAGTATCTGTCAAAAACATAAATGGGCCAGAAACGTGTGCAGAAATAGAAGGCAATCCTTCTCTGAAGATGCCAGGGAGCAGAGCAGATCACAATAAGGAAACAATTATTAAATATGTTTTTTCTCACTGTAACATCACATTTAATGGCAATGTACAATTTGTAATGAAATGAAACCTTATAATTGAAAACTTACTGTAACAAATTATTTCTAATGGTTGTCATGCTTTGCAAAGTTCCTTCTTTTCCAAAAGTATTAGTGTGCATGTATAACTCCTAAATTTGAAACTTGTTATTCCATGATTTAGTCCTGTAATTGTAGTATAAGGTGATGTTAATGGTGTAATAAATAATATTTTTTTCACAAACTTAACGGTCTGTTGTTTTTTATTCTCCTTATCTGAATACAGTTTCACACCACTGTACAAAGGCAAACCTGTTATGGTAACCTCTTACGGGCACATGCATCATTCGTTTTTGCATTCGCAAATGGTGCGATTCGCAGAAATCGGTCGTTTGCGAATGCAAAATTGAATTTTGGGAAGCATCAATGTCAAAGTCAAATTCGCAAATTTAGGAATCGCAATAGTGTTTGCAATTCCTAAATTTATTCGCAAAAAATAAGGAATCGCAATTCCATTACCAAAAAGTGCATGCATGAAAAATCGCAATTTGCGATTTTTTTAGAAATCGCAAATTGCGAATTTTATTTTTAACCCCTTCCATGCTGATGACGAACTCCAGCCGTCATGCACTACGGTGCTCGTGTGCTGATGACGGCAGGGGTTTGTCATGGCCCGCCCCTGTTCGTGTTGTTTACAGCACACCAGGGAAATCGCGGCCGCATGGAAGGGGTTAAAAGAGGTCTGAGCAGGTGGTATTTTGTTTACTAACAGTGCATCAGGTGAAAGTGATTAGAAAGGCATATAAGGGGAACACCAATGCATCTTACATCCATTCACCATGGCTGCAGTCATTGCATTTGCACGCAGGATGAAGTTGAGAGCTGCTAGGAGGAGAAGGATGATTAGTGAAAGAATTTTTAGATTGCGCATAACTTTATTAGGGCAGTCAGAGCCAGAGATATATGATAAATATAGGCTCAATGGTGATCCTATCTTAGAGTTGATTGCAGATTTGGACCCAATTTTGCAGAGGCAGACACGTAGGACCCAAGCCATTCCTACTCATGTTCAGGTACATAGTTCGCTCCGCCTTCTTGCCTCTGGGTCTTTCCAGGATGTCATTGCCATTGCTGGTGGGGTCTCCCAGAGTTCACTGTCTAGGTTTTTAAATAATTTTCTAGATGCTATGTTGATTAGGATAAGGCATTACATTAGTTTCCCTACAACTGCAGAGGAATTGCTTCAAACCAAGTTAGACTTTTACAACTTGGCACATTTCCCACATGTCATAGGCTGCATAGATGGCACACATATTCCTATTTCTCCTCCTTCTGACAATGAGTACATTTTCCGCAATAGGAAATGTTACCATTCCCTCAACATTCAAGCTATATGTAACTCCAAAACTATTATCACTGATCTAGTTGCTAGCTTCCCTGGGAGTGCCCATGATTCCTACATTTTTAGACACAGTGCTATTCATGGTAGATTGCTGGCTGGAGAATTTGGTGATGGTTATTTGCTTGGTAAGTGATTTTCATGGTAAATTATTTAAGTAGTGAAATAATACTTAGCATTAACACTAATAGCTTGTATTCCACCTTTTCTTGTACTGTAGGTGATAGTGCTTATGGTGTCAAATCATTCATACTCACACCCTATCTGCCTCTTACTACTCGCAAAGAGCAACAGTACAACCATGCCCATATTTCAACACGCAATGTCATTGAAAGAACTTTTGGAGTAATGAAATCTAGATTTCACATACTGCATAAAACAGGATGTGCCTTACAATATCGCCCTAAAGTGTGCTGTAAGATTGTAGCAACATGTGCCATGCTGCACAACGTAGCAACTAAGAGAGGACTTGAATTGGATTTTGAGGATGTCTTGCAAAACAATGACAACCAACCCCAACAACCCCAAGCAGGAATACATGGAGCAGACGCTGCAGAGGGAAGGAGAAGGAGGGCAGTGATCACACAACATTACTTTTAACACAGGTATGACACAATTCAATTACAATTCAAAGAGGCTTTATTCGAGTATTTCTCATAAAAGCAAAAACATACATAAATTTAAAACATCATTAAATAGGTACCTTGTTCAGATAAAAATCGATTACAAAACATAAAAACATAAAGCCCAGGAAAGATACTAAAAGTTAAAATTTGCACAATGACTCTGATGGATACAGTAAAACAATCCCTATATAGGTAGTCTCTCAGCTATAGCTTTCAGCCTGATAGACCATGCCCACCCCAGGTATTTAGCTGTTGCTATAGCTAGAGGCAGACAAGTGTTACACTTACAATGCTGATAATTTTGTGACATGTTCTGTTTATTAAGGTTAATTTGAAATGCAGTGAAAATAAAACATGTAGACATCATAATGGCTCTTGTATAAAGTAAACTTACATATATTGACTTATTGTACACTTTTGAAAAGCATAACTCTTATGATGACTAAGTATCATGTCACTTTAGGTAACATGCTATTTCCTTCTGCCTCTCACCCCTAAGGCTTTACTTGTGACATTGTCAGTGCCCTTGGTCATGCTGGTTCCTTTGCCACTTTTCCTATTGCTGCGGCGTTCAACAACTTGGCTACTACTCCCTTGCTCTGCTACATCTGCACCACCATAACTGACCTCCCGTTCCACAGGCATTTCACTATTTCTCACAACTTGCATGTTATTTGTTAAAGTCATGATTGAGGACATTCCTCTGGAAACATCATCACAGCACTTTGTCAGGCCCTTCTGCATGGCAACTGCAGTCTTGATAAGCTGCGTTGTGGCCATGCACATTCTATTCATTGCCCTACTACATGATTGCATAGAGATGAAAGATTGGTACGACCTTTTTGACTGTAATAAATATTGTGCCTGTTTTGTTACAGACATGGAATCCATGGAAGCTGCTATTCTGTCCAGTTTTTCTGAGGACACCATATGTGCATTTTCCATGAGTGCAGACATTTGTGATAAACTTGTACTAATGGCACTAAAATCAACACTGATGTTATTCATTTTTCTTTTAATGACCCTAATGTCTTTTCCTTGCAGACGCTGAATTTTTAAAAGCTTCAATTCTACCACACTGGCACTGGTGTCTTCATCATTATGTGATCTGCGCTGCCCATGATGTGTCCTGCGTCTGAAAAATTGCTGCAATCTATGACGTCTGGCAAGCTGTATTTGTGGAGGAGCAGGGTTTGTGGAGTATTTTGGACTTAACCAACATCATTTTGTGGTACATCGCTGTCTGACTCTGGGAGTTGACGTACTCTGTGACGTGGATTACTTCTCTGGAGTGTTGGTGAGGATGCTTCAGAACGATTTTCAACTGAATTAAGCAACTCCTCAGTGAAAGACTCAGCAAAGTCTATGAAATGTGTGTCCAGGTCTGCATCTATGGTTAAAAGAGTGGAAACATGTGATTACTATGTGTGAAATGTACTTTATGTTGCATTAAATAAAGTACTTCATTTGTATATCCAATACATGTTTACAGCCTACTTTGCTTGCCTATTACTAAATGTATATTTTTCTGTTTTTGGAAAACACAATTAACAAATGTTTTCTGCATATGTCAAAAAGAAACTACAAGTACCATGATGCATTGCAGCTACTATGAAAATTAGTATTGCACACACATCCATAGGTAAAACATTGAAGCAGATGGTGAAACAAACCAACATCACTAATGATGTAGTTTGGAATGGCCAGCAAAGACAAACATTACATCTAAAAACACAGAAAGCACCTTTACCTTGAGAAGTTCCTGGTAGCTCTTATGTGTTAATGTCTATTAATCCAATCACCGCTTCTGTGGAAAGGGTTCCTTCAACAAGGTCCTCAAGGGGTATATTTGGCTTGTCTTTGGGAGGTCCTTCACCAGTCCTTCTGGCAGTCTTAATGCGGGTCGCAATTTTTTCTTTTGCGCGACTGCGCAGATCATACCATCTTTTCTGCAGGTTGGTGATGTCTCTGTGTGCTACACCCACTGCATTAACTTTGGCTTGTATTGCCAGCCAAAGTTTCCTTTTCACCCCTTCAGGCACCTTAAGGGACTGTTTGCCAAACAACTGCTCCTGTCTCGCTGTGACCTCTTCTATTAGAATCTCCAACTCCTGTTCACTAAATTTCACTTTTCTTTTCCTTGCATGCTGCTCTTTTGACACATTTTCTTGATCCATTCTTTGGAAAAAAGAAACAGGCTCCTCCACTTCCAACAGGCACAGCTCCAACTGTCAGAAGTCTCTCCTGCAGTTCAAATGCTGAATCAGGTGCATTTGATTGCTTCCCTAGCTTCCTGGCAGTAATTGTATTGAGATGCATAATATGTGCGATCTCGCTATTTGCGAATTTGCAAAAATGCGAATTCGCAAATACGAATTTGCATTTTTATGCGATTCGATAAAAATTGCGATTTTTACCGAATTGCATAATAATTGCGAAAAAATTGATGCATTTCATTTTGCGATTCCTTATTTGCGATTCCCTAAATTTCGCAAATAAGGAATCGCAAAATGTTCCGATGATGCATGTGGCCGTTAGAGTGTTACTGCTTCCACTAAATATTTAACAGCAGAGAAAGAGTTTAATTGTGCAAAAGTCTGAAAAGTATGAGTTATCTTGTTTAAAAGAAATCGCCTTGTGTAGACCCCTTAGGTTTGCTCTATCTAGTCATATCCATCAATGCCATTGTTTCAATGATCCGACAATAGCAACACGTTGGCAGGCCTGGCACTAAGATTGACTATATATAAAACTAAATTTACTAGAGTTTTATATAGCGCAAACTAGATCCGAAAATATCAGGTATCAGAGTGCTTTACATGAGCACCAGTTTCTTTTACAGGTGGACACATTCATTGTTGTAAGACACAGAGAGTTTAAGTGATTTGCCCAGAATCACAGGAGGCATGAGCGTCGTTGCAGAGATTTGAACCCTCCCTTAGCCAGCTCAGTTGCCATTATGGTAATATACAGGTTCAATGTCTTCTTTGGTCAAATGCCCCTCAGTATTTTAAACCTCCAGTCTACTTTCCAACTTCAACAGTAAGTTTAAGTTGTTTCAAAATTGGATATGTAGGTCAGGCAGAACAATGTCCTACATTCACCCCAGTACAAAGATCTGGGCCTAAATCCATAGTTTTTTTGCACTCCACACCACCTTAGGTCAGACACTGTGCCACATGGAAACAGTCCAGCCTGAACTACCAAGCCATGTCTTTCTTAGACCGGAATCAAGCATCCAAGGACCGGTTTCTGGCAATCAGCCTTCTTCAGCCTGGATAGCTTGACTCCAGTGATGTGGAGAGCCTGGGACTCACGTCTGAGCATACCCAGCCCACTCAGTGTGAAAATTGCAAAAAACACAATTGCTGGACAGAATGCAGAACAATGTCTTACATTCACCCCAGTACAAAGATCTGGGCCTAAATCCATTGTTTTTTTGCACTCCACACCACCCCAGTTCAGACATGGCCACATGCAAATCAGTCTGACCCTGTGCCTCATGGGAACAGTCCAGCCCGAATTGCTGGTGAAGAATTGGCTTGGTAGTTTAGTCTGCCCTGTTCCCATGATGCACTGGGCCAGGGACAGACTGATTTGCATATAGCCAGGTTCTGAGCTGGGATGGTGCAGTGAGCTAAATAACGGTGATGGATCAAGCCCTGATCTTTGGACTGGGTAAGAGTGGTCTGCTTAATTCAGACACTCTGTTCATCACCCCCGCTTTTCTGAATCGTTTTTGGCCACTATAGGTGTGGCAGGGTATACTCACACATGAGTCCCTTGCTCACTGCACCATCAGGATTCAAGCAAGCCGGGCCGACGACGGCTGAAATGCCAGAAACCGGTCCCCGGTAGCTTGTCTCCTTTCTGGTGAAGAATTGGCTTGGTAGTTTAGTCTGCTCTGTTCCCATGATGCACTGGGCCAGGGACAGACTGATTTGCACATGCCAGGTTCTGAGCTGGGATGGTGCAGTGAGCTAAATAACGGTGATGGATCAAGCCCTGATCTTTGGACTGGGTAAGAGTGGTCTGCTTAATTCAGACACTCTGTTCATCACCACCCCCTTTTCTGAATCGCCCATGAGGCACAGGGTCAGACTGATTTGCATATGGCCATGTCTGAACTGGGGTGGTGTGGAGTGAAAAAAAAACGATGGATTTGGGTCCAGATCTCTGTACTGGGGTGAATGTATGACATTGTTCTGCATTCTGTCCATCAACTGTGGTTTTTGCATTTGTCACCCCGAGTGGGATGGGTATGCTCAGACGTGAGTCCCATGCACTCCACACCACTGGATTCAAGCAAGCTGGGCTGAAGATGGCTGGAATGCCAGAAACCGGTCCTCGGAAGCTTGTTTCCGATCCAGGGGCGGCATGGCTTGGCAGTTCGGGCTGGACTGTTCCCATGATGCACAGGGTCAGACTGATTTGCATATGGCCATGTCTGTACTGGGGTGGTGTGGAGTGCAAAAAAACGATGGATTTGGGCCCAGATCTCTGTACTGGGGTGAATGTATGACATTGTTCTGCATTCTGTCCATCAACTGTTGTTTTTGCAGTACTTTATTCAGCCATGTTGTTAAGATTTATACAGCATTGGATAACTAAATATAGGTCTGCATTTTCTTACTATTTAACAGCTATGAAATGGCAATGGTACATTAGAAACCCGGATTACTTTTTCAATTGAAATCCATAACCAAGTTTAAAAAAGAAGTTTGTGTTTTACAGTTTGTATGTCATAATGCAGTGATTTTCTTTTCTGTGCAAAGCTGTTCACCATAAGTATCTGATTAAGCGTATTTAGTGTTGGGTGTTTTAGTATAATGGATTTCTGCTACTAGAGGATTTCTCTGCCCCAGTCGACTCTCTCAGAGCAGTTGATTCACATTATACACACTATCTCCCCTCTGAGTGAAATAGGGTCTTGCAGATTTTCAAAGCTCCCTGCTGCACGTTGATAAGATGGTTGCAAGTCACCAAAGATCTCAGGGATTATGTTTTTAAATACAAGCGGCTTGACATTTCTCTGTAGAGTACTTTGTAGTTGACGGCATGCATTTTTTACATTAAAACGATTGAGCATCTGCAAAAACGTCCTCTAATCGTGAATGCAGAAGGAGAGAGCCTGAGAGATTATTACACTCATGACTTGATTTCATTCGCAGTATTAGGGGCCATCGTTTGGCGTTTCACCTTCAAAACAAGTGTCATTAACTCCACTTACATTTTGAAAGTAGGAGTGTGTTAGGAGGGTCGGTGCTAATAATGGTGCAGCAGGTTTAGTGGCACCAGGGCACAGGAGTCTCGGGGGCTCATTTTGCCGCAATTTGTGTATGCTTTTTATTATCAAGCAAGGGGATGGTGGGACCCATTTATTTGCATGAATTAGGGCCCATGGACCCCTTGCTAAGGCAATGGGTCTTAGATAATGTTTTTCCGCCGAGTTTTGAGGTCTCCGTTTCACACTTGATTGCAAAGTTTATCATCACCCGAGGATAGGTTTTTTGAGCGAACGTTTTCAAAGGCTTACGAGATACTTTTACCAGACGTGCTAGCAAGTATGTGCTCATTTGAAGGGCTGGTCTGACAGCCTGACAGGTCAGTGTGTGGGCTGTTTTTTGCCAAGTTATGATCCTGTTTTAAGGTCTGGTGGGACATTTTTAGGTTTCGACTTTTGGCGAGGGGCTGCTAAGCCCCTCCCAGTCGAAATCTTTTGTGCTTAGTAGTGAGGTTAGGACAGCCTCTGTTTCCAATTTGCTAGCTCCATAAATGGAGACTAGCCATTGGGAGGCAGAGGCTGTCAATCGCGCTTTCTCACGAAAACGCGATTCGGGGGCGTTTCTGTTGCTTTTTTTAAGCCCCGCCCCTTTGTCCCGGGCCGCGCTGCGATTGGCTGCCGGCCCGGGATACCCCCGTGACGTCATTCCCGGGCCGCGCTGTGATTGGCTGGCCGGCCCGGGACACCCCCCTGACGTCATTCCCGGGCCGCGCTGTAATTGGCTGGCCGGCCCGGGACCTGACTTGTTTTCAGTGCGATGGTTGGCGAGGCAGATGCTTTTGGTGTAGTGGTCACTCCTTGGACATCTGTATTCTGTTTGCCCCCGCAGCAAGTCAGATTAGGCCACGTTGCAGTTACCATCTCCTTAAAGTAGTATCCTGATCAGACCTCCTCTACCCAAAGGTTGCACCCCAGTTCCTGCGCAACAACAGCCCTGTGGGGGCAGCGGCCTTGCGGTGTCTCTGTGGTCAGCGTAGCAGACGGAAAGAGCAAACATTGTGCCGGTTAAATCCTGCCAGAATTTGAATGTGGCGTGAAGAAGCATTAATGGATCTTCGCAGCAGGAGCTCAACCAACTCCGTTACTGTAATGTCCGAGGAAAAGACCACAACGCGAGCGATTAAGAAAATTAAAATATCAATCGCTTTCCGTTGTTTAATACAGCTGATAAGATATAGCCTGAGAGTGGACTGGAGACGCTGTGGTATGAAAGGAGGAGCAGCTTCTTCCTTGACGTACTGCGTGTCCAATTGAATGTAGCTCGAGGGCTTAGTTCAGCCAATCCTGGCACAGTGTGTGGGAGGTAGGCGGGATGGTGACCACCAGGAAGTGATTCTAGGCAGCATCGGTGCTGCACCCATAGCAGCAACTTCCCATTTTCTCGGAGTCGGGACAGATAAGCAGCCAGCCTAGAGTGAAACAGCATGTACCGTTGATAACGTTGGAGTGGAGACGCGAGGAAGGTGAGCGGCGCCGGCCTATCTGGGGGGCTTCTTCTGCTGAGTCTCATTTTTGTACATCCATGTGATGTACACATTGCTCATGTAGACCGCATTGTGTAGTGCTTGCTTTGGGATTACAATGTGTTAACGTGCGTGTTGCAGGGATTAATGTCAAACCTGGAGGTGACGTCCGAAGGAGGGACTGGAAGGGAGGTGGAGCAACAGAAGAGTTGTGTTGATTGTGTGGTTTCTTAAATGTGGGTGTAATCAGTTTATTGAGAGTGTTTGACACACAGATCCTTAATGCACTGTCATAAATGAATGGCCGCTTTAGTTACATGGAATCATTGTCCCAGAAAGTTTGATAGGGACATGTGGGACAGCATACCTATTAACTGCGTTGCAGTTTAACTAGCATCAGTGTGATGCGTGCGCATCTACTCGCACTAAAAAAACATGCCAGTTCGATTCAGCAACCTCTGGAATGAAGCATCCCACGAGCCCGTTGTCACCAGTATTAGCATAGCCTTATTGAACGTATGTACTGCTCTTGCACAGCCCAGGTAGGCAGTGACCGGTCTCTGACTTGCACACCTAAAACTCTCTTCCAGTTCTACTGCCAACTCTCCGGAGGGGTTCAACCGCGCTTCCGGGCTTTTACCGACTTGGAGAGAATTAACGAACACGCCAAGTCCTGTAAATATGAAGACAGTGACCCGAAAATAGCCGATTAACTTGTCTACTCTCTTGCTTAAAGAAGCAACGCTCGTAAAAAAGGAAACATTATTTATGGGAATATGATTATTTTATTCCACACTTCTTACAGGATATAAAGAATCTTTCGAGAGCAAGACGCAGAGGATTTAACCAGTTTTAGGGAAGGAATACAATGAATAAAGTACACTATGCCATACTTCAAAAAGATTTCACAAGGTACCCGAGTTCCATAGCCTTATAAATGCACTCAGCCTTCGCCTTGTTCCTCTGTATGGTGACAGAACTCCTCGGTGACTTGCAATGTCCTTATAATGTATGACCGAGGCTACTTTATTCCATATATTATTTACCCACAGTTGCATTGTAAACTGTTGTTAAGTAATCTCTCACATTTGTTTATGGGCGTAGAACTATGTGCAATAATTAAAAGTATGCAAAATAGCTCATAGTTAAATGTCAACAGACGACACCTGTTGATATCTATAGGCAACAGATTGAATTCCCATGTAGGCAAACTCACCCTCCATCCTTCCAAGGTCAATTAGTTGGGTACAACTACATTGATGAACAGTAAACCGTGATTAGACCAGCAGAAGTGTCCTATGAAGTGCTATGTAGGAAACAAGAAGCACATTATTAATAATTCTAATCAAGCAACCTACCTCAAGCAAGCTTACTGCCATAAAGTATGTCAAGAAGATTAGGAGTGGCGCACCCCAAACTATTAAGGTGTGACATGACATGCTGACATGAGCTAGGGAGACAGATGGAGTTGTGACTGAGGCTTGGCTAAAGTTCCCACCTTCCAACCTAAGCCTATGAGAGCACCCTGGCCAGTGCTCCCTCCGCAGGCTGAGCAGGATGAATAGTCTTGCAAACATACATTGCGTAAACCCATATTGTCCTATGAGGAAGCAGTGGATTATGGTTCCTATAATAATAGCCAGGGTCCGCAAATGAAAATTAGTGTAAGCTCATAGTAGGGATATACTCACTTGGGTGAAGTTCAGTCGGGGTCAGCAGCTCCAACCATGAAGAGTTATTTATTTGCTAGATGCAAATATCTGACACAGCTGCACCCTTTGCAAGTACAGCAGACGTTGTGCCCGGCTGAGCTGCCCACGTAGCGCCGCCCCAAAGCGCCTCCCTACCTACTCACCAGTAAGCGCCTGGTAGGTCGCAAGTGGCACTAACCCCCAACACGAGCTGGGATTATCCCGGGGGCTTCAGTCCCATCGTGCCTCTCTTCTCCGGACTGCGCAGGTACTTCAAAAGGCAGCCGCCAGTGTCAGCTCACCACCCCCCCAACCCACCCCCCGGGCGACGCTGACTCAGGTAGCGGCCGCTCTCACGCCGTAAGTTATAGGAGGGGGGAGCGTTCTCTGCCCATCAGTTGTAGGAGGGGGGGCGCTCCCAGCCCGTCATCGGCAGTAGCAGCCCAATCGGGCCAGGCAACGTCCGATCGCCTCACGCTCCCTAATCCGCCTTGAGTGACAAAGCCGGATCGGGTGAAGTTGTGCGAGTCCCCCGGGCGCGGCGCTCCCTCCCCGGGTGCCGGAGGAGACCCCCCAGGCTCCTGTGGGCCCCTCCCGCAGGACTGGGGCTCCCCGTTATTGGTGCTGATGGGCTGCGGTGTGCGCAGCTGGAGGAATTCTAAAATGCACCCTCCCTTAGGAGTTCGACCCGGCGGATTCCCACAGGTGGCACTGGGAGGGAAGGGGGTGGGAGGCTAAGACTACCGCTCCCACGGGAAAATGCTTTTTACGAGTATGTGAGGGATTTGGGATACAGCCCTAAGAGTATGGGGATGTTAATAATGGAATAGGATTGTGGGGCTTATTTGCATATGCCTAGGATGTGGCTGTGTTTTGTTGGGGTGACTGGGCTTTGATGTCTGGACTGGACGTGGGATGGGACTTTGTAAGATCTGATTAGGTTTTCACTCGGCGGGAAGGGGGGGCGTTGGGTCTATCAAGGGTCTCATAACGGAGGGCATGAGGGGGGGGTGCCCATACTGGACTTTCCAGGGTCTCACAAAATAAATAAAAATAAAATAAAAAATCTGTTCAGGGTCTCGGATGGAGGGGTAGGAAGGGGGGGGGGGTTCTTACATGGTTCAGTCCAGGATCAAAGAAGGTGGGGTCGTAGCTGGGAGTCTCAGACAGACCTGTTCATGGTTTCCCCTTATAAGCAGATAAAGGCGATCTCCCACGGAGCTGTCCAATGTTTCACTCCCAGGAGGGGAGAGGGCGCGGATCTGCCGGAAGTGATGTTAAGAGGCATATATAAGAGATTATATGTCAGTAATAAACATGACACCGAAGCCTATTTTACATGCAAGTTTGTGCTCGCCATTAGGAAGTGGTAGTCTCACCCCCAGAGTCTACAAACATTTAGAATGGATATTTTGATGGAAGCAAGGGCTGCTCCATTTCTGTTCGATGACACCCGGTTTTACACTTGCTGCGGCTACAACCCTGGGGCGCCAGTGGTATTACCGTGGAAAGTCACGCAAAACAGGTCAGGCTTTGAAAACCGTCGCTGTGACAGCCTCAAATGTAAAACCCCAGGCGGGACAAGGTGTGGAACCACACCCCCACAGAGAGGCTGGTGCCACACCTCAATAGCAGGACTGCCTTCTTTCCGTCATTAGGGGCATCGTATCCAGTCCTCATCCTTTATGTCATCACCTAATGCATTATGGGTATTGTAGTCTTGCTTCCATTGAACTAATTAGACTAAAACACCTGAAAACCATGACTGCTCCAGTGTGTGTGTATGTGACTGCTCCAGTGTGTGTGTGTATGACTGCTCCAGTGTGTGTGTGTGTGTATGTGACTGCTCCAGAGTGTGTGTGTGACTGCTCCAGTGTGTGCGTGTGTGTGTGTGACTGCTCCAGTGTGTGTATGTGTGTGTGTGTGACTGCTCCAGAATGTGTGCGTGTGTGACAGCTCCAGTGTGTGTGTGTGTATGACTGATCCCGAGTGTGTGTGTGTGACTACTCCAGTGAGTGTATGTGACTGCTCCAGAGTGTGTGCGTGTGTGACTGCTCCAGTGTGTGTGTGTGTGTGTGTGCATGTTACTGCTCCAGAGTGTGTGTGTGTGTGACTGCTCCAGGGTGTGTGTGTGTGTGACTGCTCCAGGGTGTGTGTGTATGTGACTGCTCCAGGGTGTATGTGTATGTGACTGCTCCAGAGTGTGTGTGTATGTGACTGCTCCAAAGTGTGTGTGTATGTGACTGCTCCAGTGTGTGTATGTGACTGCTCCAGAGTGCGTGTGTGTGACTGCTCCAGTGTGTGTGTGTTTGTGTGACTGCTCCAGTGGGTGTGTGTATGTGACTGCTCTGGGTGGGTGTGTTGGGCTCTGGGTGTGTGTGTGTGTGGCTCTGGGTGTGTGTGTCTGGGTGTGTGTGGCTCTGGGTGTGTGTGTGTGTGGTAGTAATTGCTGTCTGCTGAGCTCGTCCGTAGGGTACAATAGATCTCACATTTGCGAGAGATTAAGCTATTGGCAATGTAAATGACAATGCCATTTATTTATCGGTTTTCAAAACCAACACATAAATACAAATTTTGTCATTAACAATGCCAATAGCTCTAACTTTTCCAAAGGCGAAACCGTTGCATTGTAAATGCTTGTTATAGTTGATTTCCATGACATTCAAACAAACGTCGCCTGCAGCAAATCTATAATTATGCAAAAAAGCTGCAGACGCAGAATCCCATTATTCCATTAGCCCTGTATATAAACCTGAACATTTTATTCCTCTGAGATTAGCTATTTTGAACACTGGTAAAAGTAGTTATTCATACTATCTGGATCAAAACGGAGATTACCTCCTTCTCTCTTTTTTGCACGGTGCTTGTGTCCCATGAGCTGTGACTGATTATCCTTTCATTTACTACTGAAAAATGTGTGGGTGTTTGGTGCGTGTCTGTGTGTGTGTGTATTTACTAAGGGTTTTGTATTGGCTTGTGTGACGTAAGTCATTGCATGGTGTGTACCAAGCCACCTTGTGAGGCTCTGCATGGTTTAGTAAATCCAAAGTATCGCAAGCCAGAGCATATCGCTGCCTTGTTTTACCTTGTAGCAGGGAGGAGTTCCATGAGTGGAGTGTGGGTGTTTTTATGCATCCACCTATGGATTATGACACATTCCCAGATTTACTAACGAACCTTGGATTGCGACAAAATGCTGACTGGGGCATAATGAGGAGGAATATCTTTATTATCTTTATTTCTACTCTAATGAGGAGAAATATCGTTATTATATTTATTTTTCCTCGTTATTTCCCCTTTCTATGCGTGCTGCATTCTGAAGCACACATACAATTAGGAAAATGGCTTTAAGGATTGTCTTCCTTACTGCACAAAAACAATTCTGCTCATCATGCAGGAATACCTGCAGCATGGTGCAAGGGTGCCTGTGTTGGTGCTAGTTGTCACAAGTGTACCAGCACTAAGAAACAGAAATAATGAGCCATATTTGAGTAGATATTGCACATGTCTGCTGTCTCCCTTTCACACAGCGCAGTGCAGCAAGTTCTCTTGCTGTGTTTCATTGTGTGAAATAATAGCAAATATACCTCTTAGAAACTGGGAAAACAGGTTCGAGTTTTGGCTTCAGCTCAACATCCTGTGATTCTGAGCAAATCCCTTAGGCCCAAATTACGAGCCAGGTGGCTTGAGGATCAGAAGATTTACGGGGCGAGGTGGTGGCGTTCCAGTCACTGCCGCACCAGGGTTCTGACCGCCCCATTACAGGTAGGTGGTCGGAAAGCCCCAGGACTGCCAACAATTGCAGGGAACCTTCATTCCCCGGAGGTGGCATGGCAGTCAGGAGGCTGTAATATGCTTTGCGTGACCGCCGTGATTCCTCAAAGCATACTACAAGTTTCCTAACCCCCAGGGATAACATGGAGATTCTTACGCTAGTTAAATGCTGGAGGAGAGGAAACAAAGGGGGACTACAGGGCCCCCTGTGCTTCCTATGCTTGTGGGTGCACACAGGGGGCAAAACATGTGCCCACCTGTGTGCATGCACAACAGTTCCTGCAAAGCATGGACTTTCAAGTCCATACCATGCAGGAACCTTGTGAGGTATTCCTATTGCGTTCTCGTTTTCAAAGGAACCCCGTCTCTGAATGAGGCACCGCCCAGGACCACCACATTGCCCTCCCTACAGACTACTTAAAAGCTGTAATCTGGCTGGCAGATGGTGGCGACCCTCAGCAGGCCAATGGTGCAGTGGTTTGCACCGCCACACCACGGCTCATCCAAAAGTCATAATCAGGCCCTTAATCTCCACATGCCTACAAAATGATTGTAACTGGAGGTCATGTAAAGCACTCCAATACGTTCTGGCCAATTTCATGCTATGTAAAACCGGAAAACAAATATAACAAGTTGTGTCCATCTGTGTGTATTTTACGCCCATATTATTTAATGTCACAGGGAGTGCTGGCATATCAGAAAGAATGGGAGTGACTCTGATTTGACAGTTACAGTGTCCATCTGCCCCAAGCTTCTGATGCACTAAACTGTCAGGGATTTGATTATGAATTAGTAAACATTTTGGAGGAAGATCTCAGTTTTGATGTTTTAGACCCATCTTCATCTGTTGGTTATGAAACTGGGAGGATTTGCATAAGGTACGATCATTGTGACAGTAGGTTTCAACCAGTTAGTTAACAGCAGGGCCAGACGGGCCGTAGCAGGCAACGGCATTTCCCCGGTGGGCTGCCATGGTGGGGGCAGGTTTTGGGCCGGGGGGGGGCCTTTTTATGACCATGGACCAGCAATATCAGCCCCCTGTGACAAAATCGACCCTAGCAAACAGCTCGGCATCCGCCCCTTGCCCCGGGGGGAAGCCGAGCAGTTTGCCAAGTCCGGTTTCAGTTCCCAGTCCAGTCCTGGTTAGCAGGCAGGTGCATGGACATCCATACTAACCTTGCCTAAGCATGGAGAATGATAAGAGGTTTGTGTTATGTTGAAGTTTGTTGAACATTACACCCACCAATGTCCCGAAGAAGGTTGAGATATTTATTGCACCCAATTATTTGACACTGCAGGATCGGAATATATTGGGTTTAAGAAATAGTACCCACTTCCAATTATTACCTGAAAATGTGGATTTTTATGTCTATGCACCAAATATGCATGTCCTGGCAGCATTACAGTCACTGCAGAGGTATATGCCTTACCGTCCTATTCATAATTGGGATATGTGTGCTCACCAGAGTTTCTGCAAAAATCATAAATAATCAGCCCAACTGTAATCGGAGTGAGAGAATGACTACACCTTTTATTCAGTTAAGTTCAGTTCAATACATCTTTATTTCATTTAGAATACATCCATACAGATTTAAGCAAAAGCACATCAGACCATTTCAGAGTGAATGAAATATGATGACAACATAGATTCAGTAAAGATCATTTTAAAATATTCCTATGTACATCACTTCATTCAGAGAACAAATCAAAGTAGAATGAATGTGAACGTCAGAAAGCATTTTCAAGTAAGTTCTACATCCTACACAGTTATGGTTTCAGCGTAAAGGTAACAAATGCTGACTGCATAATTGTAAATAAAAAGGACCAACAAGACAAAATGTAGAGTGGGCTGAGAGAACACGTCATCGCAAAAACATGGAGAGAGCGGACATTAATTCCCAGAGTGGGCTCACTCCTTCAGAAAGCACATACAAAAGTGAATAATGTTCTATCCTAATTATGTTAACAGAAATCTGTCTTGAATTATGCACTTGAGTAAGTTATGGCCCTATTGTTGGCACGTTTTTAGAATTAGGGAAGAGTCTATTTTGTTAACTCTGATTCCCCTCTCAAAGATTTTGCTTTCAAAAATGTGATATGTTGCAAAATGCATCTTGCTAAGTGCTAACAGAAATGTCAAAAACGAATTAATTGTCCTAAGCTTACCAAAGGATTTTCCTAAATACGACATCCATTGGATGAGCAAAAACCCCATTTAAGAACAGTCCTCTAAAGTTGATCAATTGAGAGTGGTCTTGGGCCAGACAGAAATCCTCAAAAGTAGGGGTCATAACTGCATAATGTCATCCACATACCCTTATCCAAGCACTTCATGAAAATATTGAAGCAATATGATGAACTGCCCGCAATCATCGAAGAACCTGTTTTCCTCAACATGTAAGTGAGAGACATTTGTATACTTCCATATTCCTACTCCATAACAGGCAGGCAAAACTTCAGGTTTTGGCTCTTAACATTCTCAACATTGTTAATAAGGACCTTTAATCTAATTATGATGAAAAATCAAAACTGCTGCAGTTGACTTAACAAACTGTTTTCTTCTTACACTTAAGAGATTATGCCATTTAGTATGGGAATCAAATATGCTACCCAAATAGGAGAAAACTTTAGATTTACTAATAACTTTTCCTTTAATTCTGTATGATCTAGATTTTGTTAAATTCATCCCACATATGAAGAGGCAATGTGTTAGGACTATATTACTGGTTTGGCAATGGGGGCGCGAGATCGCCCACTCCTGCACCGCCAAACTCATTGTTGAACTGCCAGCCATATTAGGAGTTTTCTATGTCTGTCGGACTGTTCTTTGGTGTTCCATCAGAGGTGCGTTATGAAACAGGCACCGCAATGGCAACATCAAAGTCAGTACCTGCACGGCATGGAATTCTGTTGTCCATGCCCTGCAGTTACTGGGGTGCTTGCACACGGGTGGCACAGCAAGTGCCCTCCTGCATGCACTCCATGGCACAGAGGTACAAGGTACAAGGCCCCCCTTTGTTTCCTCACTGCTACACCTTTCATTGCTGTCGCACTGCCATGAAAATTGTGGTGGTGAGGAAACTTGTAATACTACTAGCTGGAAAGTAACTCCTGAGGCAAAAGCCGGGAGCACTGCACATTTTAAATAACTTGTTGTAATTCTTGTGTGTTATTTTAAGACTTCACTGCAAAAGCCTACTTGCCTGGAAAATTCACTCACCCTAAACTCGCGCAGCCGATTAAACGCTGCTGCGAGATCGCCCCCATCACAAGGAAGACCTCGACCCAGGCCACGCCCACCACCGCTCGGCCACGCCGCTTCCCGTCCTCCCTTAAACAATGTGCCAAACCCAGCCGCGCAGCAGATGCGCGGAGCGGATGCGCGCAGCGCGCGCGCGGAGCGGATGCGCGCAGCGGGCGCGCGCAACGGGCGCGCCGCCTGCGTGCCGAAGGCGCGCCAAAGGCAAGTCCGTCTGCGCACGTCCGCAGCCGGCCAGGACTAGGGGCTATACTCCCTGCTGGTTTTAATCAAAATCTTTCCAGGCCGATTTGCTATTCGCGCAGCGAGCTATTAGCCGTCCATAAAGTCAACATGGGCAAAAAACCACACCTATGCACCCAAACAGGGCCAGGACTATCCTATGGACCCATTACCTGCCTCGCCTGCGGTTGGTCCAGCATGAGTCAAATCCCACCAAGCAACCACAAAATCCCCGAAAAACACCACCTCGCGCTGAATTGCCTTTATGTTAACGCTAGATCCTTACCTTGACATGCCCTGGACATCTGGGACCTACTTACATCTAAGACCCCGGACCTGGTTTTCGTTACCGAAACCTGGTTATCCGATACCAGCGCGCCAGACCTAGCAAACGCCCTCCCCCCAACTATAAAATCATTATGCAAGACAGACCTGGCAAAAGAGGAGGGGGGGTTGCTGTGATATCCAAGGAACATCTAGCATGCCTTGCTGAACCAGCAACCGCCCATATCGAACTTCAGACCTTACCTTTTAAAGTACTCCTCGAGGGCCTCACCATCCTAGCTGGTGCAGTTACATACAATCCCCCTGGACAACAAACCAATCTTGGCGCTAAATTATTGAATCAACTCTTGCCACTATGCCTAAAATACAAAAACGATATGATTGTTGGCGACTTCTACATTCATTATGAAAAAATGGATGCCCTAGGAACCTCCCAGCTAGAATACGATATGGGAATTCTCCAACTGAGGCAGTGGATAGTGGGCCCCACGCATTCAGCTGGCTACACCCTAGACATACTATCCACTAACATCGAATCCACCAACATAAGAGAAATCCAACCCTTATCCTGGCCAGACCACTCCCTCATATCCTTCTCACTTAACCTGCCCGGCAAACCTCTGAAACCCAAAAGCAGCCCCTCACATCTCCAAACGAGCTTGGAGGCTTATCAATAAATCCAATTTTGAGAAATGCTTTCAAGAGGCTGATGTCAAACTACTGGATGACTCCCCTGTCTGTAATGACGTCACCCTACTAGATGCTGGAATACTGCAAACATTGGACAAACTAGCCCCTATGCGGGAATCTAGAAAAAAAACATAACAGAGAAATGGTATACCCTCTACCTAAAAAATCTTAAAAAGGAATGCCAAAAAAATGAACACCTGGAGACAGTCCAAAGACAGTGAAGCAAGACGAAACTATGTCTATAAACGGAAGCAGTATATTTTGGCCATCAAAAACGCAAAGAAGGATTACTTCACTCAACGCATTCAAGAAAACAGCAACTCAGCGAAAGAACTGTTCAAAATAGTGAAGGAGCTTAGCAAACCTTCTAGCACCTCACAAACCCTTACCCCTTCGATCGAGGCCTGTGAGCATATCAGCACTTTCTTTTCTGAAAAGATCAAGAAAATATACTCCACCTTCACTCCCCAAAATCCCCACAGTAACTTAGACAATTCATCCAAGCCTGCTATGCGACCAGAAGTACCCAAAGACCCATGAGACTCAGGTAATACTCCCTGCCTAACCAGATTCGAACCACTCTCTGCAGATGAGGTCTTAGCAGTCCTGAACACAGTTAAATCCGGATTCCCTTCGGATCCATGTCCCCACTTCGTGTTTTTGAAAACTGCACCCATGCTCTGTCCCCTGCTCACTCAACTTTTTAATAAATCGCTAGTCACTGCCACCTTTCCTGATGCCTGGAAGCACACTTCCGTGACCCCGCTTCTAAAGAAAGGGGTATCTGACATTCTCAATCCAGAGAACTATAGACCCATTTCCCAGCTTCCTTACCTCTCTAAAGCCCTGGAGAAACTGGTCAATGTACAACTGACTAGGTACTTAGAAAACAACTCCCTTCTGGATCCCTCCCAGACTGGTTATAGAGCCAATAACAGCACTGAGGCAATGTTGCTGGCAGTGTCGGACAGTATCAGATCCTCCACCGGTCAAGGTGGAGCGGTGGCACTGATACTGCTTGACCTGTCAGTGGCGTTTGACACGGTATCCCACGACTGTCTGCTGAACACTCTCCGGAGCAAGGGAGTCCAATCCACAGCATTGAACTGGATACACTCCTTTCTGAGTAATCGCACCCAGGCAGTTCATATGGGCCAGTTCCACTCAAGACCAAACCCCATCAGCTGCGGAGTCCCCCAAGGCGCCTCACTGAGCCCGACTCTTTTCAATGTCTATATTTCATCTCTTGCGGACATTGGAAGAAAGTGGGGCATTGGCATCTGCTCCTACGCGGATGAAACGCAGCTGATGGTGGCTATGGACGAAGGGCCTGAGATAACCAAAACCAAGCTACATGACCGCCTTTCCGAAATGGCCCAATGGATGCACAACCACTGTCTAAAGTTGAATGCAGGCAAATCGGAGATTATTCTGTTCGGTGGAGCCAAACGCGTGTGGGACGCTACATGGTGGCCACCTTCTTTGGGACTAGCTCCCACCCCTAAGCAACACGCCAGGAACCTGAATCATCATGGATGACGCCCTATTCATGAAGGATCACTTCCGATCCCTTTGTGGCAAAGGCTTTGCCATACTAAAACTTCTCGCCAGGATATTTCCCTGGATACCCCTGGACTGTAGACGCTCAGTCACACAAGCTCTACTGGTCAGCCGCCTCGACTATGGCAATGCACTATTCGAAGGGATGAATGAACAGTTATTTTGTCGCCTACAGGCTCTGTAAAACCTGGCGGCCAAACTCATTTGTAATAAAGGCAAACAAAACTCGGCATCGGAGTGCTTAAAGAAACTCCATTGGCTCCCGATGCGCCAGAGGGCTGCCTTCAAACTGCTCAGCCATGCCCACAGGGCGTTACATAAAACTGGCCCCACAATTCTCCACGGGAAGATCGATTTTTATGTACCGAATAGGAACCTGCGTTCATGCCAATCAGCCCTGGCCAAAACCAAATGCATCTACAAAGTCAGAACCGGCGGTCGCTCCTTTTCCTACCTTGCAGCAAAAAGGTGGAATGACATGCCTACCGACCTGAGACATACTACAAATTACCTTCAGTTTCGTAAAAAACTGAAAACATACCTCTTACCTAAATCATAATCTCTGAGCATACGCCATCAGTAGTCCTTTCTGGTACATAGCGCCGTGATATCCCATGGGATGAGTGCTGCGCTCTATAAATACTGCAAATAAAAATAAATAAATGAATAAATATTCTTGGCTGGTCGCAGTGGCCTGACAAGTACATTGAGGCCTGAAGACCATCGCACCACGGGGTTGCGATGGTTCCAAGGTGGCACTGCTGCCCTGGTCGTAATAGGGCGGTCAGAAGACCACCACGCCCCGTAAGTCTGGCGGTCTGTGCACCACCAGACTCAAAATTAGGTCCTTAGACAAGCTAGGAGATAATTCAATGTGGCCTACAAAATCAATGAAAGAATCCAGAAGCAACTTTAATCTATTTGCAGTTCTAACTGACAGAATCACGCTGTCAGCTTATAGTCTCAAAGGGATAGGATTAAATTCAACTAAGGGCGTATTTCTTAATGTGTTTAGAAAGAAAGCTCCCAGCCCTTTGATATATGGAATGAAAAGGAAGGGTTCTAAAGAACAACCTTCTCCTTCTTAAATCAAAGGAATACCTGCACACATTCCCAGGACCATACCTGACCCTAGTAGTGTTATTGCTTTGTAACTTATTTAGAGAAAGTACAGTTTATTCATGTATACCAATGGAAAATATAATGGACCATCATTTAGATCTGATAGCTCTATCAAAGGTAGTGTTCAGGTCCATAAAAGTCAGGTGCAAGGATTGTGTAGCAGTTGCATACTTCTTCACCACTAAATGCGAATTAAAACACGACCAAAATGCCAAGGCCAGGCTGAAAAAAATACTGTAGTTTGGGACATTACCTTATTTTCATTTGCCTTCATGCCAACTTAGCATCAGTTTTCATCCTGTGACTCTGACAATAGTATCAATCAATGAGATTGGTCTGTAACAAGCAGGGTCATATTTATTAACTTTTTTCCAAACTGTTAATAGGTTGAAATCAGGTTGAGGGAAACTTAGAGGATGAAAAAGCATTTATTTTGCTTGTTATAATCAGAGCCCATAATTCAATAATAAGTTGATATAAATAAAGAGGTACCCCCATCCGGGTCTGGGGCCTTTCCCCTTGGACAATTGACAACAGCATTTACCACATCTTCACAGGCAAACAAAAATGTTGCAGCAGGTAAATGAATAGGAAATGTTTTTTATTCCAAACATTTATTGACTTTTATGATATTACAGAGATAATAGTGATCATAATACGCTTCCAAACGGTCGACAGTATATTTCATACTGGAAATTATGCTGAAGGGTGATACATTTCTCATGATATGCAAATTCTAATACAAGATATCCTTAAATAGAAAGTTATATTCAGAGTAAGTGTTAGAAATGGGCGTCTCTAGTTTGCAGAGGTAGGTACCTTTGTCCAAATGGGGACCCTTGCTTCGAGTCAGGGTAAGGGGGATGCAATCCTAAAATAACCCCTGCTCACCCCCTTGGTAGCTTGCGGTACAAAAGGGGGTGGTGATGGCACGAGCAGACAGGCTTATCTCAGAGGCAGGGTGTAAAGCATTTGTGAACACATACAGTACTACAGTGAAAACACTAAAAATGGACACCACACCAGTTTAGAAAAATAAGTAATCTTTATCTAAACCAAAACAAGACCAAACGACAAAAAATCCACAATACAGTATTAAGATAAGGCTTTCAAATGATAGAAATAGTTCAGTTCAATGCAAGTTGTAAATGCAACACTTTTCTCAAAAGTACCTTAGATCCAAAATAAACAAAATGGCCGCAGGGAAGATGATGCATTGGTTCCTTTCACTTAGGGAAGGTGATGCGTCAAATCCTTGCTCCGGGGGAGGTGATGCCTTGGTTCCTTACTGCAGCGCAGGGGAGTTGATGCATCAGTTCCTTATCATAGAGGAGGTGATGTGTCATTTTTTTACTGCATGGGAAGTTGATATGTCTGTTTCTTACTGCTCCCCCCAACAATGCAGCAGTCATGGCGCCTCGATGCGCTGCATTGATCCGGTACGATGAGTGGTTTCGTGCAGCCGCAGAGCAGGCTTGCATCAGGATCGGTGGGGTGATCTCGGACTTCGGAGATCGTTGCACCCGATGCGTTGTGCGGCGATTTCTTGAGCCGCGGCAGGCGCTGCAATGGTTTCTTCGGTGATGCATCGCAAAATAGGTGCAGATGCGACAAGCTTCTTCGGTGTTGCAGCGATTTTCCAGCTCCCAGTGATAAACAGTCTCTGGAGGTCCTAAACAGCAGAAGGCACCTCTATGCAGGTTGGAATTCCAGTGAGAAAATTCAGGGCAACTGGTGGTGAAGTCGTTGTGTCCCTGAGACTTCAGAACAGAAGGCAAGCTCAGTTTCAAGCCCTTGGAGATTTTTTCTTCAAGCAGGTGACAAAGCAAACATCAAAGTCATTTTCCTCCTTTCCTTGGAAGCAAGCAGCCACTGCAGGCCAACCAAAGACAGCAAACAGCACAGGGGCAATATTCCTCTTCAGCTTATCTGGCTCTTCTCCTTGGCAAATGTTCCTCTTGATTTCCCAGCAGTGATGTAAAAGTCTAAGGTGTGGGCCTCTCTTTTTATATCTAAAAATCCTTTGTTAAATGAAGGCAGAGAGTGTCTGTACCCAGCAAAAACCATTTCTGTGGGGCACTTTGCAAGTGCACAAAAACCTCCATTGTCAGTGTGAGCCCTGGCTCCAGACACAGCACAGGGGGGAGGAGCCATCAATGTGGAAGGCATGCACAGCCCTATTTAGGTGCAGGTGTTACTCCTCCCATCACTCGAAATGCAGGCTATGCCTATTCAGCCAAGCCCTGACTCATCGGACTTCTGGAGCTGCTGGCCCTCTTCAGCCCCTGGCATCCAAAAGCCAGACATGCAATACACAAACCTAGCAGAGGCACACTGGATGTTGAGCAAGAAAATACCTACTTTCTAAAAGTGGTATTTTCAAACACAGAATGTAAAAATCACTCTCACTAAAAGAAACACTTTACCTTTCTGAGTTCAGGCATTCTAAACTTTAATTTTCCAACTTGTTCCCAGGGCTAGTTATGTTTATAAGATGTTATACACAAACTCCCCATTCTATCCTATGGGAGCAGGTAGCCTTGGAATAGTGAAAAAGCAAATTGACAGTAATTCACTATCAGGACATTCCACACACATCAGAGCATGTACTACCTTTCACCTATATTGCACCCTGCCAACAGGGGTACCACTGGCTTACCTTAGGAGTGACTAACATGTAAGAAAACGGAAGGTTAGGGACTGGCAAGTGTGCACACTTCCCAAGTCGACATGGCAGTCCCAGACTGCACATAGACTCTGCAATGTCAGGCCAGAGTTACATTTTACAGGCTGCTTCTGTGGGTGGCACAATCAGTGCTGTAGCACACTAGCAGCATTTGACTTACAGGCCCTGGGCACATACAGAGCACTGTACTAAGGACTGACCAGTAAATCAGATATGCCAATCATAGAATCACCAATCCATAAACACAATTTACACGTAGAGCATATGCACTTTAGCACTGATCAGCAGTGGTAAAGTGCCCAGAGTCATAAAACCACCAAAAACAGGTCAGAAACAATACATGAGGAAGGCAAAAGGTGCTGGCGTGACCCTGCAAAAAGGGACAAATCCAACAGTAAGAAATTTGAAGATATGCGGCTAGAGCTAGAATAACGTCATATCATAAGCACCCCCAGGTAGGTTAAGGTTTATATCTAATGGTATCAAGACAACAAATACCCTAAGCAAAAGTACACCTGTCCAAGTTGAAATACACAAACATAAACCCCAATGATGAAAGAAAATAAGGAAAGAAAAGCAAAGAGAGTAAAGAGTTAGGATAGAAAAAAGAGGAAAAGGAGCTAAGGTGTGCAAGGTCAGCAGGACCGTATGCATTCTTAATCCACATCTAGTCACCATCTGGCAGGCATAGTGTGTTTTTTTTTGTACCTCAGGTGGTTTCCATTCCTGTAAGTACCTATCTAGTGCTAGTGAGTCCCATAAGCATCTGGAGCCTTTGGTGGAGTGACACTTTTCATATATTATGTTAGTGGAGCATAGCATATTCCACCTCTTTTGGTAGGGGATTACAGAGATTGATTTCCACTCCCTCAGAACTACCTTGATGTCCATCAATAGTAGCAGGTCTAAGAGCAGTATGTCTTGCACAGACAGGTCTAGCATGGAAGTGCATCCTGCTGACCCCCAGTGCAGATGAGATTAAATCAGTCTTGAGCAGTATCCCAAAGATGTCTTGTAACAGGTTTTGATTTTTTCCAGATAGAGGTTGAACCTTTTCACAGGAGGAGAGCCATCTTCGCATCTCCAACAGACGTCCACAATGAACAGGCCTAATTTATGCAATTTAACTGGGGTCCAATAGGTGTTATGTATAGAACAAACTCTAGTTTGTGCCAAGGCAGGAGTGATGCTTGCTTTGAAGAGGAAGAGCAATAATTTTCTTCCACAGCTCATTCAAGAAGGGCATGTTATGTGGAGCATCGGAATAGCGTGCTCATATATTATCCAAATCCCTCATTACATGTTCTTTGGAAGGTTAAAGTAAATTGTGACGCAAAGTGACCAAGTTTCTTGACATTGCCAAGTAGCCTGGTTGATCAGGTGCATGAAATTAATTAAATCAATGAAATAAAAAACACATTTATGTAGCACACTAAACTAGCGCATTACACTGGAGAGTATTTAAGCACTAATCCAGAAACAGGGCTCAACCACAGCAGAGTTACGAGAATTAAGACAAGAAAAGACAATTTTTCAGGGATTTTTTTAAACAAAGTAAAAAAATCCAAATTGGTAATATGGATAGGCAGGGAATTCCAGAACTTGGCAGCAGCACGGACTAAGGCCGGCCGCCCCATCTAGCTTTGGAAATGTGGGGATACACACTTTCCTACCAGAAGAGGATCTGAGTGACCTGCCATGGATATACCAGTTAAACAAGGTCGAGAGAGATGTTTAGACCAGTTATGATGGTGGGCTTGAAAGCAGATAGCCTTGTACAAGATGTGCTGCCTAACAGGAAGCTAGTGCAACACCTTGATACCCTCTCTAACTGATGCAAGAATAATGCATGCAGCCGCATTTTGGATCACTTGCAGCTTGTTCAATAAGAAGGCCTTGATATTCAAATAAAGTGCATTGCAATAGTCAAGTCTAGACAAAACTAAAGCAATGACCATCATATGGTGCAGTTCAACAGGATTAAAGGAAAGATCTTCCTGAGTCTTAATAATATGGAAACAGGTACTATTGGTCGGATTGACCTTCAACTCAAGATTCAAATGTGTATCAAATGCCACACTGAGATGTTTAGGCGCTTTCACTGAAGTGCGTAATGGTACACATTCTTCTGCCCATCAACTGCCAGACCAGATGGATTCTTGTCCCCCAAACATCAGCACTTCACTTTTCTCCTTGTTCAGTTTCAGAACATTTTCCTTCACCCAATATTTTTCTGTCATGCAGATTAATCCTGTTGGACACTAGTGGCAGGTCATCGGAGATAGACACTATAATCTGCATGTCATCTGCATAAGAAAGTGCTTGAAAGCCACACAAACGTATGTGTTGGCGAACGGGGTGACATACAGATTGAAATGAGTGGGGCTTAGCATGGACCCCTGACGGATCCCCAAAAAAGACTAAGCCTTAGCTTTAAAGCCACCACAACTGACCACTTGAGAAAGGAATGGAGAAGATATAAGAGCTTCCCCCTTAATACCTGTCTGATGGAGACAGGTGTGCGGTGAGATGGTGCCAAAGGCTGCTTACAGGTCCAGCAGCACAAAGACAATCATCCCACCCTAGTCTGTCTGTTGTCTTGTGGCCAACAGTGGTGGCAACAATCACTGTCTCAGTGCTATGGTTGCTCCTGAAGTCTTTCTGCAAGGAATCTAGAATGTAACAAAAACAATATGGAGGTCCTAGATGCTCCATTGACTACTGCGCCCTAAAGGTCATAACCATAAAGATCCAGTATCCTCTACCACTTAACCGAATGTAGTTGACCAGGTTAAAGAAGCCGAGCTATTTACCAAATTGGATTTAAGGGGAACATGCCATTTACTGAGAGTGCAAGAGGGTGATGAATGGAAGATGGCAGATCCTCCAGCAACTGCAAAAACAGGGTAATGTACAAATGCTATTTTGCGAGTTACTGACTTGCAAAATAGCATTTGTGACTCTCGCTATTAGGAAGGCACGTACCTTTCTAATAGCGAGTCACCATGCCATGTAGTGTTGTTTTGTGACCGCATTTGCGTTAGCAAAACACTCACAGTTTACCACCTACTTCAAGTAGGTGATAAACCGCTCACAAACAGGAAAGGGGTCCCCGGGGGACCTCTTCCCCCTTTGTGAGTATGTTAGAAAATATTTGTTAAGATCAGGCAGTCATCCCAGTGACCACTGCTTGCCCTTAAAAAAATGAAACTGAAAAGTTATTTTTTTCTTTTTTAATGCATCCCATTTTCCTTTAAGGAAAACGGGCTACATTTAAAAAAACTGCTTCATTAAAAAAGCAGTCACAGACATGGTGGTATGCTGACCCCAGCAGGCCACCATCCCTGTGAGTGCTAGCCATTTCTAATGGGGTCGTAAATTGCGCCTGCCTCATTTATATTGATGAGGCATGCAATATGCAACCAATTAGGAATTGCAAACAGTGTCTGAGACAATGTTTTAAAAGTAAAACAAGAGATTTCCCAATGGGAGATATTGTTACCTGCTCATAAATCAGGGCTCACCTTTCACACACCATTCATACCATTCATCTATGTGGAACGGGCGAACATTCACCAGAAAGGAAAACCACCCAGTCTGCTAGTACTGTAAAAAATATATTCACTTTATTCTAAAATATACAAAACCGGTCAATTTTAAAAAAACATAAAAAACACAATGAAATACACAATTGTAAAAGGCCACCTAATGTGGTCGGGGAGAGAGTTGATCTAAAGAGACACTTATATCTGTCTTTAGTCTGTCATTTCGGACTTTCATTTGTCAACACTAAGAGGAAAAGTGTTCCTTTTGTTCAGTCAAATTGTTGGCAATGCCGAATATGACTTTGAGGTTGGCGTCGACGCGTTTCGGAAGCTTAAAGACTGATAACGGCTTCCTTCTTCAGGACAATTTGCTTAAGTACTCTCCACACGTTGGTAGTAAACCTAATGCATAAATCACATGAAATGTAACTGTTAGGGGCTTTTGGCCTTTACACAATTTCCTATGTAACAGTACTATATATATATTATGCGCTATTTCATAAACCTTAAAGAGAGTTGTACAACTACGATTCCTGATCTCAATTGGTTTGTCAGTCGTGTTGGTTCATTTAAGTAAATTCATTTGTTTCCCAATTTCATGTTCCAGCTTAGACACTAAACATTTCATCTATATAATTCATTATGCACTTGATTTCGATCATGGTGAAAGTTAAGATACACACAAATACAGAGAGATACAGAACAGCATATTAAACTAACCCAAAAATCTATGTATCTAGATCCAAAAAGAAAAACTCAAATGGGACTATTTTACATTCATTTTAAAATATTGAACACTGCGAGGTTAACTTAGACCACATAGAATGCTTGTTTTGGAACAGACCACATTGGTATACCCCGTTTGGGACCATATCTTTACATCCTGAATAATATGCCCTTTATTTATAAAACCAAACCATATACAAAGGGACCACACCTTTTTTTGTTACTATAAAAATAATTTTTTGCTTTCTGGTTCATGTTGACACCGTTCTCTTACTTCAAAATGTCACATTCATACTGCACCCATGCGCACTGGCAGCAATAATACACTGACCGTAATCGTTAATTCTTTCCACAGAGAGGCCACCAGATATATAGCGACCCTCTGTTTTTCATCCGTAGTAGTCACCTGGATTTTCTTTATTCATCTATCTAAAAATAGAGCAGTGTCTTATTTAATGATGGCTGGCACTAGTACCCTCATTACGTAGTGTACTAAGGTTAATCATATGGTTACCTCAATGCGTAGATGGATGTTTTTGTTGCAATACACGTCTATTTCAGTAACAATATTGTGACAATGTTGTACATCATAATTTGCAAGTCGCAAATTGCAAGTCGCAAATGCGATGCAATTTGTGACACTCAAATTGGTGGGTCTTACATCTGCTCTCCAATTCTGTAAGATTAGACTCTTGAAGGAGGACTAAGGGCCTGATTGCAAATTTAGTGAATCGGATATCCTGTCCACTGTATTACAATTTCCATAGTATATAATGGAATTGTAATATCCGTCATTTGTGGATTTTATGAAGCTAAATAGGAGAACAGTTTCTGCCGTTTTATAGGATTGACAAATTCTTTCACATTCCAAGAAACAACTCTAAATGTCATAACCAATCAAAAAATATAAGACTATTTATTCTAGAGTAACAACTAAAGCCTTATAAGATATAAAGAAGGAAGAGATATAGAAGAAGAATGGGTAAAAAAAGAAGAAAAGGAAGGAAAAGATATTAAGGAAAATTAGAAAATAGAACAATAGCGGACATTACATTTCAGATGCTGATGACTGAGAGCACATACCTTGTTAAAGAACAAGCAGAATAATGGGGTGGTATTGTACAGATAAAGGCAGGACTACTAACTAGGGACAATGCACTACACTGGGGTGTTACATAGGAAAATGGGAAAAAATAACAGAAGAAATATTGATTGCCTGCAAAAGAATGCAAAGAAAAGAGAGAGTTAACAAAGAACGATGAACAACCAATAAATGACAATAATATAAGTTAATTGCAATAAAACATTGCTTGGCATCTCAATGTGGACATTGAATGAGAATGAATAACGTTTCTGAGCTTTGCTGGATTGTCATATGAAGGTTTCTTATTCTGGTATATGACTTTGAATATTCAGGGATGAAATAAGCCATTGCGAGTACCCATAGGACACACAGCCAGGAAAAGATTAAGAAAGTCTTTCCTCCTGTTGATTGTAGCTGAGGAGACATCCTGTAAGATAAATATCTTCACACCAGACCACAGAAGTTGTTTCATAGATTTGGCTGCTGTTAGAACTTTCAAAAGATATGGAAACTCCAGAAACAAATTAATCACACCACAAGATTTACCAGGAGCTAATGAGGAAGATAAATGAGGGCCCAATCTGCGTGCGCGCTGAATGTTCAAGGTCGTAGAAGAAAACAACTCAATGAGTTCACAGGATCTTCTCCTTCAATAGCTTAAGGTAGACCAAATAAACATAAGTTATTTTGTCTGTTTCTGTTCTTGAGATCTGAGATCTTCCGCTTCTTTTTCCAACATGATGATGTCCTTTTCCAAAGATGAGATTTTAGTAGTTTCATCTTGAGATCACTGACCTGTTGCTGCACCAACTATATTCTAGACTCCATAGACATCCATTTATCATCAAGGGTTTGACTCTGTGTATTTGTTTCTTCAATAAATCGTCTTAGGGCTCTAATCTCCTCTATTACAGTTTTTAAAGAAATAGTATGAAGGCCTTGTCTGGAGAAGGGGGATCATGATTGAGTCTTTTATTAGTAGAAGACACTGAGTGCATCTTCAAAGGACTAGCAGTTGTAGTCATGGAGCGACAATTACCGAAATATGACATGGAGAAAGAGAAATGGTGCCCTCCATGAAAGGTTCTCCAGAGGACAGACCTGAGCCCAATATTTGCTGAAGTATGTGATTTTTTTAATTCTAACCATGGAAGAAAAAGTTGCAGTGCTTAAGGAGTGGATATACGGGTCAGAAGCATTAATAGTGTTGGGGTAAGCGATGCCGATAAGACAGGATACAGAATATAAATTACCTTGCTACTCAAGTAATTATTTCATTGAAATATGAAGCAAATACATTGCAAATTGTAGACTTTGTACACTGCCACCAAGGAAGCTTGCAGGTAATACCTTCAACGTGGTAATTCTCAAAATGGCGGCCACGACACATGGAGTGATGCCATGCGCCTGTTTGTGGAGAAAGAAGCTAGATTTTGTGTCAAGCAAAGTGTCACCAAAAACCTGAAGACATCCTCTTAAGGGAATGAGTGAGACTGGACACAGTACAAGGATGTCGTTTTCGCTCAAGTAATTCTTTTAGCAAAAATCTAATATGAGAGGCAATAGAAGTGAGTTAAAATACCAAACAATGAGAAAAAACGAGCATCACTGGTGGTTAAAAAGGGCATACAAGAAATAGAGCAAGGAAAAAATACTCACTAAAGCTGAATCAATGCATTGTTCAACATAGAATCTTGCAATTAGTTCCCTTGAAGCATTTAATCACAACACGGGGACATTCAAAGCAATGAAATCCACTCAATTGTGGTGGAAGAGACTTCTTATTGGGGAATCATCAAGTCTTCCGCTTTCATGTGGGCCAAGACTGTAGAAACCTCCATTGGCGGTCCTGGTGAGGTGCGGAGCCTCCCATAAAGATGGCCATCTTGTGCGAGACCTAAACATAGTATACTATTTTAATAATTCTAGTTTTAGAATCAAAGGTTTCTATTGTTTCAGTCAGATATTACCCAAATGCAACTTGTAGGCAGGATATGAGCCTAACCAATGAGTTTCTTACAGAGGAGGCCCCTAACCAATTAACCAAAGGTTTTAGAAAAATCAACAAATTAAAAAAATAAACCTTAGACGTCAATAGTGATTAGTCATTAGTGCTACTGCATTGTGCATTGTTGATAAGCCCCTGTGGAAGCCTGTATTTGTATAGACCATTGAGCCTATTAATTCATCCAGAATGAACTTTGTGATCATCTTAGCTGGTTGCAGCATGGAGAGGAGCCCACAATCACTCAGATTGATTGGGTGCCTTTCTTTACTAAGAGAACAATAACGTTATTTCTGCATTATCCATTTAGATGTCTCAAATTGTTATTATCTATCAGTTTTAAAAGTCAATGCTAGTGCTTATCACGTACTTTTCTTACCACATTGTAAGTGAAAATAATGGCACATATGACAGTTACATTTGTAGCGGAAATTACCGATTGCAAGGCAGACTACAAGTCCACAAATTTTTTCATATGTGCGATAGCAATGACTGGACTACAAATAACCTCTAAATTAGGGAAGGCAAAAAAAGTCAGTGACCCAAGTCTCCTGAGAAGCTAGAATATGTAACTTAGAAAATCAGCAAAATGTTTGCAGTTTAATTATTTTTAAATACCAGAAACATTGCAAGAAACATCCACCCATGCAAAAGCTTCAGCAATATCTTGAGCATTGACTTGGCTGGTTATAAAGTAGATTAGTTACAGCCTGCTGAATTATATCATGGTTGCCATACTCTAATGTACTTCTGAAGTAAGAAGACCAGAACTTGGTGGTTCAGATCTTGGAACTTATCATGCACGCTAGTGCATGCTTGTAGCATCATTGTGTTTTTCTGGGGTATTCCAGACCTGATTTTCCAGTGCACCGTAGACAGCAGAGCAGCGGTGAGGCAACCTCGGAGTGCACTGGGGGAGTGTATCAGGACCAGCACCTGGTTGCAGTTTCTTGGACTTTGCGGGCCTGACCCCCCGCCAAGTGCAATCGAAATAGACCCTGGAGCAACGGAGTGCAGTGGGGCTGTGAAGTTAGACTGACTGCGGTTCTTAGTCTGCTTGTCCCGCGGGTCTGAGCCTGCCATCTCGTGGAGCATGGTGGTGCCGCGAAATTGGTTCTGCAGTGGCTCCCAGCTTGTGTGTAACACGGGCTCGAGCCTGCCACTCCGCGGAAGCGGCCCAGTGATCTTTGGACCGGGAGCGGCTGGCGGAGTAGAGTGTGACGGACAGCCACATTGGTTCACCCGCCGTGTTGGATTGCCTGCCTGGAAACTCCAGCACTTACTACTGATATTAAATATGGGTAAAAAGGCTTGGCAGTCAGCACCTTATTCTTGAGCACGAAGCTGTGAAGACATGGAAACAGGAGGTGAGTTGGTGGCGGCTGAACTCAGAGCTAGGGTGGAACCTGGCTCGCGGGTGCGTGCAGCTTAACAGTTTATCCGCTCAGCTTGCTGAAATCGCTCTACCTGCTGGCCGCTGGCTGCTTAGCTACATACTGTGATACCACGATCTGCTTCTCTAAGCCTCCTCGTGGCTTCCTGTTAGTCTGCCCCAGCCCGCCTCAACTCGGCAGCGCCACTAAGTGGCTGATTTGTGTCGGACTTGCGGCAGCACTTAGGACACCAGGGCTTGGGTCGACAAGCGTGAGAGAAAAGTGTAAATGTCAACGAAGCGCCAAAGAAGTGAGAAGAAAGGACAGGAAAGTAAGCAAATACATCTAACAAGCAAAGTAAAAGAGTGGAAGTAAGGTCACTACAAAGGCCCAAATGCTCGACGGCTTTGCGAGGGCGGGGCACGGCAAGTAGCGAATTCCACCCTGATCCTACTCTCCCTTCTCTGCTGCTTCGCCCTACAGTGAACTTGGGTTCACCTGCAACTGCCACATAGCTTTCACGTTGTGACACAGTCATTTTGAACAGCTTGGACAGGCCACCCAGCTTTCCCCTTCTTTCACTTCTTTCCCTTCGCCGGCTAAAGCAAAGGATGAGATCAGGGAAGTGGAGGTCTACAGCCCCACAAAAGAAAAAGAAAGGGAGAGAAAAACTAGAGATATCTATCATGGACACAGAACGGTTACTCAACCTGTCGCCAAGCGTTTCTGGAAGCACTACAGTCAGTACGCTTGCAGTGTAATCGAAGGAAGCAGGCTTGGTGGACCAACATCTATTCAGCAATCAACCAAAAATAATGAAAAAATTTGCCTTCCTGAAAAGACATAGGGTCAGCAGTCTTTTCCATCAATATGAAAATTAAGGGACTATCCATTCCTCTGAGCCCCACAGTGACCATCAGCAAGGGTAGCTCAGGCGGTAACAACGAGATGGGCAAACCTCAAACCAATCAAGCGAAAGTCACCAGCCAATTTGACGAGTTCACTCCATCACAGGAGGGAGGAGTCCCTAACATATCCATTCAGAGCAGTTTAGGGGTCCTCGCAGTCACAACTTTAGAAAGATCCAAAAAAAGACCACCTCAATACAATCAATGCCAAGGCGTGACTTTGCAGCCACTCCTGTTGTTAGACCAAACCCAATCTTCAACAACATTTACCCCTCAACTGAACTTAACAGAGAGACAATGAGTGATCCAGAAGCCATCAATACTGTTCCCCCTGACATTAACTTAAACACAATGGGTTATCATGTTGATTTAATAACTAATCCTGCCACAAAGGAAAGTGTATCTGATATGACAGAGGTGAGATAAGTTATCTACATTGCTGCTCTCATACCATCCGCACCACAAGTGCTCGCACCCTTCGGGGGGGAGTGAGAAAGCAAATCTGCCCAATGTGTACAACATGATTCTATTGGGTCTGCGGCTTTGCAATACACGGAGGAAGCTCGCGCCGTGGAGAGAGATCTCTCCTTTCTTGAATCAAAAGAATGGGAAAAAATGCTGTCCTCATATGGTAAAGATGCACCTGACCATTCTCAACCATCATCATCTCCAAATGAGGAGAAGAAGGAGGTATTTAAACAAGAGAAGTCATGGGCTACAGCTCTGGACTCCCTATAAAGGTCATGCCTCCAGAGTGATTAATTACAATACTAATTATGGAAGAATCTCCCTACCAAGGCCAATTACCTGAAAAGCAATCAGTGAGAATAAATCACCCAAGCAGCATTGAACAAAGTATAGTCCCAGGGGACCAAATCGAAAAACTGATAAAAAAGGGCCGGAAAGATGGAGCTCCAGGTCCAGAAGACATCCCTCCAGCTTTGTTTAAGGAGGATTCGGCCTTCTGGGCTTCAAAGTTATCTCCACTCTTTACCTCCATCTTACAAAAGAACATAATTCCGCAAGTTTAAATTCTTGAGCTAATATTCAAAGGTGGGGACAAAAAGTCTCCAGGGAACTACCGATTGGTCGCCCTTATCAACAACAAATCAAAGTTATCCATTGTTATTATATGTATAGCATTTGAAGCTAAAACTTGTATTGTACATGTTGCCTCTCCACAATTGTGTAAAAAAGTGCTGATGTATAGTTAAGAGGAACACAGGTGGCTGGTCTTAGGAGGTGGGCAATACTGTGTATTATAGCTGGAACCAAGGAACGTTTTTTTTTAAACTGAAAGGTAGTGCGGCAATAATCCCTGCTACAAGGTTCTTTGTTGTAACCAATGAATCAAAGTACTTCGCTGGGACACTGCTCAACTTACTTCGGGCATGGGCCAACAAACATTCAGTAACCCCTCCGAACCAAACTGGCTTCACAAGTGATACAGGTGCCTCGGTTAATCTCATGACTCTCTCTTTCTTGATAGACCAGGCGGTAATCAGCTCTAGTCCATTCTACATGGGATTTATAGAGCTGCATTCGACAACGTCAACAAGGCCAAGCTCTGGCAGAAGCTTTCCAGGTTGAATATCCCAAATGGTCTTTTAAGAGCTATACAGCTACTGCACAGGGACACATGGGTCAGGATCACATGGAAGCGAGGAGTTTAAAGGGCTTGACAGTGGCCAATTAGACAAAATCATTGTGAAAATCTTCAGAACAGTGTTCCAGTTACCAACACACATGTCACCTTCCCAAATAAGGCAGGAACTGGGCATCTGCAACCAATCACTGGCCAGACTGATGAGCTTCCTAATGTGCTGCCACAAACTGAGGTCGTCGAAAGAAGTCACCTTAGCGCAACTCCTATGGTCAAACCCGCATACGAAACGATGGAGGGCAGGGTACGACAATTAAGCGAGAGGTCTAAAAACTTTAAGCCTGATCGAAGTTTGGGACTTACAAGTCAGCCAAAATGAATTTAAAAGGCTAGGAAAAATAAGCGCAAAAAAAACTCTCTTTACTAAAAGATAAGGCATGTCTCGCAAGAAGAAATCACGGCTGGATGACTCTTAGATCGTACGACCAGCTGATGGCTCAGGGGTATCTAATTTTGCCATTCACTGCAAGCACTAAACTTTGCTTCTTAAAATTAAGAATGAGAGTGATCAACTTGTCCTGCTGTCTTCACAAATGGAAAAGAGAACAAGCCCAGCAGCAATGTCTGCTTTGTGGAAACCATAGGGAAGACATAACACACATCCTCTGCCTGTGTCCAATTTTGTTGAAGGAAAGAAGGTCCCTTTTATGGAGAGGATGGATCATCAACGAGGTCAGATTGTGCAGAGCTGCAGTATTAGCCTGCTTTGACCCACGCAACACCAACTTAACCTGTGCTCTAGTAATGTTTATAGATCGTGCTGCAAAAAAACTATGGGAAGGGATTTACTAACAGCAACCTCCACCAGAAAATCAACCGGCAGATCCTCCTTGCAGGTGCTCAGGAAAAGGAAAAAATAATTGTCAGAGGCACCAACCTAACTGCCTAGGGGGGCTCAGCACATTGGTTGGCACACTCCGGGACTCGATTTCCAAATCTTGGGCACTACCAGAAATACCCCAAATGGTTATTATTAACGTGTCGGCGAAAGGGATACTATGGGTGTGTATTCTGAAAAACTGGGGCCTGGGGGCCTTTAACGAAGAACTAGGGTTATAGCTCCTTTTAATGCGGGACTTGATATTCAAATCTTGGACACTAACATCAAAGCCCCAAATGTTTATATTAAACTTGTCGGCGAAAGGGCAATTACGATTGTGTACTCTGAAAGACAGGGGGCACAGGTTTTTTTTACTAAGAACTGGGGTTTTATCTTCTTTTAACGTGAAATACTTTGATCTTTTGTAACTTGCAAACGTTTTTTAAATCATGCAATAACGTTTTCTTTCTTCCTGTGTTTTCCTGATCACTTCTAAAATATTTCTCAGTGACAAATTAGTTTCAGTCTTATCTCTTCAGATTATGAAATCTGAGCAATTTATTAGTCGTTATGCATAGCTCCTCTCTATTTTCAATGTGAACAGATGTACTATAGTCAAAATTATGTAAGCTCAATATCTTTAGAAGCTGTTTGTGACACTTAGGGCCTGATTACGAGTTCAGGTGCTATATATCTCACCTGATAAATAACGATACCATGGGGTACTTTATCTAGCAGATGTGAAACATAGCACCCATTCCAAGTCTGTGGGGAAAAACGTGGAATTTGGTGTTTAACACACCAGAATCAGCATGATACAGTAAATACTGTATGCTTTTTCCTGGTTAAATTTTGGCAGGTTGACCTTCTAAAATTTAGGAGGTTGAGGTATTTAAACCATCCCATAATTATCGGATGCGGTAAATAACACTCAACTCGTAATTCCGACCCCTGCAACAACAGGGATTTATGCAGGGGTCGGAAATTAACGACCCGCTCATAATAAGACCCTATGTCTAAGAACCAAATTACATTTTAGATCCATTGATTTATAAAGGCCAGGAACCAAAAATACAGCAGGGAAAGAAAGAGCATGCCTACATTAAGATTTGATGGAAAAAGAATCCTAGTGCTAAAACTTAGTTGCGCGTCTTTAGCTCATATGATCAGTATGATCAATATATGCAGGGCAATAGTGTAAATAGAAATTTGATGCAATTTGCTACATTTGTTATTTCACTGTTACTTGTGTAGTTTCCTGAAATGGTATACACTGATTGCTGTCAGGACAAGTCGTCCGAAGTCTGGTTCTGCTTCCTTGGAAAAATAGCGCCCCTTGGTGATTTTGGCTTCATTTTTGGCAATCTGCAAAAGTTAATATTTTGAACTCTTTATTTTCTACTAGAACTCAGGCTGTGCTTCCCTGTGAGAAGCAAAGGTATAAGTTCCACTTTCACTCAGCAGGGGCTACTTAGGATGGAGCCACTCATTCCGCAGCACACATAGAAAGAGGAAAATGCCTCTTGGGATACATTTTGTGCAGGAAAATGCCCTTCCTGCACAAAAAGGGGATTATTTATGAGAAGCTTGCGCCACCGGAGCGTCAAAAAAAGTGACGCTCCGGCTGTATAAGCCTCTCAATCATATCATTGCATGGTTTGCATGGCCTCATAGATATGGAGTAAAACAAAGCAGCACAGGACACTGCCCTGCCTTACTCTGTGTCAGTTTTGGCATGCAGCATCCATGGATTTTGATGCTGCCTCAGATTTCCTTAATCTTGAAAAACTGGATCAGCGCCAAAACCTTACGCCTCCCCAGAGCAGGCATAAAGAAGGAGAAATATTTTATCCTCGTTTTTTCCTGTTTCTATGTGTGCTGCATTCTGCAGAACACATAGAAATAGGAAAACACCTCTTAAGATTGTTTTTGTGCAGGAAGGTGCCCCTTCATGCACAAAAACAATCCTGCCTGCAACAGAGGCACCATTGCACCTGGGTGCAAGGCTTCCTACATTGGCGTTAAGCAGAAAATTGTGTGCCAGCACAGGGGAAAAGGACAGGAATGCACTTTATTTAATAAGTATGGTGCATTCCTGCCCTTTCACATTGGTGTGGGGCAGCACAGCAAGCAGCCTTGCAGCGCTGCCCTACGCCGGTTCCCTGTGAATGAGGGCCAAACCATCCTGCGTGCAACACAGACACCCTCGCACAAAGGTGCAAGGGTGCCAACGTTGTTGCTAGGTAGCCAATTGTGCATCAGCGCAGGGGAAAGGACAGAAATGCACCATACTGCATAAATACAGTGCATTCCAGCCCTTACACATTGGCATAGTGCAGTGCAGCAAGAAGACTTGCAGCACTGCCCTGCACCAATTCCCCATAAATGAGCCCGTAATTTACCACACTCTGTTGAGACCTAGGAACACCTAGGTCTGTGAGGCGCTCTATTCTGTCCCTAAGGTATCTCAGTCTTGCAAAACAACTTATATTCACATTATAAATGTATTTCCAGTTAAATGACTGAAACGAAATTTACCTTAGTTTACCAACCATGTTTATTCTTACATAATGAGCTCCAAAATGTCCTATACCTTTGTGCATGAATTTCACATGTTGCTCCTCTGAACAGTACATCACATTCTCTGAGAGTCCACGCTTTGCATTTTACGCTCGTTTATATCACTTTCAACATTTAAGTGTGTACAAAAATGTTCTAAATTGGCTTCCTGCTTGTATTTGTTTCTTCTGTTAGAATGATACTGCTGGTGGAATTGCTTTACCAATGACCACTTAGTCTGAGTCTATTTCGTCAATTACATCTTAATATTATCTATAATTTCCAAACCATATCCCTCGGCTTCTACTCATGAAAATAATTATTTTACAACAATAGTGGAATGTCCGTTCTGAATAAAAGCACTAAAATGCGAAATTATTATGGTGATTTTAATACTATGCGGGTATTATGCACATATAATTATAAATAAATGCACTTGTTATTAGGGAAGTGTTGAAATTTGCATTTAGGGACATTTACCAAAGAAAATGGTGCTTGAGGTCACGGCTAATTACGTTAAGAAAGATCTTTTGGATGAGGTTTCTAGCTTTTAAGTGATAGAGTAATTTCTGGCACTGGAGGGAACAGAAACTAGCGTAGAGCGCGGCCAGAGGGTGGCCAATGGATGGCAGTTTGTTTAATAGCAGTAGCTATTTTCTCTGCTGTCATAGCACTTTGACTTACAACCTGGAAAAACTTTGGAGTGGGTACCACAACTTGAAAAAGTCCCCAATTTACAATCCTATAACTTGATAACCAAACCGATAAGAGGTAAAAGTAAACACTCGACACTCCAGGACTACATTCTGCAAAATATCTACCTCAAACAGTAGATATAAAGTTTAAATTCTACCGTCCAAAAGAAGCTGCCAGAACAGGCTGGTGACAAACGAATGAGACACAGCTTTGGCAAGAGGTTGGGAAGTGACAGGCGGACTATAAGAACCGACAAGCAGAAGTGGTTGAGCATTCCTCTTTCGGAATCAATGACTAGTCCTGTCTGGGCAGCACACATCGGGGAGATTCTAAATCGTTAATTTACAAACCCCTTGTGCCGCCAGTGCGCCACAATTTATGACGCCCGCGGCGGTGCAAAGTGCAGACCCATATTTAGGAGGCCACGCAAAGCCACTTTGAGTGGCTTTTCATGCACTGTAGATATGGTGTAGGGCTAAGCAAGTTGTTGCATTTTCTTACACTGGTCAGGAGGGGCATTCCAATGGAGTTACAATGAGTTTGGCCACACAACACCCATGGGTTTTGAAGCATTCCCAGATTTACAAAGATCTATAAACCTGTGAATGCATCAAAACTGTACGCATCCCCAGGGGAGATGTAACGAGGAGAAATATCTTTATTTCCTATATGGATTGTTTTTTTGCAGGAAGGTGTCTCTTACTGCACAAAAACAATCCTGCCAACAACACAGACACTCGTTCACCATGCTAGGCACCAAATTGTGAGCCGGGTAGGCAGAAAGGACAGGAATGCACCGTATCTTGTAAATACGGTGCATTCCTGCCCTTTCGAATTGTTTTCTTCCTGATTCAGCAAAGCTGTGCATTACTTAGAGTCAAAGGGGAGTTATATGGATGGTACATGGGATTTCATGCAACCACCCATGCGTTTTGACACAAAACGTTATTTACAATCAATAGTAGACAGGGTTTAGCACCAAAAGTTAATTTAATTTGAAAGGATGCATTTAAAGGATAAATGTTGTATTTCTCCCTTCATTTTTGACTTTGCAAGTGTGGTGCAATGTACAGTACAAATACAAAGTAGGGAAAGTTTGAAAGTGTGTCTAAGCATAGTATTTGTCCAAAACCTATTGTAGACTCAGGCATTCATCCTATTACTATGGTGCTAAGGTGTGTGCCTGGCACACAGCAGCTAAAATCAGCTCCAGTGCAAGGGGAGGAGAGAGATATATCTCTCCTCCCTGTCATGCAATGCAGTGCAGCAGTTTTGGCAGCTGCGCTGCGATCCATGATCTTTTTGAGAATTTGAGACCTCCTATTCTAAAAAAAAAATACTTCCGCCCTCATCTTCCTTCATGGCGCACAGGCCTAAGAGAATGACAGAAAAGGGCCCAGTGCTCGGAGTGGTTATGGTAGTCGTACGGTGGTGGTATGCCCTGAGAGACGGGATAACTGTCCATGAATTATAAATTTACTTTTTCTTTTTTTAAAGACAGCACGTTGCCAATTTATTTATATCTGGTACTCACATGACAAAATTGTAAACTTAACGTATAACACTTTTAATATGAACGTGCAAAAACGGTGACCCGATACAATGTAGTGAGGACTCAAATATACAGTTCCCTTAAGACAGCAAGAAACCTGAGCAAATCTGCAGACAAAATGGCCATCATGTGGAATTACTGACAACAAACAATAAAGCAACTGATTTTGCATCACTGCAGCTGAATACTCACTCTGAAATTGTCTGGGTGATGCCAAAAATTAGACAAGATCAGCAGTCCCCTTTCCTTATATGCGCCAGGGTGGGTTTCTATATGGCAGACAACACTACGCAGGGTGGGTTTCTATGTGGCTGACAACACTACGCAGATGGACTGGAGCAGTGAGCGGCAAGTAGCAGCTGTACAATGGTGCTAGTTCTCAAGGTGCCCTGTTCTGACAAACACAATCCCTGAACGAATACATTGAGATGGAGGGGAGTACATGCTGCCCACCAGGGAAGGAAGATGCCATGCTGAATGAGCAGTGGTGTGACAGAACAATGAAGAGGGGCAGGCGGCAGAACTGAATTGAAGCAAAACAGAAGGAGTCAGAGGCAAATTGAGTAGAGAAAGTGGACATGTCCCATCAATGCGGGCGACACAGTCAGTAAAACAAGGGGCAGGCCTACACCTAATGGAAGCATGATAATGCCAAGCCTGCCAGGGACCTACACCACTATTTTGAAGCCATGCAATACATAATCAGCCCTTTCAACTACCCTGATAAACTGCAAGTGTGAGTGAAAGCAGTCTGTAAGCTGATGCATGACAACTAAGATGGAAAATATATCCTGAGGCAACTGAGGAAAAGAAGCCCAGTGATGCACCATACTCCGAATACCAGAGGAATGTCTTACTTTTCTGACGCAGTTGTTGAATTAATTCCCCTGAATGGACATTTCCCAGCCCCCAAAAACCCAAGTCAAAGCACTGCCATCCCAAAGATAGCCACTTGTCCCATAATGCTAGAGAGTGATACCAGATGACTTACAAAGCTGCAGATGCAAACAGTAGAGATAGCTGTATAAGCAGTGCAAGCATTGCACAAACTTCACAATGGGCAAAGGTATAGGTCCCAAATCAGCACCACATCAGTACAACAAGTCCAGATACGCAAAGCTGACTACTACTCAGCAGAAGGACCCAGAAGGTTCAACCCAGGGTTAAACCTAGAGCCCTTGAGCACTCTCTTTCTCAGGTGTCATGTAATTCATACAAGAAACTAGAACATCATTGGAATCCAAGGCAGATGCTGTAGTGCGGAACCAGAACTTTTGAAAAATGTCATAGATCCTGTCACAAATGTTTAAATGATGGGTATGGAAGCAGAGCAAACGGTCAAGACCTTCCAAAAGAAACTGGATGACATAACACGTAAGGTCTAACTGCCAAAGAAAGAACAGAAGAAGTAGAAGGAGAGTTGTGTCGCATAAATAGCTGTGCTTTAAGTTTCTCTGATAAAATAGAGGGTGGGTAAGTGTGCTGCACTGTTCCTTCATCAATGTATACTCTGACATTAAAACTCAAGGGTCTATGCGTATTTTAAATGATCGAAATAATGCACAGGGAATCAGTTCTGACCCTGCATGGGGCACTTCCTCAGGCTATGATATTGCATCTCTTAAACATCAGAGACAGAGATGTCATACTGCAGGACTTTACGGCAAAGGGCAGGTTACAGTTTGACATATTACAAATCATGTTGTTCCTGCACAATAAACCCTTTATGGGCTTCCACAGAGTATTACAACATTTTTAAGTCCAAACTCCTCATCCCCTTTGCCGTATATGGTAGGTTTCTGGTTAGGAAGGAAGGTTGAGAAGTAGTACCTCTCACCCTTTCTTTCTGTGTGTACAGTGTTAGTACGGCTACTGGGCCACATGGGTGAACATTAAGCATTAGGGACAGGGACACTCCCCATTTCCACACCACTTACTAAGTGACTTTAAATAACAGACAGACCATGACAGAGGAACAGGAACTGTCATATAATTATGGCACAGCAGTGTCAATTTTATCAGCACCTTCCCTATTAGAGGAAACCGCAAACACACAAACACTGACACAGGTGGAGGGTTGGGACATGTTAGTGGAATTGAAAAAAACTCAAGTTAAGTCTATCCGGCACAGGGCCATATTAACAGAGCACCTGAGAGCAAACGTAGCATTGAGGGGCTTGCTAGTCACAAAATAACCCTGGATGTGGGAAGCATACCACAGATTGGTTTATACTAATCATAAATATTGCCAAAAAGATCTCAGACACCCTTTTGATTCAGATACAAACAAATTAAGAGCTCAATTTCAATTGACAATCTTCAAAAATAAATTAGAAGAGGCAAACAAGGAGGTGGAGAATTTAAGGTGTTCTTGGCCCCTTCAATATTAACAAAATCCAGAAGGACCTAAATAAATTCTCTTGAAAAAGAGTATATCCCTATACCTCAGATGCGTTCATACAACAGAAGGGATAATTAAACAACAAGAGTAATCCCCCAGGTAGTAAGCAAGGAGACTCCTCAAGAACAGGTGTCAGGAAGCTGTACCTGAAGGATCGTGTTGCTGGCCTAACTGCAGGGGCTACTATAATAGCCAGTAAAACAAGGAGAATGTTCTCCGCTGATTACTTAAACAAAAGGCAACACCAATCTTGGACCGCATTAGTGCAGACACAGTTTTCCCAAGTGGCCGCCTGTTAGAGTCAGCGCTCTAGTTGTTTTAAGCAGGGCGCGAGGAGCTCGAGTGCGCCCACCGCTCTGCGCACTTCACTGAAGTTCCAACCGCAAATGGTTGTGCTTCAGCCTTGGTCTCCATGTATCTTAGTCAGAGTAGTTTAGAGGCTTTTTTGAGTGATACCATCAGAATATAGGGTTCTCCTGCCTACGCGCCAGTTCTAGTTTTTCTTCATAAGAATCTCCTGAATCCTTGTCAACTTACTCACGAAGAAGGCAACAGGAAAAACAACATTTTGGAACTCATCTTGGTAGCAGTTCACGCAAGTACCAAGAAAAGCCTATAAAAGGAAATTGTTTCGTTTTATAACAAGAGAAAAAGACTGTAGACTACTATACTGTTTCATTTGAATATTCCCTGTACATTATGTAAATACATCATTGAATAGAACAAAAAGAGGATACTTACGAGTCATACAAAGACACGAATTGAAAAGAAACTTTAAAGCCTGAAAAAGAAGAGAAGTTAGTGAGTATAGGTTATCCTTCTGAATTAATAAATAGAACACAGATACAATAGAATTGTTTAATTAAGCTTACTTCATAATGTCTTTCAGGTATTTAAGATTAAACCAAACAGGTCTTATGATGAATCTATCAGATATTACCTTGTCACCTCAACAAGAGACTGTCGTCAACAAGGAATTTGGATATGTTCAAACAAATGTGGTTGGTGTGAACTCAGATGTGAGCGAGCAGACATTTTCAGGAAAGTATGCCTTAAGGTAAATTTTTTATAAGGATCTCTCTGGGCACACACAAAAGGGGGATACAGGTCTACAACCAAAGTTCACATTTGTACCCATGTTCTCGCAACTCCCATCCGAGATTGCAGCTTTTGAACAAGTTGTAACCCATGATGTTGAAAACATGGATAAACAGCCTTTCAAGAACCTGTCCAATTTGGGAAAACAAGCAACTGAGAAATAATTCACAACCCCAATATTATAATAAAACAAGCAGACACGGGAAGCAATTGGGATACAAATGAAGGAGGCATTTGACCTTCCACCCAAGATCTTTGAAATAAAATCAGTCAGTCAACGCAGGAACTGGTCAGATATTAACTATTTCAACTAAGAGACAGACAGACTCAGCAAAAAAACTATGGAACAGACAGTATCCTAATCAGGGGGTTGCAATAGCACTTAAGAGATTGAGAAATAGCTACAGAGATGTCCTATTAGAGACCAATGAGAGACCAAAAATAGACAGAAATAACTTCTAATTACATTAAGAGGATTATCCCAAGAAATTGGTGCACATTAAACTCCAATGACCTACGTTTACATTCTCCAATGTTCTCATCCAAGAAGAGCGTCAGAATTAGGAATATGCTGATTCACAGTAGGCCACAGGTGAATAAAGCCTGGGTGGAACCAACAGTGTGGGATCTTCCCCCAATAGTGGGCCATTAAGCGTGTGGCTCACATAAAGCATGTCCCCTCACAAGGGCACCAAAGACTGTTGATATATGTTTTTTATACTTGTAGATTTTAACAAAACACACCACTTCTAATTTAGAGAATATTATATACCTCATCCGCTGCCCTTGCAACCTACTATATATGGGTATGACCACAAGGAAGGTCAAGATGTGAAGTGTAATAAAACCATGACAAAACTAACCACATACTTCCTAGAGATTAACCATTTGGTGAATGATCTTATGGGGCAGTCTTAAATAAACCAAATGTCCTTCAAATGTAAGATATGTCAAGAACTTCCAATTGAAATGGGAACAAAGATGGATTTAAAGAATACGTAGCCACAAGAGAAGATTAAATGAAGATATTCCCTAGCACCATCTCAGCCATTTATGAGACATAAATTGCAGGGGCTAACCAGTGCACTTATAAAAGTTACGATGGTGATGCTGAAATGGGGGTAACATTCTTCTCTAGTGTTCACAAAGTATACCCCCAATAAAGAATTGACGAGATTCCATTTTGACACAGCAACTATATATATACCAAATAGCAATATGTAATCAGACAGAAGAGGAGAGATCTAAGAGGTATTTGATAGTTGGGGATCTCCACAGATATGTTCTGAGCTCCGAACTACATATGGGGAGATACACCACATTGATGCTAGGTGTTTTTACCGTGAATAGTAGAAGTACCTGGGGAATCAAAACATCACGAGCCATTGACATAATTGTTCACTATTTGATGTTCTATTGTTTCAGAATATATATTGCAGCAAGGCTAATACTTAACATTTGAGTCTGGCACTTTAGCTTCTTTAATCCATGAGAATAGAACACAGATTGCATTTTTTTTCAGGCGATCACCACAAGCTAAACCAACATAGCCGGAAGTACATGAACACAGCAGAATGGGTTAGCGGCCTAGCTTAAAGACCGGCAGCGTGCAGATACGCGTTCACGCTGCATAGGCGAGAAATGCTTCATTGGTGGCTACAAAAGGGGCGTGTCGACATGATAACACATCTCCAGAGGGTGGTGGCGTGCTGCGAACTGAGGCAGCGTCTGTCCCTCGAAGAAGTGCTGGGGGTTTCAAAATCAAGCCGAGCAGAAGACTTAGATTTGAATTAAAGGCAAGAAGCATAGTCTAAAAAGAACTTGGCTCCGCTCGGGTTAGGGCTTTCTATCTATTGGTTAATTATTATGTGACCGCATCAGCACAACCACGTCAAATAGTGCAGTCAAAAAGTGGGAGCTAGGTACAAAATCTCGAGGGGTCTATTAATGATGACTGGATTTAAAGATAACATATCTTTTCCTGTCTAATAGTGCAGTCAAAAAGTGGGAGCTGGGTACAAAATCTTGAGGGGTCTATTAATAATGACTGGCTTTAAAGGTAACATACCTTTTCCTGACCTATAGTTTCGCAGCACTCCAGGTCAGCTTACCTGATCGTTTACACTGGTGCTGGTGCAAGCACGGCTGCATTACTGTATGAGGCATCCCAGACAAATTGATAAGTGAGACAAGTCAGTGTTGTTCACATCTCTCATGCCGATTACTTAACAATGGATTAGATCCCTGTATAGAATGATTTTTTATCTGAAAGAGAAAAATATACCCTAAATAATTGACCTAACATTTCAATCTATGACGGTGTGGCTGACAAACTTTGCTTTTATGCAGTGTGCAACTACAGGGTGACGTTTCTGACACTCCCCTGCTTTAGGAGAGATGAGTTCAATATCAGAGTAAGAAACTATAGTATCTGTATGTATATTTGTTTTAAAGCCACCTATGTTAATGTATGTATGGTGATTGGTGTTTCACAATGAAAAAGTGATAGTGGGCGCAGAAGGTATGAGTGTGCAAGACATGAGTACTTGACTGTAATTGAAAGGGTTTGTATATTAGGACCACATACATTAACCCCTTGTGGAATGTGATTTATGTTGTTGTCATTTGTTTTACAGGAAATCCCAGGTTTTCTAAAACAGAGGTTACATGTAAGGTTACTGCTTGGTATTATGCCACGTAGAGCATTGGTGACTGTGACTATAGGGATCTCAAATCTGATGGAGGCCAATAAACCTGAGGCGCAATAGAAGATGGCTGAAACATGTTGATAGCTTAAAATGTGACAGGGAAATAATTCCCCATTTCATCTCAGCATACCTTTTTAACCCTGCCTACGGGGCCCAGAATAAAGTAGTGAGGGACACTCGTAAAATAGCTTTAAACTTGATACTGCACAGAGGATCCCTTTTTGATTGTATGTTTGTATTCATAATAAAACCTTGCTCCACTCCTAGAGTTGGCTGTCCAGGGTGTGTTGTAGTACTCTCTATGATGAAGCATGCCACTGCTAGCGGGTGAGGGCACTTTTAAACCATTTATGGGTTCCCGAAAAGGGGGACAACAATTTAAAGTCTTACCTCCTCATTCCCTTTGTTGTGTGTGCTAGATTCCTGCACTATAAGCAACAAGTCCATTAGCAGAGTAGATCTTTAAAGCAGCCAAAAAGAAATTTGAAGACAAAAACATGAAGTATATGAAGCTCTTTCCCGCATCACTCAAAATCATACAAAAAGAAAAGTATGACCCCATCATTGATAAAAGCTATCAGGGACCTAGCTCAATTAGATGCCAAGAAGAAGCATAACCTGAGGACGAAGCAATACACATACCATACACAGGTGAATAAAACATACTCACTACTAGATTTAGCACGAACAAACAAAGAAAACATAGAGTACATCTCAGATACTCAATATTTAGGCACAGTTTTGTCAGATCACTTCTTGCTACAATTCTAACTACAGAGCATTGCAGGCAGGCCCTGGGTTCCATCATGGTGACTGCCACCCATGTCACTCAAAGAAACAGACTGTCATCAAGCAATGTAGACTTTTTTTTATTTTTCCTACTTAACTAGAATATAGCTACTATAAAAAGACATTGAATGGGACACACTAAAAATAGTGGTTTAAGTTTGTGTCCTGTCAAGGCCCTCCTCAATGAAAAAAGTATTAGAACAACATATCATTGGAAAGGAAAAGGAATCGTCCATATACTTGAAGCTAGGGGCTGAGGACACAGAGGCTTGATGTACAATTGACCTTTATATAGGAGCTACTGAAGGAAATTATTAAAATAGAACTTCTCCATAATAAATCATTTTAGCAGGTACTGTAGTGTCTTGTGTATTATAGAGCTGGGGACTATAGTCCCTCACAGACTCCGTAGTCTAGTGACATAAGTGACTAGGTGTGGTTAATAAAATTCAGGAAGCAGTTCATGCCAGTTTCTGGTTACACTCTGAGAGATAAATATGTGTAATACCGAGCTCCATGTGTGGCATAATTAGTTTACATTCTCCAGTGTCAATGCTGACTAATCAAAATTTGGCTTCCTGCATGGAAGGATCCAAGTCAGAAAAGCATTGACAAATGAAATCACAAAATTCATTTGAACATTATCCCAATATAAAATTCAAGGTTAATGGTTGCTATATACTTTCTGTCATAGACAGTGGTGTGTCGATAAACATCATGCCAGTCGCAAAAATACCATAAACTGTCCCGGGTATCCTGTCTTAAACCATTGAAAACCAAAGTATACACAGGGGCAGTCTTGGCACCATTACAAAGTCAAGATTCATTCATGGGAACTGTGAAACATAAAAAGATCAATACTGGTCCAACGCCATGGGTCTTGCCAATAGTGGTGGGACCTAAAAAGGAAAGAGGAGGGTCTATGCTAATTTGCATTGAAATGCATCTAACAAACAAGGCAATAGAAAGGGAATGACATCCATGTCAACACATTGCCAATTTGATTGCCCAGTCGAATGGTGCTATGGCCTTTTTCCTCCATGATCTCAACAAAGGATATCATCTGCTCAAATTGCAAAACAATTGCAGGTACATTACTACCTTTTGAACTCATGTTGGTTTGTTCAGATACATAAGATTGAGTTTCAAAATGTTGTCAGCTGCCAAAATCTTCCAAGATGTCATTCATTGAATTACACAGCACGTCACACATGCTTTCAATTACAGTGATGATAATATGGTATTTGGGGCCACACAAAAGGAACATGATAGAGCCCTTACCCAATTGTGCTGACTGCTTGGTGATGCAAGTCTCACATTGAATGCTGAAAAGCACAAGTTTCACAAAACAAAATGAAAGTTGTGTGGGCACATTTTCTTGGAGGGACAATGTCTCCAGATCAACCAAGATTTATGCTTTATCATCGAGTTCCTCACCACAACATGTAACCATGCTGAGTTCTTCTATTGGTATGACCAGTTACTGTTCCAGGTACATCTGTAACTTTGCCACTGTGAGTGCCTTATTGAGAGAGTCAACAAAAAAGAATGTTTCATTTCAGTGGTCACAGGAGTATGATCAAAGTCTAAAGACAATTAGGCATACAATTGAAAATGCGTCTGAAATGGCTTACTTTGATCTAAAACTGCATACAAAGATTGTTGTGAATGACATCCCAGTAGATTTGGGTATATTTCTCACCCAATATAGTGGACATGCAAATACCTGAAAGTTCATTGTAGCTTATGCTAGCTGAACTTTGTCACAGACTGAACAAGCTTTCGAAAGAAAGTCTAGCTGATGTGTGGGCTTGGGAAGCTTTTCATGTGTTTCTATATGGGTAGCATGTTACGCATGTTACTGATAACAAAGCACTGCTCTCTATTTTTGGCAATAGGTAGGCCAAGATGCCCCCTCATGTTGAGAGGTGGGGGCTGCGACTGCAAGAGTAAGACTACACCATTGTGCACCGACTTGGTAAAGATCATAACACTGTCAACTACTTTTCTTGAGAGCCCATAGAATGTCAGGGTACCCCTTCTAAAGTGACTGAGGTCTACATCAACTTCGTTGTGTGATCCAGCTCTCCTGCAGCTGTGTCTGTGGAGCAAATAAGTGCAGATACCATTGCAGATAGGAATATGCTCATTCTCAAAGAATTATTATGCATCAATCTTGGAGAACACATTCTAAACCTCTGAATAGCAACAGTGATTATCAGAGAGTCAAGAATGTGTTTTATGAAGGGATTATCTTATGAAGGTCGAGAATTGTCAATTCAGAAAGTCTACGACAGCAAGTCATTAACGTGGCACATGAAGGACACCTTGGAATTGTCACCACAGAGCAATCCTTCCAGGACCATGTTTGAATCCCCCATCTTGGTGAGTGAGTTTAGAGAATACTCTAGATCTGTCATTTGTGTAAATGTTAATATCCCAAAACAACACAGCATCCATTGAACATGTCAGATCAGATCTTCCAAAACGTTTGAGATAAAAATTTCTGATGATTTATTTGGACCTGTTGAAAATGGCCATAACCTCATGGCAATAGTAGATGAGTTCTCCCGGTTTCCTCTAGTGGTAAGACCTTTTGTCAATCACTCATGATCAAGTAAATGAAAGACTAGAAGGCATATTTGCAACATGTGGTGTTCCATCCATTCTAAAATCTGACAATTGCCAGCCATTCAATGGTCAGGAATTCAAAAACTTTTTTGATAATTTAAAGAACACGCATCAGAAAAGAACCCCTTAATTGCCACAGACTAATGGTGATGCTGAATGTTTTATGAGGACACTTAAGAAGGCTGTTCAGCACGCTGCACTAGAAGGACTTGAGCTTAAGTCAGTTCTTCATTATACCCTTCATGCTTACAGAGCTACTCCTCATTCTACAACTGATGAAAGCCCAGCCACCTTGATGTTCGGGAGAGCCATGGGTACCAAGCTGGCCTTGTGGACCTTTGAAAGAACAATTGAGGCCAAGAGAGTTTTACTTACTTTTTCTCTCCCAAGTCCAGAATGAAGACTTATGCTGACAATCGTTGTTGTGCTTGAGACATTACATTTCAGCAAGGGAATTGTGTCCTTGTTAGGCAGAGGCGGAAAATCTGATACTCCATTTGATGCCCATCCATTGTAACTTGTGACTAGTAATGGACACATGGGGACTGCTCACCATTCTGGAAAGTCCATTATGAGGGATTCCTCACATTTCAAGCACCTACCTTGGAGTCTGTGAATTCCAGACATCCAAAGTGAGACTTGGTCATGAAAGTGCCAGGAGATCCCCAGGATTAGATGAGTGTCTGGATCACCAGTGCCTACTGCGGTTGTTTCTCCTGTGTTTCCTCTGCCTCACACCAAAAGATCTGGAAGAGTGGTTCAAGTGTCTTGACAACTCACTGAGGAACTATAATGTATATGTGTTTTTTCTTTGTTTGAACTTTTTATTTAACAAAGGGAAAATGTAGTGTCCTGTGGATTATAGAGTGCAGGACCCTTATGGTCCCTCACAGACTTCATAGTCTAGCTTTAGAGTGTACTGTATTATTGCACCAGACCTGGTGAAGAACTCTATTCAACTGGATACTCTCCAGCTGACAGCCCCTCATGTGATATTTGCTGATTCTCAGACCTGCTGATGCATAAATAAATCATTTCTCAGTCCACCTCGACTTCACAGCAACACTGATGTTTTCAAATTAATATTCTTATGATTGTCAGCAAACAGTGACACTGCAAGTGTATGGCCATACACATATATTGCCTATTCTTGGAGTTTGTTACATGACTGAAAAGCTAAAGGTTTACCTGCTGGAGAAAATATTAATGGTGAACTAGAGCACCGTGTACCGCTTTCTAATTCCCATACCTTTGAGATGATGCTATTATTTCAGATTTTTTTCACTCATGTTGAGTAATGATAGAGGCCTACTGGCTTTTCTGAGTCACGGTCAGATTAAACTTGATTTTTCTCATTTTTTCGGCCAGTTCTTTTGCCTAAGCTCCAAAAGTTATTTTCCCCCCTGTTCCTGAAAAGTATTAATGTTGTCATGATTCATTGTTGGTAGGAATGTGGACTTGGGTTTGAAATGAGAGTAGGCAGCTATGTCATGTCTGACCTCTCATGATTACCTTTAGAAGGGGACGTGACCTCAAAGACCTACTAGTTCATAGTGATCAACCAGACGACACGGGGGAAAGGGGACTTGACCTTCAAGGCTTTTTCCCTTGCGGCCACTGCAAGGCCTGGGGAAACAGCCACATGTGAAAGGAGTTCAAGTACTAACAAAATGGTCAGCTACTTCTCTGCCTTAGCCTTCTACTTCAGCGCCAGGAAGCCGCTTGGTCGCAGTGCGCTTTATTAAGAACCTTCTTCATCATTTCATTTCATAAGGCAATTCCTCATGTGCAGCAATACCTTTGTAATTTATGTCCTAAAATGCCCATGCAAATTAAGGTACGTGGGTAGCACAACACATATGGCGAAAAAAAGAGTCCTGGAGCACATGAGAGCCTTAACTAACAGGGACCAGCAGTATCCAATTGCACGGTATTTTGAGACTAACCATTTCTCTGATTGTAAACAACTGTCCTATTACTCTATAGAACAGGTAACAGCAAATAGGAGAGGGGAAAACCGGACCCTGAAATGTAGACAAAGGGAATCAAGACACATCATAGGGATGGGGACACGTCAACCGAATGGACACAATGTTGACGAGGAAATGGCCGTACACCTTCATGAGGCCTAGATCGTAGCAATCTGTAGATCTATGGTTTAAGCCAACCCTGCAGATAAGTTTGGTCTGTGCTAGGTGCATTGGGCAACCTTTTCACTGTAATTAGTTTATACTGCTTTGTTTTTATCTTCCACAGGAGGAAAGGAAGGGACTATGTCTCAGACCCATGACAAAAAGTTCCCTAACCTTTTCTTCGGCTGCATCCCAGGAGCAGATAAGATCTCACTCAATTTTTGATAACTTATTTTACATTATTATTATCACATTATTGTGTCTCTTTTTGGGTGACAGAGGAGGAACCACTAGGGTAAATGCACTCCTACTGTACACACCACAGGAGAGTGCACTGCTTGTTACTTAGATGCACCCAATAGATATGCCGCACACTAAGCGTCAGAATATGTCTAGTAGTCTCTAACTCGCTGGTGTTCCTGAACCACCGCAGAGCACAACATAGAATCCCATTGTCTCTTGCACTAAAAAACCGCACACGCAAGTGGATCAAGCACCGTAACCATCACCGCTCCACTACAGGATGATCTAACAGGTATATGACCTGATATACCACTATGGTGTGAAGGCAACCGCGTGAGTATAGACACTGTGCACTACAAGTGCCACCTAGCACTATGTATGGTATACGTCATCGATACTGACAGCCCGCTTGCTACCACGAACAGAAGGACACTATGCACTTCCAATACCTCAATGCACCATGCGCAGGATACAAACTACACAGATACCAACATTGATAGTTTGCCTAAGCAAAGCAAATGAGGTCCCATACACTCATGATGCAACATTGCAAGAACACATGGGCAACAAAGTAGGGACATTTAGATATGTACTTACTGAGATTTGTCAATTGCACTTTCCAAAATGTCATCTGCATTTTCGCTGATGGACTGCACTTTGCTTTCTATGTACATGGTTATTGATGGAGTGTATGTAAAGACTTTACTCAGTGTGGTACCATTGTGTTAACAAGCCCCTTGAGGGTGAAACGCGACACTGCGGGATTATGAAGTTCATAAACCCCTCTTGATGAAACCTGGATGTTGGTGCTTGTGTTATGGTCTAAGCGCGCGATTGGAGCTTCATTTATTGCAAAATAATTAATTAATGGTCTCACTCCATTGGCATCGCGCCACACCTCGAAGGGCTACAATCTCCGGAAGGAGTAACTCTAGTGCGGCATATATATATATATATATATATATATATATATATATATATATATATATATATATATATATATATATATATATATATATATATATATATATATATATATATATATATATATATATATATATATATATATATATATATTCACTGAAAAAACCATGGGTTATAGACCATATATAGTTAGGAATTAGCATTTACAAAACCTTATTTTATTCACACAAAACTATTGAAATTCCATATATAGTTAGTTGCACTAACTATATATCGCGCACCCGCAATCCACTGCTAATGATGTCACATATTACATCATCCATGACATGGTCAGTGACATCACTGATGACATCACTGATGACATCTCAAATGACATCACTGATGACATCACTGATGTCATCACTGATGACATCTCAAACGACATCACTGATAACATCTCAAATGACATCACTGATGACATCTCAAATGACATCACTGATGACATCTCATTTGACATTACTGATGACATCACTGACAACATCATCCAGTGACTGTATGTTTCTGTAAAGTTTAAATATGTTTTACATATTGAAGAATGAGTAGATGTAGAAGTGTCTGGATGAAGGATTTAGTAGGTGCGTGACTGACTGTATGAGTGAGTGATTAAATGTGTCTCACTGAGTGCATGGGTTAGTGACTAAACTGTCTTAATTTGTGCATCATTATGTCTGTTGTTCTGTAAACTGCTGCATGTGTTGATCAGTAGCTATATGAGTAACTATATGGGTTATTGATTGATTGTCCAAGTATTTGTATGGGAGACTGAGTGTGTGTGTGGCTGGCTGGGAGATGTGTGACTCTGTGCAGATCAATGTGTTCTTGTATCAATGATTGTATAAGAGTAAGTATGTGTTAGTATATGCTTGAAAATGTAAGGTACTCTATGTTTAACTGTATTGATTAGAAAATGGAAGTGTGATTGATTCTTTACAGGACTGACTAGGTGCGTGAGTAACTCCATGGATGAGTGGCAGAGTGTGAGTGTCTGTATAGGTGTATGAGTGCATATGATAGTGTTGTAAAGATGAGTGATTGTATATATGAATGATTGTATGGGTGAATGAGTGAATGTGTGTGTAGACATAGGAATCAGTGAGTGCGTATGTAGTAACTAGTATTGGTGTGTCAATGGTTTAAAAAATTATATTCTGTATTTTACACTGGATGTAACGAAGGTTATATTAAAGTGTGAGGAGATGCATTGTATTGTCACATGATTTGAGATGTCATCAGTGATGTCATCAGTGATGTCACTGACCATGTCATGAATGATATATTATGTGACATCATCAGCAGTGGATTGCGGGTGCGCGATATATAGTTAGTGCAACTAACTATATATGGAATTTCAAGGGTTTTGTGTGAGTAAAATAAGGTTTTGTAAATGCTAATCCCTAACTATATATGGTCTATAACCCATGGTTTTTTCAGTGAATTTTCAAGGTTTTGTAAATGCTAATTCCTAACTATATATGGTCTATAACCTATGGTTCTTTCAGTGAATTTCAATGGTTTTTTAATAGCAAATATCAAAAGCTTTAAAATGTCAAGTACGTGGTAGGTAAAAACATTTTCGTGTTTATGCACGCTGATGTGCTTTGAACGCTGCCCCCCCCTCTTTTCTTTTATTAGTATTCTCTCTTTGCAGATAGTGAAGGGTAGGTAACGCAGGCCTTTGCCCCCGTTGTAATCCGTCGTGCCTGTTTCCCTCTCCATTTGATTGATTGTTATCCAAGCATTTACTGTTTTGGAATTGGTTCTCTTTGGTTCATTCTCTATTTACAAACAAGTACAGAGTCGCAATACTCTGTTTAGTCTTTGCAGATAGTGAAAAATTGTTAGAAAAAACAAAAAGAATCAAGCAAAATCAGTAGGCCACTAATGGGATCTCTTTTTGACCTCGCTAAAATAGAAACATTAGGAACAACACCTCATGAGAAATATGAAACTAGTGAGAGGAACTGAGCTCGACGCCATGATGGCTGCAAGACAGCTCGGCTCCGCCGCCCACCCCGCCCAAAACAACGACAAACCCTATGCAAATATTATAAATATATACAACACACCAGCAAAGTAACAAGGTAAAACGTTTTATTAAATAACTATTTACATGGCAGCCTGCTGCAACATCGATCCAAATGCATGCCGCCGTTCCCGGGATTTCTCCCCGACTACTCTGCGGCCTACGAGATGGAGAGGCCGGGGCGTTGACTAGGCGGGGCCTCCGGCCGCAACCACAGCACCAACGATCGCTGCTGACAGAGGGGAGCCTTGCCGGTGAGAGCCACTGATCTGAAGAACCGCTGCCTGCGGTGCCTCCCTGAGCCGCTTGACGGAGGCCCCCGAGGGGCGGTGTGGTGGCGCGGACTCGGAGGGGGCGCTTGGCTCCTGCCCCCTCCCCAAGTCTTGTTGCCCTGGTGTGGCCTGAGATCGCCCCCGACATAGGCGGCCGGCTCCCGGGGTCAGGCGGAACTTTTTGCCTTTTGGTGACTCTTCCATTCTGGACCTTGTCCCACAATCCGTTTGACCTGAAGACACGTCCTGCGGTGCCCTGGTCCGACCATCACATATACCTGCGCCAGGAGACGGCGTGGGGTGCACTGGAAGGGAGAGGCGGCGCGAGCGAGCCTCCACCACCTCCCAAGGTGGAGGTTTCTCAGCTACACCCCAGCGCTTCACTCGGCCAGCTGAGTTGCGCCCGCTCTTGCGGCACAGTGCCTCGCTCGGCCAGCTGAATTTCGCCTGCTCTTGCTATTACAGCGTCTCACCCGCCATCCGGCTGAATTGCACCCACTCTTGAGATACAGCGACAGGCGGCTGCCACGGAGCTCACGAAATGGCGGTCGGCTCCACAGACTTGGGCCTGGCCTGCAAGGATGGCTCTGGGCAACACTGGAACTCGGACGCTTGACTGCTAGGGCATGGGCCCCATTCCCAAAAGCGTTGCCTCATCCTTGAAGATTCTACAAGAGTCACCGGGGCCCCCGACTCCCGCAGACTTCCGGTGGGGAGCGACTGCCATGATCGCTCGCGGAATGGCCACGACGTAGCCACGGAATGCTCTCATGCTGACGCCAGCTTCAGTCTGAAACATCCAGAAACACTGTAGACTACCAATTCGATCAGTTCCGGTGGAGCCCCAACGTGACCCGGTAGAGACGAACTTGCCCTCCCCTCTTTGAATGATGGTTCTTGTTGCCTGTCCCTTCTGTTGTCATTTAACAGAACTTTTTGGACTGCTGAAAGGGGTTCTGTTCCGACCGCTGGTTGGTGGAGACATTTTGACTAAATTCTGGACCTGCCCGGCCTCGCCCAAAATGGCGTCGGTATAAATGAGACTCGCAACTCCTTGTTGTGTACTGGTTGCTCAGCCTTGATATCACAAGATATGTATGCAGTTTTGAGCACATGGCGGGCGGGGACGGGTACTGATTGAACATTTGGACATCCCTATTGATATTAAGTTCTGATGTATTATTCATTACTGTACTATTGAAAGTTCGAATTAACGTTACTCATGGTACTTGCCCGCAAATGTATATCTAGATAATTTCATTGTAACTGTTAGACACCTTAATTCCTGCAACCTAATGGCCCGCCCGTTACGTTTTTCTACAGTGTAAAGGTCCCCTCATCATATACGATTCCAGTTTGCTCCGTGGCCGGCCCACGTGGTTGTAGGCCAGTATTTGTATATATATTTTTGCAAAAAAGAGTTTTCGAAGGAAGTATGGAATCAGCGTCATAACAATCGTCTAGGTTGGTAGGGTTTTAGAATAATGGCTGTTATTCCCAAACAATAGAAGACAGAAAATGCAGACCCTTTGCCTGAATTTTGGATTGATTGAAATTTGTATCCGTCACACCAGCCCTTTTTCCAGAATTGTTAGAAAATGGTCGACCGTAGCTTAAGGTACCTGCCGAATGTAAGGTGTGGTATTTTGTCCCATAAAATAAGACTAATTGAGAAACAAATACACGAAGAGGGAACTTGAATTTAGAGACAAACAAAATGAAACATTTTTTGGCATCATAAGAAGGGGAGGATATGTTACACAGAAAAAAAATGCGAAAGGGATAGCCAAGATCTGTTGTATCACATGTTCCTGCAGCTAGTCTGATACATGGTAAGTAGAAGCTTTTTCGTGTTTGCGCGCGCTGACATCCTCTGAATGCAGTATCCCCCCCTTTCTTTTCTCCTCTGTAGGTTACATCGGAGTTCCGACTGAAGAATGGAGTGGACATGGACCGCACCGTGCTCCATGTAAGGAAAGACATAGACAAGCGCTGTGAGATATTGCATGGAGTGCAGACCATCACTGGGAACGTGAAAAATTGTATGGTGTGACTGTGCGTACATGCCCTGATTGTATGGTATGAATGTGTATGTATTCCATATGCCTAGCCGATAAACGTTCTGTTTGCGCAACTGCCGCTTTAGAAAACAACATCGTAATGTGTCATATGACGCGCCGCGTTAGCACACCCGGAAGTGCTCCGGTGCGGGAGGCGCGAAGCGCAGCTTCCCGGAAGCGATCCGGGGCGCGGCACGGAGCGCGTAACGTAAGCATAACAGGTCATGTGACTTGTTAATAAAACTTTTCATTGGTTCATTTCACTTTTGGGTTCCTAATGATGTAAGGCTAGGTCATGTGACCTAAAAATAACACTTTTCATTGGTTTAAAACTATTTTTTGTCCCAAATGATGAAAACCCCTCCTTGTTTCCTTACTATGACTTTCATCTTTGTGAGAGGAAGACCTTTTTTCATCACTTAGCAATAGCAAGTGTTGTAGCTTCAGCTGGTGCATCCCCACCACCACCACCACCTCCTAGGAAGAGAGTACCACCTCCTCAGGTGGTGGTTAAGCAAGAGGTGCCCCCCCACACCTTCTTGTTGCCTGATTCGGCCAGCTCAATCGATCGAGCATGAGACTCTGTTGTGATCTGAAGAACCGGTGCCTGCGGTGCCTCCCTGAGCCGCTTGACGGAGGCCCCCGAGGGGCGGTGTGGTGGCGCGGACTGGGAGGGGGCGCGTGGCTCCTGCCCCCTCCCCTAGTCTCGCTCGGCCAGATGAGTTGCGCCCACTCTTGCGGCCTACGACGTGGAGAGGCCGGGCGTTGACTCGGCGAGGCCTCCGGCCGCAACCACAGCACCAACGATTGCTGCTGATGGAGGGGAGCCTTGCCGGTGAGAGCCACTGATCTGAAGAACCGCTGCCTGCGGTGCCTCCCTGAACCGCTTGACGGAGGCCCCCGAGGGGCGGTGTGGTGGCGCGGACTGGGAGAGTGCGCTTAGCTCCTGCCCCCTCCCCAAGTCTCGCTCGGCCAGCTGAGTTGCGCCCACTCTTGCAGCCTACGACATGGAGAGACCGGGGCGTTGACTAGGCGGGGCCTCCGGCCGCAACCACAGCACCAACGATCGCTGCTGACGGAGGCGAGCCTTGCCGGTGAGAGCCACTGATCTGAAGAACCGCTGCCTGCGGTGCCTCCCTGAACAGCTTGACGGAGGCCCCCGAGGGGCGGTGTGGTGGCGCGGACTGGGAGGGGGCGCTTGGCTCCTGCCCCCTCCCCAAGTCTTGTTGCCCTGGTGTGGCCTAAGATCGCCCCCGACATAGGCGGCCGGCTCCCGGGGTCCGGCGGAACTTTTTGCCTTTTGGTGACTCTTCCATTCTGGACCTTGTCCCACAATCCGTTTGACCTGAAGACACGTCCTGCGGTGCCCTCGCAATGCGGCCTGGTCCCTGAATGTGTGCAGGGGGACGGTATTCCTCGCTCGTCCAGCTGAGTTGCCCCCACTCTTGCGGCCTACGAGATGGAGAGACTGGGGCGTTGACTAGGCGGGGCCTCCGGCCGCAACCACAGTGCCAACGATCGCTGCTAACGGAGGGGAGACTTGCCAGTGAGAGCCACTGATCTGAAGAACCGCTGCCTGCGGTGCCTCCCTGAACCGATTGACGGAGGCCCCCGAGGGGCGGTGTGGTAGCGCGGACTGGCTTGGCTCCAGCCCCCTCCCCAAATCTTGTTGCCCTGGTGTGGCCTGAGATCGCCCCCGACATAGGCGGCCGGCTCCCGGGGTCCGGCAGAACTTTTTGCCTTTGGTGACTCTTCTATTCTGGACCTTGTCCCACAATCCGTTTGACCTGAAGACACGTCCTGCGGCCTGGTCCCTGAATGTGTGCAGGGGGACGGTATTGATTGGATCAAGATGGCGGCTTCACACAAAGCTGACTCAAGTGTTGCTGCTGATGCTATGCAGACAAAAACTGGTTTTCAGTTTGTACATTCTTCAGGATTTTTCCATCCAAGGCTGGTTGAGAGTTTGTAGAACGATAGCTTCAGATTTTCAACATACTACTCTTCAACATTCTTCATAAATGTAACAATGTGAGACTCACTAGGAGAACGGCCGTTTATCTTTCCTTTCAAAATGTTGCCAACAATATTTTCTGACTGGAAGACACCATCTTGTAGCATAAAGGGCTGCGTCAAGGGTGGTATTGCCCAGAATGTCTTGTTTTCTAGTGCTCGTAATGACGAAGCCAGAACTGTCGAAAGGGATTCTGGTCCTGCCGCTACTTATTGGAGACATTAAACTATACTCTGGACCTGCCTGGCCTCGACCAAAATGGAGCCAGTATGGGATCGACTTGCAACTCCTTATGATGTTCTAGTTACTTAGCCTTGACGTTATGGGGGATGTATGCGGTCTTTGTGCACATGGCGGGCGGGGAAGGGTAATGACTGGGAATACGGACAACCCTATTGATATCGATTTTTCATTATTGATTATTGTATTAATAAAGCATCAAAGTAATGTTACCCATGATACTCGCCCATGGTGTGCGTATGGACTATTTTATTGTAACTGATCCTGTTATACTTTCAATTAAAAAATCAACCTTCACTGATCCTGCAACCGTTTGTCACGTTTAGTTTTTTCAATTAAATGGCTCGCTTGTTACATACTCCTATACCCCTGGCTTTTGACCCTTTCCTACGCGCGGTCTGTTCTACCGCCCTCGGGCGATCTATGTAATGAACAGACTACCATTGCCGAAACACAAGGGAATGCATCTCAGAGAGATAAGTCAAGTACTTGGTAGATAAAAACATTTTCGTGTTTATGCAAGCTGATGTGCTTTGAACGCTGCCCCCCCTCCTCATCATTTAGATTACCATCGCCCATTGCACAAAACCATACCGGGCGCTCCCCACGAAAAAAAAAACAATTTTTTTTTTTTTTTGCCCCGCGGGCCCTTTTAAAGCCTCCACATCAAACCTAGAGGGTCAGGGAGGATCTACTATGCCCCCTTATGGTCATTTCCCCCTTTGTTTTGGCCTCCTCTTGTCTCTCGATCCTACCGAGAGACAAGATGGCGGCCGCTCCGGACTGTTTAGAATGTTGACAGACACCGGAGAGCCAATCAGCTTCGCTTCGCGAACTTCCGTTACGCGTCAAGTACGCGAACCGGAGCGCTACCCGGAGCGCTGTCACAGATATATATTTTTTTTTGAACGTTAATTTATCAAAATCCACTGGAGCACATATATTGAGATCTAGAAAAGGTATATCGGGCTAACAGTTCCCACATATTTTTCCAAATTTCGTGCAAACCCATTCAGCCGGTCAAGCTAAACGTGAGGCCAACCGCCCTATGGAAATTAACATGGGAAAAACGCGTTTTGGGACCCCCCTTTTTTCTCGGCCCCCCCTTGACGAACCCCCCCAAATTTTCAGGGGCTGCTCAGAAACAAAATGTGCCATTTTCCTGAAAATTTCAGCCAATTCAGTCCACAAACGCCAAAGTTATTAGACATAGAACTTTCAAAAATCCCATAGAGAAAAAATCCTAACTATATATACCTAAACACAAGGGAATGCATCTCAGAGAGATAAGTCAAGTACGTGGTAGATAAAAACATTTTCGTGTTTATGCACGCTGATGTGCTTTGAACGCTGCCCCCCCCCCCCTTCTCATCATTTAGATTACCACCGCCCATTGCACAAAACCGTACCGGGTGTCCCCACGCAAAAAAAAAGATTTTTTTTTTTTTTGTGCCCGCGGGACCCTTTTAAAGCCTCCACATCAAACCTAGGGGGTCAGGGAGGATCTACTATGCCCCCTTATGGTCATTTCCCCCTTCGTTTTGGCCTCCTCTTGTCTCTCGATCCTACCGAGAGACAAGATAGCGGGCGCTCCGGACTGTTTAGAATGTTGACAGACACCGGAGAGCCAATCAGCTTTGCTTCGCGAAGTTCCGTTACACGTCAAGTACGCGAACCGGAGCGATACCCGGAGCGCTGTCACAGATATATATTTTTTTTTAACGTTAATTTTTCAAAATCTACTGGACCACATATATTGAGACCTAGCAAAGGCACATCAGGCTAACAGTCCCTACAATTTTGCCAAGTTTCATGCAAATCCATTCAGCCGTTCGAGCTAAAAGTGAGGCCAACCGCCCTATGGAAATTAACATGGGAAAAACGCGTTTTGGGACCCCCCTTTTTTCTCGGCCCCCCCTTGACGAACCCCTCCCAAATTTTCAGGGGCTGCTCAGAAACAAAATGTGCCATTTTCCTGAAAATTTCAGCCAATTCCGTCCACAAACGCCAAAGTTATTAGACATAGAATTTTCAAAAATCCCATAGAGAAAAAATCCTAACTATATATACCTACTGGCGACCGCCAGTAGGTAATATATATATATATATATATATATGTCCATATTGAGCTGACGTTGAAGTACACATATATATATATATATATATATATATATATATATACATATATATATATATATATATATATATATATATATATATATATATATATATATATATCCTCCAAAAAACGCTCCTGCTGCTTGAAAGAGCATGCCGCACCCAGGTAAGTGAAAACACTTTATTGCCATGATGAACATTACATTTGACTCGTAATTCTGCCCCTCAGCCTACGCGCTTCAAAGATATCCGCTTCTTCCTCTTGGGCTTGTAATGAAGCGCAGAAACGGCAGTTCTAGGTCAAATCCCATAATTCATAGCGCTTAGTAGCCGTTAATGAAGGCTAAAGTAGCATGTAAGTATACTGGGACTTGTAGTTCTTCTCTGCCTTAACTCTTACCTGCAGTGGGTTCTGCGATGCACCAATATTTCAAAGGGGTTCAGAGGTTCTGTGCGATACCCCTGAATTAAGGCACTTCATTGCGCTCGGAACGAAATTAAATCTTCATTTAGTGATTGGCCCCTGTTGCGCCGATAGAGGCAGGACATTGCCTGCTTTGACAGTCTCCACGATTCCGGCGTTCAACTTATGTGGGTGGTGCTCCTTCCACGGCCAGAAGCAGCCGTGCAGAAACATCCTGCAAAAAATGCTCTTGTTGCTTGAAAGAGCTTAGTGAGGGCACTGCGTCAATGACAAAGTATTTTAAACACGACAGATGGCTTGGAAGAGAGAAGGATTAATCTCAAAAGATTAATTTTGCTTTTTAAATAAGGAGTTTCCCACCTTACCTACCTTCTACCTGATTCCAAAAGTCCATAAACTAACCAGACCAGTACCCGGACGTCCCATTTTTTCTGCCAGAGACAGTGTTTTTGAGAACACATCGAAATATGTGGATCATTATCTTCAGTAACATGTGACTTCTCTGCCTACATATCTCAGAGATACCAAAGACTTCCTTTGTAAATTGGATTCCATCACTTGGTCGGAAAATTATCTCCTTATGACTCTTGATATTTGTTCCCTATACACAAGCATCAGACATAAAGATGGCTTAAATGCAACTGAACATTTTTTACAAAATAGAAACATAACATTCTATAATCACAACAAAATGTTACTAAGTATGATTCGCCTATGTCTGAACAACAACTTATTTTTGTTTGATGGGAAAGTGTTTAAACAGCTACAAGGTGTCGCCATGGGTGCATGCTTCTCCCCCAGCTACGCGTGTTTACACGTGGGCTGGTGGGAGGAGCATGTACTCAGGGGCAGACACAAGAATATGGCTGACATATATAAATTACATATTTATTGTTTGGAACTGGAGTGAATTTGACGCACAAGCATTTGTCAATACCATCAATGATAATGAATTGAACTTGCAGTTTACCGCACACATAGATCAACAACGAGTGAACTTTCTGGACATTGCAGTGATTATTGAGAATAATCAGATCACAACACAGTTGTATTGCAAACCCACAGCAGGAAACTCCTTGCTACATGCATCCAGCTTTCACCCACAACATACAATCACTAGCCTGCCATATGGAGAATTTCTACGAATACGCAGAGCGTGTAGTACCACCGCAGCTATGACAACAGCGCAACAAGCAGCCAAAAGCAGATTGCTACAACGTGGCTATTCAGCCAAATTGTTGGACTCTGCATTAGCCAAGGCCAATGCAAGGGACAGGAAAGAACTGCTCTTCACACAACCAGACATGAGCTTGTCACAAACAGTGACAGTTGAGGGTAACACTCCGGCTGCAGAGTCGAGAACTAATGTTATGGCACCATGTAGGTTTATATCTACATACAGCAGACAGGCAAAAGCTATAAAAAACATTATCAATGCCCAATGGCCAATTATACTGACCGACACAGTCCTGGCACAAACATTACCTTTAAGACCTAATCACACGTATCGCAAAGCCAGATCGATGCAAAGTGATTTAGTTAGAACCAGTCCAGAACTGGAGATCAACAAAAATTGGCTTACAGCTAGTTTTTTTTTTTAAATGTAACATATGTCGTGCCTGCAAGTTTGGTGTCAACACCAAGACCTATATTGATGGCTTTTCCAATGCGCCAGTAAAACTAAAAGGACACTACACATGCTGCACAGATCATGCCGCTTACGTGTTGCAATGTGGCTGCGGACTCTGCTACGTGGGGAGCACTAAGCTACCATCCAACAACGAATATTACAGCACCTTCGGGATACTGTAAATTTGGATATCCAGTGGCCTGCCACATCAATAAAGAACACAGTGGCAATCTAAATATGCTTCAATATTTCGTAATTGATTGTGTGCCTTTGAGCAAACAAGTTGGTGATCGAGAGAAAAGGTTGCGACAACTGGAGACCAAATATATTCTCAAACTTAATTGTAAAACACCTAATGGGGTAAATATCTGTGAAGATATTCATCATTTTTTGTGAGGTCATTGGTTTGGACCTCATGAAGTCTGGTGTACCCTTTATGAGCAATGAATTGTTTCAGCACACTACAAGAAGTCCATATATGTTTCACTCACTTCTAATATTGAGTAGGATTTATTACTGCTGTCCTGATGCCTGATCCTGATCCGTTTTATCAGTTTGAAGGATATATATTTATATCTTTTGATACCAACTTTTCTGCACCAGTTTTTCTGCATATACTTTTAGCTTTTGTCCAAACAAGAATCCCTCCAGTTTGATTGATTCAATTGTCTTCCAATAAGATCGCTAAACATTCCACACAAGGAAAGTGACCCTGTATAGGTCAAGGGAGTGATATCTATAGTCTATGGAAGACTTAATTATGCCTATCCTTCTCAACCAGCAATATATAGTGTACCTGATACACCAGCTGGTTTAGTATGACAACTGATGTTTTTAATCACACTACACTTTATTTGCACATTATGATCACCCTGCACATATTGTTTCTTCATCACTGCGACTACATTGTGGAGTTAAGGCGACATCAAATAGTGGGCACCAATAGGCTATTTAGGGTCGGTTTAGATAAATTTGGCATTAAGTTAGAGTAATGCTTCAACTATTTGACAAAATGTGTTTTTTAGTTGGGTATAAACTTTATGCATTTGTGCATTGCATTTCTTCTAATTTTATATGCTTATAATAAGACCTCATGGCACTAATGAATTAATGTGGCTATTTCCATGATTGTATTATAATTGTATTAGTACAAGCAATTACACCTTTCTCCGACTATCTGACAAAATCTGTTTGTTTCAATTTTCAAAACAAATGTGTTTGTAGAGATAATAGCGTCAAATTAGTTGAATTGATAAATATTTGATATAATAATTGTCTAATGCTCAATACAAATGCATTTAATCAAGAACGACAAATTAGAAAACAGTTTTGCAGTTTTTTATCACAGTATGTTTTCAATGTCTATGACCTGTGAAGTCCAAGCAATCACGTGAGCACTGTCACGAATGTATTTAAATCAAGTTGTTTGAGCAGCGGGGTTATGTGAGCAAGGCTACACGTTAGCCGAAACGCGTCATCCCGTCTGACATCTCGCACCATCTTTAAATAAAAGTAACTGCAGCCAGCAGTGTGCAAGTTATTTCTGGAGTCCGTGTCTTTCTCCGTTTGGTGGTTTCAAGCACCGGAGCGGTAATTGTATATATATATATATATATATATATATATATATATATATACATATATATATATATATATATTACCTACTGGCGGTCGACAGTAGGTATATATAGTTAGGATTTTTTCCCTATGGGATTCTTGAAAATTCTATGTCTAATAACTTTGGCGTTTGTGGACAGAATTGGCTGAAATTTTCTGGAAAATGGCACATTTTGTTTCTGAGCAGCCCCTGAAAATTTGGGGGGGTTTGTCAAGGGGGGGCCGAGAAAAAAGGGGGGTCCCAAAACACGTTTTTCCCATGTTAATTTCCATAGGGCGGTTGGCCTCACTTTTAGCTCGAACGGCTGAATGGATTTGCACGAAACTTGGCAAAATTGTAGGGACTGTTAGCCCGATGTGCCTTTGCTAGGTCTCAATATATGTGCTCCAGTGGATTTTGAGAAATTAACGTTCAAAAAAAGATATATATCTGTAACAGCGCTCCGGGCAGCGCTCCGGTTCGCGTACTTTTCGCGTAACGGAGCTTTGCGAAGCGAAGCTGATTGGCTCTTCGGTGTCTGTCAACATTCTAAACAGTCCGGAGCGGCCGCCATCTTGTCTCTCGGTAGGATCGAGAGACAAGAGGAGGCCAAAACAAAGGAGGAAATTACCATAAGGGGGCATAGTAGATCCTCGTTGACCCCCTAGGTTTTATGTAGAGGTTTTAAAAGGGCCCAGCAGGGCAAAAAAAAAAAAATGTTTTTTTTTGCGTGGGGAGCGCCCGGTTCGCGAACCGGAAAGCGTTCTGGGCAGCGTACTATAAGGAAAAAAGAATGATAGACTTTTCAAATACTGTATGTTAATTGATTGTTGGTTTTGTTGATTATTTTTTAATCTCTTTATTTTTTAAGCAATTTTTTATTATTGTGATTGTGTTTCATATTTTAATAAACTTTCTAACATTTCACTGTCAGAAATGTCATTATTTTCATTGAACATAGTTTGTAGTCTCTGAGGGTGTAAAATGTCCTCATTTTTAAGGAGGTCATCTACTGCTTGCACACATTGCAGTAGTTCTTGGTCCCAAGTTTCATCCATAAATTCAATATAATTTGGATCAATGATTTCTTGGCTGCTCTCTTGCAGGACAATTTGAAATTCAACTTTCTGTTCGCCTTCCATTTTGCCTGAAATTTGGATAAAAAAATATATATTAGTAGAGATAGGGCACTGTTGGGATTAATTTTTTATCAGTGAATTTATCTTTTGGCAGTGTATAGTATCAGAGTGGAAGTAGGAATATAAAAAAGTGTATGTGATTTAACGTAAGTAAATTCATAATTATACAAGAGAAGCCTAACTCCATTCATAACTATAACAGAGAAGTATATCTAAATCTATAACTACTACTGAGGGATAGTATATAACTATCAGAAAAAGTTTACCATATTAATTTATAGTGCACAATATACTTCAGTTTTAAAAATAACAACTTACCTTTACAAACAAGTTGAAGTGTTTAGTGATAATTCAATTGAAATGTACAACAAGAAGTAGCAGTCAAAATGGCTGTGTTTCCTTCTCTTCCTTTATATATATTCAGGTATATAACCAATCAAATGTCAGGTAATAAAAGTAGAAAATGAAAGTAACATTTTCATTGGTTGTCAATTCCAACACTTCAGATGTGTTTTGTGAAGTAATTTACCTCACGGTATTTAGAGAGGTCTACAGGCTTAATGGCTAAATGGAATTTCAATCAAATTTGTGAAAATGAAAGGGATTGTTATGTAGTATGAGCTAATCTATATTTGGTGAGAGTGTCTCCAGTCGTTTTTCTGTAAATTACTTTCCCACCTTTTTTATTGGACCGCTTCCCGGGAAGCGTCCCGGTTCGCGAACCAGCAGCGTTATGGGAGTCCACCATTTTGTGTTTCGGTCGAATCAAGATACAAGATGGAGGGCAAATAATGTTCAGAATGGGTAGAAGGGGGCACGGTAGACGTATCTTGACCCCCTAGGTTTTCTGAGGGTGGCTGAGGAGGCCCATATGTGCGGGAAAAAAACATTTTTTTTTAGAAATTTTGCACGGTTAGCTTCCGGTTCGCGTACCGGGTAGCGCTCTGGGGAGCGTAGTTTGTTGAAAATTAGAGAAAAAAGTTAGAGTAAAATAATAATTGTGAGTGATCAGATGTAGGGTAGCTCTGAGAAGAGCTTTTGGGTTTATGGTACATTTAGGTACTTATAAGTAGGTACCAATGCACAGTCTTAAATTCAAAATGAAAATTCTGTTGCCCTCATCTGAGAAGTGAACTCCATCTCCTCTGTAGATATCTTGCATGCAGTAACACAAATTATTGTTGTACATGGAGCCCATTCCATGGTCTCTCATGTAAGCTGAAACAGATTTGTTTACATGCTTCCTCGACTTCTCAATTTGTGGACAAAATTGGTTGGACCACCTCCATTTCTGTCTTTGGCATATATTTGAATATACCAAGGCAGTTTGAGGAAAAAGTGCCATTAATTGCTCAAAGGTGTCCTTTAAAAGCATTTCCAGACCTACCCCAGTCAAAGTGCCCAAATCATTACCTCCACAGTGCACAATTAAAAGGTCAGGTTTTGGCAAATGCATAAAGGTTTTCACCAATGGTATCAATTGGTGACATTTTAATCCTCTTTGGCCCAACCACTTAATTTCCACATCTTGTAAATTGAGGTTAGGTAAATTTCTGTTCTCAGCATACCTTTGAGCCCAGTAGATGTAACTATGTCCAACAATCCAGACATGAAACATGGTGAGAGAAGGTTGTGCTGCAGTCAGATGAAGTGTGGTAATGAAAGGGCAGTTGAAACAGTAGGAGTTTGTAAAGAAAAAAACTGTGGATTTCCAGTGCTAATGATTCATTAGCAGTGATTGGTGGATTTCCATTTCTGAAAACAGAAAGTTAGGGTGCATGGATGTGTTCTTTGAAAGATGTAATTTGAATGGTCAAGGAAAAAACATTTAATGAAAGATTGCCCTGGATACGCAGGTGCACTGAGAGTTCAGAGTTCAATTGAAACATTGTTGTGTGAACTTGCAAACATGAGAGGTCTTTCAGGAGGTGGTTGCTAAGCAAAAAAGGCAGAGAGGGCAGAGGGGGGAAGGGTTTTGATTTGAAAAAAGTGAGGGAAGAGTTATGATTGGCTAATATGAGAGATATGTGTAATGAATATCAGCATTTCTGTGCTTTCTATAGCTGCAGCCTCTGGAGTGCATCCTCTTTGTTCTGCTGAAGACAATTTGGTGTATTTCTGACACTGTTTTGAAACTCAAAAAGTATTTGCTAAGGTGAGAAAAGATTTATTTAATTTAGATAGAGAATAGTATGATTTAAGGAGAAAATGATGAAGAAAGCTGTGTTTTTAAAATGTTGCTTTGTCTCAAGTGATATACAAATAGATTTTGTTTCTTTGAGAAATTGCAATTGCATATTCTGTGTAGAAATCTTGCATGCAGTAACGCAAGTTATTGTTGTACATGGAGCCCATTCCATGGTCTCTCATGTAAGCTCAAACAGATATGTTGTGTTTAAAAACGATTTTTGAAAACAATTACATTTCTGGATATGTTCTGCTAGAGCTTCATAGGTTGTTTGGGCCATATTTATAAGGCATTTGAGTGTCTCTGATGTTATTTTTCCCATTTTAATTGAAGAGCTTTCTCCATGGGGCAAGTTTCTTGTAAATATGCTCCCACCTGTGCTTGGCAAATTTAGATTTTGATTATGGGAGTTACATAGCCATGTTAAAAATGACCCAAAAATGGTGCAAGGGCAATCAAAAAAACGCTTTCATGTGTCTTAAGGACATTTTTAGTCATTTCCTCTTGAATGTAGGTATACAATTGATTTATATGTTGTGTTTAAAAACGATTTTTTGAAAACAATTACATTTCTGGATATGTACTGGTAGAGCTTCATAGGTTGTTTGGGCCATATTTATAAGGCATTTGAGTGTCTATGATGTTATTTTTCCCATTTTAATTGGAAAGCTTTCTCCATGGGGCAAGTTTCTTGTAAATATGCCCCCAACTGTGCTTGGCAAATTTAGATTTTGATTATGGGAGTTACATAGCCATGTTAAAAATGACCCAAAAATGGTGCAAGGGCAATCAAAAAAACGCTTTCATGTGTCTTAAGGACATCTTCAATCATTTCCTCTTGAATGTAGGTATACAATTGATTTATATGTTGTGTTCAAAAACGTTTTTTGAAATCAGTTACATTTCTGGATATGTACTGCTAGAGCTTCATAGGTTGTTTGGAGCATATTTATAAGGCATTTGAGTGTCTATGATGTTATTTTTCCCATTTTAATTGAAGAGCTTTCTCCATGGGGCAAGTTTCTTGTAAATACGCTCCCACCTGTGCTTGGCAAATTTAGATTTTGATTATGGGAGTTACATAGTCATTTTAAAAATGACCCAAAAATGGTGCAAGGGCAATCAAAAAACGCTTTCATGTGTCTTAAGGACATTTTAAGTCAATGAGGAAACACAGGTGATGTAATTCTGAAAAAAGGAAAAAAACTCCACATTTTTCAATTTTCATTACTAGTGTTTCCTAAGTTTATGAATGACATTGTGCAGATGAAGTTTAGGTCTGACCACAGATTCAAAAGAGGTCTGCCCTTTGTTCAAGAGTGAAGTGGACATGACTTACTTCATTGGTAGGCCTTCACATGTATTATCTCCTTTGTATTCTTCAACAAGCGAAAAACTCATCTGCAACCGTGAGTAGGCCTCACCTCAAACAAACCTCTGGATAGGCCACACCTTATCGTCATCCTGAATCAATCATTTAAAATGTTAGGGAGAGATTTATGATAGGTGTATGCCTGTTTTGTACCACTGTGCGTCACTTTTGTGACGCAGTGGTGGTGCAAAAGATTTGCTATGTTAAATAATAAGTAGGGTGTTACGTTTTTGATGACTGTTATTCATTTACTGTTTGGTAATAGTGGTTAATAACATTTTTTATTATATTTTTCCACAGATTCAACTGCAGATCATTTCAAAATTTGAAAATGCCAACTAAGAATCGAATTAGAAAGGCTAGAAAACGTCAAAGACAGCAGGTTCATTTATTACTGCAGCAGTCCTCTCCCAAAAAAACTTGTCAAATCACCAATAAAGCTCCGGGTAAGACCACGAAATCATTCATAAGAAATATTTGTAGTAAAAAAAGTATTTCTACAGAAAATGTTTCAGTCCAGAAAAAGAGAAGCAATTTAAATGGAAAGGAAAGACCAATCAAAAATGTTACTGCTAGAGCAAGAGATAACTCTGTGCATGATAGTAGAAGGAAACAACAGTTTAGGGACATTCGAAAACGAATGTTCCGCAACAGGATAATAGTTAATTTATTAAAAAATATTAAGAAAGGCCAACAGAAAGTGGCATTTTATAAGAAAAAGAAAAATGTAGAGAAAATTATTGATCATGCTTTCGAAATTAAGCGAAAGTTATTTATTTTGGTAATCAATAGAATTAGGACACTAAACAAGGTAATTTCTGATTTCAAATCAAATAGTAGATGGAAGAGAGTAGTTAATCGTAGTAATTTTTGTGAAGTTTTTTCCGGAGAATGGATGCATAGTTCAAGTTGTGAGGCATTTTTTAATGAGGAGAGTTATTTTCAGGATAATGATGTGGTGCTTGCAGTTGACACCAGTGGTCGAGCTTATGAAGTGAAGGATGGTTGTCCAGTTGAAAAAGAAAAACTTGTGACAACAGAGATAGAAGAGGTGTTAGGTAATGAAGTTTTAGAAAGACGTCCTAAAGGTCCTGTGTACATTTGGAAGTGTAGTTCTATTTGCAGTGTGCAACAGGATTCCATCAATTTGCTTTGTGATTTTGTACGGACATTTAATAAGAAAAGTTTGAAGCAGAAAATGAAGTTGTTGCAAGAATTAGATCCTTGCAGAGTGAGACAAGTGACAGGTTTGCGTGGTCATTCACTGGCTTGTCTTTCCAGGAGAGTATGCCAGAGTGTTTTTCATCATTTCAGGATGCTAGCAGTGCATCATAATAAAGTGAGGAAATTAGTCAGAATGTTGTATTATGCTAAGAGTCCAGCAATTATGCTTAAACAATTATGTGCTGCTCTTTTGCATGGTTCTGAAATAGATGTCAAGAATATTTGTGAAGAAATTGAGTTTTGTTACTTTGGAAGTAAAGACGAGAATGTTCAAATTGACCCAGAAGTAGAGGGTAATGTTGAAGATAATGTACAGGTTTCCAGTACAGATAATTTTCAGAAGGAAATTGCCACGTTTCAGATGAAATCAAGTGAGAGGCCTAATTTCACTTGCGTGTGTTGTCGACGCACGTATTACAAGAATCAGATTAAGTTAGTGGATTTATATGCAAAAAGTGAAAGGGAAAATAATAGTGAATGGAAGGATTTTGCCACATACTTGATGGTAGAAAATTGTTTTGATTTGGGATCGGATCAACGTGTGTGTACTTATTGTTGTAACAAATTAAACCAAAACCAGATGCCTGCTAGGGCGGTTCATAATAATCTGGAATTGGTTGAGATTCCTTCTGAATTGAAGGATTTAAATACTTATGAATCTATTTTGATTCAAAGTATCCATCCCTTTCAGGCTATTGTAAGAATGGAGCCAAAGACAGGGAAGTTGCCTCCATCAGATTTACAGAGAGGATTAAAGGGAAGAGTTGTTTATTTGCCTCTAGATTTGAACAAAAACATTAACACAATTGGAGTAGAAAAAGTGGAAGAGGAACCTCTGGTTATCTTAGTTAATGGGGTTCCAACAAAGAATAAGAAAATATGGCAAGATTTTGTGGATGTTAGGAAAGTCAAAAAGGCAACATTGTATTTGAAAAAAAATAATAAGTACTATAAGAATGTATATGTTGCAGAAGAGGAAGTAAGTGATGAAGAGGATAGCGATTTGTGTGCTGGCCAAATTGAGAAAGTAAAGGCCTCTAAAAGTGAAGAAATATATGAACATTATAGTGTTCATCCTTTGCATTCCAAGGAAGTCATGGGGAATGCTATTGAGTTGTTTCAAATGAAACAAGCCAAAGGGAGTCCCATTAGTGTTTGGGAGGAAAGTTTGGAAGCTCAGTGTTTCCCACAGCTATTTCCAACAGGTCAAGGAGGAAGATATGATGAGCGACCTCATCAAATTCCTGCTTCTGAATACCGGACTTTACAATTGTATGCAGAAGATCCTAGGTTTCGTCAATGCATTCCCTATTTGTTTCATCTCCTGTTTGAAAGCGATCTGTCTGGACTGTCATATGCAGTGAACCACATCTTGAAAAGTGGTATACAGATGCGAAACATCTCGGCAAGTGACTTTATGCATAAAGTCAATGTCCAAGACAGTATTTTGGATTCTCACCTAATTAATCTCATGGCGTGTCAGCGTGGTACTAATGAGTACTGGTACCATCGTCATGGTGATTTAAAATGTATGCTGAGGAACTTAGGAACTCCGACATGGTTCCTCACTCTGAGTTGTGCCGAGTATGGCGGGGAAGACTTACTTGAATTTCTACGAGAGGCAAATGGAAACATTGAAAACATTGAATTCAAGACACCCGGAGAACTGTGTTCTTTGGATCCAGTGAATGTATGCAGGTACTTCAATCATAGATTTGAAGCTATGATGTCTTTCATCATGAATAAGAAGAATCCACCTCTTGGAGAGGTGTTGGATTTCTTCTGGAGAAAGGAGTACCAAGCAAGAGGTGCTCCTCATATACATATGCTGCTGTGGATCAAGGATGCACCTAAATTTGGAACAGATCCGGATGACTTAGTGATGAATTTCATAGAACAGTATTCTACGTGTGCTGTTCCAAACGCAACGGAGAAGAAAAGCCTAAGAGAACAAGTTCTACGTTTCCAAAGCCATCGTTGTGGAAAGTACTGTCGTCGTAAATTCAGAAACAAGGACAAGTTCTACACCAAATGTCGTTTCAACTTTCCACGACCGGTGATTTCTAAAGGAAGAGTGAACAGTTTGATGTCTTCTCTGCGACATAATGTGACGAGGAAATCACCCAAAAATACATACAATTTGAAAAGGAACGAAGAGTCCAAGTACATCAACGACTACAACCCAGTGATTTTGTCCATGTGGAATGCTAACATGGATATACAGTTTGTGGCTGACAACTGTATGGCTGTGGCTCGGTATGTGACATCTTACATCACCAAAAAAGAAAAGACAGAATTGAAGGATATGTGGGAGGACATTTCCCATGAAAAGAGCCTCAGTAAGAAGTTGTACAGTTTCAGTCTGAAGATGTTGTCGCATCGAGAAATTGGAGCTTACGAATGTTCTGACCGGTTGTCTTCAGCAAGTCTTTATTCTAAATCCATGAGTATCGTTTGGGCGAGTCTTGGTCTTGCTGCAACGCGTAATCGAGTTCTGAAACCTGTGTGGGAAATTGAGTATTTGGCGGAAAAGGAGCCAAACAGTACCGACATTTTGAAGACCAACATGTTGGATACATATTATCCAAATCGAAGCAGTCACCTCGAGAATGTTTGTTTGTATGAGGTTCTACAAAATTACATATTCAAAAGGAACATCAAAGAAGATATTGAGAAAGGAGTGTATGCTGTAATTGGAAGTGAGGGATGTCTGGTGAAGCAAAGAAAATGCCACTTGGTAAATCATCGAAAATTGAGTGGCGAATCTCCAGAAAAAAAGGAGTTTTTCTATTTAGCACTTTTGCAACTTTTCAAGCCTTGGCATGCAGAAGAGGAACTGCTTGGAGATTTCCTCTGTTATGAAGACTCTTTCACTGCCGCCAAGGAGACCATAGAATGTCCTGCTTTTCCCAAATATCAAGAAATGTTGACTTTGGAAATTGAGCAGGAAGCAACGATTGCAGCCGAGATTGCCAGAGACAGTTCTCAGGACAGTCAGAGTTCTGTTTCATTGAGTCAGGATCCACTAGAAGGACCTATTATCGAAAATGAAGCTGCCACTGCTATGAATGAAGTGGAAAGAGCCATGGCACATGCTCAGGAGGATGCGGTTAACTTAGAAGACTTGGAAAAACAACTCAACATTGAGCAGAGGAAAATATATGACGAAGTTACCAAGCAAATTGATCATGGATTAAGTCATGAGAAGAAAGAGTGCTCATGTACGTCGTTGAAGCCTGTCCGACTGTACGTGAGTGGAGAAGCGGGAACTGGAAAAAGTTTCCTTATTAAAGCAATTTCTTGTTATTTGCAGGAAAGGACTGAGTCATCGCTGTCTTGTGTTGTTACCGCTCCTACTGGACTGGCAGCACATAACATTAAAGGTATTACTTTGCATCGTCTACTGATGCTGCCAGTGGAGCATGACAACAAATTACAATACCACAAGTTATCTGGGGATGCTTGTTGTGAAGTTTCAAGAGTCTTGAGGAAAATGAAACTTCTTATCATTGACGAAGTAAGCATGGTTTCCAATGTCATGCTTGCCTTTGTGCATTTGAGAATGCAAGAAGTTCTTAAAACTGAGTATGATGTGTGATTTGGTGGCAAACACATCATTGTTTTCGGAGATCTTCTGCAGCTGACACCAGTAAAAGGACAACCTGTGTTCAAAATACTCACGCATGAAGATACCAGGAAGTGCCTAGGGAGCATTGGCAATGTCAATATATGGTTAAACTTCAATTATGCTGAACTGCATGAAAATATGCGTCAGGCAAAGGATGAAGATTACAAGAATATTCTACAAGATATTAGAATTGGAAAAGTGAGCGAGCATGGGAAAGAAGCTTTACATGCACGATTACTGTCAAATTTATATCCAGAACAAGACATTGTGCCTGAGAATATTTTTCAGAAAATTACTGAGAAGAAATCCGGAATATGTTTGATGACACCTCTTGCAGAATGTGCCATCTTCAACAACAAAATGTTGAATTTAGAAAAGCAAGAGATTGTGAAACTGGAAGCTATTGACAGAATAGAGCATATGGGATCAACAATTATTTTGTCTGAGAATTTGAAATCAAAATTGGATTCATTAGAGAAGACTATATCTAAAACAGCGGGTTTTGAAAAGACTTTGAATGTGTGTTTAAATTGCCGAATCATTTTGAGAAGGAATTTACATGTTGAAAGAGGTCTGGTAAATGGATCAATGGGTAATGTTGTTGATTTTGAGAAATACAGAAGTAGAGATGGAATTGAATTTTTAAAAATTAAATTTGATGGCATTGAGGAAGTACAGCTAATTGGTCGTTGTTCTGCTAGGTTTTTGCTTGTTAAAGACTTATATGTTCGCCGTAAACAGTTTCCTGTTTGCTTGGCATATGCGGTGACAATCCATAAATCGCAAGGTTTAAGTGTAGATAGTGCATTGGTGAATATTGGCAGTTCTGTGTTCAAGGAAGGTATGGCATGTGTGGCTTTGTCACGAGTTAGATCTTTATCGGGATTGTACTTGATTGACTGTGATGTCACAAACATTTGTGCAGATCTAGATTGTGTTAAGGAATACAATAGGTTAAGAAGAGAGTATGCGCCACATTTGCCTCAATATCCTTTGTTTGAGAAACGTGTGGTAGGCCGGAAACGAAGAAATATCAGTAATAGTAGGGAGGTTGTAGCAAAAAGCCCAAAAGTCGATGAACCGAAAATTGTAAGCAGAAAGAAAATGGATTCTGTTGAAGATGTTGTCGGTTTTCAATTTGAAAACAGTTCTGGTGTCAACTGCTATGCTAATGTAGTTGTTAATGTTGTCTTTTCACTAGATACTTTAAAAGAACAGATTGTGATCAATTCTGAACAAAGTTTATGCTGTTTGTTGAATTCTGTGTTAGAGAAATGTAGCACTGATAGAACAAAAGTAGAAAGTGTGTCTGAAGTTCGTTATCTGTTAGACGAATGTTCAGGTCAAACAGACTTCTCTGAAAATATTCAGCAGGATTGTCAGGAGTTTTTAATGTATATGCTTGATGTATTGCAAGATGAGGGTGTAGATGTAGATCACCTGTTTGGGCTTTCTTATCAATGGCAGCATGACTGCGAGAACTGTAGGGTATCAAGTACTACTAGTGTAGACTCAGAAAGATTTATATATTTTACTTTGCCAGACAGTAAATAAGTGTCCTTTAATAAGCTAGTAAAAGCAGCTGATCACAACATGGAGTGTAGCCAATGTAAATCTGAAATGATGTCAACATTATTTATACGAAGATATGGCCAGTATGTCATTTTAATGATCCAACGATGTAGGCCTGATAGAACAAAATTGACAACTTTAATAAAAAAATGTGTTGCTTCGCAGTTGTCAATATCAGGAAGGACTTTTGTAACTGCAGCAATTATCTATCATGACGGTCCTTCAACAACATCAGGACATTACACAGCTTATTTAAAGTCTAGAAACGGCTGGTCATTCTGCAACGATTCTGTTGTAACTTTAAAAAAAAAATTGCCGTATGACCTTAAAAATTCTTACCTGGTGTTTTTAAAACCAACATTTTAGGGAAAGAATCTCGGGATGTGCTCTGAGGAATTTCAAGAGGTTCATGGAGTAGAGGGAATGTAAGTCTGCAATGCAGTCTAGATTATTGGTCCAAAATTTGGATTATAATGTCATTTTAAATATCCAACTACATAAACCTGATGCAAGTAAGTCTGCTTCATAGTAAGCAGTATCAGTGTGATAGGAAAAGTAGAACATGAGTGAGCAAGAAGAGTAAGATATTAGTAGTCCAGGATTGTGAAAGTAATCTTAAACGTTTTCTTTCTGAAAGTTGCGAAAATAGAAAATGACGGGATTTGCTTACAAGAATTCCAAGAGTTGTAAATCGCTCTAACATGATTTGGCCATGTGGACACATGTGGTAGAATGTGAGAAGTCTTTTATCGTATGTAACATATTTTTCAAAACGATGGAGGTTTTCTTTCAGAAAGTGGCGGGCTGAAAATATTAATAGCACAACAGAGTGTAAGCTATTCATAGGACATCCTTCGACGTCATGGAAAGTAAGTTAATTTTAAGGAGTTTTGAATTCAGATTTCTTATGTTGTATGGGTTTTTTAAACACAATCATTTTGATTGTGTTTTTTTTCCCCGCTGTTACATGATGAATACCTTCAAGTCACTGATTCTAGTGAAATTTGATACATTCTGAGAACAGCAAAAATAAACCATTTAACATGTATAATTAATTCTCTACTTTTTGTACTTATGATATACATTTAGAAATGTGAGGTAGATATGGAGAAACTGAGGCTTCTGTAAGTGTCAAAGTTAATGCATACAGTGCTGCACTTCTGGGTACTGTTTTTTTTTTAAACCTGAATAGGCCTCACCTCAAACAAACCTCTGGAAACGACACATCTTATTTGCATCCTGAAACAATCATTTAAAATGTTAGAGACAATTTTATGATGGCTTTACATCTCTTTTGCGCTGCCATTGCATCACTATTGTGAGACATCAGCAGTGCAAAAGATGCACCATGTTCCAAAATAGGCCTCACTTCATCAGCATCAAGATACTGTTTGTTTAAAATATATATCTTTAGGACTGTGTAGGGGACGTAGAGAAGCAGAGGCTTCTGTAAATGACAAAGTTGTTGAAAAACTGTTTGTTCTTGAACATTTTCCCTTGTCTTTTCTAATTTTTAAATACATGTTTTAATATTTTTGAAATGTTTGTTCTCTCTTTCACAGATTGAAAGTATGAAAAAAGAATTGAAAAAGTTAACAAGAATTATAAGGTAAATGTTTTCTACTCTTTTCGTTACATTTCAATCACATTCACCTACTATAGGGCTTCAGACTAAAGAGCTTTAAACAAAGATTATTTAAATGTGCAAATTTGGAGCTGTGCCCGTGGGTTTTGGTTCAATACACAAGTGCATTGACCTAAAATGCGTGTGCACATTACCAAATCGCCGTCTGTTTCCTCAGGCGTACTCCTCCCACACTTTTGAAGTGAAGTTTAGCTTCACTATAAACGCCCCGGCTGCTTTACATCCTCATTCTACTGTCCCCGCTCCGTCCCCTCCCCTGTCTGTCGTGTGCATTTCTCCCCCCCCCCTCACAGTAACGTCACTCATACACGCAACGCCATTCACACACGCAACGCCATTCACACACGCAACGCCACTCACACACACAACGCCAGTCACACACACAATGTCACTCACACACACTACGCCATTCACACACGCAATTCATCCACGCAATGCCACTAATCCACGCAATGCCACTCATCCACGCAACACCAATAATCCTCACAACGCCAATTATCCACGCAATGCCTCTCATCCACACAACGCCACTCATCCATTTGCAAAACCAAAAGAACAAACTCTTCTATTGTGAAACCTATTGCATTTTCAATGCTTGATTCTTTCACTTCCTTATGTATTTTGTTTTCCACAATTATATCCTCTTCCTTCTTTTCTTGGGTAAATAAATCTACTAAACACCATTTCTGGTTTAGTCCCTATAGCTGTCTTTCTTTTAACATTACTCTCTGTTTTCTTCCCTTGTACTTACTCCTTTATTTTTTTTTTTTAAAAATTGGGGTTTGCTCCCGGTTCGCGAACCGGAAAGCGAACTGAAATAAAAACAGCTTGCCAGAGTGTTACACTTTCTAGCAATTTTTGTAAAAAGGGGAGGTAGTTCTGAAAAGAACTTTTTTTTAATGTTTTTGTTGTTTTATATTTTTTTTTTCTTTTTTGAACATTATTTGTTTTTTTTGTATTTTTTGAACACTTTTTTGTTTTTTTTGTTTTTTTTCAAAGGGAAAGAACAAAAAGAGGCATTGAAAAGGGCTCAACAGGAGCAAAAAAAAAATTATTGCTTGGGGTGTTTAGAGCATCGGTGTTTCTCAAATGCTAAATTAATTAATTTCACACTCAAATTTGCGCATGAAATTAAAGTGCCACAATATAAGCAACTAAGCTTCATATGGAGAATTTTTTTTTGAATATTTGGCACTGTTTCGCTTGCCTCTGCAACTGTGAAAGAAATATCAGCAGATGTTCTGGCCACCGAAGATGGGGGGTTCTCTTGTAGGTCACGCATCTCTGCCCGGCTATAATTTAATGGATGCCACCTCTGCATATGTCGGTGCATCGTGTAGTTTCCATAGCTGTACTTTTTTTCAGTGCCCCTGGATAATTTATCTTGGCATAAAAGGCATGTAGCATACCGTACATTAACTTTTTTCTCTCCTGGTGGAATAGAAAAAAACTGCCAGATAAAACTATTTTTGTGATGAGATACCCGGGGTAACTCTTTGACAAATCGTGGTGCCTCTTCTTCCTCACCCTCTTCTGGATCCTCTTCCTCCTCTGGGTTTCCAAGGAACTGTGGAGGTGGTCCTCTCTTCCTATGAGGAGATGGTGGTGGTGGTGGTGGGGGTGCACCAGCTGAAGCTACTACTGAAGCCATTTTTTAAACAGAGCAAAATAGGTCTTCCTTTCTCAAAGTTGAAAGTCAGAGTGAGAAAAAAGGTGGGGGCTTTCATCATTTGGGAAAAAAAATAGTTCTAAACCAATGAAAAGTGTTATTTTTAGGTCACATGACCTAGTCTTACATCATTAGGAAACCAAAAGTGAAATGAACCAATGAAAAGTTTTTTAAACAAGTTACATGACCTGTTCCGCTCACGTTACGCGCAGCGCGCCGCGCCCCGGATCGCTTCCGGTTCGCGGTCCGGAGCACTTCCGGGAGCGCTAACGCGGCGCGTCATAAGACGCATTACGCGACAACGTGATATGTCGCGCTTCCGCGACGCGTCACAATGTTGATTTCTGATGCGGTAGTTGCGCAAACGGAACGTTTACCGGTTAGCGGACCGGGTCGCGGCATCAAATTGAGCTAACGGAAAGCTTCCCGGTTCGCGAACCAGGAGCGAACCCAAAAAATATTTTTTTAAAAATTAATCATAAACATATAAAATATAATTTGGGATTTAAAGAAAAATACATTTTACAGCTACAGATATTAGCTTTTAAAAAACCATTGAAATTCACTGAAAAAACCATAGGTTATAGACCATATATAGTTAGGAATTAGCATTTACAAAACCATATTTTACTCACACAAAACCATTGAAATTTCATATATAGTTAGTTGCCCTAACTATATATCGCGCACCCGCAATCCACTGCTGATGATGTCACATATTACATCATTCATGACATGGTCAGTGACATCACTGATGACATCACTGATGACATCTCAAATGACATCACTGATGACATCTCATTTGACATTACTGATCACATCACTGATGACATCATTCCTGTGATAATACGATGAACCTCTTCAGACTCTAATATAACCTTAGATACACTCAGTGTAAACAGACACTCACAGACTGTCACTCATCCATGGAGTTATTCACACACCTAGTCAATCATGCAAAAAATCATTCACACCTCCATTTCCTCAACTATACAGTTATACACACCTTACTTATTCAAACATATACTAACACATATTTACTCTCTTATACAATCCCTGATACAAGCTCACAATGATATATACATTATGCACAGTTATTTATATATGTCAACTCTCACATGTACTGTGTTTTACATATGTACTTACTTTGACATGTAGCACTGAGATATCCATTCACTCACCAATACACTCATGCACACAGTCAACCGCCCATACAGCTGTTTCCACATGCACTTTTGAACCCATACATCTAGTGAATTAACTGCTCACACATCTATGCACAGAGTCATACACCTCCCAGCCACCCACACACACATCCAGTCTCCCATACAAATACTTGGGCAACCAACCAATAACCCATATAGTTACTCAAATAGCTCCTGATCAACACATGCAGCAGTTTACAGAACAACAGACATAATGATGTACAAAATAAGACAGTTTAGTCACTAACTCATGCCCTCAGTGAGACACATTTAATCACTCTCTCATACAGTCAGTCATGCACCTACTAAATCCTTCATCCAGACACTTATACATCCACTCATTCTTCAATATGTAAGACATATTTTAACTTTACAGAAACACACAGTCACTGGATGTTGTCATCAGTGATGTCATTTGAGATGTCATCAGTGATGTCATCAGTGATGTCACTGACCATGTCATGAATGATGTAATATGTGACATCATCAGCAGTGGATTGCGGGTGCGCGATATATAGTTAGGGCAACTAACTATATATGAAATTTCAATGGTTTTGTGTGAGTAAAATATGGTTTTGTAAATGCTAATTCCTAACTATATATGGTCTATAACCTATGGTCTTTTCAGTGAATATATATATATATATATATATATATATATATATATATATATATATATATATATATATATATATATATATATATATATGTATATATATATATATATATATCCAAGACACACCTCCACTTTGCTGAGGGCCTCCGGTCCTGCAGGGCGGGCTCATGACAAGGAATGGAGATCCTGGTAAGATACGGGTTCACCACAGCACAAAAATGAGCCCAACAGCGATTTCTGCAGCAACTGACTTTTATTCGTCGTCAACGGGTGCATAAGTTGCTCATATTTATCCTTACGCGTTTCGGCGTTACTGACGCCTTGTTCACAGGTGGGCAATATTAAAACCAAGTGGTCACGTGCCTGTCAGGAATACTGCAGGTCCCAGAATGCAGCATCATTATCTCTTGAACATGCACAGCGATTTCAATTTGTGCTAAGTAGCGTCATTTTCATTTTGCATTATATTTCATATTCGGTGCATCCATTTGTTGTCACACGTTGATAATAGTGTTGCTGTTTTGGCGCTGTTACCAAAGAGAGGAGTCGCCCTCTCTCATCACCCTTTCTCAACCGCCTTTGCCGTGTTACTGCGGAAGTCCATTCAAGCTGGCAAACGGCGGAGAGCGGTCCATGCCCCCTCAATTCATATCCAAGACACACCTCCACTTTGCTGGGGGCCTCCGGTCCTGCAGGGCGGGCTCATGACCAGGAATGGAGATCCTGGTAAGATACGGGTTCACCACAGCACAAAAATGAGCCCAACAGCGATTTCTGCAGCAACTGACGTTTATTCGTCATCAACAGGTGCATAACTTGCTCATATTTATCCTTACGCGTTTCGGCGTTACTGTCGCCTTGTTCACAGGTGGGCAATATTAAAACCAAGTGGTCACGTGCCTGTCAGGAATACTGCAGGTCCCAGAATGCACCATCATTATCTCTTGAACATGCATAGCGATTTCAATTTGTGCTAAGTAGCGTCATTTTCATTTTGCATTATAGTTCATATTCGGTGCATCCATTTGTTGTCACACGTTGATAATAGTGTTGCTGTTTTGGTGCTGTTACCAAAGAGAGGAGTCGCCCTCTCTCATCACCCTTTCTCAACCGCCTTTGCTGTGTTACTGCGGAAGTCCATTCAAGCTGGCAAACGGCGGAGAGGGGTCCGTGCCCCCTCAATTCATATCCAAGACACACCTCCACTTTGCTGGGGGCCTCCGGTCCTGCAGGGCGGGCTCATGACCAGGAATGGAGATCCTGGTAAGATACGGGTTCACCACAGCACAAAAATGAGCCCAACAGCGATTTCTGGAGCAACTGACTTTTATTCGTCGTCAACGGGTGCATAACTTGCTCATATTTATCCTTACGCGTTTCGGCGTTACTGACGCCTTGTTCACAGGTGGGCAATATTAAAACCAAGTGGTCACGTGCCTGTCAGGAATACTGCAGGTCCCAGAATGCACCATCATTATCTCTTGAACATGCACAGCGATTTCAATTAGTGCTAAGTAGCGTCATTTTCATTTTGCATTATAGTTCATATTCGGTGCATCCATTTGTTGTCACACGTTGTTAATAGTGTTGCTGTTTTGGCGCTGTTACCAAAGAGAGGAGTCGCCCTCTCTCATCACCCTTTCTCAACCGCCTTTGCCGTGTTACTGCGGAAGTCCATTCAAGCTGGCAAACGGCGGAGAGCGGTCCATGACCCCTCAATTCATATCCAAGACACACCTCCACTTTGCTGGGGGCCTCCGGTCCTGCAGGGCGGGCTCATGACCAGGAATGGAGATCCTGGTAAGATACGGGTTCACCACAGCACAAAAATGAGCCCAACAGTGATTTCTGCAGCAACTGACGTTTATTCGTCATCAACGGGTGCATAACTTGCTCATATTTATCCTTACGCGTTTCGGCGTTACTGTCGCCTTGTTCACAGGTGGGCAATATTAAAACCAAGTGGTCACGTGCCTGTCAGGAATACTGCAGGTCCCAGAATGCACCATCATTATCTCTTGAACATGCACAACGATTTCAATTTGTGCTAAGTAGCGTCATTTTCATTTTGCATTATAGTTCATATTCGGTGCATCCATTTGTTGTCACACGTTGATAATAGTGTTGCTGTTTTGGCGCTGTTACCAAAGAGAGGAGTCGCCCTCTCTCATCACCCTTTCTCAACCGCCTTTGCTGTGTTACTGCGGAAGTCCATTCAAGCTGGCAAACGGCGGAGAGCGGTCCGTGCCCCCTCAATTCATATCCAAGACACACCTCCACTTTGCTGGGGGCCTCCGGTCCTGCAGGGCGGGCTCATGACCAGGAATGGAGATCCTGGTAAGATACGGGTTCACCACAGCACAAAAATGAGCCCAACAGCGATTTCTGCAGCAACTGACTTTTATTCGTCGTCAACGGGTGCATAACTTTCTCATATTTATCCTTACGCGTTTTGGCGTTACTGACGCCTTGTTCACAGGTGGGCAATATTAAAACCAAGTGGTCACGTGCCTGTCAGGAATACTGCAGGTCCCAGAATGCACCATCATTATCTCTTGAACATGCACAGCGATTTCAATTTGTGCTAAGTAGCGTCATTTTCATTTTGCATTATAGTTCATATTCGGTGCATCCATTTGCTGTCACACGTTGTTAATAGTGTTGCTGTTTTGGCGCTGTTACCAAAGAGAGGAGTCGCCCTCTCTCATCACCCTTTCTCAACCGCCTTTGCCGTGTTACTGCGGAAGTCCATTCAAGCTGGCAAACGGCGGAGAGCGGTCCATGCCCCCTCAATTCATATCCAAGACACACCTCCACTTTGCTGGGGGCCTCCGGTCCTGCAGGGCGGGCTCATGACCAGGAATGGAGATCCTGATAAGATACGGGTTCACCACAGCACAAAAATGAGCCCAACAGCGATTTCTGCAGCAACTGACTTTTATTCGTCGTCAACGGGTGCATAACTTGCTCATATTTATCCTTACGCGTTTCGGCGTTACTGACGCCTTGTTCACAGGTGGGCAATATTAAAACCAAGTGGTCACGTGCCTGTCAGGAATACTGTAGGTCCCAGATTGCACCATCATTATCTCTTGAACATGCACAGTGATTTCAATTTGTGCTAAGTAGCGTCATTTTCATTTTGCATTATAGTTCATTTTCGGTGCATCCATTTGTTGTCACACGTTGATAATAGTGTTGCTGTTTTGGCGCTATTACCAAAGAGAGGAGTCACCCTCTCTCATCACCCTTTCTCAACCGCCTTTGCCGTGTTACTGCGGAAGTCCATTCAAGCTGGCAAACGGCGGAGAGCGGTCCATGCCCCCTCAATTCATATCCAAGACACACCTCCACTTTGCTGGGGGCCTCCGGTCCTGCAGGGCGGGCTCATGACCAGGAATGGAGATCCTGGTAAGATACGGGTTCACCACAGCACAAAAATGAGCCCAACAGCGATTTCTGCAGCAACTGACTTTTATTCGTCGTCAACGGGTGCATAACTTGCTCATATTTATCCTTACGCGTTTCGGCGTTACTGGCGCCTTGTTCACAGGTGGGCAATATTAAAACCAAGTGGTCATGTGCCTGTCAGGAATACTGCAGGTCCCAGAATGCACCATCATTATCTCTTGAACATGCACAGCGATTTCAATTTGTGCTAAGTAGCGTCATTTTCATTTTGCATTATAGTTCATATTCGGTGCATCCATTTGTTGTCACACGTTGATAATAGTGTTGCTGTTTTGGTGCTGTTACCAAAGAGAGGAGTCACCCTCTCTCATCACCCTTTCTCAACCGCCTTTGCCGTGTTACTGCGGAAGTCCATTCAAGCTGGCAAACGGCAGAGAGCGGTCCATGCCCCCTCAATTCATATCCAAGACACACCTCCACTTTGCTGGGGGCCTCCGGTCCTGCAGGGCGGGCTCATGACATATATATATATATATATATATTCACTGAAAAAAACATAGGTTTCATACCAGTTATAGTTAGGAATTAGCATTTAAAAAACCTATTAAATTCACTGAAAAAACCATATGTTTCACACCAGTTATAGTTAGCTGAAAATTTTACTGACATAAAACCATTGAAATTACACGTTATAGTTAGTTGGACTCACTATAACTTGCGCGTGCAATGCACTGCTGATGACGTCACATATTACATCACTCATGACATGGTCAGTGAAATCACTCATGACTTCACTGATGACACCATCCAGTGAATTTGTGTCTTTCTGAAAAATAAATATGTTTTATATTTTAGTTTCTATTTTTGAATATGTGTTTCAAGGGTTGCATTACACTGAAAGGAGGTCTGTCACTCGGTCACAAGGATGGTGTCACTGTTTTTTTTATTCTTTTTTGTTGTTTTATATTTTTTAGTATCAGTATGAGTGTCTGTATGGTTTGGTGGGGGTATTACTTAGCACATAGATGCATCAATGACAGACTCACTGTTTGTATGTGTTTTGAAGACAGCATATATGCAGGACTGTATGGGTGGATGAATGTGTATATGTGTGTGTGTTAGTGAGTGAATGACTGTCTCACTAGTGTCTTTATCAGTAACGACATATGTTTTAATCTAGTATATGTGAGTATTGATGTATATAAGTGAGTATATGTTAGAGTGAGAGATTGTAGGAGTTCCTATTTAAATAAGTATGTGTTTCTATAAGTGATTGTTTAAGAGAGTAAGTATGTGTAAGTTTCCTTAGAAGTAAGGTGGTAGTGTGTGTATAGCTGTATATGCAAATAAATGGATGTTCAATAGTTTATTTGCATGTGTGAGTAACTTTTGGATGACTGTCGGTGTGTAACAGGATGTATAGATGTATCACTACATATGATGAGTGAGTATATGTATGAGTGACTATATAGAACTGTTAATGAATGAGTGGATGTGTATATAGATGGTGGAATTACTGAATTGGTTGTTGTAACTGGTATGGGTATCTCCATTTTTGTGAAAATGTTAGTTTCTATTTTTGAGTATGTGTTTCAAGGGTTACATTACACTGAAAGGAGGTCTGTCACTCTGTCACAAGGATGGTGTCATCAGTGATGTCATGAGTGATGTCACTGACCATGTCATGAGTGATGTAATATGTGTCATCAGCAGTGCATTGCAGGCGCGCAACTTATAGTGAGTCCAACTAACTATAACGTGGGAATTTCAATGGTTTTATGTCAGTAAAATATTCCGCTAACTATAACTGGTGAGAAACCTATGGTTTTTTCAGTGAATTTAATAGGTTTTTTAAATGCTAATTCCTAACTATAACTAGTGTGAAACCTTTGGTTTTTTCAGTGAATTTCAAAGGTTTTTTAAAAGCTAATTCCTTTCTATATCGAGTTTCTAACCTACGATTCTTTTTTATAAATTTGCTGTATGGTGTAAGTATTAATAAATATTTTTAATTTTTTATAATATATATATATTTTTTTATCATTTTTTTCCTGGGGCGCTCTTGGTGCGCGCACCGGTAAACTCTCCGGAAAGCGCACCCAGAGCGCTACTTGCGTTCGTGAAAAAAAATATAAATGAAAAGTAAATAATAACGCAAGACATTTACTACCATACATATAAAAGCAGTTTTTTTGAATAAGGAAATGAAAATGATTTTGCATTTCCGTGAAACTATCAAAACGTCACTTAGGCGCGCCGCGTAAGCGCCCCCGGAAGCGCCTTCGTTCGAACCGCGTATGCGCCCCCGGAAGCACCTACGTTCACGCCGCGTGAGCGCCCCCGGAAGTGCATCGGTGCGCGCAGCGTAAGCGCGTCAAGTCATGTGACCTTAAAATAACACTTTTCATTGGTTGCTAACAGTTTTTTTTACAAAGAATGAAATCCCCACCCATTTCCTTCACTTCTTCTTTCACTTTTGTGACTGAAAGACCTGCCTTTTTGCTCTCGGTTCTTTTTTGGATATCTTGAATTATCATGGCTGCCAGATCATCCAGCAGTGAAGATGACTCCAATGAATTCCTTGATGAAGAGCCTCCTCAGCGGAAGGTGAAAGAACATTTCATCTGGAAAAAAAATTCCATACCAGAAGACCAAAAGAAGGTAAATGCTCCAAAAGTGGAATGCAGGATCTGTCACACAGTCCTGTCATGGGGTGACCCCACTAAAAAATATTCTTTTGGGAACTCCACAATGATTCGCCATGTGGAGAGGAGGCACCCCCAGAATTTTTCCCGGGAAAGTGTCAGGGCTCTGGCACAAGAGGTTCCCAGTGATGGGGCCTCTACATCCACAGGAGGACCAACAACATCGGTGAGGGGGAGATCACAAGAGCTGGTTCCGAACATTCAGCCTGCAGTTAATAAAGGCGCCCTTAAATGCAGATACTGTGAACAGCTACTTTGCTATGGGGAGCAAAGTGTTCTGCTCATGGTTCGATCATTGGAGAACCATCGCTGCCGTTCCCAGCCTCAATTAATTTATTTTTTTAGCTCCTGTTGAGCAGTTTCCATTCCCTGTTTTTGTTTTTGTTCTAAAAAAAGAAAAAAGAAGAAAAAAAAGTTCTTTTCAGAACTACCTCCAATTCTCATCAAAGAGCTATGTTCTTAAAAAAATGAAAAAGAGTAAGTGAACTGGAGTGCATTGATAAAGGAAAAGAAAATTAGTAAGAAAGAACAGAAAGGTATGAGAGGGGAAAGGAAGTGAAGTAGAGGAACTGAAAGAAGGTGAGTGTTGGGAAGGAAAGTAAGGAGAAGGAGAGTGAACATGTGGAATGTGGATATTCAAAGAAAATGTAGAAAAGGAACAGGGGTGTGGAAGGGTAAGAAAATATGCATTGCTGGAGTTGCATCATTTTTGTGACACACTCCAGCAATGCATCACTTTTGCGCTTACAGATATGTCTGAAATACTGACGTATCTGTAAGTACTTGCGACATAATACGTCATATATTTAATATGACGCATGAGTAGAAGACTGAAGGCCTCATTTATAAGGCCATGCGTCACTTTTACTCCACTGGTACGTCACTTTTTGTGACGCACCAGTGCTGTTAAAAATGCACCTTATTGAGTCATATTTACAAAGTGACGCATCTAGGTAGATGCGTCACTTTGTAAACCCCTGTGCCACATTATACCTACGTCAGGTGTAATATATGCAAAAGGGACATATTGACGCAAGAGGTGACGCAGTGAAATCTATGAGATATCACTGCGTCACTTTTATGACGCTGTTGCGTCAAAATCTTGCGCCTGTTTCACAGCAGGCGTAAGACTGATGCATGCCCTTTCACATGGGCCTGGCCCCATGTGAAAGGATGAATTGCTGGAGTTGCATCATTTTTGTGACACACTCCAGCAATGCATCACTGTTGCGCTTACAGATACGTCTGAAATACTGACGTATCTGTAAGTACTTGCGACATAATACTTCATATATTTAATATGACGCATGAGTAGAAGATTGAAGGCCTCATTTATAAAGCCATGCGTCACTTTTACGCCACCGGTACGTCACTTTTTGTGACGCATCAGCAGCGTAAAACATGCACCTTATTGAGTTATATTTACAAAGTGACGCATCTAGGTAGATGCGTCACTTTGTAAACCCCTGCGTCACATTATACCTACATCAGGTGTAATGTATGCAAAAGGGGCGTATTGACGCAAGAAAGGGTCGTAGAGATAACGCAGTGAATAAACTGGGTTTTCCCCATGCTACGCTCCCCGGTCCGCTCCCCCTGCGCAAATCAAAAAAAAATTTTTTTTTTGCGCCGCGGGGCCCTTTTTATGACCCCCACATCAAACCTAGGGGGTCAGGGGGGGGTCTACTCCACCCCCTTATGGTCAATTTCCCCCTTTGTTTTTGCCACCTCTTGTGCCTCGATCTTACCGAGACACAAGATGGCGGCCGCTCCGGACTGTTTCGAAAGTTTACAGACACCCGGGAGCCAATCAGCTTTCCGCGCATAAGTCGTGTAGCGTGCCCGGTCCGCTTCCTGGTGCGCGTACCGGGGCGCGCCTATAGATATATATATTTTTTGAACCTAAATTACTCAAAAACCACTGGAGCACATATCTTGAGACATAGCAAAGGCACATCGGGCAACCAGTCCCTATAATTTTGCCAAGTTTGGTGGAAATCCATTCAGCCGTTCGGGCTAAAAGTGAGGTCGACCGCCCTATGGAAATTAACATGGGGAAAACACGTTTAGGGACCCCCCTTTTATCTCGGCCCCGGCTTGACGAATCCCCCCCCAAACTTTCAAGGAAGGACCGGAGCGCCGCGAGGCAAATTTGAGGAAATTTTCAGGCAGATTCCTCAACCGGCGCCAAAGTTATTCCCAATAGAATGTTGAGATTTTGCATTGAAAAAAATCCTAACTATAACTACCTACTGGCGACAGCCTGTAGGTAATATATACATATATATATATATATATATATATATATATCAGGTAATCCGCTTTCAAATGCACTGTACCGGAGTCTCACCAGCCGGCAAGGAAACACGGACATGGACCAGTTAGGCGCTGAATTTTCTTTATTGCAGAGAGTTTGTCAAAGACGTTTCGGCTCAACGGAGCCTTTCACATGACAACGTTTTGTCGAAAGGACAGCCCTTTTAAAGTGCTAGTGTCAAAAGTAATAATCATCACCTGTGCAATCATTAGCATGGGCATAGAAAACATACTATAATCACTCAATAGTAAGTATGAAGCAACATGATGTTAGTTGCTAGTATTGGATAACAGTAAAATACCATTTGTGAAAAAAATAGATATAAATATATACAGAGTTTGTTAGAAAAAACAATCACAGTAAAATACCCGCTTTAGACTGTTATGCAACATTTCCGGTAATTAGATACAACATGTTAAAAATATTTGCTCGATTAAATGTAACGCCTGGATTTGTTCAGATTAAGGGGAAAATAGTCAATAGTAAAGTGTAAATGCAAGTTGTTAATTCAAGACATGTGCAAATGATGCTAACAGTACTTAAGTCATGTGCAAATATCGCAAAATGTGCAAAATGAAGCAATTCAAGTAAACTGTAAACTCTCAATATGTGCAAAATAAGCTATTGTTTCCCCTCTTATGCTTAAATCCTCCTTTTATGGCAAAACTTATTGTATGATCAGTACATGCCGTATGAAATGTTATACCTGGTAATATCAGATTATGTTACATATCAATATAATAACAATTAACAATCAGTGACCATTGATAAAATTCCAATCATGTGTATATACCACTAATTTCACTATTTACATATAATCCAAATAATTCTTTCCTAGTTCATGCTTTGTGATATAATAGAAAGTAAATACCACAACCAAAAAATAATTCATAAAAGTGTTCAAATGGTAAATTAAAAATAAGTTTTTCAATATCAATTCCTTTAAATAGCAACTAAAGTCAGTCATATATCAAGGATATCTGTTGGGTCGCAACCCGCCCATGGTGCACACACATGCATCACCCAGCCGGGCGATCACTGTGTGCGACAACCATAAAGAGGAGACCTCAAGTATTTGGGATTGAATATTAACATAGTTTCATGGCAAGCATGTATAGAGATCCTCTGTGATGTTGAGGCCCATGGGAGTCTTAGTATTAAGCAAGAGGATATATTTGGTTTCAAGCCTTCTAAGTTTTGCGTCCCTGTCCCCTCCTCTTCTACTACTTGTAACCGCATCAATCACCCAGTATCGTAAGCTGGTATTGTTACTCCGGTGACATTCCCTGAAATGGCGCGCCACAGGGTAAGTATTGTCACCATTTGTGATTGCGCGTAGATGTTGGAGGATTCGCTTGTGGACAGCATGTTTAGTGCTGCCCACATATCTAAGATGGCAGGGACATTGTAAAATGTACACTGCAAATTCAGTTTTGCAGGTTAGGACTTGGCTGATTTGGTGTTGTGTGTCTGTAAAACCATCCTTATAAGTTTTGGTATTGATTCCATGTTGGCAGGCTTTACAAGTTTTACATTTGTAAAAACCTTTATTTTCCTGCCACCATGAAGATTTGACATATGGCTCAGAGTTAGTTACCATTATGTGATCTCGCAAGGATGGGGCTTTACTGAATGTGAGGGATACTTTTTTTGGGAGATCTTTGCCTATGATGTTATCCTTGGCAACAATAGGCCAATGTTTGTCAATAATTCTGCGTACTTGTTTGTGTTGTTTGTTGTATCCTGTTATTATTCGGAAACAACCTACTCCTTGTTCCCTCCCACTTTGTATGTCGCCAGTGGACATTAACTGTCGTTCAGATTTTTTCACCAATAGTTCATCCCTTGTAAATGCCATAGATTTTTGTTTGGCACTTTTAATTAGTTGGCTTGAATATCCACGCTCTAGAAATCGTGACTCGCTTTCTCTCTGGGCCTGTTCTAGATCTCAAGGATTGCTACAGACTCGTCTCAGTCGTAACATTTCCCCATAGGGGATGCTGGAAACCAAATGTGCCGGGTGTGAACGGGCAGCATGTAGAATGCTGTTTCCAGCAGTAGCCTTACGAAAAATTCTGGATTCCAAATGCCCATTACTAATATACAGTTCTGTGTCAAGAAATGTTACTCTTTCCTGACCAAGGGTCGCTGTAAATTTCAGATTAAGTTCATTAATATTTATCTCGTGAATGAACCTAAGTGCACCTTCATGGCTTCCTCTCCAGACGACCAACAGGTCGTCGATGAAACGGAACCATGCCACCAAATTGTTGCGTATATTGTGTTGATATTCAAGGCCAAGGACCAGCTCTTTTCAAGCCCCCATGTGTAAACATGCGAAGCTTGGGGAGAAGCTGGCCCCCATGGCTACTCCATGTAATTGGTGGTACAATTGCTGGTTGAAAAGGAAAATATTGTTAACCAAACAAAATTCTAACATTTCAAGGAGCATGGCATTATGTTCATCAAATTCAGGGCCCCTTCTCGATAAATAATGTTGAACCGCATTTAAGCCATCCTTGTGTGCTATACTCGTATAAAGTGATGTAACATCTATTAGTGGAGACTCGGCGCCGAGGACAACGAATAGAAGACTTATCAAGGTCTTCAAGAATCTCTACCCAAGTAAGATAAGACTTACCTCCACGCAGCGAGTCGCACCACCTCACCAAGACAAACTTCCAGTAATGTCCTCATGTTCTTATAACACTCTACGAGGGACCCAATAAAATGAAGGTACTTAGATGGAACCCACATCTGGAATAGCTCGCTGTGATCAAGACATCCAATAGGTATCGTACATATCAACGCTTCATACCCTTATCCTTTCGAACTCTAGACCTCTCCGACGCCAGACCAGTATAGACTAACCAAGATAGCCTTGAAAAAGCCCTGGAGAGGGCGAAACACGTGTCGGCAGTGTAAAGCTGGGAAACTTTTAACATATTTGACTAATAAAGAACTTGAAGCACAAGATTTGGTTTTGGATCCATACTTTGAATTGCCATTGAACCATTGGTTGATGTTGGTGTAATAACCTTGGAAACAATACCACTATCCTACAGTAATGTTCGCTGAGAATGGACTTTGAAGAGGGTGCTTGTGCAATTTGGTTGTTCTCTTGATTCTTGGTATTTGCATTAAGTTGCATTGCTCAAACACCCCTGGTGGTGGGTGTCCTATCAAGTTCTCAGTGCACCTCTTTTTGATACCTCACGTATTACGTACCCAGTGAGAATAACTTTAACATTAGGTGCGGACGTTTTCTCTGATGAGAAACACTACCACCAAGTTCTTTGTATAATTTTCATGAAAGATATCAAGGTTGTCACGCGGAAGTATGGGATAGAAGGTGGAGGGTGGCTTGAAGTGAGTATTAAACGAGGATCTATTCCCCCATTGATCTATTTCATTTGTACTTCCGTCTCCTGTATTGCCATATCCTTGTCCATCAGTTTCCCATAATTCCGTTATAGATCGTGTACCTTGTGAAGCATTGGTAATACTACTGCTATTGATTGGTTCACTTACTTGTATATCTCCAGAACTTTTCTTCAGGGTGTAGAATTTCCGGAGTTTTACCTTTCTCACTGCCTTGTAGACATCACATCTTGTTTTCGGATAATCAAAATTGCAGGGTGTCGCATAGGTGAGTCCTAGCTTTAGGATTTCTTCTTCTTTTGCTGTCAATATCAGAGATGTTAAGTTGACAATTGTTCTACTAGTGGCGTTTGTTATTCCTGTTGGTTGACAGATCCCCGTCCCCTTCCGCCTCTTTTCCTCTTTTGAAATCCTCCTCTTCGCCGCCCCCCATCTCTGGCGTCTCCGGTAGTTGGCTCGTCGTTTCTTTGTTCATTCCGTGTGTGAGACCTCAGTGTTTTGAGTCTTTCCTGGCATAAAAAAATGATTTCCTGGCCAGGTGATGGTTTTGGGGCACCTTCCGCCTGTTTGCGGCGTTCAGAATCCGACCCTGATTCTTGGTCGGAACTCAGAGTAATATTAGATTAATCACTTTGTGAGTCTTTCCCTTGTTGCTGACGTGCACTTTTGGCTTTGGGTTGGGGCTTTGATAAGCCTTTCCGGAGAGCATCATATTTGCGTGAAAAGGTGAATATTTGTCCCAATTCATAATCGTTGAGGTCCCTTTGGAATTTGTAGGCCTTTCTATCAACGATTTTGCTCTCCTCTTTCTTGAGGCGATCATTCATCAGTTTAGCTAGTTTAGTTCTTTCCTCTTCCTCCCCAAGAGCCTCAATCTCTTCATTAATAGTCGCGATTTCTGTCAGTAACTTTGCCCTGTCAATGTCAGCATATTTGATCAATATCTGTACTTGTCTGCGTGACGCCTCGAGGTTGCTTTCTGCCCACTCCTTCATGAGCTCAGGGTTGGGATCCTTGTAAGTGGGTACAGTGAGGATTCTAAGTCCCAGGGGTATGCCATTAACCTCAATATATCTTTGCAACGATTTGGATTCCCACCATTTAGCTTGCTCTTGGCGAGATTTTTTCTCCAATATCTTGAACAGTTCCCTAATGGTCGAGGTGCCGCTACCACTAGAGTCATTATTTTGCCTCCCGCGAATGTCTGGCGGGAGGGGGGCGCTGTCGGAAAACAATGAGGCTGCCAGAGTTTCCCGGTCCCGAACGTTGTCACTCGACATCTCTCTGCCCTTAATCAGTTTTTGATTAGGTGTTTGTCAATCGTCGTATGCAATGTTCGACAATAGCAAACAACCTTGTGCCGTACTCCTCACCCGCTCAGTGAATTTTTAGATGCTTACTTGGTCGCGTGGTTTTCTCCGGATCTTTGATCACCCGGTCGGTCGCTCTCGCTCTCGCTGAGCAGCCTCCTCTTCGACCAGTTCGCTCCGTCTTCCTCTTCCTTTCTTCCGGTGAGCGGGGGTCTGGCGCTATACTCCTTCCGGAGTCACAAAACTTTCCCGAATGAATCAGAAAAACCTTCCGATTGGAGCACCGACCTTGTGTATATATATATAAACCAATTTCTCAGACCTCCACGGGACGTGGCGAAAGAATAGACGGACCCCACAGCTTCAGGCAAGATGTTATTTTTATTGTTAACCTTCCAAGCGACGCGTTTCGAGTACCAAGTACTCTTGTTCACACACCTGATAGCCATGTTGGCTTGCTTTTTAATGCTGTGTTTCCTTGACCCCTCCTATGGGCCACACCATCTGTAGTGAATCACATGACCAGGTTCATGGATATAGAAACGGTACATAGTGCATATAGGATTCAGGAAATGACATGTCTTATACTTTGATTTTTACAAGCTTGCCTGTGCAATGTATACAAGTCATAAAACAAATCACATTGTTGTTTCTGTGTATACTGATCCCATAATTGCATAAAATTATAAAATCACATTTAAGAATTATTTAAAAAGTTTCAAATAATTCAATAGTTGCATACATTTTATTATGAACAAATATCCTTACTGCATGAATGCAGATACCAATGGTACATAAAGTGACTAAGTGCAACTTGATAAAAATACTGATTTAGTAATTTTTTTTAGTACCAATTCTGAACCAATAATTCATGAGAAAGTCTATATAGAAAATGTCATAGTGTTTACCCACAAAAATCCTGTCCCAAATATTTATTCAAAATTTAAAAATTGATAAATTTTATATTGCATAAGACCTATTTACAATTTATGTACATGGAAACAAAAAATAAGTGCTAATCTGTACATGTGCTAAATTTGTGACAACCAATAAAATAAAGTGAATGAACACAAAAGAAAAGGGAAAGAGCAAAACCAATCTAATTTTAGAAATATGTACAATATTGGAAAAGGATAGAATATATTGTACTCATGCTGTTAATTCATAAAATTAACAGGTGCATTAATTTCATTTGTATGCCCTGTAAATGTGCATGCGTGCGACTCTGCGGGTTCTTTAACATTTACTGGAGTCCTCACTTGACTCTAATATATCATAGACTAACCAGAACCAGACAATGTTCTCATATGTGTGCTGCGGACTAGTACTGACAAAAAGGATAAATTTACAAAAAATTGTTAAGATCTTCGGTCGCATTAAGACCGTTGGGCTGTTTGCTGTCTAGCTCATTGATGCATTTTGTTTCCATCTTCCTGAGTATTTTTTCCCGATCCCCACCCCTTCTTAGTGGGGGCACTGCGTCGATGACAAAGTATTTTAAACACAACTGATCCCTGCCGTGTTTTATGTGGAAATGGCGTGCCACAAGATAGGCTGCATTATTGTTGACAATAGCGCGGAGATGCTGCAGTATCCTGACGTGCACCTGCGACTTCGTGCTGCCAACATAGCACAGTACACAAGTGCACGTCAGGACATATACAACAAACTCCGTGCGGCAGTTGAAATTGTCTTTGACAGCAGTTTTTGTGTGCGAAAATGGGGTATCATAATGTGTTGTATTTTGCCCAAATTTGCATGCCCGGCATGAGGAGCATTTGAAAAAGCCCCTCCTGCTTAGCCAGTTGCAGCCGCTCCCCAGCTCAGGACTGGCCTTGACCAGTTTGCTGTGCATACTATAAGCCCTTCTAAAGGTGATAGTGGGTTTGTCAGGGACTCTAGAGCTCAATACACCATCGGTTTTTAAGATAGGCCAGTTTGTGTGTATGATGGATTTAATTTTGCGTTGTTGTTGGCTGAAAGTAGTTATCAGCCTGGGAGTTTCATCACTGCTTGTTGTTTCAGTAGGCTTTGATGTTAACAGGGATTCCCTGGACCTTTCCCTAGTTTTGGATATAGCTCTGGACAGGGTGGATTCACTGTAACCCCTCGCCCTCAAACGTTCCATCATTAGTTTGGCTCCTTTGTCAAACTTCTCTGTTGTGCTGCAGATTCTTTTTAAGCGCAGTAGTTCCCCTAGGGGTAGGCTGTCGATAAGATGTTTCGGATGTCCACTACTTGCGTGCAAAAAACTATTGCCCGCCGTAGGCTTGCGATACAATGATGTCATAATTAGTCCCTCATCTATAGTAATATGGACATCTAAAAATTCTGCGGCCTGTCTGCTTATATTAGATGTAAAGAAAAGATTCATTTTGTTGACATTTAGAGCTTCCACAAACTGGCATACACTAGAGATATCACTTTCCCACACACAGAAAACGTCATCTGTGAATCGCATCCAATATTTGACATTGTTAAAACCCGGTATTGCAATAAGATCCCGCTTCTCCCACCAGCCCACTCGTAGCTGGGGGAGAAGCAGGATCCCATCGCAACCCCCCTGATCTGTTTCCATGCATCCTTGCTAAATGTGAAAAAGTTGTTGTTAAGGCACCATTGCACTAAATCACAAAGCATATGATTGTGACCATAATATTCACGTGATTTATGTCCCAATTAGTATCTAATAGCCTCAATTCCCTTAGAATGTTCAATGCACGTATACAATGACTCACTATCCAATGTTATCATGCACCAATTGTTCTGCCATTGTATTGAATTGAGTTTGGACAAAAAGTCACTGGTGTCTTTTATGTAGCTAGCAAGATTCTGAACATGTTCCTGCAGATAGTATTCAATATAACGTGATACGTTCCTACCCATACTCTTGATCCCAGATATAATCGGTATGCCCGGGGTTGGATTCTTCATTTTATGCACCTTTGGTATCAGTTACAAATGTGGCATGACCGGATTTTCTACATGCAGGAAAGCATATTCGGCTGGAGAGATTAAATGTTCCTGTTTGTAAGACATCAACTTTTTCTTCAGAGTATCCCTAGCTTGTTTGTACTCCAAACCACTGCTCCTTGCATAGCAGTTGATGTCACCGAGCTGTCTAATTCCTTCTGCAATGTAGTCTTGTTTTTGCCAGAGAACGATGTTTCCACCTTTGTCAGAAGAATTGACCACTATCTCTTGATTCTTGCTTAGCTTTTCCATCAGCTTGTCATATTGTTTGGCTTGGAAACTTTTCTGTTCAATGTTTTTAAATCCTCAATCACGCACTCATGAAAAATGTCCACCGCGTCTTTTGGCATGACGGGGACAAATTTACTTTTTGTTTTGAAGGGACTGTCTCCTGCTCCCTTGCTCCTTTTTGTACAATATTGATTGCCTGCAGCTCACTCTGAATGTCTGGTGTGTCGTGAATTGCATTTGCGTCAGAACTATTTCATCCAGCTCCAAGGTCACACAATGTTAACAAAGTTCTGGCATCACTTGCTGCGGTCAGCGGAGGATTATTTGCCGCAACATCTGTGTTATTGCTGCTCGTGTCTACTTTATTGGGGTTTGCCTTGATTGCAAAGAACTTTTTTAGTTTTAGTTTTCATATAAAAAGAAAAACATCAGCTCTTGTGTTTGCATAGTTGAAGGTGCTCTCCGGGCAATAGTTAAGCCCTAAAGTTAAAAGTTGTTGTTCTGCAGCTGTAAGAGTCACATTGGATACATTTGTGATTGTGCTGGCCATGATTATTGCTTTTTGTTTTTCTTGTTGTGCCACGGTTTCCTTTTTAGCAGCGGCGGATTTGGCGCGCTTTCTCCTTGCTTTGTGCCTGGCATTGCGCCTCTTCCGGCGGCATTGTTCCTTGTCCTTGGGCGCAAGGTTCAAAGGCGTTCCTCGACTAAAAAATCGATTTCCTCGGCTATATCCAAAAAGGCGTTGGTTTGATTGCTTTCATCAAGACTCAACTCAGATCCTGTTGTGCTCGCAGAGCTTGACAAAGAGATGGTGTCAGGATCCGAGGTACCAGATATGCCAGAAAGCCCTGCTTGACCGCTTCCACTGGGTTATATATATATATAAGATGTCCTGTCCAACAATTCCTTTTCACAGCGGAACCCCAGGCACGGACCTCCAAACTCCAGGGACAAAATCACGGACTCCCACCCAGCATGAGTGGGTGAAGCAGTGCAAATTTATTTAAGTAGAAAATTACACAGGTGCAGTGCCCTCTATGACGAGTTTCGCTCCTCGCAGGGAGCTTTCTCACATGATGGGTCTCCATATTCTGACGTATTTAAAGTGTAAAATGTGCACAATCAGCTATAGAAACAGGCTAACCATGTCAAACAAAATGAAAAACAGACTATGGCACCTGATACGGTCAAATACTGACAAACAATCAAAGCATTCCTGAAAAACAATGCAAGGTGCAATGAAGAGAGAAAGGTGTGCATAATTTCATAGCAGGAAAACATCAAAAAATTAACCAAAATAAATACATAGTGCAAAAATATATATAAATACTGAATCCATAAATAAGAGACCCAAAAAATAAAGGTTTGATGTCTGCTGGAAATCAATACTCTGCAAGTGCCAGAAAAAAAGCACATAATAGATTTCTCTCAATACAGTAAAAAATGTTTTAACGACCATCGTATAGGAAGTGACAAAAACAAGGCAACATGAAGTCACAAATCAGTCATGCAAATGATTTCCCCTGATTGAGTAGCCACCGCTCACATCCAACAGACCTGTGAGTGTCCCGTAAACTTCTTGGACTCTCTGGCTCTTGCCCGACACCTGTGGCCCGACCCATCCGCCGCGGACCATACGGTTCTACGCTCCAGTTATCCCCTTGCTTGCTTTCCTCCGAGCCCTTACACGTGCCCGTACCTCCTCTTGGTGGTACGCCGCCCTCTGGATAGCAGCATCTTGTACTCTCTGGTTCTTGCCCTACGCGTGCGGTCCGACCCACTTGCCGCGGACCATAGGGTTCTACGCTCCAGTATTCCTCTGCACCCCCTGCAGCGACACCAAAGGTTCAAATATTCACAGCCGATCCTACACTCCTATCGATCACCACCCAGAGAGCGGCCTCCAGCGCTTTAAGTCAGTAGCCTTCTACCCAGCCATTTTAACCAACTATCTCCTTCCCCCCCCCCCGACCATTCATCCTCTGCGATCTGTCTGTGTCCCAGAGTACCGCCGTATCCCTTCAACCACCGGCCACTCCCGCTCCATCCTTCATATTTCATTGCCCCCATGCAGCACTGCCCTCGACCCAGTCCTGATGAAGATCCTGATTTAATTGGATCGAAACGCCGTCGACCATACAGCGCAAACACAGGCGCAACACACGAAGCGGCTCACAATATTGAACCTACTAAATATGAACTTTTAAAGCCACTTGGAACCGCCGTATGCCAAATGTTTCACTGTATATTTATGCACCAGTCACCTTGCGCCGCCCACACTGTTCACATTGTCACATGCGTCGCTACCTTGGTTTTCACTGATACACCTAGAGCACCACGTACAATTTGGGTTGTTCTCCATTTTTGTTAATTGTATACTGCAGTGCTGCAATAACTGCAAATGACTTCCTTTGTTTTACTTTTTCCCTTGAACATTTGTATAAATGATGCCTTGAGCACATGCCATAATCATACAGAATCTCCTTGCCTCCTTTCGGATAATGTTGTACTCATATCCTTGCTAACTGCCTTCAAATATTACCAGTTGGGATACCATATTTCTTTACAAGTTGAAAGGAAAGCAGCAGGGAGAAGTCAATGATTCTGAAGGCTTTCCCGTCACACAAGTGCTCTAAGATGCATCCGACACTCACTAGAGCTTCCGGTATCACAGAGGCAGCTTTAGAAGGCGGGTAATTTCGGCATGTTCGAGTTGCTGCACCTCATGATGAGAGATGAGTTTAGAAGGTGCACACTGTGGAGGGCGATTTCAAGATGCAGAGAAATAAAGGCTACTCATCACAAGTTTGAAATTGAAAAATCGCACATCACCTGCTGGACAATACCAAGTCTTTCAACTCTGGTAAATGAAGGCTGGCTAACAAATGTGCTGTCAGGACATTGTCGGGCCAGATGAGAAATACAAAGCTGTGAATCAATACTGAAAAGCGCAAAAAGAAGATTATTCAGGCTCAATCAGCAAAATGAACCACACCGCTGCTAATTACATCTATGTAAGAGACCATGTGTTTAATATAAAAACTTCAATAGCAATCAATATAGTTCTTGTTAGCAATATGTAATTCTGAGATATGGCCGCTAAGATATTACAGCTGGCTTAATGGGCTGCAAACATTGGAGCAGATGATTACAAATGGCCTCCTGGACTCAGAAACAGATCAATAAAACAGGCAATCATTTTTTAATCAAGATACCGTATGCTTTGTGGGAAGGGCAGGTGTAGAATTGGCTGCTGGAGTTTCCACGAAATTGGCACAGTGTGTGCCGTGTAATTGAACGCTGGAAATTGATGATGAACAAACAGCCCGGAATAGACAGCATCGTGAATCACATTAAATAAGAAGTTATGCTGACCGTTGGTAGATAACAGCAATGATGGTGACAAGATAAGATACAGCAAATACTGAATGCAAGGGAAGCAAAAGTATTGTTACAGAAATGTAAAAACAAATGTCAATTAATTTGTGCACCCTATGTGCGATTGAGGAATAGATTCTGCCAATCTAAGGGATTAGAATGCTCACTGCAGTGACGAAGTGCATATGTTTCAAATTTTGTGAAAGTGCAAAGTAGGGAAACATATCCTTGGTTATTTAATGTAGGGGTGAGATTGAAGGTAAGGCGCTGGCAGCATTAAATGACTGGTGCCACATAAAGGCAACAGGAAGCTGATGCCTCAGGGCCCCCAATAGGAGCCTAAGTACCAGGATGTATTAAAGATCACCAAATTGCTTTGTAGCTGCTGGATGGGAGTACCCAAACAACATCCCAAACAACAGAATGCAATGTTTGACTTGATTTGCAAAAACCCTTTGCCACAGCAATATAATGCAGCTTTATTGGTATATCTAAACATTCAAGTTCACAAAAGCCAGTTTTTAAAAACTTTTTCACCACATATTTATAAACATATCTTTATAACAACATTCAATATGTAGATATACTTACACATTTTTCAATTTAATGCCCAAATCACAATGTTATGTATGGTATGTATGACTGAAATAGGAAGCGTTTAGAGTGAATAACAAGCTCAGAATCTGGTCATTTGTTGAAAGGATGTATCAAAAGTGGGAAATAAAAGTGTTTTTTTCATTATTGTGACATCACCAAGGGAATTCCTCTCTGTTGTTCTGTTCCTTTGTCTTGCATGGTGTAGTATTGGTCCATTGTCGACATTTGCTAAATTAGCATGAGCTTCACTGCCATGAGGCTGCTTTTGCACACAACATTGCATGCATTTATTTAGCAAGACCCTGTTTGTGCCTCTTTCACATGAGAACGTCTACCTTACTGTGCTCTGAGGTTTAGTATGTAAAACACAAAGTTCAAGGTTCAACAACAATGCCCCTAGGTATTCTGTTCTGGTCAGTCCCGCGCACCTAGACATGACATGCTACACACAGCTGCACTACTGGATATCGTGTGCCTTAATATTGCAAGCACAACATGTTTTGTCACACTTGGAGAGACACCTTTTGGAAGAGAAGAGCTCTGCTTGTCCTGAGATGTGAACATTGCATCTAGCCTTGAAAACAAGGAGAGGGGGCTCTATACACCAAAAGGATGAAGCTCCCGATAACCATAATGCTAAAAAAAGGGTTCTTGGTAAAAATCTAAATTATGCCATTCATGCCTCGCAGGTACTCAATCTTCCAACTCATATCATCTTAAAGCACTTATAAAAATCAAGTTATGCAAAATATATGTTTTAATTAATAAAAAAACTGTTGGGTCATGCAATTTATGTCATAGCAAAAATGATAAAAACACTTTAAAAGCACATCTATCAAGTGACACAATTTTCAATGAATACAATATTCCTAAAGGAGAGTAAACATAGACAAAACTCTGTCATATACATGTTAATTTGGATCCATTATATACAGCAGAGGGCACAGGTCTTGATTCCCTGTCACTGTTTGACTGCTGAATTGTCCAAATTTAACAACAAAGTTGGGCGTCAACGCGTTTCAGTGGTATATTCTCATAAGACAACCTTCATCAGGACAAGTATAGGTATATTCGCCTTTATACAGCTTTAATCTCACCTAATGTAAGGTAAGACATGACAATATTCTTAATACATTTCATCCTTACAAATAAGCCTAAACATAGCTCTAGATCTCACTTAACACCTTGGCTGCTACTTGAATTTTTCCCCTGTGCTGGACATTCCAGAACAGGGTGTGGTCGTGACATAACCATTCCGTCATCAGCACAGCTCAGCCGTGACTGAGCTGTGACCAAACAACAGAATGCAATGTTTGACTTGATTTGCAAAAACCCTTTGCCACAGCAATATAATGCAGCTTTATTGGTATATCTAAACATTCAAGTTCACAAAAGCCAGTTTTTAAAAACTTTTTCACCACATATTTATAAACATATCTTTATAACAACATTCAATATGTAGATATACTTACACATTTTTCAATTTAATGCCCAAATCACAATGTTATGTATGGTATGTATGACTGAAATAGGAAGCGTTTAGAGTGAATAACAAGCTCAGAATCTGGTCATTTGTTGAAAGGATGTATCAAAAGTGGGAAATAAAAGTGTTTTTTTCATTATTGTGACATCACCAAGGGAATTCCTCTCTGTTGTTCTGTTCCTTTGTCTTGCATGGTGTAGTATTGGTCCATTGTCGACATTTGCTAAATTAGCATGAGCTTCACTGCCATGAGGCTGCTTTTGCACACAACATTGCATGCATTTATTTAGCAAGACCCTGTTTGTGCCTCTTTCACATGAGAACGTCTACCTTACTGTGCTCTGAGGTTTAGTATGTAAAACACAAAGTTCAAGGTTCAACAACAATGCCCCTAGGTATTCTGTTCTGGTCAGTCCCGCGCACCTAGACATGACATGCTACACACAGCTGCACTACTGGATATCGTGTGCCTTAATATTGCAAGCACAACATGTTTTGTCACACTTGGAGAGACACCTTTTGGAAGAGAAGAGCTCTGCTTGTCCTGAGATGTGAACATTGCATCTAGCCTTGAAAACAAGGAGAGGGGGCTCTATACACCAAAAGGATGAAGCTCCCGATAACCATAATGCTAAAAAAAGGGTTCTTGGTAAAAATCTAAATTATGCCATTCATGCCTCGCAGGTACTCAATCTTCCAACTCATATCATCTTAAAGCACTTATAAAAATCAAGTTATGCAAAATATATGTTTTAATTAATAAAAAAACTGTTGGGTCATGCAATTTATGTCATAGCAAAAATGATAAAAACACTTTAAAAGCACATCTATCAAGTGACACAATTTTCAATGAATACAATATTCCTAAAGGAGAGTAAACATAGACAAAACTCTGTCATATACATGTTAATTTGGATCCATTATATACAGCAGAGGGCACAGGTCTTGATTCCCTGTCACTGTTTGACTGCTGAATTGTCCAAATTTAACAACAAAGTTGGGCGTCAACGCGTTTCAGTGGTATATTCTCATAAGACAACCTTCATCAGGACAAGTATAGGTATATTCGCCTTTATACAGCTTTAATCTCACCTAATGTAAGGTAAGACATGACAATATTCTTAATACATTTCATCCTTACAAATAAGCCTAAACATAGCTCTAGATCTCACTTAACACCTTGGCTGCTACTTGAATTTTTCCCCTGTGCTGGACATTCCAGAACAGGGTGTGGTCGTGACATAACCATTCCGTCATCAGCACAGCTCAGCCGTGACTGAGCTGTGACCAAACAACAGAATGCAATGTTTGACTTGATTTGCAAAAACCCTTTGCCACAGCAATATAATGCAGCTTTATTGGTATATCTAAACATTCAAGTTCACAAAAGCCAGTTTTTAAAAACTTTTTCACCACATATTTATAAACATATCTTTATAACAACATTCAATATGTAGATATACTTACACATTTTTCAATTTAATGCCCAAATCACAATGTTATGTATGGTATGTATGACTGAAATAGGAAGCGTTTAGAGTGAATAACAAGCTCAGAATCTGGTCATTTGTTGAAAGGATGTATCAAAAGTGGGAAATAAAAGTGTTTTTTTCATTATTGTGACATCACCAAGGGAATTCCTCTCTGTTGTTCTGTTCCTTTGTCTTGCATGGTGTAGTATTGGTCCATTGTCGACATTTGCTAAATTAGCATGAGCTTCACTGCCATGAGGCTGCTTTTGCACACAACATTGCATGCATTTATTTAGCAAGACCCTGTTTGTGCCTCTTTCACATGAGAACGTCTACCTTACTGTGCTCTGAGGTTTAGTATGTAAAACACAAAGTTCAAGGTTCAACAACAATGCCCCTAGGTATTCTGTACTGGTCAGTCCCGCGCACCTAGACATGACATGCTACACACAGCTGCACTACTGGATATCGTGTGCCTTAATATTGCAAGCACAACATGTTTTGTCACACTTGGAGAGACACCTTTTGGAAGAGAAGAGCTCTGCTTGTCCTGAGATGTGAACATTGCATCTAGCCTTGAAAACAAGGAGAGGGGGCTCTATACACCAAAAGGATGAAGCTCCCGATAACCATAATGCTAAAAAAAGGGTTCTTGGTAAAAATCTAAATTATGCCATTCATGCCTCGCAGGTACTCAATCTTCCAACTCATATCATCTTAAAGCACTTATAAAAATCAAGTTATGCAAAATATATGTTTTAATTAATAAAAAAACTGTTGGGTCATGCAATTTATGTCATAGCAAAAATGATAAAAACACTTTAAAAGCACATCTATCAAGTGACACAATTTTCAATGAATACAATATTCCTAAAGGAGAGTAAACATAGACAAAACTCTGTCATATACATGTTAATTTGGATCCATTATATACAGCAGAGGGCACAGGTCTTGATTCCCTGTCACTGTTTGACTGCTGAATTGTCCAAATTTAACAACAAAGTTGGGCGTCAACGCGTTTCAGTGGTATATTCTCATAAGACAACCTTCATCAGGACAAGTATAGGTATATTCGCCTTTATACAGCTTTAATCTCACCTAATGTAAGGTAAGACATGACAATATTCTTAATACATTTCATCCTTACAAATAAGCCTAAACATAGCTCTAGATCTCACTTAACACCTTGGCTGCTACTTGAATTTTTCCCCTGTGCTGGACATTCCAGAACAGGGTGTGGTCGTGACATAACCATTCCGTCATCAGCACAGCTCAGCCGTGACTGATGACGGAATGGTTCCGTCACAGCATTGAAAGGGTTAATGTAAGTGGAATAATAAATAACAAAAATTTCATTAAAATATTACGACCAAGTTTGTGTCAAATCAAAACATTACAATCAATAGGCATTTAGATATATATTTAGATATACATATATATACATCCACTTCACAAGGAAAACTCTATTTCTTTTTATAAGTGCTCCAATCATTCAACAATTCCAGGGTCTCCCCGATCCTCACATCAAACATTCCACTCTTGCATGTTATGCATCACCACACTTTTTTTTATTATTATTACTCACCGGTGCACTTCAGTGAGCAGTACTCTCAACGTATAGTGGAGAACGTGATCCGCTTATTATGGTCTGTTAAAATTATGAAAAATAATTATCTATAAGAAAGTTGTTTATTATAGTATCATAAACCTCGGATGTCAGGAATGGTTATACATACTAGGGTTAAAAGAAGACAACATTCTATTCACTGCAATAGGTGATACTTCAGTTCTGTCCTACAAGGAAAGTATTGAAATTATTATAAGTGTCAGGAGTCTCAATCACTAAGTATTATCATGTCACTATAACTTGCCCATATCTTACCTAAAATATTTTATACTTGGATGGAGGCATCAGAATCCATTTCAATTGGATTCCCCCATATTGTATCTCTAGGGTTTAAAACATCCTGGTTTTGAAGGAAGTAAAAGATATATATATATTTCAGGTCAATATCTTCTAGCTGTCTCTTAGCGCAAAAATTATCAAAAATGTCTAAATTTATACTTCTCACCGTTTAAGCATCAGAGGCGTGTTTCAACATTCACGTCCTTTTGATAACTAGGTGTTGTTTCTCCTGGCTAGATAAACACGAATAAGAACCAATGCTTAATTAATTTATGTATATCGTCCTACATAGCCTCTTATTTATCATGGCTAAATAACACACAAACGGAAAGGATGTCTGAATCCTTTCCTTATATCAACATACGTTGCCTCTATCTCACTCGCAGTTCCTTGTAGAAAGCGATGGCCTCAATAATACCATGCTCAAGAAAAATACTCCAGCCACTACTCCAGTTCTCCATATCAACATCTATAGAACTAGAACATTGGTAAATACCAGATAAAAATGACACTCCAACAGTTTGTTAATTTATAAACAAACAAACATATGAGAAGTACCAAGAAGTGCCCCATTCAATTCTAGTGCCAATAACAATCTATTTGGCCCCTTCTAGATTTAACTTAATGCCCGCATTGAGCAAGCCTCTGTTACCGAGTTGTGTTAGTTCATTAACCCCACAGTGACCCGCCAGTGTGCGAGCCGAAATCAATCTGCCTTTCAAGCATCTCACCGTTTAAATCTAACGGCTTGCTACCCCCAGTATATGGCCTGAATCATGGAAGATGTGGTAGGTAGGCGCTCGCCTTCCTACTGTCATTTTATTCTGTCTCCCGCTTGCGTGATTGCGTCACTACGCCCAATGACGTGACTTAGTTTCGGAGTGTAAAAAAAAACTTTATTTAAAGACTCATAAGTGGACATTCAATGTATCGATGTAGGTGTCCATCTATTTATCACTAGACCGAAATGTTGCACTAAAAATTAAATTCCCATAACTATAATTTTAAAACAAAGCATTTTCACGAACCCTGGATCTTAAACTGTTATTATTCGCCTGTGTTTATCAAGTGACTTCTAAGGTACGTGGGCAATAACACTCATAAAGTCTATTCTAATAGGACAATGGCCCTCGTATGCTGTTAGTGTCATCCCTACCAAGGAGACTAGTATATGGGCTATGGGACATTTTAAAAACTTCCCAAATGGCCCACATTTAAACGTTCACATGCAGCCACTCGGTATATCGATTCAGGTGTCCATCTATGTATCCCTAAACCGGAATGGTGCAGTGATATTTAGATTCCCAGGGTTTAACTCATAGATTGAAATTTTAAAACAAAATTATTTTCAAACCTTGGATATTGAACTATTATTATTCTCCCATGTTTACCCTGTGGTCTATAAGGTACATGGGCAGAAACACTCCATACCAATGGTCCTCCCTATTCAAAATGTTACTCATCACCCCTGTCTGATGGCAGTATGGATCTCAATATATTAATCCTATGAATATCTACCCAATCAGGTGCTTTTGAGTTCAGTTAGCAACCAAACGAGACAAGTTATATAACAATCCTTATCCAATCCTCTTTGGTATTCAATCCTTTGTGTATGGTATCAAGGGTTAAAATATACCACTGTTCCCTGTTCTTTCTCTTAATTTCAACATTTCCCCCTCTTCTTGAGCAAATGATTTTTTCAAAGATTAACCATTCAAACTCCATGGGGCAGATTTATGAAGGGCTTGCGGCACGTTTACGCCGCCGTTGCGTGACGCAACGGCCCGGAAACGTGGCGCATCCCTGCGCCCTATTTACAACGTGACGCATCTAGAAGATGCGTCACGTTGTACAGCACTGCGCCATGAGGAGGCGTTCCTGCGCAGGGGTGGGGCGTTCCTGCGCAGGAACGCCTCCTGAAAGTGGCTGAGTGAAATCTATGAGATTTCACTGAGTCACTTTCAGGGCAATGCTGCGTCAAAACCCTGCGCATGCTTGAAGCAGGCGTAAGGCTTGAGGCAGCATTGAAAGAATAGGCCCCCCCAGAGCATTGCTGGAGCTGCGTCGCGCTTGCGACGCAACTCCAGCAATGCGCCATATTTCCGGCACAGATGCGTCACGCATCTGTGCCGTTTTTGCCCCATGGTGCGCCGCATCATAAATGCGGCGCACCATGGGTGGCGTAGCTGTGGCGCACTGTGGCGCATGATAACTGGCACATCCCTCGGGATGCGCCAGTTAACATAAATCTGCCCCCATGTGTTTGTGGTTCATCCTCGTGTAGTGATCAACCAGAGGCGCATTTTGCTTCCTGGTCTTCAGTGCTGACTTGTGCTCTAATAATCTGAGTCTGAGCTTCGTAAAAGGGATGCTACATTACTGCTCCTACAGTTATTTAAAATCCTGGAGGTCATATTATAGTCATTGTGAGTCATTGTTTTTGTCAACAGACAGTTCTCACATATGGAACAATTTCCTCATTTGTGGTTCCCCAATGCTTTACCTCCTTGTATGGTACTCTGACCATTCATACCTCCATCCCGGTAGGTATGCACTAGATTTTTCCTTAGATTATCATTGCATTTGAAGGCAAATATGGGTTATGGGAGTATAATGTAATTGCCCTCATTTAAAATGTTCCAATTAGAATTGATTACATTTCTTAATTTATTGCTGATGTGGAGAATTGACTAACAAACACTAATTTCATCTCAGTATTCATATTTTTCTTTTTTTGACTAAGGTCAGGAATCAGCATGCTGTCACGATTGTAAAAGCGAGCATGTTTAAAGGCATGCTCAATGAGTTTTTTTGGGTACCCATGGTCTTTTAATCTATTGCTAAAACGTTCAATATTTGAACAGTTTCTCCTAAGTCAGAGGAGCTGTCCAAATGGGATATTGTCACATTGGGATCGGGGGTGATAACTTCTGTAATGCAGAAGGGAGTTCTTGTTGGTCGGTTTTGTAAACAATTCTGCCCCTAGTGATCCCTCAACATCTTTGAATGTGATATCCAGAAAATGAACTGAATGGTTCTTATAAACATCCGTAAACAGCCGTAAAGTTAAGGTTTATTTATTTATTTATTTATTTCCTTATATAGCGCCTGATTCAATTCCCAAAGGGATATCTCTGCGCTTGTGCTTCCACTGGTTAGTCTCTATCAGAGGTTTTAGCTGTTTTATAAGAGAAGTTTTACCTAAGGCAGGGTAAAGAGATAGGTTTTTAGTTTTTTTCTGAAGGATTCAAGGCTGGTAATTTGTTTCAGCACAGGGGGTAGAGAGTTCCAAAGGACAGGGCCTTTGTAAGAAAGGGCCCGACCTCCCTGTCTGGCTCTTCTGAACCTTGGAACCTGAAGCAATTGGTAGCTACTGGAGTGTAAAGTACGTCCAAGGGTGTATGGAACAAATTTTTCCTTTAAGTATCTGGGTCCAGTGCCAAACAGGCATTTATGTATGGTACAACATATCTTAAATTTAACACGCTGCTTTACCGGTTACCAGTGGAGTTGGTGAAGAAGGGGATGAGAGGGAGTTTTGGGGGGGCATTGAGAACTAGCCTCGCTGCAGTGGTTGGTTGTATACAGCACTGTATCGTCACCAACCAACACTTTTTCCTGTCAGGGTGCTTTTCTGGAGACTTTCACTCACAGGGGAAGGCAAACTGTTTAGTGAGGTGCTAGTTCTTCGCTCTTGTAAGACATAACTGCTTGACCCAAATAGGGAGGAAGACGTACTGTACAGAGTATACTATGTAAGCATCAGGAGGACTGTCATTTTTTATATTTGGGCCAGGGAGGTGTAAAGGTACCCTCACTCAAATATAAAAAATAACAAACCTCCTGACATCGACGCCCAGCACACATCTGCAGTCCCTCTTGCGGTGATGCACTGGAAGACATTGAGGCCTTCACTTACCTGGGCTGTGTCATAGACAAACAGGGTGGCACAATCATCGAAGTCAAGGCAAGAATCTGCAATTCAGGGGCTGCTTTCATTCAGCTAAAGAAGATCTGGAGCTCCAAAGATCTAAAGCTGAAAAACAAGATCAGACGTTTTAACACCAACGTATAATAGGTCCTTATGTACGGAGCAAACACTTGGGGGACAATAGTCACCATAACCAACAAAGTGTAGACTTTCATCAATACCTGTCAGAGGAAAATCCTCCAAATCCACTGGCCAAACACCATCAGCAAAAATGACTTATGGCAGAAGATTTCACAACTCCCTGCTCATGAAAAATAAAAGATGCTTAAGCTGGATAGGTCACACCCTCTGCAAGCCTGCATCAAACGCCACCAGACAAGCTCTCACCTGGAACCCTGAAGGGAAGGGAAAAGAATAAGGCCAAGTAACGCCTGGTGCCGATGTTGAATGCTAGGAGTTGGGGTACACCTAGAGTGAGATTGAAAGAAATGCCCAGGGCAGAAATGGCTGGAGAGTCCTGGTTTGTGGCTCCAGGAGTAGTAGTAGGCGTAAGTAAGCAGTTGTAAATGTAGATGACAGTGGTGAAGGTGGGAGGTAGTATGTCAGTGATTTTTTCAATGTAGAAAGGAGAGCAAATTTCGAGGTGATGGGAGTGGGTGATAGGAGATTAAGGGCTAGTTTAACAAAAGTCACATATAATGCAGCTATGCACCCACAAATGGCGTGCTGTGTTGCATGAGAGGAAGAGAAAAGAGTAATTTAGCCCTCTCCTCCCCTCTACATAATCTGGCACAAAATCTGGCTGCCGAGCCCCACACACACACCTATGTGCCAGAGTGGAACGGTGTGTGTATGATTCTAGCATATGGTTTGTACTGCAAGACTACCATTCCAGTACAAAATACTATGTTTAGACTGAATTTAAAATGTTTCCCACATTGGGAGTGTGCTGTACAGTATATCACACATGTAAAGTGGGAAGCATTGGGAGAAATAAAAGTGTTATAATTCTGCATTTTACGAATAGCTCAAACATAGATCTAGTAGCATGAGTCCTAAATTCTAAAACTGGCTATTGACTGATTCCATCCAATGGTAAACAAACATTGTTACCCAGTAAGCATTTGTCATAATAAATTACAGGCTGCTCTGACAGGGCTCTCAGAAAGTCTGTCAGTGCTGCCATGTAGAGTAGAGAGCACAGCTTCAGGCTTGGAGGGGGAAGAAAACTCCGAAGGGCTATGTGGAAAGGACTGCAGTATTAGAGTTGTTTTGTCTCACAAGGTTATATTTGCACAAAGTGATGAGGGTTGGCAGCAGGACAATAGGCAGGTTTTTTTAAATATGTTGGGAGGCAGAAAGGAAGGTAATGCCAATGGTGATGCAGGAGTACAGTACAGTACAAACATTTGCCATTTAGAAGGGTGACAGGATGCCAGGGAATATTGTTTTTTGGGTTGAGAACTGCGGCAGTGGCTGGCACGAACCCTGCTGTAACACAGTGCATGGATTTGAGATAGGTGAGTTCAGATTGGTTATGGCTCCCTCATCATCCCTCTATGAACTTTCTGTAAACAATGGGGATATTTACAAAGAAGTGGTGGAGTGAGGCGTTAGCTGTCATGGCTTAAAGTTTCACTCCACCACCTCAGAAACGCAAGGCTGCACCATATTTACAACAATATGGTGCAGCCTTGCATTTCTGCATTTCCCCCTGCGCTGGTGCTACCCATGGCAGTAAAGCACCAATGCAGGCACCCTTGTATCATAGTGCAAGGGTGTTTGCAAGCAGGGTAGGATTGTTTATGTGTAGGAAGGTACACATAAACAATCCTGAAATGCCATTTGGTCACTTCTACGTGTGCTGCTTAAAGCAGCACACAAGGAAGTTACGAAATGTCATTTTTTTTAAGGATTGTTTATTTGCAGGAATGGTCACCTTCCTACACATAAACAATTCAAGGCGTTTTGCTTTTTCCACGTGTGCTGCACATGTGTGCTGCACAAAGCAGCACACATGGAAAAAGCAAAAACGAGGAGAAATAAATAATTTCTCCTCGTTTCACCAAGTTAAGACCAGGTTTTCCCTGGTCTTAATTTTGGCACTATCTCCTAATTGCGCTGCCCTTGTAAATAGGGGTGTCATTAAAATCAATGGGTGTTCCGGTGGAACACCCACCGTAACACTCACTGCCCACCCCTTTCACGCTAAGCATAGTGAGAAAGGGGGCCTTATTTACAAGGCAGCGTTAAGCCATGTTAACTGACTTAATGTCGCCTTGTAAATAAGGCAAAGCCCCTATCGCCACGGAAACGTCACAAAAAGCAACGTTCCTGTGGCAATAGGGACTTGTACATATGCCCCAATATCTCATGCTGAAGTACCCACTTTAATTGTTACAGTCATAAGGACTCGAATGAAGAGGATGCTTCTATCTGTAAGTATGTCTGGTTGCCCTTACCATGAACTCGAATCCCTTTTCGATTTTAATTGTACAGAGCTTCATTTCTTTTTTATACATAGTTTGCGTTTAAACAACGTACCCCGCATGCATACTTAAATAAAATTAGGATTATCATAAAATATTGTGCTGTGTGTTTAGTAGGTCATACTTAAGCATGAAAGTAAAGGAGGATAATGGGGAAATTGATTTAATTTGTTGCATAAATCCTCACCAACTTCGTGGACCCTGTGAAGTTGAAAAACAAAACTCGGGAAAGAACTATGGATATTTGGAGAATATCCCTAAAACCTACTTGAAGATTGTGTTTCATTTGCAGGAACTTTAGTCTACCGGCCAAGTCAGACAGCTTTTAAACTGCACATCTCTAATAAAAAAATATGATAGTGTTGCATTTGAAATTTAACAACCACAGAAGATTGAGGTCACATTTGAATAATTAGCTGCATTGATATGGGGAAAAAATCTAATTTCTAGCCACTTCTTGTAATCCACTTAGAATAGAAAAAGTCATGAATTAAAACACTTGAGCAAAGTGTGTCCGGCGCCAGCAAGCGTGGCAACCTGAAGCAGAGCTACATGCCTCACTGCTACTTCATCCTGTCATAGTAGATCACCCAGGACACTCCATGAACTTGGAAGCTGGCATTGGAGCTGCCTGATTACCACCTGGGGGGCTACGGTGACAGGCTTAGTCATGGGCATCGAGTACATAGTGGATGTGAGTGCAGGTGGTTCAGACCCTCAGCGGCCCGACGGTGACAAGGGCTGCTGGAAAACATGACAACCCACCCGTACTTACACTGCTGTGTCAGTGCAGTGGCTGCCTTAAAGAGCATGCCTCCTGATTGATGCCTGGGTGGTAAGAGGGGACTGCTGCAGAATATGGCAGTGGCTCTTCACCATATTAAGGGGTGCCAGTTGTTGCCATATGTATTAGACTGTGGCCATGGACTGGGTGGCACTGTAGTCCAGTGAGATAAAGGTCTCTGCTTGCAACAACTCAGCACAACAATCAGTTCAACAAGGAATTGATGTCAGGTTATCATGAACAAACAAAGCTGCTTATAGTGCAATATGCCAACAATTGTCATACATACACCGTCACTGAATATTTGAAGGTGCAGTGGACTATGGTACTATAATAAGTGAGGTGTTTTGTGTTGCTTCACCAATTTGTGGTGATCCTTGATCTGTGATCACTTGGGAGGCTAATATTATCACCACTAAGTACTTGTTTTTATGCACACCTACATCACATCCTTCAGTAGACATCATAGAAGCCTGATTCTAGTATTGCCCTAACTAATCTGTTGCCACAGTGCCATGGCCAAGCAAGCCAAACTACCTTTCAAAACCCAAATGTTGCCTAGTTCTAGACATTAAAATTCACCAATGGACACCGAGCAAAACCCTCTGCCCCAGACAGCAGCAAAAGACGGTGAGCTGAAGGAATTGCAGGTTGAAATGAATAGCAGAGGGGTTGCATAGACAACAAGAATGACACTCTAATCATACAACTGGACCAACTGAATGGAAAAGCAGACATATAGGACCCACAAAGAAACATGGCGGACAGTAGTGCATCTGATCTCAAACATGTTTCCACCATACATGAAAAAAGAAATTCACTCACGAGGAGAAGCTTCTTGAGACTATAGGGGTCAAAAATAAAGATCTGGAATCCCTGTCAAGGTGAAACAACATATGTATTGTAGGTGTGTCGGAGTTATCTGCACTACCCAAAATCTTTTGTGGAGATGTGGCAGAGAGACCGTCTCTGACTTTTTGCTTGTCAAGAGGGATCATAGGGTTCTGGGCTCCAGACCGCCACTGGGGTGAGCACCCAACCCTTTATAGAGCATCTGGATTTAGACATTTAGACACAGGGATCCTTTCTTGTGCAGAGCCAGAAAAAGGAGGACCTGGAGTTCCAGGGAATGAAGGCTCCCATGTATCCTGGTGTTATGCAAATTATCTAGTAAGCTAGGTGAGCTTTCCTTCCAGTCAAAACGTTGCTGTAAGAACACCAGGAGAAATAAGTCATGCTTGAGACCCTCAGTGGTGAGTAGTGTGCCTACAATCCCTGATTGATTGATGCTATGTCCAAGTAGGCTGAAAATTACTTTTAATGAATCAACAAGAACCTTTACAGACGCTGCTAAGGTGCTTCAATCACTATTCCTCTAAGTGACAATTGAATGGGAAGCAAACAGATGAGGACGTTGGATCCAGGGCTGTGGACAATTCAACCAGTGAAGTGACTTCACAGAATTCAGTATGGCCCAATTAAAAGCCATTTGATGCACTAATTGGACAGATGCCTGCCTCTATGAAGGGCTGGAGATCCATGTTTTTGTTGTGAAATATTCTATTTGAAGTTCTATGTTGACATGCATGGATGCTACGCCACTGGAAGCTTGTATGAGTTAATGTTTTTGAACTGCATCAAAATAAGTGGTGTGAAAAAAGGGTGATTTCATATACCCTCTAATATGCCCTGGAGAAGTTATTGAGGTTTTTCTTCTATTCGTTTTTTTTTTGTTCTTTGTGTGAATCATGCTGCTAGGCTGAAAAGAAGAGTGGGCAGGGGTAGTGGGTGTTTAGAAGCAGGCAATACTCCAGTGTAGCACTTTTTTCACTAACAGTTACTGCAGTCTGGTACATGACCCAACTGCCTTCTGGTCTTCAGTGACATGTTCTTCAGCAAACCCCAGGTGACAGCCAGAGAAATATGAAGCTGAAAATGCTATCATAAAATATCATAGGGATAAATAATTTTTTTAAATGAGACACATTCTGGCATATGGCCATAGGCATAACATCACAACATTTTCCTTGCAAGAAACACGTCTGACCTCTGATAGGGAAGAAGGGCTTACCCATAGTTAGGGAGTATCCCTTTACTTTACATCCTATTGCTTCCATACCAGGTAAGCGACAATACTTATGGATACAATTCCCACTTTCTACAGCTGGCCACAATAAGGGACAATCAGAGAAGATTTATTGTAGTCTAAGAGAAATGGGGATTTAGGCATGTCACATTGGTCAATATGTATGACCCAAATAGACATTCAAAACTTTTTGTACATATGTTCTTGTTATAAATAACAGCCTGCTTCCCTACCACTGTATTTTGGGTAGGGGACTTCAAGGTAGTGTTAGAACCATCAATCGACCAATCCAGAACCTCTGCTCACATGCACATAACTGTCTCTAGGGTACTGGCAGGTTTGACCCAGCAATATGTCCCTATCGATCTCTTGAGGGTCAGAAAGCCAAAGGTGCATGACTCTGACTTCTAGTCATCAGTGCACAGTGCCTCATCTAGGCTTGATCACTAGCTTCTATCCAAATAAAAACATGTTCCTGGGTGACCTCAGCTAAGATACTAGTGCTCACACTGTCAAACCACTCACTTGTAACATTGTAATGCGTGATCCCTGACCTAGTGTGAAGGGTCTGTATTGAGTGTTTTCTAGCTTAGGCTCTTCTCAACTATGTCTTCAAAGCTGAAATAAGTCAGGTAATTTCAGAGTTTTTAAATATGAACACAGAGTCAATGGACAGCCTAACTTGAACTGAGAGTCTTTCAAGTTATACATGCAATGTCTACGCATTTCTAAACAGAAGGGTGTGCCTAGAGCTCTACGTTGAAGCTTTTCTGATTCTAAAACAAGATCTATGATGATGAAATAGAATAATAGTGCATGGCGACAGGGCCTTGGGTAACATAAAGACCTTGGTTGACAGTTGTTGCCAGGTGGCTGATTCAGAGGGTAAACCTTTGGGCAAGTTTGTCCAAGAATGTATGTATAGTGAGTGTGACAGACCAAGGTGAAAGCTGGTGTGTTTGGTCAGACTGATACACAAGGCAAAGAATATTATCTAGAACAAAACAGCTAATGGTAGGCATTGATTCCCTAAAGATCAGGTCCTTGTTGCATTTAGGGACTTTTAAACAAAATACATTGGATGTGGAGCAGGCACTTTCTGACATGGGGCTAGGGAAAGTCTACCTGGATAGGGAAAGAATGGCATGGCTAGAGACTTTAGGGCAAATCATTATGCTCTCCTGTGATTGAGATTGAGGTCAAGATGACTGTTCAGAAGCTGACAAGATCCTCGGGACTGATGGACTATCTGCACATATCTGCAGCTCCTGTAGTGATGTTCTGATCCCTTATATACTTAAAATAGAAGAAAAGTGTGGATCAAAAGGCACCCTACCCCTCACACTATTCTTTGAAAGATTATTCAGGACAATGGTTGGGTAAAAGGGTATCACTGCTATATAAGGATGGCAGCAAGCCTGGTAAGGCTTGTCCCGCCTCCTACCGTATAGCACGGGAGAGTGCTATTGCTGAGGAAGTCATTGTAGACCAATGGCTCTTTTGCTGTAAGCAAACTAAAGCCATATTATTGAACAGGTAGCACCGTATAGAACATTACAAGTTCTTATGCCAGAAATACCACAACACAATTGCGCTCCAGAGAAAGGGACTTTGGGAGGATGATAAATGCCCTAGATGTGGGGGAGCAGAGCCATTTTCATAACCTGGTGTGGCAACGACCATAGTTGGGGAGTGTCCCTCTACGTTACACCCTATAGCTCCCATACCAGACGAACGGCTATACTTGTGCATACGAATTCCCATTTTTTGCACATGTCCACAATAAGGGACGATCGCAGAAGATTTGTCATAGTCTAAGGAAAATTTGGATGCAACCATGTCACGTTTGTCAATAGCTACGTCCCAAACATACATCCAGACTTTTTTGTACACATGGGCTCAACACATAACAGCTTGCATCCCCACCACTGTATTTTGGGTAGATGATAAATGCCCTATATGTGGGGAGCAGAGCAAACTCCATGCGTCTGGTGGGGCAATGCCGAACATAATCTAATACTGAACAGAAATATTTATGGTGCTCAAGGAGATGGTCAACCAGCTGGTGTTTGCTGGTACAAGGACATTTCGACCAATAAACAACGCTATGTAGCCATGGCACTGCTTATAAGTAAAAGGAGGGTTGCTTTGCTATGGACATCGAAATGCACATCAGCAATCAAAGGATAGTTTAACGACTTAAAATTGTCTAATGGCACAATGAACACATTTGTACTATTGTTGTCGCTTACCTCCTGGCCAAAAGATGTTTGGGACCAGTTGAGGCAGTGTCTACTGGTGTCTGCCTGCCTCCAGATGCGGGGAATGGAAACTTCAGGCGATCTAATGCAGTGCCTTAGGCTTACATGACTGGAACTGCTGTAACTCCTAAATAAAGCTGATTTCTAATTGTGTAGTGTACTGCTCTTCCGTAATGGATAAAAAGAGCTAAAAAAGTATGGAATGGAAGAATACCAAGAGGAATTCCATTTGGTTAAGAAGTGTTGGCTGAAGAATTCCCTTCCATCACTTTTCTGGTGTTACCAATTCAGATGAATGCATCGTTGTAAGTGATCGAATCCAGTCTAGACCTAAATGCTGGGCTGAACTGTCTTTCACATGTAGTTCATAGGGAATAGAGGTCTCCGTGCCGGTTGCGTTGAAGAGACACATGGTTATTGAGGAAATCCTTTTCGTGATATTTGTGTGTCTAATTACTTGTTATCAGATATTACAATGAAAAACTAAAGTAGCTTCACAGAAGAGCTCTTACATAGAAATGTTCCGTGTGATAATAAGCCCTCATCTTTTTTTTTTTTATTTGAACTATTTTATCAATCAGTCAGCTAACTTATGTTGACCTTACTTGGCTCTGATACACTGGAAGACAGTTTACAAATTGTAAAACAACCAACCTTTTGTGTACCATTTTAAGCACTTTGGCCATTTCATTGCACTCTATAAATCAAGCCTTATTCCTATTACTAGCCTTGTGCCCCACTACCGAGAATGGTGTGGAACTACCTCAAGACCAACCTTTTACCATATGCCAACAACAACAACAAATCTCACGTTTTCCAATGGCTTGAATTCTATCTAGTTTCTTCCCAGAAGAATGACTCTAGGCCTCAGCTCCTCTTTTCCATAGTCACCACCAGCAGAACCCTCCTAACATCTCGTAGCTGTACAATTACTGAACATCTGGGATCTCCGATACTAAAACAGTCCTCTAACGTTTGAGCATCATTTAAATGTTACTCCGGGCAGGCAAGCAAGTGAGTGAATGGATGCCTGGAAAACTATCAGACTTCGCCGGATTGTAAAATCCAGAGGTGTCCAGTCTGCGTTGAGTCATCTCCCCTTGACGTCTAACAGCGAACATGAATCAGTCATGAAACAACTGTCAGTTTTGCAAGAGAGAAAAAGAACAGCCAGGAAACCTCTGACTGAAGGGCACTCATTCCTGTTTCGTTGCCAAATATCAAAGTGACCCCGCTTTGCCAATGCAAAAATAATCTTTGAAAAAGGCTACGACAAGCAGGCCACTAACATACCCATGAACGTCCTAGGGTACATATCTCTCAAAAATGAATATTAATATAAAAAGACACAGCAAGAAATCGTCATAGTGAGCATGTATCGTTCAGCTTATAAATTCGTCTCATCATACCAGGTTCAATATTTTTTATGCACAGTCCTGAAAATCCTAAACACTTCTGGACCAAACTGTCTAATATGAAAAGTATTTACACTGACAAATGCAATAAATGGGATACAGTATACAACAACACGAACAATACAAAACAGAAAATGAAATATTTCCTCTAACAACCTGGTGTTGCATTATAGAAAGTGCCTTGGGGTGCAAAGGGTGTTTGTCCCTGCTTTGTGCGCCCCCTAAGCACATAGGTGTACAAAAGGATCTACGTCCCCTTGTGTAACACAGATAGCACTGACGTTCATGTAGCTCCAGCGTTATCTCAAGAGGGCTTTCTCTCATTTGCATGGAAGCGGGGCCCCATGCAAATTAGGGAATCTCTTTACCTCAGTGCAGGCAGCATATTATGGGCATGGTCGCAAAGGTAAAGATGCAGTCAGGCGGCGCACTAAAAGTGTGCCACAAAAAGGTGGAGCAATGTTTAGTGCACCCCCTGATGGTAGCTCTCAGGAGGAAGGAAAGTGGGTCATATGGACCCCTCAGAAATCCTCCTGCAGGCAGGTGCAGTTGCTTACTGAATCCGCCTGCATTGGGATCTCTAATCCCTCGTCAGAGTGCAGGTGAGTTGACGCCTGCACACTTAATCAAGCATTGGAAATGCAATAGGTCTCGCATTTGTTTGAGTCAGAGATATTGGCACTGTTAATGGCAATGTCTTTTGCCTATGTGTTATGGAGTGTATGTATGTGGTGTGTAGTGGAATTATGTGGGTTGTCTTGGAATTGTTAGCTGTGGAATTATGTGGTATTGAGTGTATATCTATTTGTTGTACAGGGATGTTGAGTGTGGTAAATTTGAGTAGAGTGTAGTATTATGGAGTGGTGTGTAGTATAGTGGCGTTGATTTAAGATGAGTGGTATGGTATGTAATGGATTTGCATGTTATGTTTTCTAATATATATGGAGTATAGTGTTTAGTTAAGGGTGTAGTGTTGGTTGCAGTAAATAGAGTGGAGTATAGTTTTTGAGTGTATTAGAGCATTGTTAAGTTGTACTAAGCAAGACGAGTCTGACTGTATTTTCAGGCAGTGCAATCATTTTCGAACAGCTATCTACCCTTTATAATGCTGAGTGCACACCTGTACTGTACTCTGGTAATGAGCAGGCAGAAACACTATACCTCTGAGATAATGTTCTGGGATTTACATGCACCACAAAGGCGGTAGAAAATTCCCAAACGAACATTCATTTAAAAGTCATCGCATGGCAACAGACAGTATACAATATCTCATTCCCACGCCACAGACCATGGTGGCGCTGTGTGTTTGATTTTGAGATGAGTAAAACAAGTGTTTAAGAACTCACAATACATTGCAAATAAATAATATCGGACGCCATGCCACTCTTATAGTTGTGGGTGGCCTAGAATAGGCTAAATTGTAGGAGTGTAATGGTTAGTAACTGTGTTGGTATTGTCACTGGCAGCACTGGTGGGGGCATTGGGGCCTCAAGGTTCAGTGGCCCCCTGAGAACTTACTTACCTGGCACTTCCTATTTAATAAATTAAGCTAGTCTCCTGGAAATTCGGGTATCAGGCTGCTGCAGGGCCCTATTTAATCTTTGCCTGTCTTGTGTGCGATCAAGTGCCCTCTGCTACGTCCACTGATGGAGGGGTGACCGGCTTCCAGCCATCACAGGCTGGTAACCCTCACAGAGCACTGGAGTACATATGAGGAGTTCAAGAGGATTTTAAACCGCGCTGTGGAATATCCCTTTCCAGTACCTGCAATCCACACATAGCACCTGCACCTACAAATGTATACACGAATAATACATGTAAACACTTGTGCTAGTTTTTTACATCACACAAAGACAACTCAAACAGCACTGCAAGCATTGATACTGAACGCTCCCGGAAAGTTACACCGACACACACATATGAAAAGAGACACAGAGATACACACACCCGTTCACTGGAGGTGCGCACAAACACATTCTCACAAAATACATACACATTGGTCCTCCCAAAGGCACACAGACACCACAGACCAACGCAGACAGCACAGCTTCCTATCTGAGCAAAACATCTGTGGCAAACATCTAGACCAATACACAGAGCAGGCGCACGGCTGTATGCGGTAGAGGGCAAGGTGCAGAACGGAGAGGGCGCATTTTACCATTGCCTGTACTGCACATTGCCAGACAACGCCACAAAAAAAAGTGTATTTCTTCTTCAGCAGACTAAAATAACATAAACAGAAAACCTCCAGCTGCCAGCAGGATAGTTAAATACAGTGTAAATGTGCACACACAGGGGGTGCCACTCCGCACCACCTTATGTGGAAACAGGTTGTTCTGCGAATGAGAGCAGTGAATCAAAGCACAAGGTTAATTGAATTGCACTGTTATATCTTGGACCTTAAACATTGAATTTACAGTCTTATTGTTAAGCACAAACACATACTTGTGCAGCTATATAGCCATTTATTTGTGCATAGCAAGCATGCTCTGGGTATTGATACATGTGTGAACACTCCCCATCCCTGGGGGAACACGCACGGACGCCCTCCCTACTGAAGCCATCTGGGTGGGGTCGCTGCACAGTGCTGCCTTCAGTGCACACAGCCCTGCAGGTGCATGACAGATACGGCACTGCAACAGACTGTGGAACGAAGGATTCTCACACGAAACAGTAGAAAGAACACTGTCACCACTCAAACTGACTGAAGCACATTAGATGGCTAAAGACCAATAACGGTTACTTATCCAAGAGAGATAAACAAGTGTTCTCCAAAGTGGGAGCCCGGGCATGTTCATCTTCTGATACGGTAGAGCCAGGGAATATTTTACTGCAGTATCTCAGCCCAGGTACCGCCGGGAGGGACCCAGAGTGAGGAGGGAGTCAGGCGGGATCAAACTAAAGCAGACTGTGGTGGTAAAGCTGAATGGCTGCACACTGTTCTATGTGTGCACCAGGGAGCTATATAGCGCCAACCTAGCAGAAGCCGCAGTCTGGAGCTCCATCAGGGGCCAGGCTGCGGCTCCGCAGATGTTAATGTTGAGCCTGCACTTGGCTGGCGCTGCCCTGGGTTTTGGAGTGTCATTCATAATAGCCAACGTTGTCATCTGCAGGATGACACCGTGGCAGGAAGGTGTCTCTGTTGTGACTGGCTCATGGAATTCAACAACTTTCATTCTAATGAAGAGGTGATGGTGGCTCTAATGAGCAGAGTGCGAGACAGCGCGGGATTAGGTACATTCATCGAACTTTCGTATTAACATTACATAGATGGCTACAATGCCTTTATTCGGGAAATGTGTTTGCAGCTATTTCAGATGAGGCAGTTTACTGCATCTCTGTGACCGCTAAGGACAACAAGAAAGTGAACGAGTGGTGTGTGCTCGCTGGCAAAAACAAGCGCGGCAGCGAAGCTGCCATTTGTAACCTGACCTAAAACAGATGGCCGGCTGCGGGCTCTGCTGAAGCTGCTGACTTTGGAGCTGGAGACCAGGGTTCGAGCCTCGGCGTGGGCACCGTTATCTGAGAGTGGGGGCGGGGAGAAACAAATAAAAAAAAATAATACACACTGACGGGGAGACAGATACAATAAAAAAAAAACACGGCTGAGAAGAACAATAAAAAAAACACAGCTGAGATGAACAAATGTAACATCTGAAACCAAGTACAACAAACGGTGCGAGGAGGTGGCTCAACAAATAACGCTGTTGAATTTGGAGTAGGAAAACAGGGTCCGAACCTCGGCGTGGGCTGCATGATTTAATTATGAATAAATTAAACATAAATAAATAAACCGGGTCGGGTAAGTTAAGTAAGCTGCCAGATGTGGAAATAAAAGCAGCAAAGAAAACAAGCATTAGCAAAGCATCCAATCAAGCGGAAAACGAAAGCCGTGGAAAACTAGATGTGCCGGCCGGCCAGCAGTGAATAATTAGGGGAGAGAGAGGGGAGGTGCTGGGGAACAGATGGCCGCGAAGCAGGGGGCGGGGCAGCGGAACCCTTTGAAGTCACGGCCTGCGTCCGTGAATAAGTGACGGCGGGGGAAGCCTTTGATGTGGCAATTGCTGCTGGCAGGGGGAAGCCTGTGGGGAAATACAAGCTCATGCACGAAGGAGCTTGTGGTCACGTGATTTCACGTGAACTGTTGAGAATCTGGATCGTAAAAAGTCAGCTTTTGGGTTGACAACAATAGGTTCGAGTAAACTCGACCTAAAAACAGAGCAGCTTTGCTGAAGCCGTTAGGTATTTCACTGGAATGCGCTACCCCCAGGGCAGCACAAGTTTGCAATTGCCATGGGGCAGTGCATTCAGTGTAATAGGGCACATTATCCCTATTTGTGCAAGGTTCACCTATAGTGCCATGGTGCAAACAAGGAAAGTGCGCCCTATGTGTAATAAGGCCCCCGGTCAGTAATACATAACCCAAAATTAGGACACAATTCCAATAAACTGAATACATCCACACTGCAAATCATTTTTGTTTAGAAGCAGGTCTTAATACCTTGAGTCTGGCCCAAAAACACACCATCAATACAAGTAACCTGAATATGAATAACTGATTGCGCATTGTTAGGCATACGTCAAAAACCTGGAGTAAGTACAAGGTGTTCATAAACTTTAACTATTTGCTCCCATCGGACACCAGATCCCAACAAAACGGGTTCCAGTGTCTGATCTGCCCATCATGTAACTAGCCAAGTCTACCAGTCCTTCGAATACTTTACTGGATGAGCAGCTCAATCAGCTCCTTTCTTACCCCCTCATTGATAAATGTATTCCTGAAACTGGTAATATATGTTGCCATTTTAGACTAGCCACTATCAATCTTTAGGCTTCTGTTGCCCCACTGGATCACTACTGGAAACTGGGACCATGGCCTAAGCAGTGTGCACAATATGATCCCAATAAATACATAAACCAGTATAAACAAAAGCACAACTTATACATTATTACATTTCCAAACATAAAATATACAAACATCGACATTTTAATTTTAATGGGAGGGTTGAAGCTTTCCAAAAGGTAGTTTTATTTCCAAATACGAAGTGATATGCTAGACTGTAGCTCACCTTTTTGTCTGTTTTGCTCCGAAAGCATGTACTCTTCTTGGTGCCCCATATCAGTGTTTCAGTCAAGCCAGCGGCACTTGTATTGCTATCGAGAATTATACAATTTCTATTTTTGTGTTTTTTAATGCATATATCTTCTTTTTAATACAGCTAATATTTTTTTGTTTTCTTCACAGTCTCAGACCTTTTGAGAAGGCTTAATGGACCCCAGATTAAGAGTCACTTGCTTGGAACAAAAAAATAAGGGCCTCATTTATGAAAAGTGATGCATCGCTGCGTGAAAACAGAGATGCGTCACTTTTCATTGCGCCCTCCTTATGACACCAATGATGCGTCATATTTTCGTTAGGATGCATCATTGCACAAGGAGTTACAGATACGTCAGTATTTCTGACGTATCTGTATGGTGCAAAAGTGACGCATTGCTGGAGTGTGTCACAAAAGTGATGCAACTCCAGCAATGTGTCCTTTCACATGGGGCAAGCCCCATGTGAAAGGGCCTGTGTCAGTCTTACACCTGCTGTCAGGCAGGCGTAAGATTTTGACACATTTGAGTCCTAGAAGTGGGACAGTGAAATCTCATAGATTTCACTGCGTCACTTCCATGACCCTTTCTTGCGTCAAAATGCCCCCCCTTGCATACATTATATCTGGCGCAGGTATAATGTGGCGCAGGGTTTTCAAAGTGCGACACAAAAAGTGATGCAGCGGTGGTGTAAAAGTGACGCACAGCCTCATAAATGAGGTCCTAAATGATTGGAGATTTCATTGTGTAGGTAGAAATAATATAATTTGCTTGTGTCACTGAACATCAAAAGTTCTCAACAGAGCATGCCGCATTCTGTCTCTTTGAATGATAATGTGCTCTCCTCGTTGTACTGAAATAGGGGATGAACGATAAATTCCTCTGTCTAGAGCCACCAAAAGACTTCTGTAAACCCCACTTTGACACCTCTGACACTAAAAGGATAATTGCAGCGAACCTGCAAATCACCTTTATGTCAGCCGATCGCTTAAAGCTGAAATGTAGAGCCATTTTTTTTAGCGATTTCTTAATTTTAATTCAATTATACCATCCAAATGGCTTGCCTGACAAATGAAGCATGGATTGCACAGTTATTAGGATAACATTTTTGGTGCATGTTTCTACCCCAGTTCCAGCTGATGAATGTGATAATTGAAAATCATACATGCGTGATTGTACCGGAGATGGAGTGAAATATTTAATAGTAACGTTTTCAAAAAGCAGAGAGTGATGTAAGGATCAGATCACACTGACAAAATAATTGAAAAATAAATAACAGCCTGTGTTCTTGACCTCAGGTAATATTTTCACTAAAATTCTTTAATGAAAATGAAAAGTCAGAACATCGTTTCAAGGCTTTTTTGAATTACCGTTAATTTTACCTTTTAATGCAAAGTCATTTTCTGCTCTATTTATATAACACCATTTAAAAATAATAATAATTTTAGAGCGGGTGCATTCCACTGACAAATCGGTCTGTGCCCTGATGTTTGGGGTCTTTGCTTCCATCTGTCTGTCAATGTGGGTGACATTTTGAAAATGAACTACTAAAAACCACACACATTACCCAAAACCCTATAATGGGAAACTCCGTGAGATTACGCTTGCTTCAGTGTCATATCATGTAATTGTGTTACAGGGTCACCAGGGGCCCCATTTACAATATTTTGCAGTAGGCCAGCGTAGAAACACTTCCTGATGCACTGCCCTACACCAAAACAAAAGGCAGACATGCCCTTTAGCTCTCTGATACAGCGCATTCCTGTCCTCTTTCCCTGCGCTGGTGCTCAATTCCCTGCCATAGGCAAACGCAAGCCTCCTTGCACCATAGTGCAAGGATGTCTTTGTTGTAGGGATGATTGTGGTGCATCTTCCTGCACAAAAGCAATCAAAGGAGGTGATGTTTTCTTTCTGCAGCACACATCGAAAGAGGAAAAAATGAGGAGAAATAATGTTATTTTTCCTCATGGCGCCTCCCCTCTGCCACCCCTGGGGAGGACTAGGCTTTTGACCCTTTTCCAGCTTTACAGCTTGATGTAAACCTGGGAATCAGTCAAATGCAATGAGTGTTGCATGGAACATGGAACAGTCATGCAGGGTGGCTATAAGTTGGCCTCCTAGATATGGCTAAGTCTTGTGCACCACCAGAATATCACAAAAAGTGATCTTCCAATGGTGAACAGGGCTTGTAAGTGAGCCCCTGTGTGTACAGACCTTCCTGTGTTACATACTTCAGTGCCTCCCAGCGTCCTCTCATTAAGTTCAAATTTTGCATAAAAAAACAATATAAGGGCTCAAAGTTTTTATTAGGACCCTGCTGGATTTGCAGCATGCGCTGAGATTCTCAAATACCAAGGCTGTCTAGTTTTAATTTCACGTTATTGGTTTTTCTGTGAGCACCCTAAACCTCTTGGGGCAGATTTACAATAACTGGCGCATCCCCAGGGATGCGCCAGTTATTGTGCACCGCCGCTCTGCCACCCATGGTGCGCCGCAACCACGTATGAATGTTTTCCCTATCAGTGTGTATTTTATGAAAATGTCATTTTTATGAATATTGTTTTCTGTTTTGTTCATTTTCTATTCATTTTGTGTACTTTTGGTGAATCATAACCAACAAAAATTTAGAAAAAAAATATGAAAAATAAAAGTGGTTTATTCTGACAAACAGTCCAAACTAACACTTACTTTATTTCTTTGTGTGCTGAAACTTTAGTTGTGCTTCAAATAGAAGTTGCAGTACTGGCTTTTGTTTTGTTGCTTTGATATTGAGAGGCTTGGCCTTACTGTGGGAAGCCCACACCCAGTGTTGTTTTTCCATTTACAATGTGGCGCACCATGGGGCAAAAACGGCACAGATGCGTGACGCATCTGTGCCGTAAAGGTGACGAATTGCTGGAGTTGCGTCACAAGCGCGATGCAGCTCCAGCAATGCTCTGGGGGGCCCTATCTGTCCAATGCTGCGTCAAGCCTTACACCTGCTTCAAGCAGGCGCAGTTTTTTGACTCAGCATTAGCCTAAAAGTGACTGAGTGAAATCTTGTAGATTTCACTCAGCCACTTTTAGGAGGCTTTCCTGCGCAGGGATGCCTCCTTATGGCTCAGGGCTTTACAACGTAATGCATCTCCCAGATGCGTTACGTTGTAAATACCTTGCACCATGGCGCATCTTTTGCGCCGCCGGCGTAAAAGAGGCGCAAGGGGCTTGTAAATCTGCCCCAAGTCTCTATCTCTCTCTTAATGTTTCTTTTTTAACCAGCTTTCTTCCTTTGCCACTGTTTTACTCTGTTTCTCTTCTTCCTTCACTTTACCCTGTGTGCTTTTCTCTCTCTTGCTCTTGTCAAAGTGCGATGATGGAAAATAAGTTCCAGTCCCAAGCACAAGTGCTTGTGCCCCCACCTACACATATTAAGCCCAGTTCATATCCATGACTTCCAATATTGCGGTGCATCTGCCTTCAGTTCCAATTCAGTCTGTGTTTTCCTCCTATTGCTAAGACTCACCTGCTAGGCTTCATGTCCCCCAGTGTCTCTTTGTCACCCCATGTTTCGATAATCATGGCTCTCTTTGTCCATCTTACAGCATCTGTATTTCCCTTATTCTAGATGTTCATTCACCATGTCATCCAGCATTAGCCTGTCCATGACTCAGCATCCATTTGTCTCTAAGTGTTGAGATCGTTAAGAGGAACTAAAAACACTTTCTGATTCGGAAATTACTGCTGAAAAAAACTCTCACAATGCTCTGCTGAAGTTTATGAACGGGCCTTCTTCCACCATTTCATGTTGAACTCTTTCCTGAAACAACATCCCGGATTTACTTTGTTTGTTTATAGTCTTCAAACTTTGATCATATACTCGTTTACTTAAAATAGTAGGTGACTATTCACAGTATTGTAGACTTTACAACTGCCTCTTTAATATATTTTCTATTGTTGATCACCCAGATGCAGAACGTACTTGTCTTTCACTTCATTGCAGAAGATATGGACCCTGTCTACTAATATAGGGGTCTGAACTCTGACCACGTCGTAATTGTTCATTTAAAGTACTAGTAGAAGCATTTCCTGGCAAATGTGGGCGCTTTCTTAAATCTGCTCAAAGTAAGGTATTCCGTCTCCTTTTCCAGCTACCTCAAAATGTATCACCAACCCAGATTCTGGTACAAAAAGGCTCTATACCGAAGTATGTATTCCTATTAAGATCTTAAGAACAAGCCACTCTACACTGCTTGTTATAGGAAAAAATACAAATGGATACATTGGAAATGCAATAGGTCTTGCATTTGTTTGAGTTAGAGCTATTGGCATAATAAAAGGTAATATCTTTTACCTATGGGTTATGAAGTGCGTGCATGTGGTGTGCAGTGGAATTATGTTAGTTGAATTTGATTAGTTAGTTGTGTAATTGTGTGTCGTGGAATTGTGTGGTGTGAAGTGGATTTGTGTAGTGGAATTATGTGACATGGTGTGCTGTGGAATTAGTAGTAATAGTAATAATAGTACCAGTGCAGATTTATTGCCTGCTCACTTTATTCCACTCAATATTTTCATTTAGCCCCTCCTGGTCCGCTTTCTCAGAGAATATCCAGTTAGCTTCCTTTCTTGCCAGGATGTTATCCAGATTGTGTGTATCGCCCATCACTTTTTCTAAAACAGTCTATTTTAGATCTTTTGGGTCATGTCCAGACACATTGAAATGTTGCACCAATCGTGCAGACTGAGCACCCTCAAGGTAAATACGATTCATTGGCATGTCGATATGCGGTGCATTGGTAATGCCATCTAGACACCCTTCAATTGAAGGGGGGTAGTACCATCCTTTTAGTGCTCTGGGTTTTTATTCACACAGGTCCTGTTTCTATTGAGAAGACTGAGAATAGATAACCCCTCGAATGCCCTGATGAAATCGCTGAAAGTTGGAGCGATGAAACATGTCAGCTTGAGGATAAAATAATTATGGTATACAATTAACCATTTTTAATTGGCAGGTTTTGCAGCAACAGAATAAAAACGAATAGCCAGCAAAACCCTGCCCGATTATTCTGTCTGGTTAGGGGTTTGTTTATGTACACAACATTTCACATCAGTGTTTATATGTTTGTCACTGGTTTCTTTTCACCACTATTCTCACATATGCACGACTATATGTTCTTGTGCACTTTTGTCTTTTCACATAGAGAGAGTGGCCAGTGATGAGAAGTGGGTATACTGGTAATTGTCAGCCGGGAACCCCCTCGGGTGTTACTACCGTGAGGCACTCTCTCTATTTTCTACACCTTTTTGGTTGTATTGAATGTGGACCTGTGTGTGTTTTTACATTGAATAACTATGCCCCTTGACCATAGGACTAGTGTTATTTGACACATCTAGGGGATTTATATTGATAATAAGATATCAGACCCCGGTTCCTGGTCGTATACATGGATGCGTCCTTGAATAGGTGAGGCTTCAGTTGATTAATTATTGAGTGAGTGGGGGGCAGCCTCACCTATCACCTTCCCCCTTAACCCCTATAGATTGATGGTCTGATTGCAGGTGTCAAACCATAACTCCACAAGCAAAAACGATTAAAATACACATAATATAGTGTACTGCTATTTGTATTTTGCTGTATGTGTGATGGTTAGTACACTGAGGTGTTAACTGACAGAGTGTTGCTGGTGTTGAAAGTACATGTTTCAAACTGCATATCAGAATGGTTTACTGGCATGGAGGAGAAGTGCATTTAAAACCTCATAGAAAATTTCTCATCTTTTGAGCTTTTTTCGAACACTAACCACTAACCATCATTTCTATAACAAAGCAAACAACCTCATTTTGGTTAATTTGAAAGGAACTGTTTTAAGTTTTACTGCTTTGATCCATCAAGATGGCTGTGGTCGCACTTCTTCGATAAATAAATAATGTAAGCCCGTTAGTTGTTCATTTGAGCACTGTGAGAGTCTGCATCAGAACCGTGGGGGCTGCTGGTTCTGTTGGAAGTACATGTTTTCCATAGATTATCAGCCTTTATTCTCACATAGCTGTGAAAAATAGAATGAATTAATAGAAAATGTGCTCTCATTTTAGCTACTTTGTTGCCTTCCATATCCTCTATGAAAAACTCATGAAAGAAAACAGTTTTCCATCTGACATGGCTACAATTTGAAGCTGCAAAGAGGAGGAGATTCTGAAAAGAAATTGGGGGAATTTATTTTCCCAATTAACTTGGATGGAAGATGAGGCAATTTTAGGTGAGACCCATCTAAAATAAATTGTTTTGGGTTTTAAAAAACTGTGAGTTTCCCAGCTGAATCGGATCTGTTGGCATGTATGTGACAGGGGCTGGGAGGTGGGACCCTGAGTACTGTAGACTCCCTGTGATAGGACCTCAGAAGCTGGGCCCTGAGGACCTCTTGACTTTGTTTGGCAGGGTCACGGAAGCAGGGCTGAGGTGTACAAGGCTCCCGCAAACACTAAGAGGGCCATAGGAAATTTAGGTTCCCTTTGACAGGGGCACAGAAGCAGGGCCCTGGGGGCTCTAGGATCCCTTTGACAGCATACATGCTAATATTTTGAAGCTGCAAAGGAGGAGATTCTAAAAAACAAATCAACGGCACCTACTTTCCCCACTATCTTTCATGGAAGCTATGACAAGGGAAACAGCTAAAATACAGCCTTTTGAGGCTTAAAAAATTGGGATTCTCCCTTCTGAATTGGGTCTGTTTGCATTTATGTGGTTGATAATATAAAGCTGGGTCTGATGGCTCAGTGGACTAATGTGTCCACTGCAGAGGCCTGTGTTTGACCTCATGGTCACAAGTTCACATCCCGGCGGGTCCACTCAGCCTTACATCCATCTGAAGTTGATAAAATGAGTACCACTGAGTTGGGTAACAATACACATCTGTTATTCAGCACCAAGATACCTATGGGTGAACGTGCACTTTACAAATACACTTGTTGTGTTATATCCCAGCAGAGAAGCAGTACTTTTTACTGGGTAAAATTACCTTAGAACACATCACAATTTCTAAAATGAGTATGGCCAACCGATGAGGGAGAGGTCACTTTAGGATCACTAAACATGATGCTTGGGATCAGGCGTGCTCACCCTGCCCCCTTATAATTTTTTTTTAATTGATTTTCAGGACAGAGGGACAATGTCCCTGAGTGCTGTAATGGTTAACCCAACATATTCTTCAGTTTGTGGCTGAGGGAGCGAGTTTTTCTGTATTTCAATCTTTAAACCCCACTTGTTGCATCAACATTTGTTGGTCAACAACGAGAAACATGGAGCAGACATCTGATAGCAATAATTCATTAAATATTTCAGTTTTGATCAATAAAGAGAATTAGAGCAAGTTTGAGTTTTATTTTCTGTATTTTCATTTTTTTTAGTCTTTTATTCATCAGGTATTAAGCTTTACTAATTTAGTGCTAAAAGATCATATAATCCATAAATTGATATTTGATTATAAAATAGAACAAACAATATATTAGTTAAAAACACACTCGATATACTAATAATGCAGCAAGCGTGTTCCGAAAAGGAATCTCAATGTTCTAAATATGCTGGGATAGTGAGAGAAAAAGGTGTCAGTTTAATTACCCATGAATAGTACTGATGAGAGAATCAGCGTGCGATTTATACGCCTTTGCATTCTAACTGCAAAGTAACTGCAGACAATTCAGGAATTTACATTAGGAAGTCTCTCATGAAGAGAAGGCATCAGAAACTCAGAGACATGTCTCCAGCCAGAAGGTCAGGGAAGGAATGCACCAGCCAGTCTAGGAACACACACTGATAGAAATATACAAATTCAATGTTGCTACATTATTTTCTTTCTTCTTCATCTTTCAATAGAACCTCAGCAACTCTTGGGAATAAGCAAACTCTCTATTTTTTTCTCCTGGTACAATAAACCTACAGACATTGAATCTTTAAAAAGTTACATCATTGATGTCTTGCTGTAAAAATAGTCTTTCCATGAACCATTCTTCCGGAAAACTTTTCTTCTCTTGTGAAGATTTACCATCAGTTGCATAATACATAATACATGCCTATTCACTAGCTAACAGTACGCTTCTGAGGTAGCAACATTTGCAGTAAAGAGAAGTAAAACATCCTGCATAAACAACTATTCATTTTAAAAAAACAGGCTTTTCAATGTTAATGTATTATCTTTTATTTCATTTGGCATCGACAGTTCAGCTAAACTTATTCAGCACTTTATCAAGTAGCAGGCCTTCATCATTTAAATAAGCTTACCTACTGCAAATTTACGTTTCATTTGAACGTAAGTTGTGCACATTATTAATAAGCATATTTTGACAGAGGATACAATTTGCTTCAGCATGGCCAGCCAAACAGGATTAACTAGTCGAGGAAGGGGTTAGGGATTAATTGCTACACTTTGCCCAGCCGCCTGTGGGCAGTAATCCTGCAACCACATTAGGACTTAGGTTGTTCATGGTAAAACTTAGCCGCAGTGCCTCCACCTATACACAATCAACCCAAAATCACTTTGGGTACAGGATGAGCCTAGTGCTAAACTCCTACAAAATCGGTTAACCCACCGGTGTTTTGTCCATATGGAAATACAATCTTGAAGGTCGGAGATGAAAGTTAAATCCTCAAAATAATCAGCCCGTTGATCATCATACATGACATTTATTTCGATATCAGTATTAAATCAATAGGGGTAAACAAATTAAGATTCACCAACTGAATGTTAAATGAAAAACAGCCAAAACAGCCAACATGTGTTTCACATCACAGTCACTTCTTCAGGGTTGTGAGGAAGCAAAAAACAACTACTTAAGTAAGGATAAACATTTAAGACACTATTGAACAAATACATTATTGATCATAATAATAATACATTAATCCACTCCATTTGTTGCAATATGAGTCTTGTTAAATAACATGTTATACTTAAATAAAAAAAATACAATATGGTGTATCAGCAATTCAAGAAAAAGAGACATACAAAGTTATCTTGAAAGGCCTCCATATTGCACATTTCTATCGAAAAATCTGATTAACACTCCTTCTAAACCTGCTCTCTCCTAAAAATTAGATGCTAGTAAAAAGTGAAAAAAACAACTTAAAGCCAAGAATAAAACATTGTTGTTCGTTCTTAGTTGCATATAAATCACAGTTACATAAAAACTTCAAAATCAAGGGAATAAATATGCTTTATGTTCTCCCATGCCCAAGTACACCCTAGTCTAAGGAAGCCTCCTTCATATCTTAACTGTAAAGGAATTGATTCTCAAATTGAAACTCTTAATCTATATTAAAAATCTCACTCATAGAAATACTAGTCTAATCCCTAAAGCAACCCAAAACGTCACATATATCTTCCAACTGAGAACATACCCACGCTCATCAGAAACTATTTCAATTAGTCCAAAGACTTCCACCTATTCCATTATAATCTTCCTAAATATATATTTCAGATTATTTGAATAATGATAAATACTGATCAGCAAGGAGCAGAAAGCTGTTGAAGTGGCTCGAAAAGCAAGCCAGGTGTTTCTGATGGGAGGTGCGAAAGCTTCGCATTGGTGGTCCCTGCTAGCAGTTGATGCTGTAGTGTGATGGGACTTTGCTTGGTATTGTGGTGTGAGCTGCGAGGTTTCAGTGTGAACTGGTCTGCTCTCAGTCACAAAGAGCCCAAAAGCTTGAATACAGGAATCTGAGCCACCCCAAGAGCCCAGGACCTAAGGGGCACAACTTTGGAGTAAGGAACTCACTCCAGCTGGGTCCAGGTCCTGGTGCAGGATGTTGAGGAGCCCTTAATGTCCCACAGATTAGGGTGTCAGCAGCCTAGCTCTTGGAGTCAGATTAGTAGGCTTGGGTTCAATTAGAATTTCAGGTCAAGTTCTTCTTACCCAGGCAAGAGGGCAGGAGGGCAGAAAGGCAGCAGCAGGTCAGCAGTGTCGCAGTTCTTTCAGTAGCACAGCAGTCCTTTATCCCAGCAGAGTATCCACAGGTCCAGAAGTGTACTGTGGTGATGGTGTATGTGGCCTGGCTCTTACGCCCATGTTCCCTGGCTCTGGAAGGTGGAAGAAGCATCTAGAGAGTGGCTTTGAAGTGCATGGAATTTCCTGACTCCAAGCTGGTGGCAGTGAAAATGTGGAGATATTAGATCCTTTGTGTGAAGGCAGAGCACTCCCTATTAAGTTGAAAGTGGGGCTGTGCTCATCTCCCCCATAATGCCAGCGGAAGTGCCACCCAGGCACACCTAATCCCTCTATTGTCTGACTGCCTGGAAGGCATTCACAAAGCCTAACTTTCAGTTATGTTCACATGACCCAAGATAGGCTGCAGGCACCAAATGGCAGAGGCAGAAAAATACCAACTTTCGGCCTGAACTGTTCAGGCTGGACCATTCCCATGAGGCACAAGGTCAGACTGATTTGCATATAGCCATGTCTGAACTGGGGTGGCGGAGTGAGCTAAGGAATGATGAAGGATTAAACCCAGATCAGTTGTCTGGGAAAGAGTGCTTGCAATGTTCAACACTCCGTCCATCATCCCCTTTGGTTTAACTTTCTAAAAGTGGCCTTTTCAAAATTGTAATTTAAAATCTGATTTCACCATAAGTTAGGATATTGAATTACAATTCCAAAGACACCAAATATGACATACTTTCCTATTCCCAATTGGAATTGAAAGCGTATTAAATGTAAAAAGGAATCCTCACGTTTATCCTATGGGAATGCTAGGTCTCACAGTAGTGAAAAATGCATTTAGTCGTTTTGCACTATCAAGATATGTAAAACAAAAAGTACATGTACAGCCTTTTAATTAAATAGCACAATTCCCTGTCAGCTACCTAGAGCCTCCTTAGGTGTGACTTATATGTGGTAAAAGGGCAGTTTAAGGCTTGGCAAGGAGATTTAAATACCAAATCAACAAGGCAGTTTAACACTACTTTCAGGCTCCAATGGTAGGCCTGGGACATGTTCTAGGTTTTTATTTAAGTGGGTGACACAATATGTTCCGCAGGTCCACTCGTATATTTTCACTTATAGGACATTGGTATATGGTTTAGCAATCTACAACGGACTTGTAAGTAAATTAAATATACCAATCAGGTGTAAGCCAATCAACCCTTGTTTAGAGGATAGAGCATAAGCACTTTAGCATTTGTTAGCAGTTGTAAAGTGCAATGAGTTCTAAGGCCAACAAAAACAAGTTTCAACATTTCAGCAGAAAGTGGAGGGTAAAAGACAAAAAGTTTGGGGGTGACCCTGAAGAAAATATATAGATATATTCATGAAAAATCCAAAGGTTAAAGTAACGTTATAGTTAGGTAAAATGTTCAGTAACAGCAAATCTCCTGTGGGTGGGATTCCAGGAACCCAGTAAATGAGGTGGCCTCACTCACTTTAAACTTTATTTAGGCCCCTCGAAATGTGCCCCTCGGGCCAACGAAGGCCTCTTTTATCCACAGTTGACCCCAGGAGATGGGGGCGCAGGGGCCACCATCGGCACAGGAGTGGTGCTTACTCATGCCCCCCTTGTAAAATATAAGAAAAATACCGCTCAAATTCTTATTTTTTGCCACCATCCCAGGGGAGGCAAAAACTGCCACAAAGTGCACTTTTTGGTAAGGTTTCGTAGAGATTTGTCGAACTGCGCCAAAGTTATTAGAACCACAAAAATGCATTTTCTGTGGAAACACAATCCTAACAATAACTACCATGGGGCAACCGCCAGTGGTATATGTTTTGTTGTGATGCCTCTTTCTTTCACGGAGTTTGGGAACAAGGTTTAATTTGATAAATAATGCAGCAGTGGAAGGAGGGTGGGAGCACACTGAATCACCTCCAGCACTCAATTTGATGAATCATGGTATCAGTTCATAATAACACTTCAGTAGTAATCTTTAATTTTCACCCTTTTTAGTGTAGCTTGTAATGTGTAACTCTAGATATTTGTTTCTGGATTCATTCGTTCACCAGTAGAGAGCAACAAGTAATTCTGGGGGTGCTCTAAATGCTGCCCAAAGTCTTCCCAGATTTCTGTACCACATACTGGATACAGTTGCATCAACACAAATCGGTCAGCTCAGAAGCTCTAGGGTGCCTTTTCAAACAGAATTTGAATGGTAGCACGCTGCCTCACATTCTAGCACTCAATTTTCCCCACAGCATCATGAAAAATGCAGAGTATAATAACACTTATTTCAGTAGTAAAGTTTATTTTTTCACCCCTGTGGGTGTAGCTTGTACTATGTATCCCTAGACAAGTCTTTATGGATTCTTTCCTTTATCAGTGCAGATCAACCCGTCATTTTGGGGGTTCTTCAAATGCTGCCCAATGTGGCAGCTAGGCCACACACATTGTTCACCTGAGAGTGAGTAGAAGATCTACAACATTCAGCAGTTTGAGAGATGCGAGGGCTGAAGAGTGAATGTTTCCATTTCTTCGCAGCGTAACGTGATGGCTTCAAAAGTCAAGAGACTCAGAGACATAAAGTGGTAAGCCAGGATCCGTAATGGTGCTGGTTGAGTGCTGCTCGGACACCTCTGGTGGGACGTGGTTGGATAATCAAACTAGCACGCCAAACTGAATTGCCTCAGTATACTGCAGGTACATAAGTTAAAATCTTAAAATGTTAGCTTTAGGAGAGCATTACCCCAGTGGTATGACTATCTGACTCTAAATGATAAAGGGCCAGGAAGGAAGATATGATTTGGGCCAAGCCATCCATATCAACTGCGAAGTTCCATAAAGAAATTAGTTTAAAAAAAGTGCAGGTGGAGGAGTCGGGTTGGAAACATGACAATTGAAGGTCTAAAAGAGAACAAATAGCTAAACCAGCTCTTTGGAGAGTGTGTTAAAATCAATCAAACACAGAAAATGGATGATAAAACATCCTTGAAATTGGTAAAAGAACAGGAACAGGCACGCACAGCAGAAATTAATGAATGGTGGGAGATAAAAACTTTAAAAAAGTAAATTTTATGTAAGCGGATTTCAAGGGAACGCAAAATATTGGTGTTGCCCACAGTTACTGATTTAGATGAAGATATTCTCAAACAATGGACATCAGATACAACAGAATTTTCTCTTAAACTTATGAGAACTCTGATCATAGATGATGCAGGTGCCAGACAACGAGTAAAGGAAATTGAAAAGAATTTGGAGAAAAGTACATGAGAAGTAAAAGATTCTCTAAGCATCTTGAAAAAGAAACTTGAAATGCATGAATCAAAAAGAGAAACATGGAAGCCAAACACGTTTAATAGAGATAGAGTGGACTTCATGGCATGAAGAATATACATGTTTGCAAAGAGATTTGATACACTATATTGTAGACCTGTTATGGATAAGGTATTATAAAAATACTTGATCTCTTCTAATATGAGCTCACAGGATGAAGACAGATCTTTTACAAAGCCCAAACTGGATTTTTATGGAGAAATGAGACTATACCAAAGGAGCAGGAGATGAAGAGGAAAGTTTTTTCCCTAAAATAAAAAACTAATCAAAATACGCAAAAACTAGGAGATGAAAGAGAAGATAGAAAAGGAAAACGAGGAAGGGGAAACACAATACATGTAAACCTCAGAGATAATAACTTAGTGGTTAACATTTCTTCAAAGGATTGGAAGAAAAACATCTCAGATTGTTGAATAAGGGCTTGACATTCTGCCTGGATATGTGAATGAACCTGGCCACTGCAAAAAGTTACTAAATTTCAATAAATGTCAAAAAGCCCTGACATATCTGTTATTAAAATGAAGAACATACACACTTTAAGGCACTCCTAAGTTGGGAAAATGAATCTAGTGATATAGAGGAACTTCATGGAATCAAATAAGTATTTAATGAGAACTGTTGTGAGATTTTGAGAATTTCAACTAATGAAACAACAAACAGAAAATGCAAGCCCAAATCAACCTTTTGTCAATAACTGCCAGCTGGCAATAAGATTGATTTAGTCGAAGACATATTAGTGGAAGGGTTAAATGGATTCAGCAAAGTAATAATCTAAAGAAAAATCAAAACAAAATGGAATGAATATGACCAAAGATGCCTGGCCAGCATTAAAAGATCTTCAGGAGGACCCTAGCATAATAAACCTGGAGGCAAGGGTGGAAATATTGTAATCTTGGACCATAAATTGGGGGGCTAATGGCACATTGTGAGTTCTCTTGTAGCACTATTGGAAATCACCTCCAGATGTATTGATATCTTATTGCTCCCCTATAGGCTGACATTACCTTTATATTTGAAAGATACTCCACATTTGTATTCATAGGATCAATGGCATCCCGTAGAAGATTAATTACCTGATGTCCACCAAAGATGCAGTGTCACTTTACCCATCTGTTTACACACTTACACACTGATAGTATGAAAACCTGTGAATATTATTTGAGATCAAGTTCTATCAGGCTAATGGAGCACTTCAAGGTGTTAATGAAAATGTTGGAAGGGTGTCTTACATTAATGCATTTTTCTTTGATGGTAGCTATTATTTGTAAACACAAAGAGCATCCATGGGCACCTCATTTACTACCACATATGCAAACCTTGTATTGGGACGTTGAGAGGCTGAAACTCTAACTATGGAAAAAACAAATTATGCTTACTGGAAAAAGTGAAGCTGTGGGTCTGCTACATATTGACAACCTTTTTATAATTTGGGAAGGCAGCAGAGAAGAATTGAAGGATTTAATGAGAACATTGAATACCAATAATCAGATTTTGAGATTTACCAATGAATTCAGCTCACATATTTTTATTTACCTCGATATTGAAATACAGATCAAAGATTATAAAATGTGTAGAAACACTCATAGAAAACCAGCCAGCTGCATTAGCTTACTGCATGCAAACAACAGACACCCACATGCCCTCAAATGGAGTGTGCCCTATGGTGAATTCCTGGGGGCCAGACACATTTGTACGTAGCAAGAAGATTTTGAAAATCTAGCCTTGTAGATGTTTGAAAGCTTTACACAAAAGGGATCCAACTGTTGCACAAAGGGGATCCAACTGTTGTTCTGAGTGATCTACTAAGGAGAACACAAGAAAAAAAGACGGACAACCTGATGATTTCAAAAAAGGAAAACACTGCTGAGAACAATCAACTCAATATAATATATATATTGCACTGTAACATGCCTTATTTTGCAGTGACGAAATTGATAAAAACAACATTGGAAAATTCTGAAAATGGATGAACCCCTCAAACCAGTATTATTTGAACCACAAATACATTGCAGAAAGGTTGCCTCGTTAGGAGGCTTGCTGACACTTAGCTTCATGCCATGGTTAAAAGTGAATATAGGCAATTGGCTAAAAAACACGCACATTGTTTCTGGAGATGCTCCACATGCAAAGCCTATGAATATGGTTACAACAAGTAAGTGTTTGAACTCTTTGATGGGCACAAAAGAGAATTAAAGAATGAATAACATGGAGGACCACACTTGCAGTATCTGTGATAGTGTGGATGCAGCAAGAAATATGTTTGCAAAATAGTAAATAAGTTAAAATTGAGAATTCTGCAGCATCTACATGCAATCAATATCAAGACCTCACAAATGCAGTGGCAAAACAATGCTGGGACACACCTAATGGGAGAACAATGGATCTGAAATACTATGTGGTCCAACGTATAGCAGGAATTCAAGATGAGGAGATCTAGAATTAAATTTGAGACAGTCAGAATCATAAATAATTATTTTGATGGGACTTAAATTCCCCTTGGGGATAAATATAAAAGCTGAAATCCATGTCCACCTCTAAAATGATGCTTCTTGAAATGACATTATTGTGTTGTGGTATATTCCTGTTTACATGCGGATCTGTCTTTAGGATTTTTATGCCTTGAGATCGTGTACGTAATGTATGTAAGAACTTTTCAGTGCTAATATGAAGGAGGAAGATCCTTTAAGATATCACATACATGTTGGTACCAAGAGGGGCATTATATATAGGGTTAAAGTACTTCAATCTAGTCTAAAACAGCAATATTCTGCGCTTGCACTTTATGAAGGTGTATGGCCTCAGAAGCAGTTAATGTAGCATCAATGAGGAGCAAACACTGTATATCTTAGCAATGTAGTAATAGCACATGACTTCCATTGAGACATGCCAAGTAAACGGGTAACCTTAACTCAGGGTAGAAGCATTAGCACTTTATTTTATACATTTTAATAAAAAAGAGGTGACAACTTTCAAATAATTGATGTGCATTTGCATCTTTTTAGGGTACTTCATACCTTCTCAAGTAGTAAGACTGGAACTTGACATCATTTGTCTTAAGAAATACATATCAGGTCAAATTCAGATAACTGATTCTTGATAAAACAACCTCAACTTAGTTGAGTGATCTATGTTTGCCCTGAATGAGAACACTTTACTTCATTCCAGACAGAATAATTAGCACTTTTAATCATGTATCAAGAGTGGGTCAGATGAGGTATGTAAAATGTCCTCACCAGCATGGCCCCATTGGTTTGCACGCACTGTTTAATAATATTGCACTTTGCTTACTACACTGTATTCCTATTGAGATGTGGGATGTTGAATTTTCTGATTGATATGCTTTTTGGAATCTGAAATTCATAATGAATGTATATCTTAGGGATACAATATTGATGAATTGATTGCTAATTGATTTGTATCTGCTTACCAATAAATATTAGCAGAATGACCAAACTTGAATTGATTTTGGATCTGAACAGTATGTTGACTCAGTAGAGTGTAAATCAACTATGGCATTAATTGTGGATTTAACTCTGGAATATGTTATGCTTGCAAATCATGACATTATCACCTAATTTGTGGAAACTTGAAGATTGGGTACTCTACCCATGATCGACCATCTCCAGCTTAAACACATGAAGAAAAGTAAACCTGTCTTTATATGCTCTAGATAGATATATAAGATGTATGACTTATAATGCACTGTTTGCTGTGTTCCATCTGTGATGGGGACTTCCAATCCCAGGATTCTCTCTTCTCCCTGGAGAGAGGAGCATGCTGATCAACGCACGCTTTGAAAGAGGCAAGAAACCCATGCAGCGCAGGACGCATCCGGGCCGTGCCCCGGCTGTGTCCGGAACAAGTGCGGGCCCATCTTAGCCCATCAGAGACCTTAAGAGTCTGGGCTATATTATTGACATTTTGCATCTGGTGTGCCTCCTTCTTTATCTCAAATGTGAAAGGTAAAGTGTCACTAATATTCTACTAACATTAGCCCTAGGGAATAAAAATGAGCAAGCCAAAGACTATTACGGGACAGGGTGTTGTGGGGACATTGGATGCACTTACAGAGCGGAGACTCTCGTTGGAACCCCAGCTCTCTGAAAGTTTGGTTCCACCTCCAGACCCTCTACTGCTAACTGACTCGGAAGGCGTTCCCCTCCAAAGTGACCAATTTAAACCAACAGAGACAGATCCCCAGCCCTCCACCTCCTCTGAACCAATAGGTATATCAAGCAGGTGGCCTAATGTAATTACTAAAGGCCAAAAGGCTAAAAAATGACATGAGAGATGAGAGAATCTTACCCACCCAAACTCCAACTCAAGATTTGTGTGACTCCCTGAATCATTTTTTTGTGGATAAAATTGCTGTTATAAAGGCGAGTATCACACCCACTGTTAAGAGGGACCAACCGGAGGACATCTCTAGAAACCCAGCTTGCATGAGTCACTTGTCAGGTATATGTCCTAACACGCTACTAGGCCTCTTGATGCGTGTGAAATCAGGCTCATCCTGTTCTCAGGGATGTTTTCTCTGTACTGCCCGATAGTATTCATCCCTTTCTGAATGAGTCTCTGAGTAAAGGGGAGGTACCTGCCACCTTCAAAAATGCTACAGCAATTCCATTGTTAAAAAAACCTGGGGCCGATCCCTTAAATCCCTCCAACTACCGCCCTATTTCCCTCTTACCCTTTCTAGCTAAAATCATGGAGACCCATGTGGCCAGCTGCCTCTCCAATTTTATAGAACAATCGGAATATCTGGAACCTAATCAGGCTGGTTTCCGACCTGCACATTCTACGGAATCAATTATCCTTGCGGTCATGGATACACTGAGAGCCAATGCCGACAAGGGGTCCTCCCATGTGCTGGTGCTTCTGGACTTGTCGGCTGCGTTCGACACGGTTGATCATAACATCTTACTGAACCGTGTCGAACAAGCAGGTATACATGGCCTTGCTTACAACTGGATTAAGTCCTTTCTGACAGGTAGAATTCAGGCAGTTCGCCTTGGCACCTTCACGGCACCCAAAGTGTCCATCTCATGTGATGTACCCCAGGGTTCCACCCTTCCCCTTTACTGTTTAACCTCTACCTTAGGCCATTGATCCATTCATTAAAGAACAGGAAGGTCACCGTCTTTAATTACGCCAACGATCTCCAGCTGATTTTCTATCTGGATTCCTCTAACTGTGCCATGGAATTTAAAACTACAATGCTGTATATCCAACGCTGGATGGATCGTAATCATCTAAAGCTTAACCCAGGCAAGACGGAACTTATTTTGCCTGGTAAAAGTGAGATCAGATGGGGCCCTTATTTCTGGCCAAGGGAATTCGGTCCTCCCCCACCCCTTCGCCCTTTGTGAAAAGTTTGGGAGTCATTATAAATGCCGATCTCTCTCTTAGAGGCCAAGTGGGTTCGGTCGTATCCACTAGTCTCTTCCAACTGCGAAAAATCAGAAAGATCTCCCATCTGCTGACTCGTGGAGAAGTGTGGCTCAGGGTGGAGAAGTGTGGCTCAGGGGTTAGAGGTGGCAGACCCGGAATCTGAGATCGGCCCTGGACCAGGGTTCACTTCCCCGCCTCGGCAGGTCTTGGGCTCATAAATTCCATGGACTCGATAATTCTCGCCCGGTGCCTTCTCGACTCACGGGTTCACACTCTGCGACTCTGGGCAATAGCTTGCTTAATCCCCACAACGGCCCCTCGCGGCGGGATGCCTGGCTTTCACCTTGTGGATACCCTGCCGGGGTTATCTCACAGGGGAATACAAGGACGGGTTCCCTAAGCAAGCGCCGGGAAACCCACTGCGGGTAGCTGTGCGCTATATAAGCTCAACTACATTTACATTTACATGCAGCCCTGGTTCAGGCGGCGCTAGCACTGGTCCTATCCCTCCTTGACTTTTCAAATGCTCTTTACATAGGCCTGTGTAACGACCGGATTTTCAGACCAGATATCTCCAGCTCACCAAGACACCACCAATCCAGCCGAAACGTAACCATCTCCCTCCCCAGACCCTACTTACCAAAGTACCTAGGTACCTTCCTGGGGATGGGGAATTAGCACTATACAAGCTCATATCATCAAAAATACCACACCACTAAATCTATAGGGATTACTAGAAATACTCACTGATTACTAACAAATTCCATATTCTACACCACACTCATACCTTATAGTCTCGCGGTAACTTAGGCCCAGACTATGCTACCCTCCTACTCATAGTGAAGGGGGCAGTTCTGATTACTTACCATTACACACTGACCACAATCAATGCTCACACAAGCCACAATCCTGTGGGCATATACATTGACCACAATCAATGCTCTCATTAATGCCACTCTCTCTAGCAGCAATCTCACTACGCACCGTATCCTCCCGGTGCTCTCACAAGCCACAATCATGTGGGTATACACATTGATCACAATAAATGCTCTCACTAATGCCACTCTCTCTAGCGGCAATCTCTATCCTATGAATACCTTCACCTCTCTCTCTCTCTCTGTTGGGAAGTTTCTCTATATATCTAATATCTACTGGGGATGTAATATTATATTTTATGTGGTAGATAGACAGTTCAATCCTCTCACACAAGAATGGCCAAATCACAATATGCAAAGGTTATTCTCTGATATAAATGCTCCCTGCTCCCTTGCTCAGTTACCACTTACCCGGACGGGAAACGCATCCGTCCACATAACAGCATCTGACTAGAAGAAAAGTTAACTTTGTCAAACAAATAACAGTTCACCAAGAACTGGGGTTCCTTTATTACACAATAGCAAATTATAACATCACAATAACTAGCAATCTAGACATAGCCTGAAATGTTGACGTAAATAATTAATTTACTCTCTTAATTTCTATGCAGGTAAGTACTTAATCAATAATAACTCAATCAGAAGGAAAGAAAACAGAGTCCGTGGTGTTAGAGTTTCTAAGGGTTTTATTCCTCATAAAGGAATCAGGATATCATGTTCTGACCACCACAGGGGTGTCAGAAGGGATAGAGCGCTGAAGTTTATTATCAATACATAGCTTATATACTTGATTTATACATAGGAGTCAATGTAAGAGGCGTAACAGCTGAGAGAAGACAAGATAACAGTATACACGTGGTACTAGTACATCATCAAGAGGCGTAAACTAGGCGTGAACCAGAGGTGTGTGCTAGAAACGTCACTGATAGGTGACGCAAGTGGGTGGCACCAAGGGGTGGAGCTAACAGAATGTTGCAATGTCAGCAGAAAATCGGAAGCTTGGATGCGCGCGCAGCTGCATGACGTGTGATTGACGGGGTGCAGGGGACTTGACATTTACACTGACGGAAAGAGACAGAAGTCTGGCATGTCAGATCAACTTGTACTTCTATCATATCTGATATCTGATGTTTAGGAACTATACTATCTGGGCGGAAAAGGTCTCTAGGGCAGAAGCTACTCTATGCTAACTGTGGATGCGTGTATGAGCGCCTAAGTGTCTACATGTGAAGCGTAGGGCACGGGGCCTTCCATGGAAGCATGGCAACGGAGGCTATGAATTACTTGCATTGAGACAGGTCGGCCCTTTTGGCTCTGCAGCTGGAGAGGATGTTTACAGGATCTAGTAGGCAGGAATGTATTCTCGGAGGGCGGAACAGATAACTCGAAGGTTATAGTCAGTCTTGGCAGAAAGCAGGCTTGAGCTGAGCGCGAGGGGCCGCGCTGAAAGTAGGACAGAGTTCACGAGTACAGAAGTAGCCTGGGCAGAGCCAGGAGCCACAAAAGAGGTTCAGATGGTAGGAATTCAGGGCCTACTCTGGCTAGAGCAGGAAAAATGAAAAGTGTACTACAAAAAGACAGTGGCATAGCATACGTAGGAACGGACTATATAATCCATTCATGGTGGATCTGAAAGAGGACAGGTTGACGGTGGACGCAAATGTATTTGCGTCTTCATAGCTGGCACAGGAGGGAAGTTACATGCACTTTAAGCTGGTACATGGAGTCGGTGGGGTACGCGCTAGGGAACACATCATGACCAAAATTTAATTTTCCTCATTCCCTCCTTGTTCCCTACGGACCCTTCATGAAATATCGATCCTCATGAATCGATCAGTCTGTTCTTGTAACATCATTTGTTCTTCTTTCTTTCGGTTACGTTTTGAATGAAAACTGGAATGTTCAATACAAGAGGTGGCACACAGTCCACAAATCGCTGGCCCACACTGCAGGCATAGGCAGCAACTGAATACTAGGACTAGGCCAATGCCTAGGAAGGATAGGATCTTCCATCCCCAAGCTGTTAACGTTGTCCAGAACCAACCGGACCAAGTCCAGGTGCCTGGAATCTGATGTATCTGATTTGCAATCTTATGGAGACGGGTGATAGCTTGATATACAGATGGTGCATTTTGTGGGATGAAAACACAACAGCTTGACCCGATGACCTTACAGGCTCCACCTCTATCTGCCAAGATGACGTCAATTACAAGACGATTCTGAAGGACAACAACCCGCATAGCGGACTGCTCTTCTGTTAAGTTACCTAGGGCGGAGGTAGTTTCATTTACTACGGCTTCAAGTGTTCTAGTTAATCTGCGTATTAATTTACTATTCTGGACAGGGCCTAAAAAGAAAAAGAATCCTTTATTAAAATCAGTGTACTGTTCCCATGCCGTTTCTGTGTAGTCGACAAGGGGGGCATCTCTTCTGGATCTATTCTTTACTAGATTGCTATTTCTATGGTAATCAGAAGGAGCTAGAAAAACAGGTGGTAGGAGGAATGCAATGTAACAGGTACCATCCCAATCTGGAGGTAGACGAATGTATGCGGTATGACCACACACAAAATAAGAATGACTGGTAGCTTTGAAAGATGATTTTCCATCATCACTGAATTCGACCACAGTAGTGCATTTACTATGACCTAAGTGTACTGAACCTTTCTTCTTGATACATAATTCACCAGTGACTGGCAGTACTGACATAATGGGTAGAACTGGTGTGGCTTCGGATTCGACAGTAAGAATCATAAGGCTAATTGTATAATTACCTAATCCATATACTTCATTTTCTAGATCAGTTCCTATTCTAGTGGGGAGTCCCTCCTTATCCGGGTAACAGACGTCTAGTAGGACCAAGTTCAGGTTTCCCCAAACCCAACCCCCATCGAAAACAGCAATGTCGGGATCTAAAGAATTAATTATCTTAAACCATGCTCCGCAGGAGCCATTGTGAGAGAACGGGTACGGAAAGAGAGGCAGGGCTCCCTTGTAATTCTGGTAGGGAGGGAGTCGGCCACATATCCAGCAATTTGTAGCATTGTTAGTTTGATGAGAATGATGTAACATACTAATGAATGTATTGTTGCGCAGCGCGAGTCTGTAGGAGAGCTCATGAGGAGGTAACTCACTAAAAGTGTGTTCAGCAGAGACATTGTAAGCAGATTGTTCACGCTTGAAAATAGGATAGTAGATAGGTAATAAGATGCTAGCAACAATCATTAAAATACTGAGAATAAACATAATTATTAGTGTCACTATGCAGTGACTACGAAGTGATTTGCAATATGTTCTTTTCTTTTCTTCTCTCTCTCTAACTCGATCTAGGGGATACATGTCAGAAACTATTTAACCGATTCACCTAGGGGAGGACTTAAACAATTAAACTGTCTGACTTGCTAGATCGTAATTTCATGCGATATTGTTCTTGAGGAGTCTTTTCTCTTTTGACTTCGGTAAAGTCTTTGTTATCACAGTCTTTGGTGGGGGTGGGTGTGTCTTGTTCCGGTTTCAGTCCTGGGAATGTTTTGATATGGCTTAGGTGGACCCACCCCTTTCTGCCTTCCAATTTGACTGCGGTCTTTGTAGTAAGAAGAACGGTCTTCGGAGACTTCCAGCGGGGCTCCAATGGACTTTTCCTGTCGAAGTTACGGACGAGGACAACGTCCCCGGGGCGGACGTCATGCGGCTTCACATCGGTGTTGTCAGGGAAGGCTGCGGCAACCTGTGAACGACATGATTGGAGTGCAGACATCAAGGAGGCAAGGTAATCTGTCAACATATTAGAATCAACATCGGTTATCTTTTTAGGAATGGGCGTCCCCCACATATTCGGTGGTCTGCCAAAGACCACTTCGTACGGAGATAGCCCTGATCTCGAATGGGCGACCATTCTCATATAGAATAGTGCCACTGGCAGGGCGACTATCCAGTCGACCCCTTTTTCCTGACATATTTTGGCAAGGCGGATCTTTAATGTCTGATTATGCCTTTCTACAAGGCCTGCGGCTTCTGGATGTCGGACACAATGGAACTTCCACTGGTATCCCAGTAACAAGGAAACTTCTTTCATTAGGGCAGACGAGAATGGCTGACCGTTATCTGAGTACACGACACGAGGCATGCCGTATCGTGGGAAAAATTCACGAACCAACTGTTTGGCAGTGGTCGGAGCAGTGTAATCTGGGACTGGGTATGCTTCGGTCCAGCGGGACAGAGCACAGACAATTACGAGAACATATTTAAATCCTCGACAACGGTCCATCTGGATATAATCCATCTGGAGGACTTCAAAAGGGTGATCGGGAGGATGGAATCCACCTTGCTCTACAGGGACGCTTTTACCTGGATTGAACTGACAACAGATCATGCAAGTACGCACTTTCTGTTTTGCTGCGGCTCGCAAGTGTTTATTGTACCAGAGATTTTGCAAACTGTCTAGCATTGCTTTCTCTCCTAGGTGGGCAGGACTATGTGCTGTATTTATCATGACTTGAACCATAGAGTCAGGGAGAAACCATATAGATTTTCCCTTCGTCATCCAACCTTGATCTGTCTGGATCCCTCCTAGTTCAATCCATTTCTTTATTTCTTCTGGAGTAGCATGTGTCTGAATGTCAATAACATCTAGTGTGGGATCCCTGACTGTCATGCAGTTTGTCGGATCTGTTGTCTTTATCGTATCAGTTGTCTGAGTGTGAGTCAGTGCTGTATGTTTTGCTGTCTGATCTGCCAGGTCGTTACCCTGGGAAACAGAATCTGTGACTTTAGTATGTGCTTTACACTTCATGACGGATATGCCTGAAGGCAGATGTATTGCTTCTAACAGTGCTTGAATGAGTGGACCATGTTGTATCTTTGTACCATGAGAGGTCAGGAAACCTCGTTCCTGCCAGAGCATGCCGAAGTCGTGTACGACTCCGAACGCATAACGGGAATCAGTGTATATGTTAACATTTCTGTTCTTGGCTAGTATACAGGCTCGGGTCAGAGCGATGAGCTCTGCCGCTTGAGCAGACAGTGTATCAATACGATGTGTTTCTTTAACTTCAGTTTCAGTGGTCACTGCATATGCAGCCACTAATTCTCCTGTACTTGTTCTCATGCATGAACCATCCACATAAAGTGTCAGGTCTGGATTTGTCAATGGAACATCTGTTAAATCTCGTCTGGGCTTTGTTACTGCATTAATGATCTCTATACAATCATGTGGAGCTGGATCTGTCATAACTGTAGGTAACAATGTCGCTGGGTTCAAGATACTGCAGCGTCTGATTTCTATGTGTGGCTGGAATAATGTCAATTCGTAACCCGTAAGTCGTGCTATAGTCAAGTGTTGAGTCTGGGTTCTGTTTAACAGAACCTCTACAGAATGTGGAACTTGTACTGTTAACTGATGACCTAGAACAATTGAGTCGCTCTGTCTGATTGCTAGTGCTGTTGCTGCTACTGACTTTAAGCACGCAGGGAGTGCCTGGGCTACTGAATCCAATGTACTCGAAAAATAAGCGCAAGGCTTATGTGAACCTGCTTGATCTTGAGTGAGGACAGACAACGCTGTACCGTCACGTTCTGTAACAAAAAGTGTAAACGGTTTGCTGTAACATGGTGTCGCTAAAACTGGCGCTTGGCATAAAGCTTTCTTTAATTCCTCAAAGGCTTGTGTGTGTTCCTGAGTCCAAGGGAGGGCAATCGAAGTCGCTGCCTCCTGTGTCGTTAACTGAATGAGTGGTTTAGCTAGAAATGCGTATTGAGGAATCCATTGTCTGCAGTACGAGGTGAGGCCTATGAAGGCCCGCACTTCCTTTTGTGTCTGGGGTTGTGGCATGTTTACAATTAATTGAATGCGATCGGGAGTGAGCTGTCTCCCCACTTTGGACAGCAAGTGACCCAAGTACACAACTTGCTGAACACAGAATTGTAGCTTCGAAGGAGACACCTTGTGTCCCTTGTCGGCCAGGAAATGCAAAACTGTTAGTGATGCTTGTTCACATTCGGGTTCACTTCGTGCGGTGATCAGTAGATCATCGACGTATTGCAGTAGGGCGGTATTAACTGGCATTTGAATACAATCTAGTTGTCTTTTCAGTGCTTGACTATAGATGCTGGGGCTTTCTGTAAATCCTTGAGGTGCGCGGGAAAATTTGAAACTTCGTCCATTTAAACTGAATCCGAAGAGATATTGGCTCTCCGGGTCAATAGGTACACTGAAGAAAGCGTTCTTGAGATCGATTACAGTAAAGAACGTTGCTTCTGAGTCAATAGCAGTTAATAGGGAGGAGATATCAGGGACCACAGGGTACTGTGGTACAATACATTTGTTCAGTTCTCGAAGGTCAATCACCAGCCGATATACTGGCGGTGCATTGCGGTCTGTACGTTTAAGAATTGGGATGATGGGTGAATTACAGATATTGGAGTCGGTCTCTACGACCACTCCTTGGGCAATAAGCTCTTCAATTATTTTCAGTAAAGCCACTACAGCATCGGGTGGTAACTTGTATTGTCTGATTCTGGGTAGAACAACTCCTGTCTTGAGTGTAACACGATATGGAGTGATATGCATACAACCTACATCAGCTGGGCCTTTTGCCCATAAGCGATCTGGTACATTTTTCAATCTGACATCAAAGTCACGTAAAACATAATGACCCTTGAAATCCCGTAGAAAGAGTCTGACTCCTTCCGGGGAACAGCATATGATAGCTCCTAGAGCTTTCAGTGTTTTAATTCCTAACAGATTTTCTGGACATGATTTCGTAAGTAACAAATCTGTAACTCGAGATAATGGACCCACAGCTAGTGGTACTGGTTCTGACACTTCATTTACAATAGGCTGTCCTGAAAAACCAAGGGAAACATTCTGTGAGCCTGAGAGGGGTGCCCCTGGAACTTCATTATGACTTATAGTAGTGCGACTTGCCCCTGTGTCAATTAAAAACTTTCTGTCTTTTCCTAATACGTGACTATGTACATAAGGACCTTCTTGATCTACAGGAATTTCAATAAGAGGCAAATCACCTTCCCTCTCTAGGCTGTTTCATGTATATCGCTGATAATCTGGATATGCCGACTGGGCATACTGGTACATCTGTTGTGAGACTTGCCGAGTTGCGGCAGCGGGCTGTGTCTGAGCATGCTGTGGCTGTGGTACTGCTACTGTCTGTACTGTATGGGACTGATCATGCATAGGCTGTGTATTCTGCATCGGCTGTTCATTCTGTGAGGTCTGTTGATGACCCTGTTCATGTCTAGGCGGACGTGGTCTTTCTTTAGTTTTACCTGTCTCGATGTTATGTTTCAGGACTGGACATTCATGTACGTAGTGACCTGGCTGCTTGCAATAATTACATGTCCCTTTAACGGGAGCGGCAGAATGATTGGTCTGGGCCCCACCTTTTCTATGACCCTCGGCTGGAATCGTCTGAGCTACTAACATTTTCATTTTCGTGTCCTTCATACGTTTCTGTTCCTGATCTTGTTCTTCCCTTATTCTGTTCTGGTGATATTGTAACATTTGTAACATCTGTGATGGCGTATTTGCCTGCCAAGTACTTTCAACCTTGTACACTCTATTTTTAACTAGTGGTAGGGCGTTCTCTACTAATTTTGTTACAAAAAGGTGTGGATATGACTCGCTACTAGTTTTTAGACCACTATTTATGATGAAACATTTCTCGAATCGTGAATAAAAGTCACTAGTATCTTCATCTTGTTTCTGTTTACAGGACGAGATTGCGTCCCAATCTTCCTTTCTAGTTGTCAATAATCTTGGCAAAACCTGTACGATTAGACCTGGTAATGCTTTAGTCAGATCCCCAAGGCCTAACCCTGGGACTCGTTTGCTTTCTTCGTCTTCTATTTCCGCCCATGCTATCTTTGACTCTCCCACCTCCCAATCCTTCTCCTTTAATTTCTCGTAAATGCCCGTGGGCAACAGTACTTTCAACATTTTCGTAATATCATCATACGTGTAATCTCCCATCAGTAACATGTCCTTGAGCTCTCTGTGAAAACCTGCAGGGTCTTTGTCATGGCACGGAACTAATTTCTTCATTTCTAACAGTTCTAACTTAGTCAATGGTGTGTGAACATACACACGCTTCAAGCGTTGGTCCGCACCCATAACTGGGTGTACTTCTCGTAAGGGATTCTGACTTTCAATGCCACCACCGCATTGCATGTGGTACGTTTTTCTTTCTGGAGGCGGGGCGGGAACATATTCAGAGCTTAGGAAGTTGTGATACTTACGTCGTTGTTCTAGAATTATTTGTATTAATTTGGTACTAAAACCTCTCCATCTATCCATGAGTAGTGCTTCTAATGTCTCGTGTAAGGGACCTGGATCAGAATGATGATTTCTGAACTTGATGAGGAGGTGCTGAATCATATATACACCTGCTATTTTCTGCTCTTCCGGGGAAAGGTTCAAGAATGTCTGCACTAACGTGTCATCATTATACATGTCTGGATTTTCGGCCCATAATACAGCTGACCGAGCTAATTCCTGTTCGTCCATAGAGTTCAGTACATGGTACCCCATTCGGTCTCGAAGCCTTTTATCAGTTTCCTGGAACTGATGTTCAGAAGAATTCGGATTTGTTAACTCAGAGAGAAAGACTCTCTTGCTTTCTGGACGGACACCCTTCCTAAGGTAGGCTCCCCTACCTACATATGCTATAGTATCTGTATATTTTCCTGATGCCTTTCCTGATGTTTCATGTTCCTCTTCCTCCTCGGAGGAAGTTTTATCATTCTCTTCCTGGTGTGCTGTCAATACTGCCTTTCTTATTTTCTGGGACATACTGGCTATGCAAGTCCCTTTATCATGCTTTGCGTCTGCTATATTTTGACCCCACTTGTTTAATGCGTCTAATTCACTTTGATCTGTCCCAGGCCTGTCTCGTTCTCTTATCACACAATTTATGAAAAATCGTAATATCTGTGCTTGAATGTCAACTTTCTGTTTATGCATGGCAGCTTTAACACTTTCGGGGTCTTTCCCTGTCAGTATGAACTTGTATAGTCTGTCGAGAATTTCCTGCATTCCTACATAGCATAGCAAGTTATCGGTAGCAGATCTTAATCGAAGTGATGCTAATACCATTAAATCGTCTTTTCCGGGTACCGGATCATATCTACAAACTGACATCCTATCTTTGAATGCGTCAAGCCGGGATGAGTAGGGAGACTGGAAAGGATTCTGCGTGTCCCTTAAATGCAATCTGTGTGTCGGTGGCGGGGTCTGTAGACCCGCTGTCGCACCTCCTGAGGCGGATGCTTGGGCATTATCTCTTCGCGGAGTCTGAATTTGGACTTGAATTTGTCGTTTAGTAAGATCAGGTAGGACTGGTTTCGGTAGGTCTGTTTTGAGTGGGGGAAGTGGCGGAGCTGGCGGAACAGTGGAGGTCTGTCGTGGTACCGGCGGGACATTATCTGGGGGCGCAGTGCCACCCCCATCCCTGTCAGTAGGCAGGGCACGAACAGGCAGATTGGTATAAGCTGGTACTACATCCTCTAGATATGAATTTAGGAATATGTCTTTAGTAGTTTTATGCATTACTTTAGTTGGAACTAATGGTGTCGGTAAGTTTTTCGGTATTTCTGATTCAGTTTCAGATGTGCCATCTGCTGCAAGATACATACCGTTTACAAGATTATTTCGGGCACGGTCTATTTGTTCTGTTTTTACTCGGATCCCTTCAGTAACTAATTCGTTTTCTTGCTCTTTATCTGATTCCTTAAGTCTGTCTTCTCTACGGAGTGCTTTGTCAGCACGCTTACGTGATTCCTTACGCCAAAACTCTATGGCGTCCTTCTGAGATTGTCTAGCTTTCTTTTTCCATAATGCTTCTTCTACCCTCATGATGCACTCGGCATCCCATGTTCCAGTGACAGGCCATCTGTGTCTTTCGTCGAGGTGTTTGGTATAATCGGCCCATAAATCTAGATATAATATGGCATCTATGCCGTGTTTCTGATACATAAAATTGCCTGGAGTGTCCCTAGGGGGGATAGGAATTTCTTCCTCCAGTAACCCTTTCCTAGTTCCTATCTGTTTTAACTTGTTAAAGAACGGCATCTTGCTTACTTAATACTGAACGCTAGATCTTTATTCCTTTTGACAGCTAGATTATACGAGAAACACAATAATACACGTTTGAACAGTCACATTCATACCACAACATTAATCACATAACACATTGTAGACATAGATGACTACCCCCCTATACTAGATGTACTGCTAAACAGTACAGATACACTGCCGTAACAGTGCAGAAATTCGGAATACTTGATATACTGCTAAACAGTACAGATACACTGCCTAAAAACAGTGCAGACCGGACTTGCGTACCCAAACCCGTCTAGATACGACCCAGCAATGGTACTCACCGGGAAGCACGGAAAACAGAAGGCCTCGGAAAACTCGACTGGACTCGACTCGAAACTTCGGAAAACTTCGGAAAACTTCGGAAAACTTCGGAAAACTGGTGGGCCTCTTCACACCTCGGACCTTGCTTCTTTCGGCTGGGCTCTGGTCGGGATCCTCCGCACTCCTCACCGCCTCGTCTGGGCACTGATCGCAGTCTTCGTCACCTCCGTGGGTCAGAGGGAGATGCAGGAAATCCTGCCAGTACACGTGTATTCCATCTAACTGATGGCAGGGGACACAGTATGCAACGCACCAACCGGCGCGTGAGGTGGGGGAGGGGTCCCTATTCGGGCGCCAAAATGACGTAAATAATTAATTTACTCTCTTAATTTCTATGCAGGTAAGTACTTAATCAATAATAACTCAATCAGAAGGAAAGAAAACAGAGTCCGTGGTGTTAGAGTTTCTAAGGGTTTTATTCCTCATAAAGGAATCAGGATATCATGTTCTGACCACCACAGGGGTGTCAGAAGGGATAGAGCGCTGAAGTTTATTATCAATACATAGCTTATATACTTGATTTATACATAGGAGTCAATGTAAGAGGCGTAACAGCTGAGAGAAGACAAGATAACAGTATACACGTGGTACTAGTACATCATCAAGAGGCGTAAACTAGGCGTGAACCAGAGGTGTGTGCTAGAAACGTCACTGATAGGTGACGCAAGTGGGTGGCACCAAGGGGTGGAGCTAACAGAATGTTGCAATGTCAGCAGAAAATCGGAAGCTTGGATGCGCGCGCAGCTGCATGACGTGTGATTGACGGGGTGCAGGGGACTTGACATTTACACTGACGGAAAGAGACAGAAGTCTGGCATGTCAGATCAACTTGTACTTCTATCATATCTGATATCTGATGTTTAGGAACTATACTATCTGGGCGGAAAAGGTCTCTAGGGCAGAAGCTACTCTATGCTAACTGTGGATGAGTGTATGAGCGCCTAAGTGTCTACATGTGAAGCGTAGGGCACGGGGCCTTCCATGGAAGCATGGCAACGGAGGCTATGAATTACTTGCATTGAGACAGGTCGGCCCTTTTGGCTCTGCAGCTGGAGAGGATGTTTACAGGATCTAGTAGGCAGGAATGTATTCTCGGAGGGCGGAACAGATAACTCGAAGGTTATAGTCAGTCTTGGCAGAAAGCAGGCTTGAGCTGAGCGCGAGGGGCCGCGCTGAAAGTAGGACAGAGTTCACGAGTACAGAAGTAGCCTGGGCAGAGCCAGGAGCCACAAAAGAGGTTCAGATGGTAGGAATTCAGGGCCTACTCTGGCTAGAGCAGGAAAAATGAAAAGTGTACTACAAAAAGACGGTGGCATAGCATACGTAGGAACGGACTATATAATCCATTCATGGTTGATCTGAAAGAGGACAGGTTGACGGTGGACGCAAATGTATTTGCGTCTTCATAGCTGGCACAGGAGGGAAGTTACATGCACTTTAAGCTGGTACATGGAGTCGGTGGGGTACGCGCTAGGGAACACATCATGACCAAAATTTAATTTTCCTCAATGTAAAGGGGAATAGACACATCTAAGGAATACATAAAGCTTTATTACTAACACATCCACAGGAACTGTAGATAGCTAAAAAGGGAAATGGATTATAACAGACTGCACGCCGCTGAAAGAAAAGGGATTAATCAGTGCAACAATACAGTAGGGAATATAGCCTAGGAAATAAAAGGAAAGTGAATGATTAAGTGTAAAGCAAACTAGTTTAGAATACTTCACCCTATAAGAAAGGAATGTTTCTCTCTCTCTGGTGGAATCAGGGCTCTCTCCCTCTGTTACCCCGGCTTCACTCCACTGGCTCCAACTGCTCTAAAAGCTCTTCCATCTGACTGGCTCCAGCTGACAGTTCCAGCTCCAAGGATCATCTCTGACTGCTCTCTTCAGCTCCAAAGACCAACTGCTTTCTACCATTCCAAGATTCATCTGACCGCTCCAAGATCCATCTGACTGCTCTCTCCAGCTCCAAAAACCATCTGCCCACTCTGCCTCTCTGCACTTCGCTAATATGGAATGCTCTCCCCTAGTGGGAAGTTCCAGCCAGTAGCCTCCTCCCACCAAATCCATGTACCAGGCTCCCTGCTCCAGACGCTCTCACAGTGATCAGCTGCTTGTTTCGTCTAGAGACTTGAGCCCCAGGGACACTTCTTGATAAGATTCAGCTCCGGCTGGTTCTCTCTAGTTTGCAAAGAGCGAACAACACCTCATAACTAAAACAGCACACTTGACCTACATGCATCTCAGTCTGCAGAGGCAGAAAGCAAAATGGAGTCTCTCTGGTTCTAGGCCTTGTAGGCCCGAAAAGGATGAAATAGACACACAGCTCTAACAGGGTACATACACAAACTCTACCAATAGGTAATATAAAGTCAGAACTACAGGATCCATCCTCTACTATAGGTCTTCAGGCCTGAGAATGATGAAAGAACACATAATTATGTCAAAGCCAATAGGCAATAGATGGATTAGAGTCAGAAATAAGGGATCTATCATCATATAAAGCGGCTATCCTCTAGTTTATGCTTCTAGGTCTGAAAAGAGGCCTGAAAAGGACAAAAACAAGCTAAGAATAGGGATCTAGGATGGTAGCAAGCTAAAGTCACCATCACTCAGAAATAGAACCAAAAACCCAGTCACTACAGCCTGCCACTATGCTTGCTAAACCGTCTTCAGATAGTCCAGAATCAAGCGGCTAGAATAATTTACAAACAGCCGAGATGGCAGTCAGCCAGACATTTCTTTCAAAAACTGCTTTGGTTACCGGTGGTGCAACGGGTTGCATTTAAAGTTAACTGCTTTGCTCTCAAGGCGCTGCACTGCAAGAGCCATAGGTTCAGCTTTCGAACTACCGCGGCGGCTGCCGCGTGTGCCCGAGTTTGGAACTGAACTCCTACAAACAAAGGTAGGATCGAGTAAGCACACTTTGTAATGGACAGGCATGCGCTTAGACGCATATCAAGGCAGTTTAGCGAGGATGGTGACACTTTGTTTTACTTCCCTTAGGCGCATTCATTGACTCCGGGCATTAGGGTATTCCGGACAGATGCATGTACAATTTACAACAAGGTACGTGCCTATTAGCCAAGCTCCCTTTATTTATTCGGTGGCTCAGAGTGTATTCCAAATAACAGAGACTAACTAGGGCATATATCGTCTCTTTCACAGGTAGCATCCTGACAATTTCCAGCATAAGGTATTTGCTTATTTTTTTATAGTGGTTGAGTCCAAGTGAGGAAGTAGTCAGCTTTCATTGATACCATGTTTTTAATTTAAATTTCAGCGACAACGACTTCCCCAATCCTTGTCCTGAGGAGAACCCTCTAATTATTGAACGGGTTCGAAACGCGTCGGCGTCCTGCTCCACCCAGATACTGAATCATCAGGGCACAATAGGAATAAAACTCATACACAATTCTACATTGCTGCATAGTTTTGTGATTTCCTATTTCTGCACCATTTGACTAACCAATTTACGTGTATCTAGCGGTGGTAAAAACAAGTAGGCTACTTTATCATCTCAGCTGTCCACTTGTTTATTTTACATCCAGGATTGGTGCCTCAACAAAGAGTAATTTCTGAGGCATTACACAGTTGTCTATATTTATTGTCATCACAATTGTTATATGTGTATGTTTTGATTTAATGTATTGTTTATGGTATTGTGAATGTACCTGTGAATCCTTGTAAATGCGGTGTGTACACTTTGATGCTAATGCATTTTTCTCATAATCTTTTTTTTTTTTCATAAAAATACAAGTGACGAAACACTAATGGTTTGTCAGCCTAGCAATTCATTATACTAGGTGTGTACTTGTGTCTACTAATTGATACTGTCTGGCATTTGTTTTGTTTGTTCAATAAGAGTGGTCCAGCCGGTCAGGGACAGGACCCAGCCTTTCCCCTTTTTCCCATAGGTTCATCAAAGGCATGGTGACAAAGTATGCCCCCAGTCGTAACCTATGCTCCTCCCACTTACACCTACTGTCCACCCCAGCCATCAAACTTAAGAGACAGGGAGGTGGCAGGTTTTCATAGGGGCACAGATATAATATCGACTCCAAAATATCGACTGGACATAATATTAAGTTTTAATTATAGACTGGACAAAATATCAACAGGACAGAATATAGATAACCAAAATATTGTTTTTAAGGTAAGTGATGTAATATCGACTGTTAAAAATATAGAAAGTTAAAATATCGAAGTATATATTATAGATAGTTAAAAATATCGATTTTTTTATTAATATCAAATTTTTTATAGTGTATTTTTATGTTATAATATGTGTGAAAAGTGTGTATTTATGTTATAATTAATTTTTAATAATGAATTTTGTTTTTCTAATTTTTGCGTAATTTAAATCTGTTGTGGGTTGTGGGTTTGTAGGGGAATAGGGTGGGAAGTAATTTAATTATAATTAATTAAATATGTAAATGTATTTATTGATAGTAAAGTTTAATTAATTGTTAATTAATTTATATATGTTAATTAATTAAATTGTATTTGGTAATTAATTATAATTAATTGATTAATTGGTAATTATGCAAATTTTACTAATTTATTTTCTGTAGCGGGTTCTGAGTTTATAGGGGAATTGGGTGGGAAGCAATTAAATTATAATTAATTAAATATGTAAAATTATTTATTGGTATTTATTTAGGAATAATTATTAATTAGGTATTTATGGGTAATTATTTAAATTTATTTGCCAATTAATTACATTTAATTGATTAATTGTTAATTATGTTCATTTTAATAATTTATTTTCTTTAGCGGGTTGTTGGTTTATAGGGGAATAGGGTGGGAAGTAATTTATTAATAATTAATTAAATAATAAATTTTTTTATATTTATTTAATTTGAAATAATTGTAAAATAATTTTTAATTATTAAATAATTAATTGTTATGTTTGAATTAATTAATATTAATAGGTAATCAATTGAAATAATTATTGTATTCGTAATTTTAATATATTAATTATTATATTATATAAAATGTGTAATTCTTTGTAATTAATTATTAATAGATAGTCATTTATAAATTTTTAAATAATATATGAAGTATTTACTTTCCCTAATGCTGTATTCTCTGGAGTGGGAATAGTAATTGTAACCCTTAAGCTATCCAAAGCTTTTCCTACTGTTGCACTCTTTGGAGTGGGAATAGTAATTTTAACCCCTACGCTATCCAAAGTTTTCCTTACTGTTGCACCCACTGGAGTGGGAATAGTAATTTTTACCCCTACGCTATCCAACGCTTTCCCTACTGTTGCACCCACTGGAGTGGGAATAGTAATTGTTACCCCTACGCTATCCAACTCTTTCCCTACTTTTGCACTCTTTGGAGTGGGAATAGTAATTTTAACCCCTACGCTATCCAACGCTTTCCCTAGTGTAGCACCCACTGGAGTGGGAATAGTAATTTTAATCCATACGCTATCCAAATCTTTCCCTACTGTTGCACCCACTGGAGTGGGTATAGTAATTTTTACTTCTAGGCTATCAAACGTTTTCCCTACAGTTGCACCCACTGGAGTGGGAATAGTAATTTTAACCCCTACGCCATCCAACGCTTTCCCTACTCTTGCACCCATTGGAGTGGGAATAGTAAATTTAACATCTACGCTATCCAACGTTTTCCCTATTGTTGCACCCACTGGAGTGGGAATAGTAATTTAAGGCCCTATGCTATCCAACCCTTTCCCTACTGTTGCACTCACTGGAGTGGGAATAGTAATTTTAACCCCTAAGCTATCCAACGCTTTCCCTACTGTTGCACTCTTTGGAGTGGGAATAGTAATTTTTGCCCTTACGCTATCCAACGCTTTCCCTACTGTTGCACTCTTTGGAGTGGGAATAGTAATTTTTAGCCTTACGCTATCCAAATCTTTCCCTACTGTTGCACCCACTGGAGTGGGTATAGTAATTTTTACTTCTAGGCTATCAAACGTTTTCCCTACAGTTGCACCCACTGGAGTGGGAATAGTAATTTTAACCCCTACGCCATCCAACGCTTTCCCTACTCTTGCACCCATTGGAGTGGGAATAGTAAATTTAACATCTACGCTATCCAACGTTTTCCCTATTGTTGCACCCACTGGAGTGGGAATAGTAATTTAAGGCCCTATGCTATCCAACCCTTTCCCTACTGTTGCACTCACTGGAGTGGGAATAGTAATTTTAACCCCTAAGCTATCCAACGCTTTCCCTACTGTTGCACTCTTTGGAGTGGGAATAGTAATTTTTGCCCTTACGCTATCCAACGCTTTCCCTACTGTTGCACTCTTTGGAGTGGGAATAGTAATTTTTAGCCTTACGCTATCCAACACTTTCCCTACTGTTGCACTCTTTGGAGTGGGAATAGTAATTTTTACCCTTACGTTATCCAACGCTTTCCCTACTGTTGCACCCACTGCAGTGGGAATATTAATTCTTACCCCTGCGCTATGCAATGCTTTCCCTACTGTTGCACCCACTGGAGTGGGAATAGTAATTTTAACCCCTACGCTATCCAACGCTTTCCCTACGCTTGCACTCTTTGGAGTGGGAATAGTATTTTTTACACTTCTGCTATTGTATGGTAATTATATTGGATATTATTTAATTATATTATGTTACTATATATATATGTTTTAACAAATATGATTGTACATTTTTTTATTAATTTCATTAAATATTTAATTATTATAAGTTAATTTAAGTATTATTAGGTATATTTTAGTAATTAAACTTTAATATTAATCTAATTTAACACTGTTTTTAATAAAGTCGATATTTTTATAAACTATATTTTTGTAAACGATATTTTGTACTCGATATTTTTGTACTTACCTGTTTGTAGATACAAACTCGATATTCTGTCTGTCGATATTTTGTCAACGATACTTTTGCAAGTCGATATTCTGTCCCTCGATATTATTTCAGTGATCCGTTTTCATACTTACCCCCCAAATGCTGGAACTCTCTTCCATTGTCAATCAGAAGCTGTGACAATTTACTGTGCTTTAGAAAGGCCTTAAAAACCTGGCTGTACAAACAAGCCTACTAACTTCCGGTTTGCTACGCAATCATTCAACTTTAGCGCCATGAAACATTTGGTGACAGTGCGCTTTACAAACTTCTGATAACATGATAATAATCATTAACCTCCACCTAAAAAGAGAAAGTGCCGGGGCCCACAGGACAGAGCCAAAATCCATCAAGTCATAAAAATAAAGCCGGGGAGAGTCTCTGTAGGGCGGGGGCTACTATAACTTCATCGCCCAAGTCACCTATGGCTTCAGATGGAGTACTTCCTTGCCACCCTGAGGAGCATTTCTGGGAAAGGCTAAAAATAGTTGTAATAGCCTTGCTGGACCCTCTGTTCCAAAAACTGTCAACTCTGGAAGGTAGATTACTTAACTTGATGGACCAGTCAGCAGGTGGGTCTCGGGTTCGCAAGACACATGTCAATGCAGAGGTACCGAGACACTGTCCACAAGGGGGAAGGAACCTGCAGCCATTCACTCCGGTCAGACAGGTCAGTCTGGCAATATTCTTGCAGGGGGACGACCCTCACTTTCTGACATCTATAATGCCACACAAACAAATCCGGCCAGTCTGGCCATTTGCACTCAAGGGCTTTATCCTCTCCACATGCTCAAGAAGGCTGTTTGGGTGGCTCAGTGGGTCTTAATGCTGCATGTGTGCAACATGCAAAACCCTCATATGGGACTTCAGCCAACAGGGGTGTCTCTCTAGCAGGTGAAGTGGGGAGACCAAAAATGGCATTGACCGATGGAGATCTATCCAGGGATATTTTACTGATTCCAACTTGATCTTACATCTCCCACCACAGGCAACTGCTTATAATGTTGTGTTGGCAAATGTACCACCCCTACCACCCAACGTCTTTGAACACTGGTCCACATTAAAAACAAGTCATTACACCTATTGAGCAAAAGGACTGGCATCACCCAAGTGCTTTTTTATGAGTTTAAAATGGCGCAAAAAATAGACTGGGTGGGTAAGTCAACTAAGTCTCTTGCGGGTGATTGTGTAGTTTTATCATTTGGGTCTCCAGGTTTGGTACAGTCCATCTTTGGCAGAGCTGGTAGTGGTCCTGCAATGGTGCAGGGTATCAATATCTTACCACTGGGGTACTTTTACCAACCTCCCAGGAGTTTAGGGTTTACTCACCATGAGGAGAGATTTGAAAGAACTAGGTGCCCTACATTCACGGTCCCAGTTAGTAACCATTATGAAATTCTGAACCCACTGGAAGATGTTGACTGACTGACCCGTCGGGGTCTCCTCTATTTAAATCATAGCCCTATTCCAACAGAAGCTGGACGTGTTACGGCCCACGTATTGAAAGGCTCTGCTGACCAGGCCTATGCTATCCCAGATAACCAGCTACCATCCCTAGGTAACAGTGGTAATAGGGAGGGCGACATGGGGAATACCTTCCCACTGGAGTTACACAATCATGTTAGCCCAAACCTCACATCCCTTAGTGATGGAAAATTTGAATCAGGTCTGCCAGTAACAACCAGTGGAATCTTGTCTCCTGGAATATCTCCGGACTGCGCTCTAAGCTGACCAACCCTATAGGGTATGCGTTTGTACTTAACTGCGACACAAAGTATCTTTAATAAACGTGGGTTAAATAAACAATTCAGATCAATGGGTTTAAAACATTTCATGGACAAGCTATGGAAGGCTCAAGTGGAAGGGCGAAGGCTGGGCTTTGTACCTACATCTCTAGCATGCTGACTTTTAATAAGGTGGAGATGCATGCAGAGGAGACATTTTATGAATTAATGAAAATGTATGTGGACAGTAGGCACTGTATTGTATAAGCAGACTTTTATAATAATATTCCCCAGGTTAGTGTTGGGGCAGTAGTTAGAAAGCTGGGCCACAACCTGAACTGTATGTGCACTGATGATTCTAAAGAGACAATGATAATCTTGGTAGGGGATTTTAACTGTTCATTGTGCCCAAATGATTAAGGTAATTTATGTGGTTTCTCAAATAAAGAAAGGCTATGTAATACACATTTTAGGCACTCTATTCTGGGGGACTTGTATAATGAACTCATTTTTAGTTTGGACCTGGGATTTGCAAATACTCCATGTCCGGAACCTGCTCCTGTGAGGCATACTTTTAATGGCAGAGGAGTTTCTACTACAATAGATTATATCTTACTGTCAAACAGTCAGGCAAATAGAAGTCATTCTTTCTTTGTTGACGATAATTCACTCAGTGATCATTTCCCTTTGTGTTTATTGTTCCAGCTGCCGACAAGTAAATCTGGCAGTCATGATGAAGTTGAGAGGGCACTAGCAAAAAAAGCAGTTGATAGGACCAATGGATACTCCCTACGCTGGTCGACGGTGAATCCATCAGCTATTACACAATAAGTGGTAGTCAAGTGTAGAATGGCTCTTGAGACGTGCTTGAGTGAAGCTGTTTCCCCACATAGTATTCTACTCTCCTTTCAAAGAATATCAGCTGCTGTAAGGGAGGCCTTCTTCACTGAGCATCGTCCCAAAGGCAAGTCCCAGGGTTGGTTTCATTCCAAGTGCACCCGAGCCTACGCAAATTTAAAATATGAACTTCACAAGGTACCCAGAAATGTAAATGGCGTGAGGCAGGCAAGAGTAGAGTATAGATGTGCGCTTAAGGAGAGAAGAATTACTCTCAGAAACAAAGCCTGAGAATCCCTACATTAAGCCTCCTTAATGAAAAATAGCTCGGACTTCTGGAAAGCAGTAAAAGCCCCAAATTATTGACAGTTGGAGACGGTCCTACAATTTAAATTGCAATAACTGAGGATCAGTGGATCAAGCACTTTTGCAAGATATATAATGGGGAGGGTACCCACAATGTAGACATAAATATTAATGAGGGAGATGATAGCATGGATACTTCAGTTTTCTACTCTGATCTCCAATTTACACGGGAGGAAGTGACCGGGTCAATTTCAGTAAGTCAGGGTGGCAAGGCCCCTGGGCCAGACGTTGTCCCTGTAGATTTATTTAAGTAAATGTGGATCTATGGGGGGCCAATATTTACACAGATAATTAACACCTGTGCTGCCCCTTTTTTACCAACTTGGGTGGAATCCACTATTGTCCCAATTTTCAAAAAGGGGGACCGTCAGAACCTGGGATGTTATAGGCCCATCTCTTTTCTGGATTCTTTGACCAAAGTTGTTGTTTGAATCCTTTTAGAATGCCTGCATGAGTGGACTGAGGATAATATGGTCCTATCTGACCTTCAATACGGTTTTCACGAGGGCTTAGGGACGACTGACCCGATTTTAAATCTAGCTATCCTGGTGGAGAAATGCACCCGGGCTAAGAAGAGGCAACTGTTTTTAGCATTCGTGGATCTCACTGCCGCCTTTGACTCAGTGATGCATGAGATGCTGTGGGAGATCCTCAAGCACATATGGGGTTTATCTAAAAATCATTCATTTTCTCAGGCGCCAGTACAATAATGCAAGGGCGTGTGTACGTTTTGGCTTTGGCGGTGAGTGCTCGGCCTCTCTCCCAATAAGGAAGGTGTTAAGCAAGGTTGTGCCTTTGCCTTTCTTTTTAATCTTTATATTATTGGCCTGGGAGAGGCACTGCTAAAAGGCAGTCAAGACTTCCCCCAGGTAGCAGGTCGCCCCAAACCAGCCCTCCTGTACACAGATGTTGCGGTGTTGATGTCACATACACTTAGTATAACAGAGGGTGCAAGATAGCTTCTCCATGTTCATGAGCAATCTAGGTCTCAGAGTTATTATGTCAAAGATCTACATTATGAGATGTGGCTGCGGTAATCAAAGGTGCAGGACATGTTTGTGAAAGGCCATAAGCTAGGGGTTGCTAATAATATTTTTTTTATCTTTGTATACTTTTTATTCACAACAGCCTAGGGGCCCAAACTGTTTTTAAAAAAAATGAAGCTATTTTAAGAACAACTTCCGCCCTTTCTAGCTTTGCTACAAAGCTGAGTAGGAGACCACCAGTAGAGCTTATTCAGATCTACAAGACCAATTGTATCACCACTGTCATGTATGGGGCAGGGCTGTGGGGCTTCACAAGCACACTTCCATTGCAGGTGGTAGAAAATTCATTTTTAAGATACATTTTAAGTGTACCGATTAGCACCTCCTCATATGTTTGTCATGCGGAGTTGGGGCTACCATTTATTACCAATCTTATTAAAATAGAGAAGATTCTTTTGTGGCATAGAATCTGGTCCAAACACGAGACAAAGTTAGCCCAGGACATTCTATTGGACAGCATGAACCTGGAGAGGGCCCTAAACATGCCCTGGATTAAATATGTCAGAGATTTTATGAGTGATTTGGGTCACAGTAATTTACTGACCTGAGCACCATCCAGACGATCTCAAGGAAACAGTTGAAAAAAGAGTCTCTCATGTTGCTGGACTCTTTGAGAATGTCGGCCGAGATTGTGTAGACGTCTTTCCAGCATAACCAGCTAAGCTTAACTCCCTTCAGTGTCCAACCATATTTAAAGCTTGTACCGGGGGTTGTGATAGGTTTATGTTGATTGGTTTCAGGTTGTGGATTTTTCATAGGCTTGTTAGGGTCCCCAAGATGAATGATTAGCCTGGGAATTACAAGTATGCTCCTGTGATAATCTCTCTGAACAATCAACGATACACATAGTTTTATTGTGTAAATTTTACACGGAATTAAGGAAAAGTTGGATAATCCCAATTCTAAATTCCATGGGGATTCTGCAGTGCTGTCCGGCATTCATCAAGTTGCAATTCCTGGATAATGTACATAATTTATGGAGGATTTCAATGTATCTAAAGAAGATTCTCTGGCAAAGGGAATCTATGGTAATCTAAGCGGAGAATTTTTCATGTTGTATTGGATTGTTATTTTTTATTTTAAACTCTTTTTATCTTGAACATCATAATGTATTTTATAATCGTGAGATTTTTATGTGCTTTTATGATTGTATGTAATAGCAATCGAATAAAGCTAATTTTGATTTGATTTAACATATATCTTTCAGTTATATTATTTGTCGCATTTCCCAAAAGCGTGCTGATGTGAATGTTGTTTGAATTGCAGATGAAACTTTTAACTATAACTTTAGAATGTTTAAAGTTTGTGTAGTTTAATCTTGGTTTCTATAGGGAAAATGTGTTTTTCCTAGCTGTAACTAAACTTTAGACTTTGTTTTTTTTTTCATTGCAATGTAATAGTTTTTACAAATGTTTAATAAAATGTCATAGAGTCTAGTGTTGTAAGTAAAGGGTTGTTAAGTGGAGTGAAGTACAGTACAGTGACAGAGAGTGTTGTAAAGTCTATTGTCATAGACCGGAGTATTGTAGATTGATATCGAGTGAAGTAGAATGGAGTGAGGTAACGTATTGTATTGTGTAGTAAAGTGTTATATAGTGTAGCGGCATGATGTCTCATATAGTGGGGTAAAATGTCATAACCTTGATCAGCAAGTTGCGGGTGAAGCAGCATGTTGAAGATTGAAGTAGACTGTCATAGAGTGGAGTAGAATGTTTTAAAGCGGAGTAGGGTGAAGTAGAGTATTATGGTGACATGGAGTAGAGTATTGTTAAGTGAAGTATCGTATAGTAAAGTAGCATAGAGAAGAGTACTGTGTCTTACAGTGGAGTATCGTAGAGAAAAGTTGAGTGGTGAGTTGTCGAGTGTCATGCAGTATAGTAAAGTGGTATATAGTGGATGGCCATAGAGTGTAGTAGAGTGGCAAAGAAAGGCATAGAGTATAGTACAGTGTTATAGAAATGAGTTGTACACAGTGGAGTAGAGTGTTGGACAGTGGAGCGGCATAGAGCGGAGTATAGTACAATGGCGTAGAGTGGGATATGTTGTATTAGAGTGCAGCATAGTGGAGTGATGTACACTGGAGTGCAGTAGTGTAGACTGGAGTAACATGTCATTGAGTGGAGTGGTGTGTCATAGACTATAGTAGAGTGGAGTGCTGTTCAGTAGATTGGTGTTACATACAGTTGATTAAAGTGTTATAAGTTCGAGTACCATGCTGTGTAATAGAGTGTAGTGGAGTATTGTACAATATTGGAAAGTGATGTAGGCTTCAGTAGAGTAGAGTGGCATACAGTATAGTTGATTTTTGAAAAGATGAGCAGTGAATAGTACCATACAGTACAGTGTTGTAGAGTGGTCTGGCATACAGTGTTATGGAGTAAAATGGCATTGAGGGGTGTAGAGTGGAGTGGCGTAGAGTGGAGTAGTGGTGGAGAGTGGAGTGCTGTGTCAGAGTAAAGCGGAGTAAAGTGGGATATCGTGGCATACAAAGAGTTGCCTATAGTGTTTTATAGTGTATTAGAGCATCGCGCAATAAATTGGAGTAGAGTGTTGTGAAATGGCATACTGTATAGTACAGTGTTATACAGTGGAGTGAAGGGTTAGACAGGAGTAAAGTGTTATAGAGCGGCATACAGTGTAGTAGAGCATTGTAGAGTAGAGTTGCGTAGAGTATAGCAGTGTGTGAACCAGTGGAGCAGGGTAGAGAAAGGTTAAGTCTTTTATAGTGGGGTAGAGTTGAGTGGAGTGCTGTAACATAGTGTGGAGTGAAGTACAACATAGTCAATTTGTGTGTCATAGAGTAGAGTGACCTGGAGTGGAGTGCACTGCTGTAGTGGGAGTAGTAAACTGTTATAACCTGAAGTGGGGTCTGGTACAGTAGAATAAAGTGCTGTGTCCTATGGAAAAGTGTTCAGTGGAATAGAATGTTGTGCATTGGTCATTTGTGGAGTATAATATTGGAATGTGGAGTGTGTGGGTGTTGTAGTGGAGTATAATGTCATAGAGTTCCATGAAGTGTGGTAGACTTTTATAGAGTGGAGTTATATAGAGTGGAGGAGAGTGTAATACAATGGAGCAGCACAGTGTGGAGTAGTGTACACTGTAGTAGAATATAGGGGATTACCATAAAGTATAGTAGGATACAGTAGAATAGCGTGGAATGCTGCACAGTGGAGTGTAGAAAATTAGAGAGGCTTAGAGTGGAGTAGCACAGAGTGGACTGATGTACAGTGGAGTAGCATAGAGTGGAGTAGGGTACATTGTATTAGTGTAGAGTGGGGTGGCATATTTTGAAGTGGTGGAGCGTGGAGTCAAGGAAACTCATAAAATGCAATGGCATCTCATACAGTAGAGTGGAGTGCTGTGTTCTACACTGTTGGAAACTCTCCAGAGTTGAGTAGAGTGTTATACAACATAGTCTACAAGCATAGAGTTGAATGGCAGAGATTGGAGTGGCATGAAGTGGAATAGCGTGAAGTGGAGAGGCACAGACTGGAGTGGAGTACAGTGGAGTAGTGTAGAGTGTAGATTGTAATAGAGTATAGTGTAGTAGTGTACAGTGGAGTAGTATACATTGAAGTGGTTTAGACTGGAATTGTACATTGTGAGGTGGGGTAGGGTGTAAAATCATAGGGTGGAATGGTGTACAGTGCATTGGTTTAGAATACAATAACATATAGTTGAAGGGAAAAGATTGTAGGTGTGTGCTAGCATAGAATGGAGTGGTGTACAGTGGAATATCGCAGAGTGGAGTTAAATAAAGTAGAATAGTGTAGAATGGATGAGCATAGAGTGGAGTTGCATAGAGGGAAGTGGTGTAGACTGGAGTAGTGTACAGTGGAGTGAGAGAGAGTGAAATAGCATATAATGGAGTGGCATCCAACAGACTAGATTAGAATAGAGTGTTGTAGAGTGGAATGGTGTAAACTGTAGTGCCATAGAGTGGAGTATCGTAGAGTGGATTGCATTCAGTGGAACAGCACAGACTGGAGTGATGTATAGTGGAATGGTGTAGACTGGAATAGCGTACAGTGAAGTAGTGTAGACTGGAGTGAGAACATAGGAATGGGGTAGAGTGTAAAAGCATACAGTGGAGTGGTGTACAGTGGAGTAGCATTTAATGGAATATCACAGAATAGAGTGAGGTAGAGTGGAGTGGCATACACTGAATTGGTGTACAATAGAGTACCATAGAGTGGAATGGCACATAGTAGAATATAATAGAGTGGAGTGGCATACAGTTGAATGGTCTAGAGTGGAACAGCATATACTGGAGTAGCATATAGCGGAGTGCCATAGAGTGAAGTGGCATACACTAAAGAGGTGAAGCGTGAAGTTGCATACAGTGTAATAGGGCAAAGTGAACTGGCATAGAGTATAGGTCTGTCCAGTCTGATAATGTAGAGTGGAGTGGCATAGAGAGGAGTATTATACAATGGAATGGTGTAGAATGTAATAGGGCATAGTGGAGTAGTGTACAGTGGAGTGGTAAATAATGGATTGGTGCAGAAAGTAGTGGTGAACATTGGTGTGGGATAGAGTGTAATAGCATACAGTGGAGTTGCATATATTTGAGTGGGGTCCAATCGAATAGCATAGAATGAAGTGACGTAGAGTGGAGTGCCATACACTGGAGTCACTTAGAGGGGGGTAGAGTACAGAGGATTGGCACACAGTGAAATAGCAGAGTGGAGTGGTAAACTGTGGACTGGTGTAGAGTAGAATAGCATACACCAGAGTAGCATAAAGCGGAGTGGCATACAGTGGAGTGGTGTTCACATAAGAGGCACAGAGTGGAGTTGCATGCAGTGTAATAGCGTAGAGTGGACTGGTTTAGAGTGGAGTTGTGTATAGTGTAATAGTATAGATTGGAGTGGCATAGTGCAGAGTGCTGTACAGTGAAGTGGCATAGAGTCTAATAGTGTATAATGGAGTAGTGTACAGTTGAGTGGAGTGGTGTAATGGAGTGGTGTAGACTGGGCTTCCTGGTTTCTTTTAGTAGGATTTTCCTACATACGAAGCCCAAAGTGAATGAAAGCGAATGATTTTCGTAATAAAAATTACGATTTTTTCATTTCCCAGTGGCCAATTATCATGTCCTCCAAGTAAATGAAACATTGTTTTTATTATAAAACATTGTTATAATAAAATTTTTATTGTTATTAAAATTGAAATTGTTATTTCTTTTTCCTAGTGGCCAATTATCATAGCTTCCAAAATGTGGGAGAATGACAAATATGTTTTTTGTTTGGCTTATGGGGCAAGTTTTCATTTGCGGGCCAACACTACACTCAACAACATTGACTAAAATGACACTACTCACTGAACTCCACTCTCTGCCACTACATGCTACAAAACTCTGTTACACTCCATGCCACTCTTCTTGATGACACTTCTTCACACTTCATTTCATGACACTACAATCAACAAAACTCCACTGTACAACACTCTCTTCTGTTTGACATGGCACTGTACTAAAAACACACTTCTCCTCCCTTCGACACTCCATTCCACAATATATATGAATACGCACTTGTAGAGCGCATGGCTACCCGGGGGCATCCCAGCGCAACATGACACTCCACCACTCCACTGATTCTGAAAAGGGGGTGGTGATGGACAAGTATCTGAATTAAGCAGACTACTCCTACCCGGTCCAAGGATCAGGGCTTGATCCATCACCGTTTTTTAGCTCACTGCACCATCCCAGCTCAGAACCTGGCTATATGCAAATTAGTCTGTCCCTGGCCCAGTGCATCATGGGAACAGGGCAGACCAAACTACCAAACCAATTCTTATACTGGGAAGGAAACAAGCTTCCGGGGACCGGTTTCTGGCATTACAGCCGTCTTCGGCCCGGCTTGCTTGAATCCTGATGGTGCAATGAGCAAGGGACTCACATCTGAGTATACCCTTCCACGCTTATGGTGGACAAATTGATTCAGAAAAGGGGGTGGTGATGGACAGAGTATCTGAAGTAAGCAGACTACTTCTACCCAGTCCAAGGATCAGGGCTTGATCCATCACCGTTTTTTAGCTCACTGCACCATCCCAGCTCAGAACCTGGCTATATGCAAATTAGTCTGTCCCTGGCCCAGTGCATCATGGGAACAGGGCAGACCAAACTACCAAGCCAATTCTTATACTGGGAAGGAAACAAGCTTCCGGGGACCGGTTTCTGGCATTACAGCCGTCTTCCGCCCGGCTCGCTTGAATCCTGATGGTGCAATGAGCAAGGGACTCACATCTGAGTATACCCTTCCACGCTTATGGTGGACAACTGCATAACATTTTCTCCAGAGTGTGCTACGCCACTCCACTCTACTCAACTCAACTCTATACTCTACACTACCCTACTCTAAGACACTCTAAGACACTTGACTCTACAGTGGTCTCTTTCACTGTACTGTACTATGCTCCAATCATTGACACTCCACTTTGCGATTTGAAACACATTTGTATTAAAAAATTAAAAGCATTAACATAAAATGAAAAAAAAATGGTTAGCGATAATTCAGTCAGAAATACATTGTGTATTCTTTCTATACAAGCCCAACTCAAAATACACAAACATTACAAATTGTGAAGTTATAATTATAATGGGGAGCAACCTGCCTAAACATATGGTCAAGGGTATCTCTGTTTATAATATATGGTAATTGAGTGGCACTGTGACTCTTTGTATCAGTGTGTGAGTGGGTGTCCGGGTAGCTGTATGGCTATGTGAATAGGTATATGAGTGGGTGTATGGGTAAATAAGTGGGTGTGAGAAATGCTGCATGGGTGAGTGGCTGTGAGAGAGGCTGTTAGTGAGTGTGTGATTGACTGCATGGTTGGGTGAGTGGCTGTATGGGTAGGTGAGTACATGTGCAAGGAAGGAAAAATGCTTTAATTTCTTCTTACTTTTCTTACTTTGCATGCGTGCTGTACTGTGCAGCACGTATGCAAAGTGGTAATAGCTTTGCATTGTGCCTAGAATAGTATTTTGTATAGGAAGTGTACCCTTCCTATACAAAACCTATGCTACACTCATGCACGCACCCTAGCGCTTTGGTGCCAAGGTGTGTGCATGGTGCACAGCAGCTGAAATCAGCACTGAAACAAGGGAAAGGGGAGGAGAGAACCATATCTTTGAAAATATGGCACTCTCCTGCTCCCTCCCTCTTGTGCACTGCAGCATAGCCTTGCGGGGCTGCACTGCATTGCATGGAGATTTTGTAATTCTCCCCACTGTGTGTGTTGATAGTTACATGGGTGACTGACAGGCTGTGTTAGTAGCTGTATAGGTGAGTGACTGGCTGTGCCAGTAACTGTATGTCCGAATGAGTGGGTGTGTTAGTAGCTGTGTGGGTGAGTGCATGGCTGTGTCAATGGGTAGATTGGAGCGTGACTGGGTGCGTTAGTGATTGTAAGTATAACTGAGTTGATATCTGAGTGACTATTGGTGAGTAAATGGGTGTGTGAGTATCTGTATTGGTGATTCAATATGTGTGTGAGAGCCTGTACAGGTGAGCGAGTGACTATGTCTGTGCCTGTGCCTGTATGAGAGACTGAGAAGGTACATCACTGGCTGTATGGGCGAGTGAATGGCTGTGTTAGTAGCTGTATAGGTGACTGAGTGGGTATAGGAGTGACTGTTTGGTTGAGTGAGTAGATGTCACTGTACAGTTTAGGTAGTAGTGTTCCCAAAGGGAGACGTCCGCACAATTCACCAAATGAAATGGTACTAGAGAGACAATATAAAGTGTGAAGAATTTGGTACAATACAGAATGTATAAAAAATGGGTGCTAAATCTGCCCCAAACACTTACTACCTCAAGGAGCTGTAGGTACACACAAATGTGAAACCAAATTAAACATACAAAGTTGAGGCTATCCAAAGCACACCTTATAAGTTACTTTTTGGTCCAAGCTAGGTAATTGCTTACTAAAGGATCAGTATACCCTCTATTAGACAATGAGACAAAGTAAAACAAAACGTCAGTTCCATGAACAGGGGTCCAGGCAGTTCAGAGTAAATTCAATGTCAATCTTCTTGTATTTTTATCAGTTCTTTATTAATATTCCCAAAAGTCATATAAGATCTCCAAGCACGCAAATTGCCAACACGTGTTTCATCTCGCATTAAGACTTTCTCAAGGCATAAGTACTGGCGGTGAATGTCCAAATGTCAGCTCGAATAAAGGTGAATCACAAATCTATCCAAGGACGACGAACCAATTTCAGAAGTCGCCGTGGAATCCCAATATCATTTCTAAGTACAAGCCATCATAGATGTATGTATTATCCCCACATAATCTTGATGTCAAGCAATCAAAAGAGTCAAAGTGTTATGTACGATACCAGCCCCAAGGAGTTATATCACCTCCCATATGGAGGTGATGGAGCGCTTTGCTATTAAGAACCTCGACTGTCCGGAGTACAACGTACTATGGCTCTGACACCCTAGATGCTACTACTACATGCTGAACACTCAGTGACCGTGCCTCTTACTCTGTATGTTATTGTCGGCAACTTGGAATTTTACATTATTTCTCGGGTTAGAGATACTTACTATTGCCACATACCTTGGACTACGCTACGATTCTTCATCTAATAGAAGCTATTATAATTAACCTTTGGCCAGTTGGTATTACTCCCTGGGGCAGGTATCGGGATGGGATCCGGACTTTTTCATCTCTCTAGGAGACATATGGGCTTTTACATTGTAAATTGTTTAAATACCTACAGAATAGAGTCCCTTCTCCTGCCCTGTTCACTGCTCCTGCCCCATTCACTGTTCCTGCCCCATTCACTGATCCTGCCCCGTTCACTGCTTCTGCCCCGTTCACTGCTCCTGCCCCATTCACTGCTCCTGCCCCGTTCCCGGCTCAGCCCTGTTCACTGCTCCTGTCCGTTCCGCTCCTGCCCAGTTACCACTCCTGCTCATGCCTAATCACCGCTCCTGCCACATTAATTCTTCTGCTTCGTCACTTCTCCAGCCCCGTCACTGTTCCTGCCCCATCATTGCTCCTGCCCCGTCACGGCTCCTGCCCCGTTCACTGCTCCTGCCCTGTTCACTGCTCCTTCCCTGTTCAATGTTCCTGCCCCGTTCACTGCTCCTGTCCTTTCACCGCTCCTGTCCTTTCACCGCTCCCGCCTGGTTACCGCTCTAGCTCAGGCCCCGTCACCTCTCCTGCCCCGTCACCTCTCCTGCCCCATCACCTCTCCTGCCCCATCACCTCTCCTGCCCTGTCACTTCTCCTGCCCATCACTTCTCCTGCCCGGTCACCTCTCTTGCCCAGTTACCTCTCCTGCCCAGTCACCTCTCCTTTCCTGTTGCCTCTCCTGTCCCGTCACTGCTCCTGGCCCGTCACTTTTCCTGCCTCATCACATTTCCTACCCCGTTACTTTTCCTGCCCCATCACCGCTCCTGCCCGTTCACTGCTCCTGCACGTTCACTGCTCGGGTCCAGTCAGCACTTCTGCCCGATCACCCCTCCAGCCTCATCACTTCTCCTGTCCCATCACTTCTCCTGCCCCGTTCACTGCTCTTATCCGTTCACTGCCACTATCCTGGGACGCTCACGGGCAGCCATGCGCTTTAGTAATCCTGTAACATTTAGAAATCCTGTAACATCCGTTCACTGCTCCTGCCGGTTACCGCTCCTGCCCATGCCTAGTCACCGCTCCTGCCTCTTCACTTCTCCTGCCCCATCACTTCTATTGCCCCGTCATATCTTTCCTCTCATTTTTGCACTCCAACAAATGGAGGTCACAGTCTACAACTATGCTGATGACCTCCAACTCATTTTTAATTTTTCTCCCTTTTCATTTGGTGCCTCCAGCTTCCAGTCGGTCTTACTGTTTATCCGGGCTTGGATGAACGCAAATCTTCTTAAACTCAACCCGGATAAGACAGAGTTGATCCTGACTGGAGGCTGTAGCAACCCCTGGTCGTCTTCCTTTTGGCCTAACTCCTTTCGCCCCCCCCCCTCCCCTTCCAATGCTGTCAAGACCCTTGGTATTACTCTCAATCATCATTTGACACTTCACACCCATATAAGTTCTGTTGTCTCTTCTTGTTTTTTCTCTTTAGGCATCATTAGGAAAGTATCCCGTTTTTTTTCTCTTTCTGCACTTAAACTGATTGTTATGGCCATGATCTTATCTAAGATCGACTACGGGAACATTATCTATAATGGTGCCCCCGCCTATGCACTTCAACGCCTCCAGATGGTGCAGAACCAGGCAGCTCGCCTGGTGTATGGCCTACCAAAATTCCATCACTCCACCCCTCTTCTTATGGCCCTCCATTGGCTTCCAAGTAAACAAAGAGCTCTCTTTAAACTTGGTTGCCTTACTTTCCAAGCCCGGGCAGGCACTGCCCCTGCATTTATCAATTCTGCCATTATTAACTACAGCCCTGCCAGAGACTTACGTTCTTCCTCCAAGTCCCTGCTAGTTATCCCCCGGTTCAGGAAAAAATGATCTGGTGGCCAGAAATTCTCGGTACTGGCACCCACTTTCTGGAACTCCCTTCCCCCCCTCTCAGATCTTCTCCTTCATACAAGGAGTTTCGCAAAGCTCTAAAGACCTTTCTGTTTGAGAAAGCTTTCAGTCCTTAGTCCTCTTTTCCCCACAGTTTGAAATCCTATAGCGCCAAGAAACTGCTTAGTGAATGTGCGCTCTACAAATAACTTTAAATTCAAATTCCTTTCCTGTCCCATCATTGCTCCTGACACGTCAACTCTCCTGCCCCGTCACTTCTCCTATCCGTTACTTCTCCTGCCCGCCACTTTTCCTGCCTGTCACTTCTCCTGCCCGTTACTTCTCCCTTCTCCTGCCTGGTCACCTCTCCTGCCCTAGTACCTCTCCTTTCCTGTCGTCTCTTCTGTCCAGTCACTGCTCCTGCCCAGTTCACTCTGTGTACAACATTGCCAAATTACACAAGGTGTCAAGTTCCCCACATCACTCTGGGGAAAGCTCCTCTGTAATCACCAACTCCGATCTCACTGGCACTTGATATGCTAACAGCAGAGAGCGGGCGCATTCGAAAGGGGATGATCAGCCTCAATTGGAATGACAATGTGCCTGCCCTCAGTCTGTGCGAGCTCAGGGAGGGTCTGCTGCAGCCTCTGGAGTTCAACAGAGAAGTGTGAGCAGCCCCTGGATGCTTTGAATGAAAAAAGTTATCTTTTTAAGTAGGACTATTCTTGCCGTCCCGGGATCCTTTTTTAAAGTAAGAAGTAGGGGAACAGACAGAAATAATTTTTAGAAGTAGGGGCACTCCGTACCCTTCCGTCCCGCCCACTTCTACCACTGATTAGGGATCATCTCTCACGCAGATGTGAATACAATAGTATTGATAAGATACCAACGATTGTAACACACTTATATCAGCCAACTATGGAGACTGGCTGGTTAAAGAAAAGTACAATGTATTGAGTATTTATGGAAGATGCCATAGATGATAGCGCACTGCTTGCAGCAAAGTGGACACAGTGGCTCTTTAAAAAAAAAATATATATGTTTTTATTTTTTCATTGTATAACAAAAACAGACAACAACACAACAAAGTTACCAGTATACACCTCAACGACGATTGCATATGTAAATCCTATAGCTCTTTGACGTTTTTTCACAACCCTCCTTTTATAATTCAAACATGTAGTAACTGAGTCTAGCATCTTGCCACATGGCCACCTGACAGCGTATATACTCTACTTAGCTTTTTCCATCTATCCCACGTTACCGTCATTCGAATGTGGATAGACCATCATCTGTCCCCAATATTATCTAGGCCTAGATGGCAGTGGGAGCTCCTCAGAATAAAGTTCAAGTTGAGTTTTACAGTGCGCAATGTCCACCAACCATGCTTTTTGTTTGGGCTGCTTTTGCTCCCCCAGTGGAGTGCGACCCTTCACTTTGCCAGCAGGAGGCTCACCAATAATAGTTTCGTAGTTGTTGATTTAAACATACTCAACAGGCCCAGCAAACAAATCAACGGTGCACACATCACCCTCGCTCCCATCACCTCAGTTAGTACATCAGTAATTTGTATTCAGTAAAGTAGCACCTGGGACAATTCCATGAAAAATGCATATAATCAGCCTTGTCTATCTAACACCGCATACATATAGCATTATTTCTTAATCCGTATTTACATAATCGCATTGGCATGTAATACAATGGATGACGATATTTGAATTATCTGTAAATTACAGTTGGAAGTCAACATACTTTATTGTGCACTACATATTTGCCTATCTTCCTCCCCTATAGGCTGTTCCAGCACTGCATTTCACTTTTCCATTTACCTTCTAGTGCCCCGTGTGTTGTTTTTCTGTGCGGCTGTGTATACTTTTGTGACCAGATATTGCCTTGAAGCGCTGGTCAACAGACACTGCAATGCCCTCAAAGGGGGTGGCTCGCCGGGAAATGAGCTCCAACTGCTGCTTTCAGTTGATAATACACAAATGTGAGTAATGGGGAGTGTCTTCCCTTCGTCTTCAAATCAGCCAAGCTCAAGAAAGTACCATTGTTATACATGTCCCCCATAGTATTCAGGCCCACACCCTGTAATATCGGAAGTGACTTGCTATCCTGGGTAACCGTTTTGTCAGGGTGGTGTAGTAGAGGCAACTCAGGGGAACACAGTATTGGCTTGTTTGTCTATGTGGACAAAGTTCTCCGAGCCATAATTGTAGTCTGCAGTGTATTGATTTCGGACTTGAGTGCTGAGTTGCGGCCATGCGGCAAGGTAGCTCTGAGCGGGATTGGAAAGGCATCATCATCATGCTCAATGGCTACATGTGGGATAAAATAATGAGATGCATACTGTGAGAAGTTGGCCTGGTATATGATGCTCACTAGTTCTAGTGATCACCTTGTACCATGCCAAGCAACCCGTATGATGATTGGTTGTAAGTCAACCTTATAGACCAGCTATCCTAGTAGCGTGGACAAAGCAGTCTTAGGCTAAACTCTGTAAAGGCATGTGAAGCAAGCTGTTTACCATACATAATCCCCTTGAATACAAAATGAAAGAACCCCACACAGATATATATTGAAAATATAAATATATTTATTTACTACAAATATCCCCTATACTCTTTATGAGCACAGAAGCAAATGCGTTAAAACAAACACAGTTTAAATACACAAAAGTTGCACAATATGGATGAGCGCTAGGGGCCACCTAAACCATATACTAAAATAGTGGTATAAGAACCACCTAGCTGAAAGGAAGTAGGTCTAGGGAATCGCTGGAGCTGTTCGGGACTAACAGTGAAGAAGTCGGGAAAGGCCCGCAGGACTCGGGTGCAGCGCTTAAAGCACATGCAGGCACCAATGCAATGTCAATGGTGCGTAAAAGTTATAAAGTTACTATTTAAGGAACCTTCCGAGTGACCTAGAAGGACAAAACCTAAGACCTAGACACTAGAGGTGTGTACCAGTGTAGGAACACTGACGTTGCTGATTTACCTCACCCACAGAAAGCGGGTGCACAGGTACAAAGTAGTGTCGGGTTTCGTCACGCAGGTCGATGGTGCCTGAAGATGAAGATGCTGCAGGCGGGTCGTCGAGGAGAGTTCCGGTGGATCCAAGGGTGGATCTGAAGTGGTGAAGACCTGAAAGCAGAGGGGACTCTGCCAGTGACTACCGTGGAACAAGGATGGAACCAGGTGATGTCGGGTGCAAACAGGCGATGAGGTGAAGATTGGCTCTGCAGCCATGTGGACATGAAAAGGTCAAGGACGTCCAGGCATTGGTCACGAGCTGTCCCACGAAGGCTCTAGCTGTTGGCGGCATCGGCTTCTTGATCGGAGCAAACAGGCATTGGCTAATGCAAGCCATGCAGGAATCAATGCAAGCTTCTCACTCAGACCAGCAAGGTCAGGGCGGGTGCTCCGTTTTACAGGAGCAAGGGCAAGTCTGGAGCAACCAGACCTGCAGTGTTGTTTGTAGGTTTCATCGCCAAGATGGCTGCTAGCCACGTGGCAAGTGGCCGGGATGGTGCGTCGAGTGGCAAAGTGCAAAAGGGCCCCACACAGATCGTGGAGATGCTGGGGGGCGGATCTTTGGAGCAAAGGCTGCTCGGTGGTGAGGCTTCTCAAACCCCAAAGCACAGCATCGAGGGTGCCTCGGATGCTGCGCAGTCAGCTTCTCGGGGTTCTTTCAAGATGTCCGGTCCCACGTCTCCCGGTGCCTCCACGGGTCTCTTCTTTGCAGGGTCTGTGGATTGGGCTCTGATATGTCTGGGAGTCTGGGTCTCGTTGGGCTCTGGGCTCGGGCTCCGGCAGGAGGTGGCAGCAAAGCAGATGTCGAGTTGCTGGATGGTGCCTGTGTTCACAGGGTGGCCACTCTCTAGGCCACAAGGGAAATACTCTTCAGTCTTCAGTGCAGCAGAATGTCGAAGTCCAGTCTTCTTCTTTGTTTCAAGTTGATTTCAGGATGATCTGAGGTACTATGGCACTGCTTGTTGTATGCCCATTTGCTGTCATTTTTAGAATGTACTAAGTCTTCTAGAATGTTTGGTGTGAGGCATGCATTCTGCTGTGAGCCTCCCTGGTATCAACTGCTCTATCCTTTCTTTGCTTCCTGTGGATGTCAAGTTGTCATCCTTAGAAATAAAGCTGTAACTACCTAATCTACGTTTGGACCTCCTTTCTACATAATTTCTGGCGACGACTGGGAACTACAGTACAGCTACTTCTATTTCTGAAAGACTTTCTGGATGACAACGTTCACTTCCTTATTCAAAATTACGGAGGCTGCTTTCGACTCGATTTCGATTGCGATGTTCGTGTTATTTCCGTGAAATTGACAGTTCCGACCAAGTACCCGTGAGTTTTTTTTCACTATTTACATGAGTTGGAGGATGTTTCACATACCAAGTCTTGGATTCCGTTGAACGCATCCTTTGAATTGCGTGGAACTCCTGCACCCGCCTTGTCTGCACCCGCTGCATCCAGGCAACACGAAAGAACTTCCATCGTGCCTGGCAACGCCGAAGAGCTTCTGTCTTCTCGCCGATTCCGGAAACCAAGTGCATTCTGGGCATTAACGCGACGTCTGACGTCACAACGTGCCGCCATCTTGGTTGAGGATCGGAAAGTGATCTTCACGAAGCTGTCTTTCTTTTCCATATATCTTTGTCATTTTTAATCGTTTTTCCACCGGATTTGCTGACAAGGTGTCTACCTACCTCAAGGTATTGGAATCTTTACTCCATATTATTTTTTTTATTTTTCTAATTTCAGTCATTTTTTTTTCTTACGAAATTTTACAAACATGTCCAATATCTCTGCTCCACCTCACTTCTTACAATCTGCGGGTGATCCCAATATTGAATGGGATTTATGGCACCCTATGTTCCTAGCCTATGTTGATGTTCTAGAAAAGGATGGGTGTTCTGCTAAACGCAAATTAGCCCTTCTCAGACACTGTCTTGGTGGAGCTGGCATTAAAGAGTTTGATAATCTTCCTTCAATTGATGATGCAGGAGATATGGATGTGTTCGAGAAGGCTTGCGCTCAAATGAAAATTCGCTTTGGAAGAAAAATAAATACTGTCATGGAACGCTTCAAATTTTACTCCCGCGTTCAAAAACAGGATGAATCCATTGAGGATTATGTCTCTGCTTTACGTTCCTTAGCTTGTTCTTGTGCCTTTGAAACAATCTCTTACGAACAAGTGCTCAGAGATCAGATAATGATGCGCACTAAAAGCAAGAAAATTCAGGAGAGACTTTGGCTAGGCACAGAATCTTCTTTGAGTTCTGTCATTAATATCGCTAAAGGCATTGAGCAATCCGAATTGTTTGTCTCGGAAATCAGAGGCCAAGTCTCCAAATCTCAAGTTCCTGAAACTGAAGTTTCTTTAGTGAAAAGCCAAAACATGTCTTCTAACTTTAACAGGTTACCTCCCAGAAAGGACAATGAAAAGAAAATTACTGAAAATAAGAATGTTGTTGAAAACAAGTTTTCCTACAGGAGAAATGTTTATTGTTATAGATGTGGTAGCTCTAGTCATTTAGGAAATTATAGAGGGTGTCCAGCTTGGGATAGAGTTTGTGTTAAATGTAAAAGGAAAGGACATTTTGCAAATGTTTGTCGTTCTTCTCAAAGGGTCAATTACATTTCACAGGAAGAGGAGGAAGTTTTACAAAGCTTCAATTGTATTCTATCTGTGGATGATTGTGAACAGAAAGAGTTTCCCTCTTACACCATTTTGGTAGATAACCAGCCCATTCTCTTAATGATGGATTCATGTTCATGGTATTCCATTGTTGGTTTGAATCTTTTTAAAAATCTCTGGGGTGACAGAGAACTTCTTACCTCTGATATTTCCCCAGGTGGTTACACTGGAAAAAAAATAAACATGGAGGGTTTCTTTTGGGCTGATATTCAGGTTGCTGATAGATTCGCCAGAGGGAAAGTGTATGTTGCCACCAAAGGTGTCGCTATCCTAAGTTGGCCACATCAACGTTTACTTGGCATTAAACTTGATCCCAATGCCAATCCCCCTGTTTATTTAGGTGAACCTTATGTGTTGAGTATCTGTGATGTCGAAGACAATTCTCTATTTGTAGAATACACTAAGAAAATGTTCCCTGATGTTTTCAAGGACACCTTAGGTAAATTTGTTGATTTTCAACACAAGATTATCCTGAACGATAATGCCATTCCAGTCAAACATAGGGTCAGGAATGTTCCATTGGCCTATCGTGAGAAGCTAAAGGACATTTTGAGCGATCTTGTTTCTAAACAAATCATTGAGCCCATTGAATCCTCCCCTTGGGTTTCTCCCATTGTTTTATCGCTCAAAAGTTCTGGGGAACTCCGTCTGTGTGTGGATCTCCGCAGTTTAAATAAGGAGATTTGGGTAGATAAACATCCTCTCCCTAACATCCATGAACTAATCTCTTCTCTCACAGGTGCCACTGTCTTTTCAACTATTGATTTGGCTAGCGCCTATCATCAGGTTGAGCTGCACGAAGATTCCAAAAGGCTTACAGCTTTTGTGACTCCTGAAGGCATGTTTCAGTATTTGCGAATGCCTTTTGGACTTGCTAGCGCTGCTTCTGTCTTCCAACGCCTGATGAAAGAGGTTCTTCTTGACTGCAAAGGAGCCATCGCGTTCCAAGATGACATTTTGATCTTTGGGGCAGATGTCAAGGAACATGACCAGAATTTACATTGTGTGTTGTCTAATGTGCAAAAGAAAGGTCTTTAAAGTTTAACAAATGCAAATTTAGGCAACCCAAAGTTGAATATTTGGGACATGAGATCTCGAAAGATGGCATAAAACCTAAACTTAATCATGTAAAAAGTATTACAGATGCTCCCATTCCTTCCTCAAAGGAACAACTGTTGTCTTTCTTAGGACTCACCGAATTTTATGGGAAATTTGTTAAAGATTACTCTACTATTGTACACCCTTTGCGGTCTTTACTTAAAAAACAGGCTAAATTTGTTTGGGGTACAGAGCAACAAACCTCTTTTGATTCTTTAAAAAGCAAAATTGTCAATGCTCCCTTTCTCAAACCTTTCTCTGTCCACAAAAACTGCATTGTTTGTGTAGATGCCAGTAATGTAGGCCTTGGTGCCGTACTGATGCAAAAGGACTGTTTTGGTGAATATGTTGTGTCTTATGCCTCTCGGACTCTACGGGATGCCGAGTTTAATTACTCTACTATAGAGAAAGAACTTCTTGCTTGCACTTGGGCTACTCAGCATTTTCGACAATTTCTTTGGGGCACGAAATTTATTTTGAGGACCGACCATAAGCCTCTTGTTAACATGTTGTCTGCTGGTGGTGGTCGAACTCTCACTGCTCGCCTGGCTCGTCTTGCCGCTAAGTTGCAAGAGTACCGGTGTGAAGTTGTTTATGTCCCCGGACGGTTAAATGTACATGCTGACTGTATGTCACGTCTTCCCGTCGGTGATACCTCTGATATCTCTCCTCCTGATGAGTGTGATGTCGCTTTCTCACTTAGTGACGTTAACCTAATTGGTGGTAAGGATGTAGGAAATTTCATTACTGAAAGTGTTTGGTCTGATGCTATGAGTCATGATGAAGTTCTTGCTAAGGTCAAAACCTTCTTGAGCACTAGTTGGCCTGAAGAGAGGAAGTTGTGTGGTGATTTAGCATCTTTCTTCAAAGTTAAAGACGAATTGTCAGTCATTGATGGTATGATTTACAGAGATGACAAAATTGTCCCTCCCCTCAATGTCCGTGAATCCATTTGTATGCTAGCTCATGAAGGTCACATGGGTATGTCCACGACCAAAAGGAGAATCCGAGAGTACTATTGGTGGCCTAGTATGGACGCGATGGTTGACAGGTGGGTAAGGAATTGTTCTCCTTGCTCCTTGAGCGACAAATCTGTCAAACCTATTTCTTCTGTTTTTTCCCCTATTGAATTTGTGTGTGGACCTTGGAGGAAATTAGGAATTGACATCATTGGTCCTTTTAATTACCAGTCAGGAAAAGATATGTTTGCCATAGTTCTTGTAGATTATTTCTCCAAGTGGCCCGAGCTAAAAATTGTCGAGAAAGTTAATTCTGATGTTGTTGTTGAATTTTTAAATGAAGTTTTTTGTAGAGAGAGTTTACCAGAAGAAATTGTCTCTGACAATGGACCTCAATTTATAAGCGAAGTTTTTTCTGCTTTTCTAGGAACGTGTGGGATTCTCCACAAAAGGGTTTCGAATTACTCTCCACAATCCAATGGCCAGGTGGAACGTTTTAACAGAGTGATTAAGGAGTCCTGCCAGTTGGCTCTGCGGAGCGGATTGAAGTGGAAAAAAGCCTTGCAGGCCACTTTGTTCACCTATCGTATGTCCCCCAACTCTGTTACTGGTTTGTCCCCCTTTGAAATGTTGCGTTGCAGGAAACCTGGTACCAAGATCTTTCCTTGGTGGCTGAAGACGAAAGATTCGGGGTATTTAGAGTTGGACATGAGTAGAATTAGAGACCGCATTGGCAAATACCAAGACAAAATGGTTAAGAATCTTTCCCCAAAACTTGTTTCGCCCAAAATTTCTGTTGGTGATTTGGTCAGGGTGAAATTTGGAGGTATCATTCCTAAAGGCATATCTAGGTGGTCTTCGCCTGTCAAAGTCACTGAAGTCTTTAGCAAAGCTGTTAGAGTTGAGGATGGTAAGATCTGGAACTTCAGGCGTATTTCAGCTTGCAGATCAAATGTTATAGATGAGAAGCATGTTCATTCTTATCCTGTTGCCTCCGATTCTGGTTTTCATGGTTCCCATGAAGCTTTTGATCATCTGCATTCTTCTCAAGTACCTCTGCCTCGAATTTGTCCTAACAATATTCCTTTTCAGGTTGTTCCGTCCAATGCTCATCATGTTGTTCCTCAAAATACTGTGCCTCATGATGTTGTTTCTCAAAATGTTGCTTCTCAGGCGTGCTCTTCTCTGCCTGTCAGCTTACGCAGTAGTTCTCGCGTAAAACATGTTCCTGTAAAGCTTAAGGATTATGTTTGCTCTTAATGTTGTTTTTCTTTTTCCCTTCCCTTTTTCTTTCCTTCCTTCCTCTTAGGGCCTATCGTTTTTTTTTTTTGTTTTTCGGTGGGAGGTGTGTTGTATGCCCATTTGCTGTCATTTTTAGAATGTACTAAGTCTTCTAGAATGTTTGGTGTGAGGCATGCATTCTGCTGTGAGCCTCCCTGGTATCAACTGCTCTATCCTTTCTTTGCTTCCTGTGGATGTCAAGTTGTCATCCTTAGAAATAAAGCTGTAACTACCTAATCTACGTTTGGACCTCCTTTCTACACTGCTCCCACTCTTATTCTCAATCTGAGGGGTGGATCACCTGCTAGGTCCCTCCTCTGGGTGGGACCAGGAAGGGGGCGGTTACACCTCCTTTCCTTTGTCCAGCTCCATGCCAGGACTGGGGCTGGAAAGCCCCAACACCGGTTTGGGCTGGCTTCTGCACAGGGATACCTTGTGTGCCCCAGGCATGTCTCAATCTATTCAACCCTGTCCTACCCAATACACAAAATCCTGTCTGGGGTGGTGCTCGCACCTCCCAAGGCAGGAAACCCTTTGTCCAAGCCTCCCTCGCTGGAAGGACTCCATGCAGCAGGAGGTCAGACTTGTGTCTGTGGTGGCAGCATCCATTATGTGATGCTGAGGCTCGGGTTAACTTTAACCGGGGTTCAGGTTATGTACATGCCGTGTCCCTCTAGAAGGGTGGAATGCTATCCCCGTGGACAGGACTGTTGAGGGGATAGTATTCCAAATCGTATGACACCTTACTTGACATGTTTTAATAAAGCCAAACCAAAGTTAGCATATAACCTCGAGGATTATAATGCACTTAAAAGTATATGGTATGGCAATATCCCGGAACAGCAAAGGGAGTTGTTCCCGACAGCTGTAGACGGGCTCAGCTCGTGCCAGATCGTCATCTCACATGAAACCAAGCACTCTGCCTCCAGGATTGCTGAGGCCTTCCATAGGAGTGGCTTATAGGTTAACATGTGTCCAGTTAGGGTTAGATATAGGGATACTATATCTAAGTAAGAGGTGATTACACCAACTTACCCCAGCTGAGTGATCAGCCAGTTGTGTCAAATATGGAGGCCAGGCCAGGGGTGGCACAATACTTGCTGCAGCCCCTGGTAGGCCTTGGATACACCTATGCCCTGGGTACCTGTATTACACTGTCACAGGGGCCTATGGGGTGAACCAGTTCCAATTCGTAATGCACCTAAGGTACATGGAGTCCATTTTAAGGAGAGAGCAATTAGCCTGGGGCCCTGAATAGCAGGATCCTAGCCCAACTAAGTCAAAAACCAGGTAAACACCAGCCAAAAAGTTTGGGGGTAACCATAGTCAGATATCCACCTTCCTACACAACCCCCCCCCCAAACGAAAGGAGATAAGGCTATCCTTGACCAGGTAAGCCTATATTGCCTAAGTGGCCATATACGGAAGTACCAGCACTGGCTTGGTTACCCCCTGTCTCATTGTCTACTAAGCAATCCCTCACCCTAAGTGTATCTGAGGGTCTCCACCATAGGGAATCTCTACCTGTGGTGTGTCTTGGCAAAGTTAAAGGCTGATGTTGAGATGGAGTACTGAAGTGAGATTCCTCTGTAGGTCTCAGCTTCCTCCAATCACTCTCCTCCATGTAGGCCTTTCTTTCTTTGACTGAGTTGCACTGTGCTCTTAGGGTCAACCTCTGGCTACCTCAAGCTGGAGGCTGTGTCCCTTTGTTTGGCTTACTGGAGGGACAGTTCAGGTTTGGGCCCTTTGGGTTCCAGGTTTGGCTGTGCCCAACACAATCCATCTGTGGGAGGTCCCTAACTAATGTTAAGGGGGTTACTTCAGGAGTTTTAACGTTTTCACCTGGCTAGGGCTGCTATCTTCGGTGCCCCTAATCTGCTGATGGGGGTGCTTTATTTGACGGGGGGCCCTTTGGGGCTCACTGTCCTTCTTGTCCTCTGCAGCCCTGGGCTGACTAAGGCAAGGTAGGGATGGGCAGGTTACCTGCTCCAGACTGGGTCCCACCTGAGAAGGGTCCACTGCCATCAGGGGCTCAGTCCGGCTAGACCTAACAACCTCTGGGACAGTTCCTTCATCAGGGGTAAGATCAGTTCCCTGAGGAGGCTGATCCTTTCCTAAAGTCTGGTGGGAGGGAGATTTCTCTTCCTCCTCAGTGCTCTCTGTGTGTGTGGAGTGATCTATCATTTCAGGCTTCACAACACATGAATCAGGTTGAGTTTGGGCTGTGACCATCACAGCAACACCAACCTTTTCAGGAGAAGACTCAGTTTGGGTATGGGCTGTTATCATAACAGCTCTGCTAACTTGTTCAGGAAGGGCTTCAGCTAAAGATGGGGCTGAGACTTGCACAGCCCTACCAACCTTTTCAGGAAGGACATCTTGGATTGGGGCTGTGACCAACACAGCCCGACTAACCTTTCCATAGGAATTTACCATTCTAGAATGGGTTTTCTGTTCAACCTCAGCCCAGGCTGAGATTTCCAAATCATTCCCCAGTAGACAATCTACAGGCAAGTTTGGGGACACTGCAACTCTCTTGGGGCCAGTGACACATCCCCAGCTGAGATTTACCATGCTATGGGATGATTTTTCTGAACTCCATCAAAGTTTGTCACCTGGTATGTGGCAGCAGGTAAAAGTTGCCTTGAGGGGACTAGGCTCTCAGCCACCATGGTGATGCCAGCCTCTGTGTCTCTAAAGGCCTCAACTTTCAAACCATTGATGAGGGGTTCCTCTCTATACTTGCTCAAAGTGTTTGGTCAATCAGTGAAATTGGCAAACCCCATGCCTGTCTCATAGACAAGATCAGTTGGGGACCTGGTTAGGCCAGAGTCCACGTGTGTTCCAAAGGTAAACCCACCCAAATTCTTGGGGGTGCTCCCACCACCTGGGGGACCACTGCTAACAGTGACAGGAGGTGTTGGAGCCTTACTTGGAGGTATATTTTCCTTATTACCATTCTTTGGACAACAGCTATCTGTTTTCCAATGTCCAACCTGATTACAGGTATGGCAGTAAGGCTTTTTCTGTGTAGAGGAAGTGTCTTTGGACCCACCCCCATCCTTGGAGTTTTGGGGCCCTGGGGAAGTCTTCTCTTTGGTTTTATCCCCACCTTTCTCTTGAGGCTTGGTAGTCTCTTTGTTTTGGTCACCACCCTGGTTCTTAGGCCTGATCCTGGTTCTGACCCATTTGTCTGCCCTCTTACCCAATTCTTGTGGAGAGGTCAGATCAGAGTCCACCAGGTGCTGATGTAGAAGCTGATTTTGACAATTACTTATGATTTGCTTTCTCATAATTAAATTATACAATCCTGTATAGTCTGTAACTTTACTTCCCAGCAACCATCCCTCCAGAGCCTTAGTGGCACTTTCAGCAAATTCAGACCAGTCCTGAGTCTGTGTCTTCTAGGTCTCTCTGAACATTAACCTGTACTGTTCAGTGGTTAAGCCTAACCCATCAATCAGAGCACTCTCCAGGGCCAGGTAGTTTCTAGAATCCCCATCACTAACTGTGAGGAGTCTGTCTCGGCCTCTACCTTCAAAGGAGAGCCACAAGATTGCTGCCCACTGCTCCTGAGGGATCTGCTGTACTCTGCAGGCTCTCTCAAGTGCAGTCATTCATTTGTGGATATCATCCCCAGATTTGTAGGGGGGCACAATCTTACTCAGGTTTCTATTGCCATAGGACCTGTCTTTATCCTTAGGGATAATGCTGCCACCAGTGGGTACTAACCCACCCTCTCTAGGCTGTCTTGCTCTAGCAAGTTTCTCTTGGGACAGGGCAACTTCCAGTTCTCTTTTCTGGATCCTAAGCTCAGCCTCTCTCATGCTGGCCTCATGTTCCCTTCTCTGAGGGCTAGTCATCCCTCTTTTGGAGTGACCATGAGAACCTCTAAAAGCCTGGGAGGTATTGGATTCACCTGAGTGATTCCTCCTCCTCCTATGCTTCTGGTTAAGTCCACTTGGGGGTCTGAGGGGGTTCATCCCTGACTCAGTACCAAATAGGCTTAAGTTACCCATGCTAAGCCCTCTGGCTGGCACCTGACTATTTCTGCCATCATCAGAATCACTGCTCTCCCCTTCTGTCTCCTCTTCTTCCTCCTCCTCTTCCTCAGGCTGAGTATCTCCAGTGACTTGGTCATCCTCATCTATCTGGACTACAGGGACAGGGGTGTCAGTATTATCATCTTCAGTGGGAGAGCCTCCTTCAGCATTCTCTGTGGGGTCTGCTGTAGAGGTCTTTAGAGCTTCAGACTGGTCTAAAAGCTCTCTGAGGTGGTCTGTGGTGCAGGTTGGACCCGTCTTGAAACCTCTTAAGGTACAGATCTGCCTCAGTTCTTTAAAATTAAGCATAGCAAATTTGGATCCCGGCCTGGTCACCCACACGCTCCTGAGCCTCCCGCCACCCCAGCCACCGAGGGCCGCCGAGCCCCCTGCCTCCCGCCACCCCAGCCACCAAGGGCCGCCGAGCCCCCTGCCTCCCGCCACCCCAGCCACCAAGGGCCGCCGAGCCCCCTGCCTCCCGCCACCCCAGCCACCAAGGGCCGCCGAGCCCCCTGCCTCCCGCCACCCCAGACACCCGAGGACCGTGCCAGATTTTCCCGCCGCCCCAGCCCGAGGCCCCGCCCCCCGCCAGCTGATTGGCTCCCGCTCCCGCCCCTTCCGCAGACCCTCCCTCCAAGCTCCCTCTTATGACGTCCCCAGAGCGACCGCGCAGCGGACGCGCGCAGCAGGAGCACCGACTGAGCGCCGAAGGTGCGCCAAAGGTAAGCCTGTCTGCGCCCGTCCGCGCCTGGACCGCGCCCAGTGCCAGGACCCCTGGCCCCCGCAGACCCCAGCCCACCCGCCGAACGTACGACGCCGCCACCCTCAACGCACTCAACGCCGGCCGAGTCCCGGGCTTTTACCGAGCCACCCCGAGACGCACCCACGGACCCTTCTGCTGCAACTCCTGCAAGTTCACCTGCATCCGGACCTGTTCTACAACTAAACCAACCAAGACGAGCAACAGCAGCAGCCACCTGAAATGCATCCTGCCCAACACCCGCTCCATTCACAGGCACGCCATCGAGGTCTGGAACCTGCTAGACACCACAGCCCCAGACGTCGCCTTCTTCACAGAAACCTGGATGAACGCCTCCTCAGCGCCTGACATTGCCATCGCCATCCCAGACGGCTACAAGATCATCCGAAGGGACCGCATCAACCACACCGGAGGAGGCATCGCCATCGTCCACAGGAACACCATCCGCATCACGACCAACACCGATGACACCCTCGCAACCGCCGAGCACCTGCACTTCCAAGCCCACATCAACCCCAAGACCACCCTAAGAGGCACCCTCATCTACAGATCCCCTGGACAACGCACACAATTCAGCGAAGACATCGCCGACTTCATCAGCCCACACGCCCTCTGCTCCGCTGACTACATCCTCCTAGGGGACCTCAACTTCCACCTGGAGAACAACAACGACCGCAACACCACCACCCTGCTGGACAACCTCGCCAACCTGGGACTCAAGCAACTGGTGACCACCCCCGCCCACTACGCCGGACACACACTCGACCCCGTCTTCTCATCCAGCAAGGACATCGCCTTCAGCCACGCCACCGGACTCCACTGGACGGACCACAGCTGCGTCCACTTCAGCTTCGCAAGGACCACGATCCACCACCACCAGCAACAGGCTGCACGCAGGAACTGGAAGAAGATCACAGCCGACCAGCTCGCGTCCTCCCTGAGCATGAACCCTCCCACCAGCACAACGAACCCTAGCCAGGCGGCCACCAACCTCACGAAGTGGATCAGCGACTGCGCAGACGAGCTCGCCCCCCTGAGGACCCCGCCCAGCAGACCCGGCAGCAAGAATGCCCCATGGTTCACCGACGAACTCAAGAGCTCCAAGAAGAACTGCCGAGCCCTCGAGAGAACCTGGCGCAGAGACCCAACACCGGACAACATGACTGCCCTCAAGCTCGCCACCCGAAAACACCACCAACTCATCCGCGCCACCAAGAAAACTGCATTCAAGGAACGACTGGACAACAACGCACACAACAGCAAAGAACTCTTCAACATCGTCAAAGAGCTCTCCAACCCCAGCGCCGGAAACAAAGACATCACCCCTTCGCAAGACCTCTGCAACTCCCTCGCCTCCTACTTCCACAGCAAGATCGCGGACATACACAACAGCTTCAGCACTCAACCGACGAACACCACGACCGAACCACCTCCCCCCACCACCACCCTCCGCGCCTGGACTCCGATCAGCACCGAAGATACCGTCCGCACGATGAACTCCATCCACTCCGGATCTCCGACCGACCCCTGCCCTCACCACGTCTTCAACAAGGCCGACGCTGTCATCGCACCCCACCTGCGGGACATCATCAACACCTCCTTCGACACCGCTACCTTCCCGGAGAGCTGGAAGCACGCCAAACTCAGCGCTCTACTCAAGAAGCCATCGGCTGACCCCACCGACCTCAAAAACTACCGCCCCATCTCGCTGCTCCCGTTTCATGCTAAAGTCATCGAGAAGACCGTCAACAAGCAGCTGGCCGCCTTCCTCGAGACGAACGGATCCCTCGACCCCTCGCAGTCTGGCTTCCAGGCCAACCACAGCACCAAGACCGCCCTGATCGCAGTCACCGATGACATCCGAGCGCTGCTCGACAACGGAGAGACAGCGGCCCTCATCCTCCTCGACCTCTCTGCGGCCTTCGACACTGTCTGCCATCGTACCCTAGTACAATGCCTCAGCAACGTCGGAGTCTAGGAGAAGGCACTGGGGTGGATCATCTCCTTCCTCGCCGGAAGGACACAGAGGGTCCGCCTCCCTCCGTTCAGATCTGAAGCCACCGAAGTCATCTGTGGCGTCCCTCAAGGCTCCTCGCTCAGTCCAACCCTCTTCAACATCTACATGAGCCCCCTCGCAGACATCGCACGCCAGCACCACCTCAACATCATCTCCTACGCCGACAACACCCAGCTGATCCTCTCCCTTACCAACGACCCCGCCACCGCCAGAGCCAACCTTCACGAAGGGATGAAAGAGGTAGCCGAATGGATGAAGAACAGCCGCCTGAAACTGAACTCAGATAAGATGGAAGTCCTCATCCTGGGATCCTCACCCGCCGCTTGGGACGACTCCTGGTGGCCCCCCGCCCTAGGCAGCGCACCCAAACCAACAGACCACGCACGCAACCTGGGCTTCATCCTGGACTCCTCCCTCTCCATGACCAGACAAGTCAACGCCGCCTCCTCGTCGTGCTTCAACATCCTGTGCATGCTACGTAAGATCTTCCGGTGGATCCCCACCGAGACCAGGAAGACGGTCACCCACGCCCTCGTCACCAGCCGTCTGGACTACGGCAACACCCTCTACGCCGGAACCACCGCCAAACTCCAGAAGAGACTCCAGCGGATCCAGAACGCCTCAGCACGACTCATCCTGGACATCCCCCGTCGCAGCCACATCTCCGGACACCTGAGGGATCTGCATTGGCTCCCGGTCAACAAGCGAATCACCTTCCATCTCCTCACCCACGTACACAAAGCCCTACACAGCCAAGGCCCAGAATACCTCAACAGCCGCCTCAACTTCTACGCTCCCAAACGCCAGCTTCGATCGACCAGCCACGCCCTCGCCGCCGTCCCCCGCATCCGAAGAGCCACCACAGGAGGACGGTCCTTCTCCTACCTGGCCGCCAAGTCTTGGAACTCCCTCCCGACCCACCTCCGCCTGACCCAGGACCACCTCGCCTTCAGGAAGCAACTCAAGAACTGGTTGTTCGAGCAGTAGCAGATCCCCCCCCAGCGCCTTGAGACCCTCTGGGTAAGTAGTGCGCTATATAAATGCAATGATTGATTGATTAATTGATTGGATGGTGCCCTTGTAGGGTCACTCTCAACAGGGACAGTCCCAGTGGACCCCTCTGCTCCAGACATTGCTCTAGTGTGGGTGGATATGTTGCAATCTACCTACACTGGTGTTTACCTACTAAACCTATCTGGTAGTTGTAGTCAGGGTGTGCTACTCCCTATCCTCTACAACAACTAAGTTCAGTAGAACTTAAGTATACTAGTCTTGTTTTATATGTACCTAGCAGGTACCTGTATGATCTTTCAATTGATACTCTCAAAGACTGTAATGGTAAAACAACAGCAAGCTCAAATCCCAACCGCTGCTCACCAATGTGAGAAGTTGGCCTGGTATATGATGCACACTAGTTCTAGTGATCACCTTGTACCATGCCAAACAACCCTTATGATGATTGGTTGTAAGTCAACCTTATAGACCAGCTATCCTAGTAGCGTGGACAAAGCAGTCTTAGGCTAAACTCTGTAAAGGCATGTGAAGCAAGCTGTTTTACCATACACAATCCCCTTGAATACCAAATGAAAGGACCCCACACAGATATATATTGAAAATATATATATATATATATATATTTATTTACTACAAATATCCCCTATACTCTTTATGAGCACAGAAGCAAATGTGTTAAAACAAAACACAGTTTAAATACACAAAAGTTGCACAATATGGATGAGCCCTAGGGGCCACCTAAACCATATACTAAAATAGTGGTATAAGAACCACCTAGCTGAAAGGAAGTAGGCCTAGTGAATCGCTGGAGCTGTTCGGGACTAACAGTGAAGAAGTTGGGAAAGGCCCGCTGGACTCGGGTGCAGCTCTTAAAGCACAAGCAGGCACCAATGCAATGTCAATGGTGGATAAAAGTTATAAAGTTACTATTTAAGGAACCTTCCGAGTGACCTAGAAGGACAAAACTTAAGACCTAGACACTAGAGTTGTGTACCAGTGTAGGAACACCGGCGTTGCTGAGTTACCTTACCCACAGGAAGCGGGTGCACAGGTGCAAAGTAGTGTCGGGTTTCGTCACGCAGGTCGATGGTGCCTGAAGATGAAGATGCTTAAGGCGGGTCGTCGAGGAGAGTTCCGTTGGATCCAAGGGTGGATCTGAAGTGGTGAAGACCTGAAAGCAGAGGGGACATTGTTCAAAGTCACTAGCCAGTGACTACCGTTGAATCAGGATGGAACCAGGCGATGTTGGGTGCAAACAGGCGATGAGGTGAAGATTGTCTCTGCAGCCACGTGGACACGAAGAGGTCAAGGACGTCCAGGCATTGGTCACGAGCTGTCCCACGAAGCCTCTAGCTGTTGGCGGTGTCGGCTTCTTGATCAGAGCAAACAGGCCTTGGCTAATGCAAGCCACGCAGGAATCGATGCAAGCTTCTCACTCGGACCAGCACGGTCAGAGCGGGTGCTCCGTTTTACAGGAGTGAGGGCAAGTCTAGAGCAACCAGACCCGCAGTGTTGTTTGTAGGTTTCGTCGCCAAGATGCCGCTAGCCACGTAGCAAGTGGTCGGGATGGTGCGTTGAGTGGCAAAGTGCAAAACGGCTCCACGCAGATCGTTGAGATGCTGGGGGGCTGATCTTTAGTGCAAATGCTGCTCGGTGGTGAGGCTTCTCAAACCCCAAAGCACAGCATCAAGGGTGCCTCGAGTGCTGCGCAGTCAGCTTCTCGGGGGTCTTTGGAGATGTCCGGTCCCACGTCTCTCGGTGCCTCCACAGGTCTCTTTTTTGCAGGGACTGTGGATCGGGCTCTGGGATGTCTGGGAGTCTGGGTCTCGTTGGGCTCTGTGCTCGGGCTCCGGCTGGAGGCGGCAGCAAAGCAGACATCGAGTTGCTGGATGGTGCCTGTGTTCACAGGGTGGCCACTCCTTGGCCACAAGGGAGATACTCTTCAGTCTTTTGTGCAGCAGAATGTCGAAGTCCAGTCTTCTTCTTTGTTTCAAGTTGATTTCAGGATGATCTGAGGTGCTATGGCACTGCTCCCACTCTTATTCCCAATCTGAGGGGTGGATCACCTGGTAGGTCCTTCCTCGGGGTGGGACCAGGAAGGGGGCGGTTACACCCCCTTTCCTTAGTCCAGCTCTGCCCCAGGACTGGGGCTGGAAAGCCCCAGCACCTGTTCGGACTGGCATATGCACAGGGACACCTTGTGTGCCCCAGGCATGTCTCAATCTATTCAGCCCTGTCCTACCCAATACACAAAATCCTGTCTGGGGTGGTGCTCTCACCTCCCAAGGCAGGGAACCCTTTGTCCAAGCCTCCCTCGCTGGAAGGACTCCCAGCAGCAGGTCAGACTTGTGTCTGTGGTGGTAGCATCCATTTTGTGATGCTGAGGCTCGGGTTAACTTTAACCGGGGTTCAGGTTATGTACATGTCGTGTCCCTCTAGAAGGGTGGAATGCTATCCCCGTCGACAGGACTGTTGAGGGGATAGTATTCCAAATCATATGACACCTTACTCAACATGTTTTGATAAAGCTAAACCAAAGTTAGCATATAACTGCGAGGATTATAATGCACTTAAGAGTATATCGTATGGCAATATCCCGGAACAGCTAAGGGAGTTGTTCCCGACAGCTGCAGACGGGCTCAGCTTGTGCCAGAGCATCATCTCACATGAAACCAAGCACTCTGCCTCCAGGATTGCTGAGGCCTTCCGTAGGAGTGGCTTATAGGTAAACATGTGTCCAGTTAGGGTTAGATATAGGGATACTATATCTAAGTAAGAGGTGATTACGCCAACTTACCCCAGCTGAGTGATCAGCCAGTGGTCTCAAATATGAAGGCCAGGCCAGGGGTGGCACAATACATGCTGCAGCCCCTGGTAGGCCTTGGATACACCTATGCCCTGGGTACCTGGAGTACACTGTTACAGGGGCCTATAAGATGAACCAGTTCCAATTCGTAATGCACCTAAGGTACATGGAGTCCATTTTAAGGAGAGAGCAATTAGCCTGGGGCCCTGAATAGCAGGATCCCAGGCCAACTAAGTCAAAAACCAGCTAAACACCAGGCAAAATGTTTGGGGGTAACCATAGTCATATATCCACCTTCCTACTCATACCAGAAGTGGGCAAAGTTCACCTGCACGCAGAGATAATGTCCTCCCTCCCTCTGAATATGGTCTAGTTAACACCTCCCAGCATGTTCTCAGTTTCTTCCCAGCCCATTCAAGTGTAATCAACAGGGACCTGTTTATATAAGGACTCAGTTAATACACTCGGGATATTGAGGAACAAATATAATAACTGCAGAAGCAATACCAATGATGGGCAACCTGTCAGCTAGAGAAAAAGGAAGTTTAATCAATGGTGCAACTTGATGCTTTAGCTTGGACATCACCCTCCCGTAATTTTCCCGCAGTACTACATTAGGGTCACTATGCACCCACACTCCCAAATACTTGATAGGGTCTGATGCCCATTCCAACGGGAATTCAATGTTGTGTTGTTTGGACACTGATGTGAGTGGAAAGACTATTGATTTTTCCCAATATATACATACTCCAGAGCAATGCTCGAATTTGATATATTCTCTTAGTACTGTGCCTAAGTTGGCAACTAGCAGGCACATGCATCAAAGGATTTTGCGTTTGCAAACGGTGCGAATCGCAAACATCGTCTGTTTGCGATCGCAAAATCTGCTTTTGAAATGCATGAAGGGTGATGGCCCTCGCAATTTGAGAATTCGCAAATATTTGCAAATTTTCAAATTGCGATTGCATTTGAGGAATCGTATTTTGCGATTCCTTAAATGCAATGCATGAAACTTTAAAAAATCGCGATTTCGCAATTTGGGGGAGCAAATTACCATGAGGTTCAACCTCATGGTAATTTGCGAAAACTTTGAATAATGCACTTTTGTGTATTTTTCAAAGTTTCATGTTGTGCACACACATACCCTAAGGACATGTGTGTGCACAACTTATGTGCACAGATTAATTTCAGGGGTGCAACAGGGTGTCATTAGAACACCTCTGCACCCTTGAAATCGCATTCTCAATTTACGATTCGCTAATTGCTAATCGCAAATTGAGAATGTCTTCCCATTCATTCCTAATGGCCTCTAGGCCCATAGGAATGAATGGGGAGGTATTCCTTAATTGTGACTCACAATTTGCGACTCGCAATTAAGGAATATTAAGAAATCGCAATTTATTTAGCGATTTCTTGATGCATTGCATTTTGCAATTCCGTAATTGCGGTTCCTTATTTTTGGCAATTAAGGAATCGCAAACAGCAATATTGATGCATGTACCTGATAATCTCTGATATAAACTGTCACATCCTCATCATATAATGAGATGATTAGTGGTGATACCGTTTGCAGCAGCCGCATGTTTCTGCCTAATCATGCAGGCTAACAGCTCCATAAGAAACGCAAATATCAGGGGCGATAAAGGGCAACCGTGCCTTGTCCCTCTATACACTCGAAAGGCATCAGATGTAGCATTATTAATATGCACTTGCGCCATTGGGGACTCATACAACAGTCTAATCCACCATATAAACACCTCTGGCATTCCCATGCGCACAAGCACAGTAAACATATATGTCCATGCTATAGATCCAATGCTTTACCTGCGTCCAGAAGTACCGCAGCCACTGGCGCAGGTAGGCTCCAAATAGTGCAATAATGCGAATACAGTACAGAGATTGTGCTGGTATGAAACTCGACTGATCAGGTAGTACCAACTTAGCAATCAGTGGCTATAGCCTAGTAGCAATAATGTTGGCCAGGATCTTCGCATATATAATTATGAGAGATAAGGATCTATAAGACTTGCACCTCTCTGGCACTTTGTCTGGTTTCAGAAAGTTATTATAAGTGCCTCTTTCAACTAGGGCAGCAGCACCCCACTATCATATGCTTGCTCATAAACTGCATGCAGGTGGGGGACCAGTAGGTCAGAATATTGTTTATAAAATCCTCCAGTTCAGCCATTCAGCCCCGGAACCTTCCAGTTTGGAAATGCATTAATCAACTCCCTCACTTCATCGTCTGTCACTTACTTAGATAGGTACTCCCTGTACCCTGGCAACAGCCATGCCAATGCCACGTCCTCCAAATATTGATGGAGTTCACTCTGCATTGCTGTGTTCTTAAAACCATATATGTTTGCATAAAAAGTTTTAAATGCTTGGAGTATCTGTTCCTTTGTATAGCAAGTTGTACCTTCCCCATCTACTATATGTGTTATGGTCTCAGGCCCATTATGAAATCTAAGCTTTTGTGCAAGGCTACATCCAGGTCTTTCCGCCTTCACTGTATACATGGGCCACATGTCTCTTTGACCTAAAGCGTGCCTCTTGATCATCATCATATTCTGAGAGCCGTTCTCTAATAGACGCCTGAATAGTCTTCTTTGGGTGTCGGTCATATTCTCTTTCTAGCATATTTATTTTGTCTTCCACCTTGCACACTTGTGTTCTGATACTTCTCAGTAATCCTGTTTGTGAGCTAATACATTTTCCTCTAAGTTTTATATTGAAAGCCTCCCACAGTGAGCTCTGATTAGACACTAAACCCGCATAATAGTCTACTATCGTCATGAGCAATTTCTCCTTAAAGACTGTGTCTAGTAGCGCTGCCGAACGGAAACTTAAAAAAAACAGCGCAGGTGTTACACTTGGTACCTTCAATCTCAACATGACCGGTGCGTGATAGGATAATGTCTTAGGGAGGTTCCTCACTTCCTCCACCCATTGGGACACCTCAGTAGAGAGTAGCCAAATGTCTAGCCTAGAGCAGGTTCCATGGATTGTAGAACCATATGTACCTTCCCTAATTGTTGGAGGGAAACATCCTTTACGACGCAACTTTTACCACGCAGTACCTTTACAACGCAGGTTTTTCAACACAAGTCCTTACAACGACTTGCGCTGGGGGGCGCTCTAGGATACGTAATAGTTTAATTTACTATCCAACACCTTAACCTACTATCCACGGGGACTGGAGTTGGAATAGTAAATTAAACTATTCACTATCCAGCACCCCCCAACACAAGTCGTTGTAACGACTTGCGTTGAAAAACCTGCATTGTAAAAGCATGCGTGGTAAAAGCATGCGTTGTAACAATGTACATCCATTGTTGGATGTCTCAATCTTCAGGCATCTTCTAGGCTGTATTCATCCATCCTGCCTGCACCACCTTGGCTGTCTGTGTCCGCTGAACGATCCTTTACCGGATTTAAATACGTGTTTAAGTCACCCCCCCAAATAATATATGTAGGAGAAGCATCATGTAATCGAGCCAGACATCCGAAAAAAAACTCTGGATCATCTTTGTTCGGTGCATAGGTGATAACAAGTATGACATCTGTGCCTGCCAGTTCTCCCCGTGCAATTATCAGCCTACACTGTTCATGAATTTGATGGGGTACAAGAGTGAAGGGAGTATCATGTTTGACCAGCAATAGGACCCCCATGTAAATATGCAGAGTATGAGGAGGCTAAGCGACACATCGCCCACCTGTTGCCTATAGTGTTGTCTGAATTTGCCCAAGGTACGTCTCCTGTAAGAGAGCCACATGTATATTGTGTCTGTCGAGGTAATGCAGCACTAACCTCACTTTACAGGGGTTATTTAGGCCTTGCACATTCTATGTAATAAAGTTTACACTTCCATGAACCCGTGTCCCAGTGCCTTTTCATAGTGTACCACCAATACACTTGGTGTGCAGTAGAGGGGGGGTGTAGGTTGGACCACTGTGTATGAGTGCGCAGGTATACCATCATTAAGCAAATAAATTCCCTCGTCCCACTTCAACGACCCCAACTAGCCAAAGACATCCCCAACATTTAAGAAATGTATGCCCATATGACATTGACATGACTAAACAAAAAACTCAAAATCAAGACCAACTGAGTATATAGCACACTGTGCCAAACTATTCTGGGGTGTTCCCTCATGGGGGGTGTTAGACCTGACATCATTGGCTTGAGTCTCTCCTCCATTTTTTTCTGTTTGCCTCCACTGTTTACGATGTTTTTGCTGGTATACTGCTTTGGGCACTGTGCCACTGCTGATCAGTGCCACCGTGCAAGTGCTCCCTATGTAAAATTGCTGTATTAATTGAATTCCATGTTTGGCTTATTTGGTTTACTATCAGTCCCTAGTCTAGTGCACCAGGAGTGCCAGGGCTTGTAAATACAAATGCTGCCCGTGGGCTTGCAGCACATGTTGTGCCACCCACAAGAGCGGCCTAGTAAAAGTATGTCTCCAGGTCTGCCATTGCTAGACCTACGAGCAGTCTGGTACTGTCACGCTGACTGCGCAAGTACACCTACTTGCCAGTCCCCAAACCTTCCCTTAACTTCATGTTAGTCACCCCTATGGTAGGCCTGAGGGCAGGGTGCATTGTAAGCATAAGGTAGGACAAGCCTGACAAGGTTGGCGTGTCCCAGTAGTGAATTACAGCCATATTCGTTTTTCACTATTGTAAGGTAACCTGCTCTCCATTAGTTAGAATGGGCTGCCAGGGTTATTAATGCTATAATCCTAGCTGGCTCGGGGAGCATGGTGCAATGTCGAGTTTGGTATCGCTGAACTCGGGGTTTAATCACGCATCCATTTGTGTGGATGGTTTTTGGACTCTGGGTTTGAAAATAGCACTTTTAGAAAGTGGCTATTTTCTTGTCTAACTATTTCTGGTTTCTGCTGGTTTGGTGTGTGTGTGACAGGAGCTGGGTGGCTCCAGAGATCTGCTGAGTCAGTGTGGGATGAGTGGGACATTTGCATTGAGAGTAGGGAGAGAGTAGCTTCTGATAGCCTGCCCTGCCTGATACAATGCTGGCTCCACCTCCTGCCAGGCGACTGATGGCTCTGTGCCTGCCATAGACGATCCTAGCCCCACCTCCTGCCGGGAGGCTGATAGCCCTGCTCCTGCCAGTGACAATACTGGCTCCACCTCCTACTGGGCGACTGAGGACTCTGCCCTGCACAGTGAATAGGCCAGGTGCCTCTGCCTGGCTACACCCACAACAAACCCAGGATGTTGGGAAATTCCCCTGCATGGACAAAGGGATCAAAGCCAAAAAGGGGTATAAGAGAAGGACCCCTGAACCAAGACTTTAGATCACTTCTGACAAGGAACCCTGAAACCAAGGACAAGAAGCCTGCTGATCCAAGGACTTGCCTAACCCTTCTGCCAGTGTGCTGTTTGCTGGGGGGAATCCTGCATTGCTTCTTTATTTTTGCCAAGGAACCAGGAGAGAGGAACTTTGTGTGTACTCTCAGACTTTGCTAAGAAAATCTCCAAGGACTGGAAGAGTGCCAGTCTCCTGCTGAAGTCACTGGGCTAAAGGACTTCATCATTTGCTAAAAGTGCTTGTAGCTGGAACTTGTGAATCCAGCACCTCTGAAAGAATCCAGCAATCTCGACGCCGACGGACGTCGCCGAATCCGGCTCGACATCGTGAGTAACGGCTCCAGTGTCCCGCTTCCTCGACGCTGGCCGCCGGGCCCGACCGACGCCAGCAGCAACGCCAGTGAGTAGTGAGTTCGGCTCCAGCTCCAAGTGACCTTGTGTCTGCACCGCTGCTGATCGCATCGACTTCGTGCCCTCTCGACGCCGTGAGCGCTGCTCACTCTTTGCAACATCATCGACATCGACGACGACGCCGTATCCTGCTTCGCCTCGTGAGCGCTGCTCCTGCCCGACATCGATCGACGCCGCTGCAAGTCACCCAGACTCCGAGGCCGGATCGACGCCGGAGACGCGACGCCGGACATCTCGACGCCGCTGATCATCGTGTACTTCGCTTTTCCAAGGTACTGTGTTGTGGGGGTCCGTGTGCTTCCGAGCTCGACGTAGCGCTCCTCGCGGTCGACGCCGAACCTTTTGGATTAACTTTGCTTCAACGTCGTGTGACTCCCGTGTGGGTTACATTGTTGCCAAGAACTGTGCTTTAAAGAAGAAGAGTTGTTTTTGATACTAAAGACTTTGTGCTAAGAAGAAACTACACTTGAACTATTATTTTTCCTTCCAAGAGTATTTATTAAGATTGTGGTATATTTTTGTCGTTATTTGGTCTTGTGCTAAACCTTATATAAAAATACTTATTTTTATAATACTACTGTGTCGTGTCCATTTGTAGTGTATTCACTTTATTACTGTATGTGGTCATAAATGCTTAACGCACTGTCTCTGAGATAAGCCTGTCTGCTTTGCCAAGCTACCAAGGGGGTGAGCAGGCGTTATCTAAGTGTGTGATCCCCTTGCCCTGACTAGAGGAGGTCAGTCCCTATTTGTCAGAAGTGTATACCTCTGCCAACTAGAGACTGCCAAGTCTAACATTGGTGGGTCAGCGGTGAGGATTTGAACTTTGCATTTATGACCCATGTGCAGTGATTAGTGTGCGCTACATAGTGAAAGCAGACCATAGCGCAGCCACAATCTAATTTGGAAGGATTCTATTTTTGTTCTCCGCTTTTCTGAAGCTTGATTTGTTTTTTGAACACTGCCAGTTTTGACCATGAGTGACACCGGAGTCACTACCCCTGTTGTTGTTGTGGAGGAGGAATTTGATAGAAGTAAGATCCAGGATTACAACAGAAAGCAGTTGGATCATTATTGCAAGCAGTTGAAAGTCCCTACTAAAGGCTGCAAAAACAAAGTAGAAGTCCTCAAAGCTCTAGAGGCCTGGTTGGAGTCCAGAGATCCCTCTGATGCGGTGGTGGTACCCACAGAGGAAGGGGATGAGGAGGTGCCAGTGAATGGGCCTGTGTCCTCTCCCGGTAGCAGTGTTTCCTCCAAAGGTCTTTCCCCTGAAGAAAGAGAAGAAAGGGCGAAAGAGCGAGCTTACAACATGGAAATGGCAAGGCTTAAGATAAATGGGCAGTTGGAGTTAGAAAATGCAAAAGGCAGAAGAGAAGCTGATTTGGAGATCAAAAGGTTAGAATTTGAGAGAGAGAAGTTAGCTTTGGAGCGTGAAACCAGGTTGAGGGAGCTGGATATCCAAGCTAAAAAGTTAGAATTGAATCCCTCTGGTGGCAGCATCCCATCTGTGCCTGCAGAAAGTAAGTTTTATTTTCCCAAAGATGTGATAAAAGATTATAATAAGAATGAAGATATTGGCCAGTGGTTTAAAGCATATGAGTTAGCATTGTTGGCCCACCGGGTCCCTGAGAAGGATTGGGGAGCGGGGTTGTGGGGTCGCTTTGTGAATGAGGGGAGAGATACCCTGTTAGACATGCCTGTTGAGGATAGGATGTCTTATGCTCATATGAAAGATGCTTTAATGTTGAGGTATGGCCTAACCCCAGAAAAGTACAGACAGGCCTTTAGAGAATGTAAGAAGTTGCCTGGTACTACGTGGGTTGAATATGTGTCTTTTTTTTGCAGAGCCATGGATGGTTGGGTAAAGGGCAGCAAAGTGGAAAGTTATGAAGTTCTTTATGATTTGTTTGCTTGGGAGCATTTGTCTAATAACTGTTTTCCAGAGCTGCGCCAGCACCTTATTGATAGCAAGATATCTAACCCTAGAAAACTTGCTGAGGAGGCGGACCGCTGGGTCAGTACCAGGGTCCACAAGGGTCCAGTGGGAGACTCAGCCAAAGGTGGGCAGGGTCCCCAGCAGAAGAGTGGGGGGGACAAGGGTAAACAGAAGGAGTTCCAGAAAGGGCCCCAAAGTAATCCCCAAGGGAACCAAGGGAAATGTTCCCAGCCTCCCCCTGTGAAGAAGCCAGGGGCCCGACAGGTAAACCTGTTCAGAGGGGCCCAATGACCTGCTAGTTTGTGGGCAGGTGGGACACCGGTATTATGATCCCCAGTGTCCCATGAAGAATTCTAATGCACCACCTCGTGCACCCCCCGTCAGTTGGCGAGTGTAACCCTGGGAGGGGAGGATATGGTTGCCCCTGGTGGGAGGGGTCCCGCAGAGATGTCCCTGGTCTCGCTAGGAGACATGGAAATGGTCCCTCCACCCCCTCTGCCTAGTAACACTAATAAATATAGGCAGTGGGTGACCATTAATGGCCATAGAGTGGAAGCCCTCAGAGACACCGGAGCGAGTGTGACAGCTGTCAAGTGTCACTTGGTGTCCAGAGAGCAGGTGGTTCCCCACGCATTCTACCCTGTGATAGCTGCTGACAACTCCCAGAAAGAGTGTGAGGTAGCTCAGGTTCCCTTTGAATGGGGGGGAGTTTCAGGTACTCTTCAAGTTGCTGTAAGGCCAGCCATGCCTGTTGATTGTCTCCTGGGCAATGATTTAGAAGACTCCCCTTGGGCTAAGGTGGAGAGGGAGACACATTTGAAAATGTTGGGTGTGCCAGAGTGGGTGTGTGCGACCACTCGTTCCATGACAGCAAGTAAGGGTGTTGATGGGGCCTCGGAGCCTGAAAGTATGGCCCAGGACCCAGCTGTGACGAGAAGAGGCAGGAGGCGCGGGAAACCGGCCCCCGTAGTTCCCGTGGTCCAGGAGGAGGTAGACCCTGAGGGGGATGCCCTGGAGCCCACAGGGGAACAAGTTGCTGAACTGGGAGACCTACCCGAGCTGACCCACTGGCAGCAGGATGGTGGTCCCTCCAGGGAAGAATTTTGTGCAGAACAGAAAGTGTGCCCTTCTCTTGTGGGTATGAGGCAGCAGGCCTCAGCCCAAACCTCAGGTGATCAGTCAAGGTCACATTTTGTGTACTGGGAGAACGACCTCCTGTATAGCGAGCCTAAGGCTGCTGAGCCTGGGTTAGCCCGTGTGCTGGTGGTACCCCAGCGCTTCAGAGCCTTCCTACTGGGTTTGACTCATGACGTTCCGTTAGCTGGACATCTGGGGCAGGACAAGACCTATGACAGGCTTGTCACCCATTTTTATTGGCCTCAGATGCGAAGGGATGTAGACATCCACTGTAAAACTTGTCACACTTGCCAGGCAAGTGGGAAAAGCGGAAGGAAGCAGAAGGCTCCCCTCCAACCTTTTCCAGTGGTCAGTACCCCCTTTGACCGGGTGGGCATTGACATTGTTGGGCCCCTGGACCCCAAGACAGCCCTGGGCAACAGGTTCATCCTGGTCTTGGTGGACCATGCCACACGGTACCCGGAAGCCATCCCTCTCAGGACAGTGACGGCCCCCGTGGTGGGACGGGCACTGATGGGTGTTTTCTCCCGAATGGGGTTCCCCAGAGAGGTGGTGTCAGACCGGGGCACCAACTTCATTTCCAATTATATGAAGTCTCTGTGGAAGGAGTGTGGGGTAACCTACAAGTTCACCACTCCTTACCACCCTCAAGGTAATGGGTTGGTTGAGAGATTCAACCGTACCCTTAAAGGCATGATCATGGGTCTTGAAGAACCAATGAGGCGTAAATGGGACGTCCTCTTGCCATGCCTACTGTTTGCTTACCGTGAGGTGCCACAGAAGTCTCTAGGGTTCAGCCCCTTTGAGCTTTTGTATGGTCACCCGGTAAGAGGGCCTTTGAGTCTGGTCAAAGAAGGCTGGGAGCAATCTCCCAGGAAACCTCCCCAGGATGTATACAGTTACATGCTGGCCTTTAGGAACCAGACTCGGCGCTTCAGAGATCTTGCTCAGCCAAATCTGGAGGCCAGCCAGGAAGAGATGAAGCGGTGGTATGACCGGAATGCCACTCTGGTTGAGCTTCAGCCTGGTCAAGAAGTTTGGGTCATGTCCCCTGTGGAACCTTGTGCGCTCAAAGACAGGTGGACTGGACCATTTAAGGTTGTGGAGAAGAAGAGCGATATCACCTACTTGGTGGACTTGAAATCTCCCAGGAATCCCTTGCGGGTCCTGCATGTCAACCGTTTGAAGCCCCACTTAGAAAGGTCCGAGGTGGGCATGCTCCTAGCTACAGATGCTGGAATGGAGGAGGAGAGTAAGCCTCTTCCTGACCTCCTGTATGCAAAAGAGCAAGATGGGTCAGTGGATGGTGTGGTCCTCTCTGACACACTGACCCTTGAGCAGCAGCAGGATTGTCGCCAACTGTTGGGACAATTCCCTGATCTGTTTTCCTTGGTTCCTGGTGTCACTCATTGGTGTGTCCATGATGTTGACACCGGAGACAGCACTCCTGTGAAGCACAAGGCTTACAGGGTGACTGACAAGGTCAGAGCATACATTAAGGAGGAGGTCTCCAAAATGTTTGCCTTAGGGGTGGTTGAGTCCTCTAGCAGTCCTTGGGCCAGCCCAGTGGTCTTGGTCCCGAAGGCTGCAGCGCCTGGTGCTTCACCAGAACTTCGGTTCTGCGTGGATTACCGAGGACTCAATTCAGTCACGAAGACTGACGCGCACCCCATCCCCAGAGCTGAGGAGCTTATCGATCGGTTGGGGGCTGCCCGGTACCTTAGTACGTTTGATCTGACGTCTGGGTACTGGCAGATCGCCTTGACTGATGGGGCAAAAGAGAGGTTAGCATTCTCCACACCAGATGGGCTCTACCAGTTCCGGGTGATGCCCTTTGGGATGAAGAATGCCCCTGCCACCTTCCAGAGGTTGGTCAACCAGGTCTTGGCTGGACTGGAGGATTTCAGTGCCGCCTACCTGGACGACATTGCAGTGTTCAGCGCCAGCTGGGAGGAACACTTGCGCCACCTCCAGGAAGTGTTGTTGGCCCTGCGCAGAGCAGGCCTCACAATCAAAGCCAGTAAGTGCCAGATTGGGCAGGGTTCAGTGGTGTACTTGGGGCACCAAGTAGGGAGCGGCAAGGTGGCCCCTCTGCAACCCAAGATTGATACCATCCTGGCTTGGGCACCGCCCAAAACTCAAACTCAGGTGAGAGCCTTCTTAGGTATCACGGGTTACTACAGGAGGTTCGTCAAGGATTATGGTAACATTGTGCACCCCTTGACATCACTGACTTCTAGGAAGCAGCCACGAAATGTGATCTGGACTGACGCCTGTCAGACGGCCTTTGACACCCTGAAAGCTGCAATGTGCACAGCACCTATACTCCAGGCACCCGACTTTTCTAAAGAATTTATTGTCCAGACGGACGCTTCAGAGCATGGCGTGGGGGCTGTTCTAGCTCAGGTGAATGAAGAGGGCCGAGACTTACCTGTAGCCTTCATCAGCAGGAGGTTACTTCCCAGGGAACAGAAGTGGAGTGCGATAGAGCGAGAAGCATTTGCTGTGGTCTGGGCGCTGAAGAAGCTAAGACCCTACCTGTTTGGGACTCACTTCCGGGTTCAGACAGACCACAGGCCCCTCAGATGGCTGATGCAGATGAGGGGTGAGAACCCAAAACTGTTGAGGTGGTCCATTTCCCTACAGGGGATGGACTTTACGGTGGAACACCGCCCTGGCACAGATCACGCCAATGCTGATGGTCTGTCCGGATTTTTCCGCCTTAGTGAAGAGAACTGCCCAGGGGAAGGTTAGTTCTTCCCACATTTCAGCTGGAGGGGACACGTGTTAGACCTGACATCATTGGCTTGAGTCTCTCCTCCATTTTTTTCTGTTTGCCTCCAGTGTTTACAATGTTTTTGCTGGTATACTGCTTTGGGCACTGTGCCACTGCTGATCAGTGCCACCGTGCAAGTGCTCCCTATGTAAAATTGCTGTATTAATTGAATTCCATGTTTGGCTTATTTGGTTTACTATCAGTCCCTAGTCTAGTGCACCAGGAGTGCCAGGGCTTGTAAATACAAATGCTGCTCGTGGGCTTGCAGCACATGTTGTGCCACCCACAAGAGCGGCCTAGTAAAAGTATGTCTCCAGGTCTGCCATTGATAGACCTACATGCAGTCTGGTACTGTCACGCTGACTGCGCAAGTACACCTACTTGCCAGTCCCCAAACCTTCCCTTAACTTCTTGTTAGTCACCCCTATGGTAGGCCTGAGGGCAGGGTGCATTGTAAGCATAAGGTAGGACAAGCCTGACAAAGGTTGGCGTGTCCCAGTAGTGAATTACAGCCATTTTCGTTTTTCACTATTGTAAGGTAACCTGCTCTCCATTAGTTAGAATGGGCTGCCAGGGTTATTAATGCTATAATCCTAGCTGGCTCGGGGAGCATGGTGCAATGTCGAGTTTGGTATCCCTGAACTCGGGGTTTAATCATGCATCCATTTGTGTGGATGGTTTTTGGACTCTGGGTTTGAAAATAGCACTTTTAGAAAGTGGCTATTTTCTTGTCTAACTATTTCTGGTTTCTACTGGTTTGGTGTGTGTGTGACAGGAGCTGGGTGGCTCCAGAGATCTGCTGAGTCAGTGTGGGATGAGTGGGACATTTGCATTGAGAGTAGGGGGAGAGTAGCTTCTGATAGCCTGCCCTGCCTGATACAATGCTGGCTCCACCTCCTGCCAGGCGACTGATGGCTCTGTGCCTGCCAGGGACGATAATAGCCCCACCTCCTGCCGGGAGGCTGATAGCTCTGCTCCTGCCAGTGACAATACTGGCTCCACCTCCTACTGGGCGGCTGAGGACTCTGCCCTGCACAGTGAATAGGCCAGGTGCCTCTGCCTGGCTACACCCACAACAAACCCAGGATGTTGGGAAATTCCCCTGCATGGACAAAGGGATCAAAGCCAAAAAGGGATAAGAGAAGGACCCCTGAACCAAGACTTTAGATCACTTCTGACAAGGAACCCTGAAACCAAGGACAAGAAGCCTGCTGATCCAAGGACTTGCCTACCCCTTCTGCCAGTATGCTGTTTGCTGGGGGGAATCCTGCATTGCTTCTTTATTTTTGCCAAGGAACCAGGAGAGTGTAACTTTGTGTGTACTCTCAGACTTTGCTAAGAACATCTCCAAGGACTGGAAGAGTGCCAGTCTCCTGCTGAAGTCACAGGGCTAAAGGACTTCATCATTTGCTAAAAGTGCTTGTTGCTGGAACTTGTGAATCCAGCACCTCTGAAAGAATCCAGCAATCTCGACGCCGACGGACGTCGCCGAATCCGGCTCGACATCGTGAGTAACGGCTCCAGTGTCTCGCTTCCTCGACGCCGGCCGCCGGGCCCGACCGACGCCAGCAGCAACGCCAGTGAGTAGTGAGTTTGGCTCCAGCTCCAAGTGACCTCGTGTCTGCACCGCTGCTGATCGCATCGACTTCGTGCCATCTCGACGCTGTGAGCGCTGCTCACTCTTTGCAACATCATCAACATCGACGACGACGCCGTATCCTGCTTCGCCTCGTGAGCGCTGCTCCTGCCCGACATCGATCGACGCCACTGCAGGTCGCCAAGACTCCGAGGCCGGATCGACGCCGGAGACGCGACGCCGGACATCTCGACGCCGCTGATCATCATGTACTTCGCTTTTCCAAGGTACTGTGTTGTGGGGGTCCGTGTGCCTCCGAGCTCGACGTAGCGCTCCTCGCGGTCGACGCCGAACCCTTTGGATTAACTTTGCTTCAACGTCGTGTGACTCCCGTGTGGGTTACATTGTTGCCAAGAACTGTGCTTTAAAGAAGAAGAGTTGTTTTTGATACTAAAGACTTTGTGCTCAGAAGAAACTACACTTGAACTATTATTTTTCCTTCCAAGAGTATTTATTAAGATTGTGGTATATTTTTGGCGTTATTTGGTCTTGTGCTAAACCTTATATAAAAATACTTATTTTTATAATACTACTGTGTCGTGTCCATTTGTAGTGTATTCACTTTATTACTGTATGTGGTCATAAATGCTTAACGCACTGCCTCTGAGATAAGCCTGTCTGCTTTGCCAAGCTACCAAGGGGGTGAGCAGGGGTTATCTAAGTGTGTGATCCCCTTGCCCTGACTAGAGGAGGTCAGTCCCTATTTGTCAGAAGTGTATACCTCTGCCAACTAGAGACTGCCAAGTCTAACAGGGGGTCACCAGTAATTCAAGCTCACTCCAGTTGGGCAGAGGTGGCCAGGTTCAAAGTCATGATGGCAACCCTTACCAACCCGCCACACCACACAACGAACTGTGATGCTATATAGTATGTTCCATCACTAGGAAGTGTGGTCCTGAGTTCATATTACCAATGTCCTCCCTGCGGCCCCGCCCCCCGCCAGCCCATTCGCCGCCCCGCTCCCGCCAACCAGCTGATCCGCCCACCCGGCTCCCTACTTATGGGGACCGCGTCCACCTGATCGGGAGCGACCACTGAACCTGTGTTCAGGCCTGGTCGCCCCCACGCTCCTGTGCTGCTCTTGCCTTTTGCCTTTTGCTGCCGCTTCCTGATCCCGGTTCCTGCTCGGGCGACCCAGCTGCCGCTGAGCCGCCTGCACCAGCTTCTTCCCGCCCCCCGCCAGCCCATTCGCCGCCCCGCTCCCGCCAACCAGCTGATCCGCCCACCCGGCTCACTACTTATGATGCCCTCACGTACGCGCAGTGTTGACATGCAGTGGGCGCGCCGATTGTGGCCCGCGCCCAGCGCCAGGACCCATGGACCCCGAGAACGCCAGCCTACACTACAGACTTACGACCCCACAACCCTCAAACGCACTCAATGCTGGCCGGGACCCCGCCTGCTACCGAGCCACCCCAAGACACACCCACAGACCCTTCGCCTGCCAAGCTTGCCGATTCACCTGCCTCCGGACCTGCACCACCCCCATCAAGCCGAGCACCAGCAGCAACCACCTGAAGTGCATCCTCCTCAACACCCGCTCTGTCCACAGGCAGGCCGTGGAACTCTGGGACCTGCTCGACGCGACAGCACCGGACGTCGCCTTCCTCACCAAAACTTGGATGAACGCCTCCTCAGCGCCCAACATCGCCATAGCCATCCCGGACGGATACAAGATCACCCGGAAGGACCGCGTCAACCAGACGGGAGGAGGCATCGCCATCGTACACAAAAACACCATCCGCATCTCGACTAACTCCGACGAAACCTTCAGCGCCGCCGAGCACCTCCACTTCACGATACACACCGACCCCAAGACCACCCTCCAAGGCACCCTCATCTACAGACCCCCGGGACCACGCACACAATTCAGCGAAGACATCGCAGACTTCATCAGCCTGCACGCCCTTCCATCCGCCGACTACATCCTCCTAGGGGACCTCAACTTCCACATGGAGAACAACAATGAGAGAAACACCACCGCCCTGCTGGACAACCTCGCCAACCTCGGACTCAAGCAACTGGTGAACACCCCCACCCACCACGCCGGCCACACGCTTGACCCCGTCTTCTCATTCAGCAAGCACATCTCCTTCAGCCACTCCTCCGGACTCCACTGGACCGACCACAGCTGCGTCCACTTCAGCTTCAGAAGAACTACCACCACCCGCAACAGGTTCCCCGCCCGAGCTGGAGCAAGATCACCGCCGAGCAGCTCACCGCCTCCCTCAGCCAGAACACCCCCACCAGCACAATGGACCCCAACGAAGCAGCCAGCAACCTCACCAAGTGGCTGACCGTCTGCGCTGATTACCTCGCACCACTAAAGAGCCCTCCCAGCAGACCCGGTAGCAAGAAAACCCCCTGGTTTACCGATGAACTCAAGGAATCCAAGAAGAACTGCCGCACCCTCGAGAAAGCCTGGCAGATCGACCAGACCACAGGCAACAGGACCGCCCTCAAGCACGCCACCCGCAAACACCATCAGCTGACCCGCGCCACCAAGAAGTCAGCACTCAAAGAACGACTGGACAACAACGCCCACGACAGCAAGGAACTCTTCAGCATCGTCAAAGAGTTCTCCAACCCCAGCGCCGGAAACAACGACATCACTCCCTCGCAAGACCTCTGCAACTCACTCGCCTCGTTCTTCCACCGCAAGATCGCTGACATACACAACATCTTCGACGCACAGACCACACACCCTACCGCCGAACCAACGCCCGCCATCACCACCCTCTGCAACTGGACCCCAATCCGCACCGAAGACACCACCCGCACGATGAACTCCATCCACTCCGGATCACCAACCGACCCCTGCCCCCACCACGTCTTCAACAAGGCCGATTCCGTCATCGCACCCCATCTCCGGGACATCATCAACTCCTCCTTCCACACCGCCACCTTCCCGGAGAGCTGGAAGCACGCCGAGCTTACCGCCCTCCTGAAGAAGCCAACTGCGGACCCCTCCGACCTCAAGAACTACCGTCCCATCTCGCTCCTTCCTTTTCCGGCCAAAGTCATCGAGAAGACCATCAACAGACAGCTTGCGGCCTTCATCGAGACGAACGGATCCCTTGACCCCTCGCAGACAACGGGGAAACAGCGGCCCTCATCCTCCTGGACCTCTCTGCGGCTTTCAACACTGTCTGCCACCGCACCCTAGTGAAACGCCTCAGCAACATCGGAATCAGAGAGAAAGCACTGGAATGGATCATCTCGTTCCTCACCGGAAGAACCCAGAGAGTCTGCCTCCCCCGTTCAGATCTGAAGCCACTGAAGTCATCTGCGGCGTACCACAAGGATCTTCACTCAGCCCAACTCTCTTCAACGTCTACCTAAAACCCCCTCGCAGCCATCGCACGCCAAAACAACCTCAACATCATCTCATACACCGACAACACCCAGCTGATCCTCTCCCTCACCAACGACCCCACCACTGCCAGAGCCAGCCTACACGAAGGGATGAAAGACGTCGCCGACTGGAGGAAGAACAGCCGCCTTAAACTGAACTCAGACAAGACGGAAGTCCTCATCCAGGGATCATCACCCTCCGCCTGGGACGACTCCTGGTGGCCCCCGGCCCTGGTCACCGCTCCCAAGCCAACGGACCACGCACGCAACCTGGGCTTCATCCTGGACTCCTCCCTGTCGATGACCAGACAAGTCAACGCCGTCTCATCATCCTGCTTCAACACTCTGCGCATGCTCCGCAAGATCTTCAGATGGATCCCACTGAAACCAGGAAGACCGTTACCCAGGGACTCGTCACCAGCCGACTGGACTACGGGAACACCCTCTACGCCAGAACAACAGCCAAACTTCAAAAAAGACTCCAACGCATCCAGAACACCTCCGCACGACTCATCCTGGACATCCCCCGACACAACCACATCACCGAACACCTGAGAGACCTGCACTGGCTCCCCGTCAGCAAGAGAATCGCATTCAGACTCCTCACCCACGCACACAAGGCTCTCCACGGCCTGGGCCTCAAGTACCTCAACGAGCGCATGACCTTCTACACGCCCACCTGCCAGCTACGATCGACCAGCCATGCCCTCTCCACCGTACCACGCATCCGCAGAGCCACCGCCGCAGGAAGATCCTTCTCCTACCTGGCAGCCAAGACTTGGAACTCCCTCCCCACCCACCTTCGGCGAACCCAAGACCATCTCTCCTTCAGGAAGCAGCTCAAGACCTGGCTATTCGAGCAGTAACTTACCCCCCTCCCCCAGCGCCTTGAGACCCTCCCGGGTGAGTAGTGCGCTATACAAATGCCGTGATTGATTGATTGATTGATTGATTGAATGTCACATGGCTGTTTTATGTACCTCTTCACTCCTAAATCCTGAATTCAAGCTTCTTCGTCAACATCCGAACTACCCCAAGCCTGTACGATGGTTTGTATTCTCTTACTTTGGCTGCCTTGGGTGTTGCACAAATTTGCTTCTTGCTGTGGCACATCACTCTGATACAAAGCAAACCTTAATGGCAAGCCTATTAACATTGCACTTAGTGATACTCTTGAAGGTTGCACTTCAAAACATCCCTTTCATATTTTACTTTTGTTACTGCCCTTCTCAATGGTCAGTATTTCTGAAACCTTTCTTGCACTTCAGTAAAGAAGCCCAAACTGGCAGTGGTTTTTGTCACAAATTTGTCACCATCCCCAGTGTGGCCCCTGTGTGAATTCATGGCGAATTCCCAAAAACCTACAGGAGTCCGAACAAGTTTTTACCATTGCACTCTTAATACTTTATTAATGCTCTAACCTTTAATACATACATATGACTTAGAAAATTAACCCTCCTTAAGCAATAATAAGTCTAAACCACTATAATTTTAGGAAACAGACTACAGACTGTTTAATATTCTTCCCACCACACCCTCTTAGCTGAGTTTACATAGCAACCCCTTTAGAACTACCTCTTGAACCAGTAGATCACAAGTTCACGCCACATTCTAGAAGCAGCATATTACTCTTCAACTCAACTGCAGAAGGTCTGGTTGACTGCAATTAAAAGCATTTCCAAGAATGCATTACATTTTGTTTATTTAACCAGAGCCAATCACATACATAAGTTAATTTGTTTTTAAAATCACTACCTAATTTTAGCTACCTGCATATTTACACCATCCAATCAAATATGTCCTTTTTTAAAAAAAAAAACAGGACCTGACCTCCCTTTGAACTATCTTTCATTTTGAAAACTGTCTCATTCTGCTCCATCCTTCTCCTGTGTACAACTGCTTCTTGCCTTCAAAATGGTTAGAGTGTTCATTGTGGGTCACAGCTTTGTGTTTTTGGTTAGGGAGTGTGCTAGTAAGAGTGATTTGACAGGGAACTGGATTTGCCTAATGTGGGAATTACTTGGATTTGCTAGAGAGGGTTAAAGTGGCTTCAGTTGCTTCCTTTGGTTGAAAGCATTGCAGATTGCCAAAACTCTGACCTCATAATTGTGCACTGTGGTGGCAATCACATAGGCACACCTAATGGGGTAGGACTGAACATTCTAGTGAAGGTTACCTTTTCTCAATTAATGGTGCCTTTCCCTCAGACTGGCTTGGCATTTACACAGCAAAGGCAGAAATAGAAGTGGTCAAACGGGTTCTTCCCACAGATAGAAAATCCAGGTAACATCTCAATAATTATGTCTCTGCATTCCTCAGAGACCATAACATGGGCTATATCTAAAGAAACGTGTGCTTCCACATGGATGGTATCTATAGAAGTGACAAGTTCACTTGACAGAGAAAAGCAACAGGGTGTTCCTCAACAACTTGAAACAATGCATCCTCTTCTCTGAGCCAATCTATTTTCAAAAAAACTTTTTAAAATGTATTTTTAAGTATGTTTTCAAATTTGCAAATTCACAAAACTAAATTAGACATTCATTACACAGCAACACATTTAAAATTCACAAATATATAAATGAGTGGGTGCTTTAGTGTCTGAATCTTTCTGTGAGTGGGCATAAGAGTGCCTGAGTTGGTATGTGAGTGGGCGTGAGAGTGCCTGAGTGGGTGCATGAGTCTCTGAGAGGGTCTATGAGTGGGCATATGAGTCTTGGAGTGGGTCTGTGAGTGGGTACATGAGTCTGTGAGTGGGTCTGTAAGTGGGTGCATGAGTGTCTGAGTAGTTCTGTGAGTGGGTGTGTGTTTCTCTCAGTAGGTATGTGAATGGATTCATGAGTCTCTGAGTGCGTCTGTGAGTGGGTATATGATTCTCCAATCGGGTTTGTGAGTGGGTGCATCAGTGTCTAAGTGGGTCTATGACTGGGTACATAAGTGTCTTAGTGGGACTGTGAGTGGGTGCATAACTCTTTTAGTGGGTCTGTCAGTAGATGTGTCAGTGTCTGAGTGAGTCTGTGAGTGGGTGTGTCAGTCTCTGAGTGGGTCTGCGACTAGGTGTGTTTGTCTCTGAGTGAGTTGTTCAGTGGGTGGGTGAGTGGCTGAGTGAGTCTGTGAGTGGATACAAAAGTCTCTTAGTAGGTGTGTCAGTGGGTGGGTACGTCTCTAAGTGGTTCTGTGAGTGTGTCCATGACTGTCTGAGAGGGTCTGCGGGTGGATGGATGAGTCTCTGAGTTGGTCTATGAATGGGAATATAGTGTCTTAAATGGGGTATGTGAGTGGGGGCTTGAGTGTCGGAGTGGGTCTGTGAGTGTCTCTGTGGGTTTATCAATGGGTGTGAGAGTGTCTGAGTGGGTTTGAGAATGGATGCATCCATGTCTGAGTGGGTGAATGAGTCTCTGAGTGGGTCTGTGAGTGGGCACATGAGTATCTGAGTGGGTGTGTGAGTGGGTGCATGAGTCTCTGAGAAGTCTTTGAGTGGGAGCATGAGTATCTGAGTGGGTCAGTGAGGGGGTGTTTGAGTGTCTGAGCAGGCCTGTGACTGGGTGCAAGAGTGTCTAAAAGGGTTTGTGACTGGGTTCATGTATATCTGAGTGGGTCTGTGAGTGGGTTCATGAGTCTCTGAGTATGTCTATGAGTGGGTGCATGAATGTCTCGGTGGGTATGTAATTAGGTGCTTATGTCTCTGAGTCAGTCTGTGAGTAGGTGAGAGAATGTCTGGCTGGTTCTGTAAATGAGTGCATGAATGTCTGAGTCGGTCTGTGCATTAGTTCTAAGTATCTGAGTAGGTTTGGGAGTAGGTGCATGAGTATCTCAGTGGGTCAGCGAGTGGGTGCATCAGCCTCTTCCTGGGTCTGTGAGTGAGTGTAAGACAGTGTGAGTATATCTCTGAGTGAGTGCATTGCTGTCTGAGTGAGTTTGTGAATATATATTTTTTAGTAATATTTGTAAATTCATCGCGCAGTTACAGTGGGGGCCATGCTGAGGTCCATGATGAATTCACAAATAATACTCATGTAAAAGAAAACATATTTTTTGCACATATTATACACCTCAGGGGTCACTCAAGGACCCTATATTCCAGCCATGGGATCAGGGTACCTCTACCCTGATCCCTTCTATTTATTTCTTCCTTCATTTTCACACCACTGGGAACGTGCCGCATTCTTAAAATGGCAGCCATAACTTTCTCCACAGGTTGTGTCCAGCCAATCACATCTTTTGTGCTGCATCGCAAATTAGTTGCAAAGGTTTCGCGATTCAAGATATACAAACTTGGAATTCTTTAATATATTGAAAACTACTGAATGGATTTACACCAAATCACAAAAAGGGCGCTTTCTGGACCAAGATGTTGATTTATGCCAAATTTGGTGTAATTTCGTTCAGCGGTTCGGACTGTAATCATGTCTAAAATACCTATGGGAATTAATATGGGAATGCACTTTATTTGACCCCCCCTTTGTTCTCAGCTTTCGCTGACGTAGCACCCCGAAACTTAAATGGAGAACTAAAACCAGCTAAGCACGTTTTGGGGAAAATGTTGCAAAGGTTTGTCAAATGGCACCAAAGATATAGGCAACTAAAAAAAACCTGGGGCATATTACAAGGATTTAATGCCGCCGTTGTTGCAGGGATTCTGCTCCTTTGCAGAACTGTGCACAGACACGAAGGACCACAGTGAATTGTGGTGGACCAAAAAACACACCTCAGTATTTAGAAACCCTAACCAGCTAGCATCAGTGTCACATTAGCTCTTCGTCCTATAGCAAAGGAACCAATGATTAGACAACCCAATACATCCGACTTAGGTTATACTTAGGAATGGTGGGAAGGAAGAACACTCTTTCATTATACTCTCATATCAGTCCACAACAGGAATAAAAAGAGGCATGGGAAAGGTTAAAATAAGTATTTTAACAACGTGCTCTAAGATGCAGTATTTTTGCTAACATAAGCAGACATATGATTAGAAATAATATGATCAGCATTGTTACAACTCCATAAAACAGAAAAGGAGAAATCATATTACAATAATGGTGAAAACAGGTATTTTAGCGCCTAGAAAATCACCCACCCTTGCTAGGAACTATGTTTTATAAAATATGGAAAGTCTCTTAGGCTTTGGTGGGGGACCCCATACCTCTAAGAACAGCAGGAATATATCACATCAGAATCTGCAAAAGCTCTTTCTCTCTGGAAACAGAATTCTTCCAAGTGCCTGAAATCATGCTTACAATGCAATATTAAAGGCGCCAGAATCACGTTGGCTGCAGCTGCATGTATGTTGTGGCCAAAACGTGAGCCGATCAGGCCGAACAACAGCTATTTGTTATGATAAACTTGGAGGGTTTAGCACTCATTGTGCAGACTAGGGTCGCAATGTAAGTCTAGGTATGCCAAATACAAGTCTTTCTCATGTGAAACAATTCACACAGCCTAACTTGCAACAACAGTTAAATGCAGTGTTGTGTGCAAAAGCAGCAAAAGCTAAAATGGTGTTTAAACTTCTAATAAACCTATGCTATCATAGCAATGTGAGCAACCAGGCTCAGCCCTCACTACACCTTCCTTTGATCGGAGAACTCACAAGAAGTGGGGACAAATGTTAGAACGCAGAGTTCAAGTTCGAAGGAGTAAATTCTGAATTAGTAACCACAAAAAACTGAAAACCCAACAGGGTGTGTAGTGGTAAATACATATAATACGTACAGGAGAGGATGGAAAAACAAAATGAAAAAAAATCATGACTCCAGTATGTGTTAATGAAGCACAAAGAAATTGTCACTTCAATCCAACAGCGTATAGGCACAGCACTTTGCAACTGCTTCCAATAGGAAGTTGTTATTATATGCACTGAGCATTTCAGCTATCCAATTCAGTAATGGAAAAGAACACACATGTTCCTCAAGAACCGGAGCCTCTAGCACTATCAGAGGACAACTCGGATGTTCGTGCCTGAAAATCATGGGCAGTTTTTGCAAAAACAAGGGAACCCTCTAGGTAGTTAAGGACCAGGGGTGATAATTCTTTAAAGACAACAGTGGTCCTTAACTTATCATTTTAGTCAAGAAAACAAAATATTTATAGACAACAATGTGCCCTATAAAGTAAAAAAGGAACCAGCCGGGCACTAATTTAATTAATATGAAGAAATTCAAGGGAATGTAAGTGCACAATTATACAGTGGGATACAGTCCTGTATCCAGTACATATAAAAACATGTAAGACATGCACAAGGGAAATGAGGAAAGATAGAGTATTTGCAGGCAAATTATTGGGGAAGGGACGCTGGTAACTAGAATAAAAATAACCTAGCTATCCTTAAGTAGTAAACACCATTTAGTAACACAATGGAAAGCTAGTGTATAACTACATAAACTGTTGACGGCGTTTCGATCCTTTACATTAAGATACAAGGATCATCATCAGGACTAAAATTACATTGCCTGAGTATTAATTATGCAAGCCTTAGGTGTGGGTGGCTGGGGGGTGTATGCCAATGGGCAGCACAGGTCAACTCCTAAGCCGATGGAGGAGTAAAACCGGGATGATCTGTTATGATCTTGCATAGAGTGCGGGAACTGTGTCCGCGGTTCAGTATCCACATGTGGAACCACCCTGTTCAAATGGCGGTTTCAGTAATTACAAGGGGAATTCTCAAGGAACTTCAAGTAATTTGAAAGATCGCGCCGTAGATAAGGGCACTCGGGTTCTCACCGCCGGTGTGATTCCGTATTGCGAGATCCGGGAGGAAGGGATGCTTCCGTTTGAGGAGGATCAATCTTCGATGACTTCCATGTGTGATGGCTCCATTTGGTGCTTCCTAATCACACGAACCTTGCAATTGTATATTCCTACAGACCAATGAGTAATCTGGTGTGGAAGTGCAATCTTCACCTTTTAAATAAACTTCCTTTCCTTCCCTTTAGCACCTATTGGTAAAGGGCAGAGACCAAACTTCATGGAGATATGCGCTACCTAATGGTTCATATCTGCCTATGGCATAGTGCTTAATGCATGCTTCGAATTTAAACAGTGGAAAAGATAGCAATATTAACCCATGAATAAGCCAAACTGCAGAATTTGTTTCAGCCACAGAAAACGGTAAGGGTTCCAACTTTTCAATATGCAATAGTGAAAATGTAGCATCTTTCAACAACATGAATTGTTGTTTAACAGTCAAATTAAAAGGTAAAAACAGCGAAGAAGTGTTCATGTAGTCCCAAGGCACTTTCCCAGCCTTCAACGTTTGTAAAGTCCATGCAAACAGCATGATAGAACGCAATTGATTTTGAGCATGGTACAAAACTGAGACTTCATCTTGAAAATATCAACAACAGAAAAAACAATATTATCCAATGTGTAATTTCGGGAAGAAAGGGTGTTAATGCTATTATCTACAACTGCAAGCACTTTTTCTAAATTAGCTTGATCAATATCTCTTAACCTAGAAGCAGCTTCAATTTGGGACAGTTTCCAAACGTCACTGTGAACAGCATAAATCCACCTTTTGGACCTGCCTGCTGCAGGAACTTTCACAAAGTCATTAAAATTAACTTTGTCAGTCAATTTAGACAAATGAAGCTTAACTGATGCTAAAGTGGAGTGTTTGAGCCAGTTCTGACATAGCTTGCCTGCAGATTAGATAGTGACAGAATGGTCACTCTCATAATGGGGATCCACCCTAACCTGTGTACAGCCAGGGGCCAAACCAAGAAAATGATGTTGGCATGAATCTGTACAGCCAAACTTGGGGATCCAAACTGGAAATGTTGAAAGACTAATTTAGTAGCAGAGTCTGTAAATCACTAAGGGACCTACTGGTGTGATTGTTCCAATTGGGGTATTCCCCCAAATTAGGAATAGAGGGAGCATTTAGTTTTTTAGATGTAGCCAATCCAAAGCAGGTGGTTTGTGAAATAGTCAAATTCAGAAACAACATATGGTTCGCGATGAGACATGCGCAATGCAAAGCCTCAGTGCATTGCACTTGCCAATTTTTTAGAACGCCAAACAGATTTAAGATCAATAGTATCTTTCCACAGCTCATAGCCCCCAACAGCCATTTGGTCAATAAAGGACTTGGAATATAAAAATGTTGTGTGGATAAGTCGAACTTTGGAAGAGGACTTCTCAGTCATCTTAAAATAAAATGCATCAGGATTGGATTGATTAAAATCAGTAAAGTAAGAACACTTTTTCAAAAGAGTTTTGGAACTGCCTTGAGCAGGAACGGGACAATGTTCCCATTTTGTGGAATTAACCACATTCCTAAATGTGTTTGCTTTGTGCAGAAAATGATTGCCATAGTGTTGGTAACAAAGCAAATCAGCATAATTTTCAGAGTCTACATACAAATCTTCAGCATCAAAGGCAGGATAATACTCCAAATCAGAAAATAGAGCCGCTACAGCTTGGACGTACCAATCATCAGAGCTTAAATGTTGTTTACCACATCCCCTATTGAAACCTGTAGTACATTAGGGACATTAACTACCTCTGTGGGACCATGTATTTGAAAGTTAATGGCATCCCAAACGTTCCCATTTAAGACAGGCCAAGCAGTGATATTCACAAAAGTCTGGTCCCTCTTCATGATGTGTGATGAGGAGTGGGGTGCCAAAGTTCCATCAATCATTCTAATGGTAGATCTTTCTTTAGCATAGTGTACATTCACAAGACAAAAAAAAATACACCGCAAATCCAATGGACATGAATACAAAAATTGAAAAAAGCACCAGCCAGATGTAAGTCCAGGGGGGAATCAACAAATGTTTTTTAAACCAAACAGCTAAAATCGAAGCTTTTGAAGGGGACTAGATGTGGTAGAGTCACTGTCAAATGAAAAACGTGACTTATTAGCCACACAGGTCTGCAAATCGGGCATTTATAAGTCTGTGGGGTAAGTGTACTCAGTTTCATGAAGGGGATCACCAGCTGGTGGATCCAATAAAGGATTTGTAACTGTAGGCATCTAGATGGCAACATCAGGCCTGTTGGTTGGTACCGGAGCCAAAACAGAGTTTCGCAGCATAGCTGGACAAGAGACCGCAGGTGTCATACTATGAAGGATCGGCCACTCTGTGTAGTTTGACATTGTCCATAGAGATGCACCTGTTTTCCTTACGACCAGGAAGTGGAGGTAAAATGACCATTTTTGTACCCTGCTCACCAAGCACAGGAACTGGTGCACGATATGAGGGACCGAATTCCTTCTTGTTCTCGATCTTCTCCTGACCAGTTCACCAACTCGGGGTAGCCAGCCAACTACCAGAATCTGCAACGCAGCATGAGATGTGGAGGGCAAATGATCCTTTACAAGACTGTCTCGTGTCTTTTGTAGATTCTGGAAAACAGCACAATGTTCATCAACGTCAAAGGGAACGAGAGACGCCGCCTGGTATAGACCCTCAGGTTTCGGAACAAACATTTTGATACCAAAGAGCATTTCGTAAGGGGTCCGCCCACCCAGAGACCTTCTAGGGAGATTATTTAGTGCACACTGAATGCTATTGAGGTGGGCTAGCCAGTTCCGGGCTGTACCTAAAACCCTAGCTGTCAAGGATTGCTTTAAGTCACGGTTCATTCACTCCACAACACTATTGCCCTCAGGCAGGTATCGAGACGAAAATTTGACTTGGACCCCCAATCAATGTATGGTACCCTTGTGTGCCTTAGAGGCGAATGCCGGATCCTGGTCCGAGTGGAAGGTACGATATGCAAAAATTCCCATAAAGACACACAAATCCCTTACGATAGTTCGAGAATCAGCACTCCTTTGGGACCACACAAACGTAAAAAACGTAAACGTGGTTTCTTATATAGCGCACATATCACCGCTGGAGGGTCTCATGGCACTTGCTTTGGGAACCCCTCCTGGTTTTTCCCTGTGAGATAGCCCAGCTGGGCACCCCCAAGTTGAAAGCCAGGCATCCCACTGCGGGGGGCCGTAGTGGAGATTGAGCAAGCTATTGCCCAGAGTTGCAGAGTGTGAACCCCTGAATCGAGTAGGCACCGAAGCGAGAATTATCAAGTCCATGGACATTTGAGCTCCAGACCCTCCGCGTCGGGAATTGAACCCTGGTCCCGGGCCGACCTCTGCTTCTGGGTCTGCCTCCTCTAACCGGTGAGCCACACTTCTCCACTTCTCCACAAAGCGAGTGCAAGAATCAGCTGCAACTAAGATGTACTTACACGCAGTATCTGAGGAGAAAGGACTGCATTGATCTAAATAAACACAACCAAGTGGTTTATTAGATATATACTACTGCGTCTGGGGTGGGCGTGCAGCAGTAGAAGGTTTAATCTGCTGGCAAATGTCACAATGAAGGACATTATCACACGTCTGTAAAATCCGCACCACCAGTAACGCTGTTGTAAAAGAGATACAGTCACAGAAACGCCGGCATGAGGGGATGCCATACCCTCCTGAGTTGCTGTAATCAGTGTGGACCTGCGGTCCGCGTTGGGAATCAATCTGTCACCAAAGTCGTTAATTCTCACATAAGGAACTTTATTAGGACTTAAAGGATAGGAGTATCTTGAAGGGAAACCTCTTGGGTAATTACTTCCCTTCTCTGTTGCGGCAATAGCTGCCAAGATGTCATCATCAATCATACTTTTGGAACGTGTAACTGCCGCAACCACATCTGTCGCTACTGCTGCCTTCGCTGCTTCATCAGCGAGACTATTGCCCACAGCGTGAAGTCCAACGCGCTGGTGACCAAGAGTATGAATCACACACACAAGTGGAAGCCATTTTTTAAGCTCAGACTCTCAAACCCAGATCATTTTGTGTTTTATAATGCTACCTTTTGAATCACAATAGATATTTTGATTCCAAAATAACAAATTGTCATTGTAAGACTGTTCACAGTAGTAAGAGTCACTTACTATAAGAGTAGTCACACTAGGATCAGTGTAGTCCAATGCAAGCATCAGAGCATGGAGCTCTGCCAATTGGACGGTACAGTCCCCTAAAGTCTGTGTATGCACGACATCAGACTTGAACTGTCCATTCACCATAGTACCAACCACTATTGCGCAGGCCAAAGAATAGGCATATTTGGAATCCGTTGCCGGTTAAGCCCAACCGTCTGTGTAAATGATACAATGGAAATTCTCCAGCGGGCGCATGGTCAGAGGATCCAGATGAACAAATTCATACTGCAAGTACTCCTGTGTTTGCAAAGAGGAATCGAAAATTAACGTGACATCCGGAAACGTCAAGGACATAGCCCATTGTATCCACCTCGGGTACAACGTTTTGGAATTGGGCACACTGGCTTTCGTCACTGCCTCCAGGGCAGGATATGGAGTAACAACCAAATGCATTTTCCCTGCGACAGTGCACGTTCTTTCAGAATCACCATTTGCACTGTTGTCAAAACTTTCTCCACAGTGGAAAACCGCAACTCAGCCAAAGTGTACAGGTTTGACTTGTAAGCGATAGGGACTTATCGCCAGGTTGGTGTGAATATCACAAGTCAATAAGAATTGCAAAGTTCGCGAAAAATGTCTAAATGAGCCGGCAGCCAGCATGATTTGGAAAAAAGTAGGTTGTACCAAGGCTTGAAATGCTGGGCAAAACCCAGCAAATATTGTAGTTTGTTCAGAGTCATTGGAGCGCGCATTTTACCAGGAAGTGAGGTGCTAAACCACGACCTTCATTGTTGAGCTCCTAGCCCAGGAACAACACTGTGTACTCTGCAATGTGAGATTTTGCAAAGTTAAATTTATAGCCAAAGTACGCAAAACGGCAAGTTATGCGGTCAACACGACACAGATGCGGCCATAATTCCTCGTGTGTGAGATAAATGTCATCCACATATGAACATGCATCTGCGTCAAGTCCCTCCAAAAGAGAGACAATGTGGGTGGCAAAGACGCCTGGAAAGTTCTTATAGCCCATAGCTAAACGTCCAAACTGGCGTTTTTTGCCACCACTGATAAAAGCTGTCCATTGACTACTAAGAGAGGACAGGTTGTGGGCGAAAAAGCCATTGGATATGTCAAGTGTGGTCTTAAACCTTTTTCACACGAGACTAACCACAAGGGAAGAACTGTGAGTGTTTTGTACCGCACACATACGACAATGGGAGTTCAAGTGCCGGTAATCCAATACCAAACGGTACGAGCCATCAGGCTCAGTCACAGTAAAAAGAGTGTTATTCATTGGAGACACACAAGTTTCAATCACACCTTGATATTCCAACTGTTCAAGGATTTCTGCCACGGGAGGTTAGTCTTCACGTCACATGGAGTAATGGGGTTGAGGCTGTGGCATAGACTGCAATGGTATATCATGTCGGGGTGAAAATTTGTCCCAGCCACAGTGGTACAAAGCTGGCGCAAGCGCCTTAGCCCACTCTTCTGCAAACTGCAGGGCCTGCTCCTGCGGCACTGTGTGTGCGAAAGCAGGGAGGATTACCTCCCTTGCGGAGCGGACAGGAAGAAGGGTGGGGGCCAATCAGCTTCCGCTAACAAAATGTCATAGGTAGTAGTTACATTTTCCCAAAATTCTCCTTTTACAGTACGTTGTATGTCACCTTCAATTAAAAGGACTATTTCATAAAGTCTTTCATGGGGAGACACTCTACTGCCAGCTGTCTCAACAACAATGAACCTGTCAGTTGCTGCCACCTTCAGAAGTGGACACAATACTTCCTGCATTATGGTAATTTCGGCCACAGTGTCTAGCAGCGTCAGCGCCTAACTCAGGTTCCGAAGCTGTGTCCTCACTATCCATGGCATATCTCGCTGTTAAAGCAGCAACTTTCTTTTTCTGAAACTGGGGTCTTTGACATGTAGAGTCATCCTGCTTGCCTTTACCATCTGTCTTGCTGGGTTGCTCTTGTTTTGAACCCCGTCCTCTGCCGCCGTCTCCTCCATCAGTGGGTGAGACCGATGTGTCCTGCAAAGAGCGAGGAGAACGTTACTTAATAGTAGCGCGGTCGCTCAAATCATATGTGCGCTCAGTAGACACAGGTATTAGTGAAGCAGGACAAGAACACTGTTTCTGTTGCTGTTTCCCTGTTTGTTATTCATATTCCAATTCTGCTTTGCAACAAAGGGGCGATCATCTTTGTCAGACTTCGCCGCCTGAGTTTGCTTTTGCATTGTTTTAGCAAAAGGCTTAACACCTAAACTATTTCGACCAATGGTCTTATAAGCCGCGTAATCATTTTCAGTAACTGACGGGCTTTCTTGGTATCGGGGACATCGCGCAAAGCGTTAGACACCTGGAAGCTTACCGCATCTCCCTTAACATTAGCAAGGACGAGATCGGACACTACGTCAAACACTCCAACAAGTCGCATTCCCAATTCAACCGCAGCTTCCAGTCCGTGCTCATCCTGAACACGCTTAATGGCTGAGGGTAGGACAGTCATGGACGGAGTGTCGAAGCACTTAGCAAAGACTGCCACAAAAATCATACCCCATGTAGCACAATCAGTCACTTCGGCACTAAGTTTTTAGGCACACTAATAGTAAGAATCCTTTGTTTCTCCACAGGAGTTGTATTAGGAAACACTGCCTACAGTTGGTCAAATTTCTCGGCAAGCCAATAGGGCATATCATCCTTATCCTGGGGGCGCTTCCCCGTAACCGTATTAACCATAATGGGACTAAGCTTCATCCCGCCCAGTCCAACTGGATGCTCTGCCCCACCAGGGGCCCGCCCTGTATGTTGCAGGATATGTACTGAACCAAGGCCCGTATAACCACTACAGCAGAGGTATATAGCAGACTTAATTCACCAACAGGAACCATTGCAGCACGGGGGTGTGAGGTATATCCAGCCAAAACAGGCCAAGAAGCGCCTGGAAAGGACAAAGGACCTAAGCTCACCGCCGTTAAGGAGTGGGGAAGGGTGCCATTAAACCAAATGCAGTGCTGCCATGCTGTAATCAGAATTTCCACTGTCCTATATGGAGTGTATTCCATAGGCACGACAGTGGGAGTGTATACATGAAACAAATTGGTATCTGCATTCACTGCAGGAAACGTAACCCAAGAGAAGAAAATCTCAAATGGGTATGCCGCGTCCGCACACACCACAAAAACAACTGCCATGCCTTCCAACGGGACATTATAAGTCTGCAAATGATTGCGGACTGCCATCCTATTATGCTGTGGGATATCATCGTCAGCCAAAAGGACACGGAAAAGAACAAGAACAATGCAAATTAATGTAGCAAAACTGGGTAGTGATTCAATAAGAACCGTTTATAAAATATCAAGCTTGAATAGACCTATTTAACTATAGGCAGGTTCATCCGTCACCACTGTCAACCGGAAACAATAGTGAGGTGGTCGTGGACTGATATAAGCAATATTCGAGAGTCTCAAAATAGGACCACTGATTTGGGTGCACCATGATACAGGGATTCAGCTGCTACACAGAACTGTGCACAGAGACCCAGGACCTCAGTGAATTGTGGTGGACCAAAAAACTCACCTCAGTAGCTAGAAACCCTAACCAGCTAGCATCAGTATCACAATAGCTCTTCATCCTATAGCAAAGGAAAAATGATTAGACAACCCAGAACATGTGACTTAGGTTATACTCAGGAATGGTGGGAAGCAAGAACACACTTTCGTTATACTCTCCTACCAGTCCACAACGGGAGTAAAAAAGAGACACGGGAAAGGTTAAAATATTTATTTTAACGATGTGCTCTAAGATGCAATATTTTTGCTAACATAAGCAGACATATGATTGGAAATAATATGATCAGCATTGTTACAACTCCATAAAACACAAAAGGAGAAATCATATTACAATGATGGTGAAAACAGGTATTATAGAGCCTTGTAAATCACCCTCCCTTGCTATGAACTATGTTTTATAAAATATAGCAGGTCTCCTAGGCTTGTGTGGGGGACCCCATACCTCTAAGATCAGCAGGTATGTATCTCATCAGGATCTGCAAAAGCTCTTTCTCTCTGCAAACGGAATTCTTCCAAGTGCCTGAAATCATGCTTGTAGTGCAATATTAAAGGCGCCAAAATCACGTTGGCTGCAGCTGCATGTATGTTATTGCTAAAACATGAGCCGATCAGCCTGAGCAACAGCTACTTTGTTATGATAACCTTGGAGGCTTTAGCAGTTACCGTGCAGACTAGGGTCCTGATGTAAGTCTAGGGATGCCGAAAACAAACCTTTCTCATGTGAAACAATTCACGCAGCTTAACTTACAACAACAGTTATATGCAGTGTTGTGTGCAAAAGCAGAAAAAGCTAAAATGGCGTTTAAACATCTAATAAGCCTATACTAACATAGCAATGTGCGTAACCAGGCTCAGCCCTCACTACACCGTAGTGTTCATTTTTTTACGCGCCTGCAGCTTTTCTTTATTGCCGACGAATAAGTGGATTATGTGCATAGATATCATGTACCAAGTACTGACTAATACGGTGTACAGTTTGATAATTGTATAATACGCATAGACCACACGTTACCTCCCCCATTGTATATAATAATTGTACAGCCTTTTTTCACTTTTGCGCCGTAAGCACTGAGCACTTTAAGTCACTTTTTTGCACTATTCACTGTTTTGTACAGCCTTCTTTGCAATTTACTTATGAAATCAGTATTTATGAATAACTAAAATTTATAAAATAGTACATAAATACTTAGATGGTTTCTGGATTCTGCTTTGTGTTTCAAATTTCTACATAGTGTATGAGATAGTAAAAGTAATTTTGTGTTCCCCAATGAACCAATTGTTGTTAATATATATTCACCCTGACAGCACAGTACCGCCACTTCCCTAACACTGCACAAGAACCTGAACAATATGCAGGGCTTTTATGCTATTGCTAGATTTCCGCACTGGTTGAAGGGAATGGACTGCACCCATGTGCAACTTGTGCCTCCTGCAGAAACTGCACTCATATACTGCAACAGGTAGCACACCTACTCAATGAATGAGCAGGCTATCGTTGACCATCTTGGTGCCTTACTCAATGTCATGGTAAAGTACCCTAGCAGTGTACATGATTCATATATCTTCAGCCAATCTGCCATTGACCAGCGGTTCCAGAATTGCACCTAGAGAAATGGACTCCTTTATGTCAAGTACAACTCTAACACACCATGCACCTCAAGGTACTCAATCACGTAGGTGTACAATGTCAAATTGAACACTTTGCGAATTTCATTGTGCATATATTGTTGCTGTGCCAACTTTTATCACCAAACATCACGTATTATCAAGCCCATTATCGCCGTTTCATCCGAAAAAAGCGGCGATAATGTATTGCCTTTTGTTGATAATATGGCCCATTGCTCTTCTGTTTGACCAGTGAACTTAGGTGCATATTATCAATCAATCAATCAATCAAGACATTTGTAGAGCGCACTACTTACCCGGAGGGTCTCAAGGCGCTTGGGGGTGGGGGGGTGCTGCTACTGCTCGAACAGCCAGGTCTTGAGCTTCTTCCTGAAGGAGAGGTGGTCTTGGGTCATGCGCAGGTCGGTCGGGAGGGAGTTCCAGGTCTTGGCGGCCAGGTAGGAGAAGGACCTTCCTCCTGTTGTTGCTCTTCGGATGCGGGGGACGGCGGCGAGGGCGTGGTTGGTCGATCGGAGGTGGCGTTTGGGAGCGTAGAAGTTGAGGCGGTTGTTGAGGTAGCTCGGGCCTTGGTCGTGTAGGGCTTTGTGTGCGTGGGTGAGGAGACGGAAGGTGATTCTCTTGTTGACGGGGAGCCAGTGCAGGTCTCTCAGATGTTCGGAGATGTGGCTGCGTCGGGGGATGTCGAGGATGAGTCTGGCTGAGGCGTTCTGGATCCGCTGGAGTCTCTTCTGGAGCTTGGCGGTGGTTCCGGCGTAGAGGGCGTTGCCGTAGTCCAGACGGCTGGTGACAAGGGCCTGGGTGACCGTCTTCCTGGTCTCGGTGGGGATCCACCGGAAGATCTTACTTAGCATGCGCAGGATGTTAAAGCAGGACGCGGAGACGGCGTTGACTTGTCTGGTCATGGAGAGGGAGGAGTCCAGCATGAAGCCCAGGTTGCGTGCGTGGTCTGTCAGTTTGGGTGCGGTGCCCAGGGCGGGGGGCCACCAGGAGTCGTCCCAGGCGGAGGGCGAGGAGCCCAGGATGAGGACTTTATCGACAGGAAACTGACGATAAAACGGCGATAATGAGCTTGATAATACAGCCTTGTTATTTCCCATAGAAGCCCATGTTAACACCAGAACATAGGCTTCTATGGGAATTAACAAGGACGTATTATCAAGCCCACCCTCCCAACATTAATAAAAAACCCCAGACAATGAAGGTACTCGGAGCTGGTAGGTCATTTTACATATTACTGCCCTAGAAAGGTGGCGTTTCCCGCGATGTGTACGGGGATAGAGAGAGAGAGAGACAGCTCAAAACTTATATATTTTTTAAAAACACCCGAGGGGTGCCGCTCCCCGAGACTGCAGGGAGTGGGACCGTAGCCCCCCGCATACTTCAAAATAAAACCAGAGAAGTGCTGTTCCCCTGTGCTTGGGGCACCTTACAAGCCCCCATTATGCAAAAAAAAACTGCCCCTGTAATTTGCCCCCCGAGACCGAATGAATAAAACAGACTTCTAGTTTTTTTCACCTTTTCCACAGCGTCCAAGTTCTGCACGAGTACCCCGCCATTTTTTATTTGAAAAAAATAAAAATTGAGCCTAAAGATCCACGTACCACCCCCTGACCAAGACTATAGGTTCAGAATGTTTCAAGCCTGCCCCCTTCCCTTATTTCTCAACTTTGTTTTACTGTTTTCTTGTGACTTGGTTCTACTGAGGCACAAGATGGCCACCAACACTTCCTGGTTTCGAGTGTTTACAGACAAGTGACAGCCAATCATCATGCAGCTCGCGCTCGTAATTGAATGGATTTCGGTATGCATGCTTTTACTTGCAATTTTCTCAGAAACTACTGAACGGATTTACACCATTTAACAAAAAGCACAGTCTGCGAACCAAACTCTACCTCTCTGCTAAATATCTGGTAATTCCGTTCAGCCGTTCGGGCTGTAGCCCTGGCTAAAGGTCCCTATGGAAAATTGCATGGGGAAAACATGTTTCGGGACCCTCCTTTTTTCTCGGCCCCCACTTGACAAATCACCCCCAACCTTTCAGAGAAGGAGCGGAACCGAACAGGCCATTTTTTTGGAGAAATTCACGAAGGTTTGTCCACCGGCGCTAAAGTTATTCCAAATAGAATGTTGTGGATTTCCTATGTAAATTAGGTCCTAACTATAACTACCTACTGGCGGCATATGTATATGCAGGAAACCGCCATTCACCATATCTCCTACTCCCGCAGAGACAGAATAATGTAGAGAGAAACCACCATTTCGTGCTAAAATCCTTAGTGCTTTATTCGTGCAAAATACATATATATATATATATATATATAACCTACTGGGGGTCGCCAGTAGGTAGTTATAGTTAGGACCTAGTTACCATAGGAAAATTGCAACATTCTATTCCCAATAACTTTGGCGCCGATTGATGAATCTCCCCGAAAGTTTCAAAAGTTATGGCACCCTTCGATCCACTCGTATCTTGAAAGTTTTGAGGTGATTCGACAAGCGGGGGGTGAGAAAAAAAGGGGGCCCAAAACGAGTTTTCTCCATGTAATTTTCCGTAGGAAACTTTAGACACAGCTACAGCCCGAACTGCTGAACGGAATTACACCAAATTTGGCAAAAAAGTAACTCTTGGTTCAGAAAGAGCCCTTTTTGTTAAATGGTATAAATTCGTTCAGTAGTTTTTAAAATATTTATGGAAAAATAAATATCTATATCTGGGCGGAGCCTAACCACACATCTCATCGTAAGAGCTGATTGGCTGTCAGCACTTCATCCAACAAGTGTTGGCAGCCATCTAGCAACCAATATACATGATATCACCTAATTTAAAAGCATTGCAGTTAATAGAAGGTTTTGGGACTTTACTTACATTATAATCATTTGTTGATGGTACCATACTCATTTTAGGAATTGTGGTGGGTTCTAAGGTGATTTTACCATGTGAAAAAGCCTTCCGCTGGGATATCATGAATCTTGTTTGAGAGAAAACTATTTTCTCATGCTTGTCCCACAGAGGTTTGGAAGGTGATCTATAAGTTAAGCTGAGAGCATATTTTCTGTAAATTCACATTATCTTTCTAAGTAATGTGAGAATGAAGTCTGGCATACTCAGTAAAACATGTACATCCAACAAGGGCAGAAACTGTCAGTTGATTCCTTTGTGTTGTACTGCAGCTTCCCAGAGTGTTCTAAAGAAAAATTAGAGCGCTATCAGTCCTACTTATGACAAATGTATTGCACACCTGAAGCCATCTTGATTGGAAGAAAGTGGTAACTCTTAAAAACATTTAATATAAAAAGGAACAAAATGAGGGGGTTCATTTTGCCATACAAAGTATGATTAGTGCTGCAGAAAGGAAAATTAGGGCATATTTTGATAGACTTCTCTCCTATTCTATTTCATTTAAAAATTCTGACATGCAGACTAAAACATGCACTTTCAATACCAGCAGAAGACTTCCCTGGTGAGCAGTAGCATTACTACAGTGATCTAATAAGCAACTAGAGTGCTAACATTCCGAATTTATGGCAAAGGTATGACACATCTACATGCCTTCTTGATGGAACCAAAATAAAAAACTGAAAGTATTTCCTACTGGGGAGACTGCAGTAAATGAGGAAAAAAGGAAACTTCAAAACAAATAAGTCTCCCAAGATGACCACCAGAGACAAAGGAGCCCAAATGAGGCACAAATATCCTCCAGATGTAGCCCACGTATAGCTCAATGACCGAATGTCCCAGAGTGTTGTTAAGAACAACTAGAGCTCTTACTGTCTTACTTATGACAGAAGTAAGGCACACCTGAAGCCATCTTGATTGAAATAAACTGGTATCACTTAAAACATTTATTATAAAAAGGGACACAATGAGTTTATTTTGCCTATTTTTATTGATCATATATTGTTGATCGTAATATTTCCTCTTGTGTCACGGGGCCCTCCTAGGCCTTTTTTAAATAAATTGTGCGTGCATGAATTTCTGTGTCGTATGTTTGAACAGGGTGGTAGTACTGTCAAAATTCTCTACGCTCAGCATGAGTTTTAAAAAGATAAACACTTGTTAATTCTCAACCTAGAATCAGATTTCAATTCAATTTCCGCAACACCCCCATTATTTTCCCATTCCAGGGGAAGAAATATGGGAGAAATTCTCAAACAAAAGTCAAGTACCACGACGCAATTCAAAGGCACAAGACCGTGTTTAAATTGTGGAAATAATAAGAGGCAACACCATATCACATCCCATGAAGGGGTTCAACATCAAACTCAAAATTTCAGCTACCTGCGACACCTCAAATGGAAAGGGGCGACCACTCGGTCCCCCCGCACGTATGGCAGAGTACCACGATCCCCCCGGGAAGCCATCTTGGGCGGGAGGCGTGTCTCGGCTGGTATGCCCGAAGCGGCGTAGCCGGGGCGCGCTTTTTCCCGCCCTAGAGTGGGCTGGCCTAGACACTGACGCGGCTGGCCACGCCCTCGGGGCAGGCAGGGGCGGGTTTACGCCCGCCCTGAAGACGGATAAAAGGGGACGCAAGACCAGAAGGCATCCTCTTGTTCCTGTGCTCTGAAGCTGCACCTCCTCGCTGCACGTGAGCTCGAGATGGAACGAAGAGCCAATTTTGAGCGTTGTAATCTTTCTTTTGTCTTACAGATACTCTGTCGGAGAAATGCCCAAGAAAGGCGGAAAGAGAATGACGACTGAACAGATGCTTCGGGTCCTCATGAAGGAGATGACCGAGCTGAAGAAGCGGGTGGCGGAGAGAGAAGGGGAAGGGGGGCCGGAACGTCCTTCGGCTGGAGCAGCCCCAGGAGGGAGAGCCAAGAGGCCAAGGAGGGGGCCAGCTGGGGGAGACGTCCCGGTTCCCCGTACCCCGCTCGAAGCGCCAACCCCAGTACACGTGGAGGGGAATCCGATTCCAGTGGTGGTCACCCCGGTGTCCAATGAAGATATGCCGCCCGAGCTGGCAGCACAACTTGCAGCGTGGTTGGGCGAAGGTAGTGAGGGCGCCACGGCTGTCGACGCGCAGGCGCTGATGAAGCAACTGCGTGAGAAACGGGAGGCAGCCAAGGTGTCCGCGCCGGCTGCAGTAGTTGACAAGCCACAAGGGACGATTACGACCGCAGAGGCAGCGTCCGGTGCAGGTAAGCGGCCATTGCCGATTGCGAGGGATGAGTCAGCACCCTCTCGTAGAGAAAGGTTGGGTCAACATGTGCCTTTGGCAATTAAAGAGAAGATTTGGGCGGGGGAATATGTGAATATCTTCTTGTTGCTTGTTGATCATTATGAGGTGGAGCATGTTAAGGGCCAGAAAGACCTCATGCATCCGAGTGTTTGGCGCGCAAAAATGGCCGCCTTTAAAGTGAATGAGAATATTGGCAATTGGGGCAAAGCATGGGGGATTTTTACGTCGATCTTAGGGGAACGTAGGCCCGAGTTGCTTTCCGAGTTGCCGACCTATCAGTCGCGAATTATGGGGTACTCGACGTCACACCAGGGTAACCATTGGTTCTGCTACGATAATCTTTTTAGAAAGGCTAAAGAGCATAATAAAAGCTTAACCTGGGATTGTTACGATTCTTTGACATGGGATAAAATGAAGGAGACAGGTATGTTGAAAATGCCATTGGTAGGGGGTAATGTTGGCGAATCCTCCCGCCAATATGCGGGGACGCCCTTTCGATCAGGTACGGGTACCGACGATTACCCGAGACCCGCCAGCAATACAGGGAAAAGGGGGTTCTGCTGGAATTTCAACAGAGGTAAATGTACTAGGCCCCAGGGATCGTGTAAATTTAAACACGAATGTAGTGGGTGCGGGTCGTCCCATCCTGAGTCCACGTGCAGAGCCAAAACGGGTGATAACGGGGGTAGAGGAGGCGCCAAACAGGTCTAACATAGTCCGAGGGGCGCCTTTACCTACCCCGATTGATACCTTGGCGATGATTCCCTGGCTCAGTGAATACCCGGATCGTACTTCTGCTGGGGTGCTGCGGAACGGGTTTTCGTATGGTTTCCGCATCCCAGTAGGGGACTTTCAGGGTGTGGAGAAGTGTAAAAATCAACTTTCGGTCCTGCAGCATACGACCGTGGTACAGGATAAAATCCGGAAAGAGGTTACTCGAGGTCGGGTTGCCGGCCCGTTTGGTGTACCCCCGGTGCAGGGTTTTGTTTGTTCTCCTTTAGGGGTGGTCCCCAAGAAGGACCCGGGTGAGTTCCGACTGATTCATAATTTATCAGCTCCACGTGGTCTTTCTGTAAACGATGCAATAGACCCAGAAGTGTGTTCGGTGCGGTACGCATCTTTCGATGAGGCCGTAGCCATTTTGAATCGCCTGGGGCCCGGGGCGCTGATGGCGAAGTCGGATATCGAGTCAGCGTTCCGATTGCTCCCGGTACACCCAGACGACCAGCGTCTCCTAGGTTTCATGTTTCAGGGTCATTATTACATGGATAGGTGTATGCCGATGGGGTGCTCTATATCTTGTGCCTATTTCGAGAAATTCAGTAGTTTTCTACAATGGGTCTTCACAAAGAGGACGGGTTTCCAACATGTAATGCATTACCTTGATGACTTTCTGTTCCTTGGGGCAGCCGGGGATCTCGAATGTGGCCAGGCCTTGGCCGAATTTTGTGTATTAATGAAGCAGTTTGGTGTGCCATTGGCACCAGGTAAGACGGTGGGTCCTGCGACTTGCCTTGAGTTTCTGGGGATCGAGTTAGACTCCAGTGAGGGTTGTTTTCGTTTACCAGCTGACAAAGTGGGGAAGTTCAGGGCAGCCCTGCAAATGTGTATAAATGGATCTAAAGTTACGCTGCATCAATTACAGCAGTTGGTGGGACAGTTGAATTTTGCCCTGAGGGTTATACCGATGGCCCGCCCCTTTTCTCGTTCAATTGCCCAAGCTATGGTCGGCCTAAAGGAGGGTCATCATCGCACGAGACTATCGGCTGAGGTCCGCCAGGACATGCGCATTTGGTTAGCATTTCTGGCGGATTTTAATGGTCGAGTCGTCTGGAACAAACCGGCCGTGTCCTCTGAAGAGCTGGGGCTATGGACAGATTCGGCAGGTAGCATAGGTTTTGGTGCCATCTTCGGCACAAAATGGTCGGCACAAAGATGGCCGGCATGGTGGCATGACAATGGACTGACAAGTAATATTGCTTTCCTGGAACTTTTCCCCATTTTGGTGGCCCTAAGAACCTGGCCCGAAGGGTTCAAAGATCACTCTGTGGTATTTTGGTCTGACAATATGACCGTGGTCGAGTGCATCAATAGCCAGGCAGCACGATGTAAACTGATTTTAAGACTGCTCAAAGAAATTGTTTTACTGTGTATGCAACTGAATGTGCTATTCAGAGCAAAACATGTCCCGGGGGTAATGAATCAGGCGGCTGATGCACTGTCTCGTTTTCATATGCAGGCTTTCTCGGGTTTCCTTCCCACAGCGGACCCAGAGCCGGCACCCTTTCCCGAAGCTCTCTGGTCTCTCGGTGCCCCGAACTTCGTCACCTCGTGGGAGAGAGCCTAGCACCAAGGACAAGGAAGGCATATGAAGGGGCGTTTCGGTCCTATTTAGCCTTTTTGGGGACTGATAGAGAGGGGCTTTGGGGCCACGAGGAATGGGTAGTGAATTTTCTGATGTCCTTACGTAGGGCTGGGAAATCGGTGGCTACGGCCCAGAGGCATCGTGCTGCCATTTCCTTTGTTGCCAGGGCTCATGGTATCCAGGATCCGACAGCGTCTTTCGTTGTACAGAAAGCGCTGCGTGGGTGGCAACGCCTTGAGGGTCGCAGAGTAGATGAGAGGCGCCCGATAGGTTTGGATAGGTTGGCCCAGTTGTTGGCAACACTCCCTGCCACATGTTCATCTCAGTTTGAGACGGTGTTGTTCCGAGCCGCTTTTACGCTGGCATTTCATGGAGCGATGCGGGTAAGCGAACTGGTGGCAAGGAACAAACGGGATGTGACAGGGGGTTTGTGCCAGGAACACGTTCAGATCAGAGGAGAGACAATGACTGTCTCCTTTGTCAGGTCCAAGACCGATCAAGATGGGATGGGTGACTGCATAATCATACGCAGGATTCCCGGGTCCTCCATGTGTCCGGTAAAGTGTTTAGAAAACTACCTAGCACGAAGGGTGGCATCATGGGGGGGGACCTTGTTGAGACACGCGGACGCCACCCCACTGACGAAATTTCAGTTTCAGCGGGTGCTTGCGATGTCAATTGCCGCTGCGGGCTTGAACCCGGGCGAGTTTGGGACCCATTCCTTTCGGATAGGGGCTGCTACGGAAGCTACAGCTAGGGGTCTTAATGTTGAACAAGTGAAACGAGTGGGGCGTTGGTCCTCCAAGTGTTATAAGAGGTATGTGCGGTTGCACATGTTGTGAAGCTGTAATGATGTACTCACGCTTCTTGTCTTTGTTTGGTTTTCAGTTGCGCAAGCCTACGAGGCGGGGCGGACTATGCAGTCGACCCAACACCGGGCCAGCGGTCAGACATCACCGGCTGTGAAGAAGGAGGTGTGGGTCGTGGGCCACTCATACGTGAGGCGTGCCGCGGACGTATTCAAAGCAGGTGACATGATTCACGTAGCTGGGGAATACGGGTACAGGGTGTCCTTCTACGGAAGAGGCGGGCTCTGTATTGACCAGTTTCAAGCATTTTTCGAGGGTTTGTTAGGGCGGACGAGGTCACCGCCGTCTATAATCATAGTGCATCTAGGGGGCAATGATTTGGTCACCACCGGTAGACGACTTCTCCTGGAGGCAATGCTTTCCACTGTAAGTTGGTTGGCGAGGAGAGTTCCGGGGTGCACAATTGCGTGGTCCCATATGATCCCACGAAAGGTGTGGCGAGGGGCTATTTCTGTTCCTGCTTTGAATCACTCTGTGAGAAAGCTTAATAACAAAGTGAGTAGGTTGTTCCGTTCCAGGACATTGCATTCTATTTCGCATGGCTGTATTAATGATGACAGTATGTATTTGGGGGATGGTGTGCATTTGTCTCGGGTGGGGAATGAGTTACTCATAGGAGACTTCTTAGCATGGTTAAAAACGTTAAAACATGACCTTTAGGTAGGAGCTTTGTGGGGGGTCCGGATAGCCGGTCAACTATCCGGCCTGTGGCGGTAAGGTCATGATCGGTGAGCACTAATTGGAAGATCCCTATGAGTGGGCGTCACCCAACACGGATGGGAGCGCTCGGGAGAGGTGGCCATTGGCCCCTCAACGGGGAGGCGGTCCCTTCTAAGGATGGGTCGCCGAAAGAAAAGGAAAGGCGGTCAAGGCCCCTTCCTGTGTAGGAGGGGTTACAGCCCCCTCCTGGGGAATTTCCCGGGGCCAGTGACGTCTGCGACGGCAGATGTGGTAAGTTGTGCGGGGTTTGGGGGGGGGTCTACGCTACCTTCTAGATACCTCACACGAGTCCTCGAACAACCTTTAAGTGGCGTCGAGTTTTATTGGTGCCCCCGTCAAGTCAAAGGGAAATTGGTAGTTGCACTTGAGGTACGCCTCAGTGCTGTCGCCCCTCACAAGTGGGGGGGTATTTCTGGTTAGGGATCTTGACACCGGTTACGACCTTGCCGTTGGCCCTTAAACGTTAGGATGTACAATTTCATAATTTCAAGTAAATGTTTGTAGGATGTTAGTTCGGCTAGGAGAACCTCTGTATTAGAGAATCTGTTAAGGTTAGCCAAACATCGCAATGTGGTAATGAAATTGTACATAATATGAAAACGTTGATTTAATGTTTTAATTTTGTTTTAATAAATACGGCCGGGAGGGTCACTCCCTCCCTCTTCCAAAGACTTCAAGAACTGTTTCCTGTTTCCCTCCTTTGGGGATTGTGTTGAGAGGGGGTGGCGGGTATCTCAGCCATATGGAAAGGGGCGACCACTCGGTCCCCCCGCACGTATGGCAGAGTACCACGATCCCCCCGGGAAGCCATCTTGGGCGGGAGGCGTGTCTCGGCTGGTATGCCCGAAGCGGCGTAGCCGGGGCGCGCTTTTTCCCGCCCTAGAGTGGGCTGGCCTAGACACTGACGCGGCTGGCCACGCCCTCGGGGCAGGCAGGGGCGGGTTTACGCCCGCCCTGAAGACGGATAAAAGGGGACGCAAGACCAGAAGGCATCCTCTTGTTCCTGTGCTCTGAAGCTGCACCTCCTCGCTGCACGTGAGCTCGAGACGGAACGAAGAGCCAATTTTGACCCACCCACCAGCCCCTGAAGACAGCCAGTTGTTTTGAATAAAAGTTGATGGATAACTCTAATTTCGTTTACAGGTTGTGGTATTATCGTGTTGATTTTGAGTGTGTAATAAAGAATGGTCTATGTCATTTATGTTTTTTGATTAAAGAAATTCGGCTTTAGTGTTCATTTATAAGCATGCTTTGATTACGGTCGTAGTAGCCAATGTATTTTTAGTTTAATAGGTTAGTTAGCATTGTCGTATTTATTTTTGGTCGGGCGGTAAGGTCATGATCGGTGAGCACTAATTGGAAGATCCCTATGAGTGGGCGTCACCCAACACGGATGGGAGCGCTCGGGAGAGGTGGCCATTGGCCCCTCAACGGGGAGGCGGTCCCTTCTAAGGATGGGTCGCCGAAAGAAAAGGAAAGGCGGTCAAGGCCCCTTCCTGTGTAGGAGGGGTTACAGCCCCCTCCTGGGGAATTTCCCGGGGCCAGTGACGTCTGCGACGGCAGATGTGGTAAGTTGTGCGGGGTTTGGGGGGGGTCTACGCTACCTTCTAGATACCTCACACGAGTCCTCGAACGACCTTTAAGTGGCGTCGAGTTTTATTGGTGCCCCCGTCAAGTCAAAGGGAAATTGGTAGTTGCACTTGAGGTACGCCTCAGTGCTGTCGCCCCTCACAAGTGGGGGGGGTATTTCTGGTTAGGGATCTTGACACCGGTTACGACCTTGCCGTTGGCCCTTAAACGTTAGGATGTACAATTTCATAATTTCAAGTAAATGTTTGTAGGATGTTAGTTCGGCTAGGAGAACCTCTGTATTAGAGAATCTGTTAAGGTTAGCCAAACATCGCAATGTGGTAATGAAATTGTACATAATATGAAAACGTTGATTTAATGTTTTAATTTTGTTTTAATAAATACGGCCGGGAGGGTCACTCCCTCCCTCTTCCAAAGACTTCAAGAACTGTTTCCTGTTTCCCTCCTTTGGGGATTGTGTTGAGAGGGGGTGGCGGGTATCTCAGCCATATGTCATTTATCTATTGAAATGCCCATGTGGAAAAGTGTATGTAGGCAAGACGGAAATGAAAATTAAAATACGTATCACAGAGCACAAGTCAAACATTCGTACATGCAACATGAAATCATCAGTTGCGACTCATTTTTTGGAGGAGCACCATAACATCTCGCAACTGAAATTTATTGTATTGGAATGCATTGAAAGAAAGGAGGGGAGAGATAATAATAAATATTTACTACAGCGTGAAAACGTTTGGATACAGAGACTGGGTTCAAGCAGACTGAATGGTCTTAATGACCGGATAGAATTAGCCTGTTATTTGTAAATACTAAGCATAGCGGACTTGATGCTACACATGTTGCCTTAAACTTGGTTCATCTTGATGCATACTGTATTTTTGGCACCAATCACTGACATTTATCATGTGTATTAATGCCATTATACATTTTGTTGATACCTTGATTGTTTACATCACACTTTTGTCACTGTACCCTGTTCCCAGGTGTTAGTGGGGTACTCTCTCTTTAGATAACTACATCACACTTCACACTATATGTGTTATTTTAATTATCGCTTTATTTTCCGATACTCATCTCCCATTTCTATTTGTATTCACCAGCGCTTGTTTTTATGCCAGACCGTAATTCTTACGTCTAATCGTGAATTGTTTACATTTTTGAATTAGAGGCTGTCTTTTTCGCATAGATGCCGAAGAGTCTGTTTTTCATTTTTTCATTGACACGCATCACGTGACTATTGAGATAACCAATCGCGCAAACTCTGCTCATAAAACACGGAAACGTAGAGAGCGTTCCAGTAAGCCGAATGATTGTGTCGGATATTAAGTTCATGAAATAAGTTTAGTAATCTAGTTACCCGAATTCGTAACGTAACTTTGAGCTCATACATGTTGGGCATCTATTGTTCACACTCTGATCTTTTTCTTCAGAGACGCAAATACCTTTAAAGGAAAGACATGTGAGTCTTGTTTTTTGTTTACTCGGTCGGCACCTTACCCGGTCACTTTTGTTTCACATGCACGGGTTTAATATGGATTTTTGGCACCAGCAGGCACTCGTGTCATAACACAGTCACATTTCACTGCAAAAAATGATTGTACAAACAAAGTTTTGTTAACACATGACATATTGATGTGATTATGTTTTTTCTGAATTAACAGTGATGCTCCCTGAGGAAGGGCTGTTCATTGCCCGAAATGCATAGGAGCTAACAAAGCAGCAATGTTATGAAAAAATTATGATGTTTAAACTCAATGGAATGACAAACGAATTTCATTAAGGAGAGTACTCATGAACTCATAACTTCATTAATAAAAGAAAGATCGTAGAACTCATTGAACTGTGTGGAGTCCTCAGTTTGTTGGAGGGACCTATGTTTTGAGTGCCAAAAGGAGATGCAACTAATGATCCATTAGGAGCACTCTTCGTTTGATTTGAATAGGACATCTTGGATGGAAGACGCCACCCTTGGAAGCACCACATAACTAGTTTATCCCTTTATTCAAATTTATGTTGGAACAGCAAATAACAAGGCAGTGCACTTGCATCAAATATTTTTTCCATTGTATGTTTGAACTGTGTCACGTGCTTTAGCCTGTATTGTTTTGCTGCTCGACAACGGAGAAACAGCAGCCCTCATCCTCCTAGACCTCTCCGCGGCCTTCGGCACTGTCTGCCATCGTACCCTAGTACAACGCCTCAGCAACGTCGGAGTCCAGGAGAAGGCACTGGAGTGGATCATCTCCTTCCTCGCCGGGAGGACACAGAGAGTCCACCTCCCACGTTCAGATCTGAAGCCACCGAAGTCATCTGCGGCGTCCCTCAGGGCTCCTCGCTCAGCCCAACCCTCTTCAACATCTACATGAGCCCACTCGCAGACATCGCACGCCAGCACAACCTCAACATCATCTCCTACGCCGACGACACCCAGCTGATCCTCTCCCTTACCAACGACCCCGCACCGCCAGAGCCAACCTTCACGAAGGGATGAAAGAGGTAGCCGAATGGATGAAGGAACAGCCGCCTGAAACTGAACTCGGACAAGACGGAAGTCCTCATCCTGGGACCCACACCCTCTGCCTGGGACGACTCCTGGTGGCCCCCCGCCTTAGGCAGCGCACCCAAACCAACAGACCACGCACGAAACCTGGGCTTCATCCTGGACTCCTCCCTCTCCATGACCAGACAAGTCAACGCCGTCTCCTCGTCGTGCTTCAACATCCTGCGCATGCTACACAAGATCTTCCGGTGGATCCCCACCGAGACCAGGAAGACGGTCACCCAGGCCCTCGTCACTAGCCGTCTGGGCTACGGCAACACCCTCTACGCCGGAACCACCGCCAAACTCCAGAAGAGACTCCAGCAGATCCAGAACGCCTCAGCACAACTCATCCTGGACATCCCCTGTCGCAGCCACATCTCCGGACACCTGAGAGATCTGCACTGGCTCCCGGTCAACAAAGAATCACCTTCCGTCTCCTCACCCACGCACACAAAGCCCTACACAGCCAAGGCCCAGGATACCTCAACAGCCGCCTCAACTTCTACGCTCCCAAACGCCAGCTTCGCTCGACCAGCCACGCCCTCGCCGCCGTCCCCCGCATCCGTAGAACCACCACAGGGGGACGGTCCTTCTCCTACCTCGCCGCCAAGACTTGGAACTCCCTCCCCACCCACCTTCGCCTGACCCAGGTCCACCTCGCCTTCAGGAAGCAACTCAAGACCTGGCTGTTAGAGCAGTAACAGACCCCCCCCCCCCAGCGCCTTGAGACCCTCTGGGTAAGTAGTGCGCTATATAAATTCAATGATTGATTGATTGATTGATTGATTGTTACAATTTGTGCGTTCATAGTCGTATTATTTTTTTACTGCGTCATGTGCCCCTCCCAGCTCTGTTTTGCTTTATTTTTGTGCGCCACATGCTTTGTGCTTCATCGTATTTGCTCCCTCTTAATCCTTCCGTGACTTTGAATATTTATTGCTACCTCACGTAGCCTTCCCAGGACTCTATTCTTATTGATCGTATATGGTTGATCGTAATATTTCCTTCTGCGTCACGGGGCCCTCCTAGACATCTTTTTAATAAATTCTGTGTGCATGAATTTTTGTGTCATATTTATGTTACTCTTGATAGTAAAGTATACTATATGTACCAGGGCTGCTCATGTAAATGCTACTAGTGGGCCTGTAACAGTAATTGTGCCACCCACACTAGTAACTCTAAAAAAAAAAAGTCAGGCTTGCCACTACAGTGCCTGAACGCCCTTTCTAAAACTGCCATGTTTTCAAACTGCATCCATTTGGCAGGCCTTACCCGTCCCTTTGTATGGACTGTACTCTGTATCCTTCACTTAAACTTTGTGGGCGTATTGAGCTGTGAAGACGGGGTGACAGTTGTTTACTAATTATATATTTGCACATCTTTATAGTCATTTATGTCTTTATACTTGAATGTGAGCATATAAAAGTTGTTCTTTACATCTATAATGCTTTTGATTCAACGTTTTTTACGATAATCTTCATTTTCCATAGAAATGAATGCCACTAAGTACCAAGAGCTTCTGGATTATATAAGCCGTAATGTGTATCCTGATGGTTTCAGTAAATTCCAGAAGCATGGATTGCGTAGACTATCTAAAAAATACTCTGTTGATGGTAGTATAATTCTTTCAGTATTGGCACATAATTTGAATGTCTAGATTATTGATTTTCTATTGGCTGGTGTAATTCTCTCCTATATAGGTGAAAAGTTAACAGATTGAAGAACAGTACGTGATTATGTCTTTCTTCACATGACATATTTTACAAACTACATTGATGTAAGAAAGGTATTTCTGATTAAATTTTTGTGTTTAAGAAAAGGTTTTTGGTAGGTTGTTAAACTAATTTCTTCTTTAGGAAATGTTACTTCTTTTGGATAGCTGTTGAGGTTAGTTTCTGCTACATGTAAATTGTGTATACTATGGCTAATAACGTATGATGTACATATTGGTTCCTCTTTACAAGCTCATGTGCTTTCATATATTTTTACAGGTAATCAATATGTTCCTCTCAAAATGTTTTAGAAGACCAAATGTATGTATATTTCCATTCCTAATACAGTTACCAATCTTTAAGTAATAATTTCAAATCAATGTGTGTACTGAAATCCTTTAATTTTAACCTTACTGTTTACTAATATCAGCAACAGTGTCGTCTTGTATCTTCCTCAGCAAATATCGCTCTTCTACTTTTCAGGTAAATATTCATATCTGTTATGTGACTTTTCAGTGTTACTGGTGCAAATACTGATTGTCATTGGATACTTTTGGTAAGTGGATTTATCAATCTATTTTAAAAGTTCTTGTTGAAAATAACTGGTTGTAATAGTTCAAATTCTCAAAGAAATATTTCTCAAATATTTTAAATGCTAATTTTTCTAAATGATTTTGCAATGTATCTAGAGCACTGAAACCTATGATTGCTTTTCAACCTCAAACCTTTTGTGATTAATTGTTTTTATGTACATTAACATTCAGGCCGGACTTTAGCTCAACATACGCATTGGTTATTATGTTTTCAGTTTGAAAAATGCTACCTAACTCAGCAGCAAGTTCTCAAGATTTTTACTAATGTAATATTTCTAGGGAATTATCTACTGAAAATTGCAATGGGCCTAATGGAGTCATCAAGTTTGACTTTAACATTTCAATGATAAATAAGGTGTCACACTGTAGTGTTGTCCTGAACATTGGATTATTCTGTATTTTCTTTTTTCATAGAAGGTCTTTTTAACATAGCATAGTAAGATATTGTCATTATAGTTGTGAATTTTCAATAATGTTCGTAGTGAAACCATTTGAATATGGTTGCAACAGTTGTGACTGTCTCTATTCCTGGATATGAAAACACCTAGAATCATGCATGATATATTGCAAAATAAGTTTTGAATTGTTAGCATTGCTGTTATGATGTGCTAATGTACATCTTTTTTTACATTTATAGTCTGTTGAAACGTATTGTGGTGTCTGCAACCAAGATACTTTATCAATTTATATGCAAAACGTAATGGTAAGTACCCTCAATGACTGTAGATGCTGAAGATCAACATTAAGTGATATAAGTCCTTGGGCTGTTTTGGTGGCAAACAGGGGCAGATTTGCAAGCCACTTGCGCTGCTTTTACGCCTCCGTTGTGTCACTTTTGTGACGCAGCGGCGGCGCAAAAGATGCGCCGTGGTGATCTCCCAGATGCGTCACGTTGTAAAGCCCTGCGCCAGAAGAGGCATCCCATCACAGGGGGAGGCGTTCCGGCGCAGGAACGCCTCCCAAAAGTGGCTGAGTGAAATCTACAAGATTTCACTCAGTCACTTTTGGGCCCATGCTGCGTCAAAACCCTGTGCACGCTTGCAACGTAACTCCAGCAATGCGCTGTTTTTACGGCACAGATACATGACGCATCTGTGCCATTTTTGTCCCATGGTGCGCCGCATTGTAAATGCGGCACATCAAGGGTGACGGAGCTGCGGCGCACCATTACGGGCACATCCCTGCCGATATGCAGGGATGCGCCAGTAATTTTAAATCTGCCCCTAAGTGTCCAGTTCACATTCGTCTGATGCAGGTTGTATGTTACTATGACTCAGATAACTGAGGCATTTGAAAGGGCCTTTTTAGAGTTTCGTCCGCCATGTTGCTTAGCTTGCTATGCACCCTTCCTAGTTATGGACTCATTACCACTTTTCCACTGAGTGTTTAGAGGTCACTATGTTTACTATGTAAATACATATAAAGTTTTAATTTCAAAAAGCTATTGACCTTTAAACAATGCAATGTTAATAAAAAGTTACTTTTCACTATCTTCCCAACAGGCCCAATGTTTCTAATGCAGCAGATGGGTCCACCTTGAATGTATCAAACCAAATGTAACATCCTGGTTACCTTTTACTGGTTGCAAATGTACAAAATGTATGTCTTAAAGTAAAGATGTGATCGCATGCAAGATGTCTAATAAGATGTTTTGCATACTCCTGCGATCTAGTGTTGTGTCTGGATTATCATAAGAAGTAATGATGAGACACACTTCCTTCAGCTGTCACGATTTGCACAATCCTATTAGAGTTGGACCAGACTTCCTCTAACATTCCTACATAATTTTCTTTTTCAAATCGAGCAACTATTTTGTTAAGGTGTTGAAATATAAATTTAAATCTTTCTCCTCTTTGAAGGTCAACAAGCAATACCGCTCCTCCACACATTATTGTTCAATGGTAGTCTAAAATGAAGTGGTAATTCCACGATCACTAAGGTAAACGTCTGACAATAGAATCTATGATATAGTTACACCACTATTCCATGGTCATAATCCAAAAGGTGTGTTTAGAGTCAAAAAAAGAACAATTATGCACATTTTATGCTGGACAGTATTGCTTCTAAACACCCTTTCACTGCTTTCTTCCATACCTTCAAAAAAGATTTCATGGATTTACATGCATAGTCTTTCAGGTCTGTATATCTCTAATGTAAAACAACCGTACTTGTTTTTCTTTTCTTTTGTCACTGACATATATAAACTCATCAGTCACTCCTACGGCAAGCTGAGTCCTGGGTTTTGTGTGAGAGAGTGCCCATGCATTACCATGCTAAGTTTTCTTTGGCTGCATGGAAACATGTAGTATAACCTGTCAAACACTTTGAAATGCTACCCTCCCACTAGTCCTAGAGGCGGATGTAGAATTCAACCGTTCTACATAAAATAGAATTGGATATCACTAAGTACAAAGTATTTCTGTATTATGGAAGCCCTAATGTGTCCCTTGAAGATTCCAGCGAAGTCCAGACCCATACTAACTGAAACACACCAACCATTAGTAACCTGTAAAATTTGCCAAACAACTCTTTCAAAGGGTGATCAATCCAAAAAATACTCCTTTGGCATAGCAAATATAGTGCAACACGTAAACAACTTCCACCCCACCAACGTTGCTTGAGCTTCAACACAGAGATTGCAGGACAACCCACTTGCTGCTGCACCATGCACATCAACTGCTGCAACAGTATCTTCGGCAAACAGTCAATAGTCACATATTGATCTTGATTTCGGTAAACTTACATTACTACGCATTTATTGCGATGAATTTTTGTGTTACGTGCAACAGTCTATCGACCTGATAAAAAAGAGGAAACAAGAGCATCGCTATCCTCCACATTAGTCATTAGACATTTATCAAGCTTTTTTGTTGTAACAACTACCCCGACCGAAGGCAGTGGGAAATTTCCACACTTGCTGCCTTTCTTGGCTGGGGTTATCAATTATTGTTCAATTTCATATTCTGATTCAGAGTCAAGGCTGTTTATCGAGCCTTTTTGTTGTAACTACTTCCCCAGCTAAAGGCAGTGGGTAATTTGCACAATTGCAGACTTTCTTATTTTTTACATTATTCATCTTCCACTCAATCAACACATCATCTACACGTACACACACCTACTTGCTGTATTTCTTGGCTATGGTTATCATCTATTCTATTTCATATTTGTATTCAAAGTGCAGGCCCTTTATGGAGCCTTTTTGTTGTAACAACTACCCTGGCAGAAGGCAGTAAGACATTTGCACACTTGCTGCCTTTCTTCGCTGGGGTTATCAATTATTCTTGAATTTCATATTCTGATTAAAAGTCAAGGCCCTTTATCTAGCATTTTTGTTGTAACTACTTCCCCAGCTAAAGGCAGTGGGTAATTTGCACACTTGCAGCCTTTTTTATTTTTTAACTTATTCATCTTTCACACAATCAACACATCGTCTACACCTACACACACCTACTTGCTGCCTTTCTTGGCTATGGTTATCAACTGTTCTTCTATTTCATATTCGTATTCAAAGTGCAGGCCCTTTATCAAGCCTTTTTATTGTAACAACTACCCCAGCCGAAAGCAGTAAGAAATGTGCATACATGCTGCCTTTCTTGGCTGAGGTTATCAATTTTTTCTTGAATTTCATATTGTGATTCAAAGTCAAGGCCCTTTATGGAGTCTTTTTGTTGTAGCTACTACCTCGGCTGAAGGCAGTGGGAAATTTGCACACTTGCTGCCTTTCTTGGCTGGGGTTATCAATTATTCTTCAAGTAATTCAAATTCAAAGTTCCGGCCCTTTATTGAACCTTCTTGGTAACTACTACCCGTGAAAGGCAGTGGGTAATTTGCACACTTGCATCCTTTCTTGCGTCCTTTCTACTGCACAGTGTGTGTACTTTGTGAACTTCCTTAACTCCTTAGATGAGATACATGTTTCTCAAGGTTCCCACTGCAGAATCCGACTCACAGTCTGTAATGGACTGGAAAACCAAACACCCATTTCCTTTACAAAGCAGTGGGTTTTTTGCGCATCTGCTACCTTTCTTAATTTTTACCTTATTCTGCATCCACTACCTGAAACCCACATACCTGCTGACTTTCTTGCTGCCTTTGCCAAGTATTATTCTAATTCAAAGTAGAGTCCCTAAAATAAGCCGGTGTTTTAATTTTTCAGCCATACAGCCCACAGTGGGAACTTGGTGCACTTACATTGCTTGCTTCGATGTGGTAGCCATTTCTCAGGCTCCCTCTGCAAAATCCGGCACCCAGTCTGTGTAATGAGCTAGGTATCCAAAGATCCACTTCCCTTACAAGGCAGACGGTACTTTGCACGTCTGCAGCCTTTCTAATTTTTCACCTTTTTAATCTTCCACTCAATCAACACATCATCTACACAAACACACACCAATTTGCTGCCTTTTTTGGCTGGAGTTATCAATTATTCTTGAATTTCATATTCCGATTCAAACTCGTGGCCCTTTATTGAGCCTTTTTGTTGTAGTTACTACCCCGGACGAAGGCAGTGGGACATTTGCACACTAACTGCCTTTCTTGGCTGGGGTTATCAATTATTGTTCAATTTCATATTCTGATTCAAAGTCAAAGCCCTTTATAGAGCCTTTTTGTTGTAGCTAGTACCCCGACCGAAGGCAGTAGGAAATTTGCACACTTGCTGCCTTTCTTGGCTGGGGTTATCAATTATTCTAAAAGTAATTCAAAGTGCAGACCCTTTATTGAGCCTTCTTGGTAACTACTACCCGTGAATGGCAGTGGGTAGTTTGCACACTTGTGTCCTTTCTTGCATCCTTTCTACCGCACAGTGTATGTACTTTGTACAGTTGCTTGCCTCCTTAGATGTAGTGCCAGTTTCTCAGGCTCCCACTACGGAATCCGACTCACAGTCTATAATGGCCTGGAAAACCAAACACCCACTTCCTTTACAAGCTAGTGGGTAGTTTGCGCGTCTGCTGCCTTTCTTAATTTTCACCTTTTTCATCTTCCACTCAATCAACACATCATCCACACATATACACACCTACTTGCTGCCTTTATTGACTGGAGTTATCAATTATTCTTGAATTTGATATCCTGATTCAAAGTCAAGGCCCTTTATAGAGCCTTTTTGTTATAGCTACTACCTCGGCCAAACACAACATGAAATCGCAGGACTATGAAAAGCATCTAAATCTACAGCACTACATGCCAAAAATAATTACTGTGTAAGTGACATTTTCCATCTGTAAGGTATATGATCTGTTAATAGAAAAGAAACATGTTGTCAGTGAAGTGAAATGAGTTTTTGTGATATATTGAAACTATTTTCACAACTTCTTTACTGTTGTTTGTTGTAACAGTGCTTTTTTACTCCTCACGTTCAATATTTCAAGCTACACTGCAACTATTTTCACAACTTCATTACTGTAATATCGAGGTTTGCAGTGCTCACATAAAACATTTTGTGATACCTTGAAACTATTTTAATAACTTTTTTACTATAATATCAGTGTTTCAACTGCTTTCATAAAACATTTTTGGATACATTGCAACTATTCTTAAAAATTCTTAACTGTAATATCAGTGTTTGAGGTGGTAACAGAAAATAAATGTGATACATTGTGCTGTGTGACTCACTACAATATTAAAACAGAAGTGCGATAGTGTTTGCTGGAAGTGTAAAGATACAGACTGGGGTATTGAAGGTATAAAACACAAGTTTGCCGGTGCATGGAAGAGTGCATACATAGACTATAGGGGTTTGAAATAGTCCATGCCCTATGACCCACTTTCAATAATGAGTACTTCAGTACTAGCTGAATGATTACAATTCTGCAAGAAGAGTGTCTCAAACCATTATTATTATATAATAATATGTTTTTTCTTGTAACATCTAATAATTTAATAGAGCTTCTAAAATAATTTCATCATGTATTTCATTTTCCTGATTATCATATGATCATACTCAATGCCATCTAATGCTTCACAAAATCAGCCTCCAAGATTTCGCCTAGGAAATCACAACTGATCTCTGCAGCATTCATTTCTTCCTTTTCATTATCGCTACTTACAAAAAAGTATGTTCAGCTCTTCTATGACACTGTTACTAATTTCAAAACCGTCTTTCAAATTGTTTTGCTGATTTTCCATACTGAATTTCTTATGTTGTAGGTCCTTGTACAAAAACATAAACACTTCATTTTATCCTTACTGTAATAACAGCATATGTGATGATTCTCATAAAATTAAATACATATTTATCTTGGAAATGAAGCAACAATATTTTTTACTTGAGTATATTATTTTGAAAACATTCGAAAAATAAATACAATAAATACAGTGCCACTCTGCATTGTGTCAAGTGATTAACTTAGGATATACAGGAATATGTTACCTTTGATTGTAATGACATATAAACCAAAACAAGCTAGAACACTGCAACTAAAGCACATTACATAATAGTACAAAGCATGTCATATAAAATGATTTCAGAAACTTCCTACTTTTTTGATGATAAGGATTAGTAATGTCTTTCCAAGAAGATTTGAATATTTAAAAGGGTAAAGTAGGAGGTGAAGAACAGAGGTAAGAGGTTACATCTCAGGATGCAGAAAATTGGATGAAAAGGGTGGTCCAAGGTCTGCGTGTACAATGGCCAATGGAGATGTTTTGAGGGCGGGTACACACAAGGTATTCTATCGTTTGCAATAAGTGCTGACGATACCACCACACAGAATGGGCAAGAACAGATAAAATGATGGATTGTATGTGCTTGGACTATGATGAGAATACACTGTAGGAGGACCACGGTCAAGAGCAAAGATTAAATACTTAAGACATAGCAAACAATGTGGCAACAATGGCCAGGAGAGTCCAAGAGTGATGGAGACTGGGTTTCTTAACCCATATCCTACCTACTGTGTTGCAAACTTAAAACAGTGACGTCAGCAGTGCCTTACTTTGACTCCCCCATTACTTCGTCAATAAGGGTGGATGGAGGGAAAGGAAAGGAGTAAACTACAAGTCTGCAGATGTACTGCTATGTTCAGAACACTGGATCAAGCACTAAATAAACAAAGTGAGATACAAAATAAGATACACAAAATAAGGCTGCACAAAAGATACACAAAGGAAAGCTACACAAATAAGACGGCGAATCTTGAACACAAACCGGTAAGTCAGCAAAAGAACAAAAAGGCTAAGAACACTGCAACGGACGCTACGCTGTGGAACTCATTGTGATGAGAGGTAGAAAGATACTGTAATTAAAAGGGAATTCAAATAAAGAAAAAGTAAAAAAGATACATGGATGACAAAGTCACTGGGGAAATACTCTGTTCCCCAACACAAAAAAAGATTTTGCAAAAGTTATATTTATGAATGTTTAAGGAGCTACAAAGGGACCCTATCCCTCGGGACTCAAGAAATAACATTGGGGGCCGTGTGGGGAACCCCAATACCCCCACGGTCCCAGCCAGCTCCCCGCATCATCCGAGAGCCGGAATTGCTTTGTCAGAGAGAGCAGTTTATATGCTGCTCTCTCTAACGAAAAGCAATCTGCTTTCCTACTTGAAAGAGACAGCAGATTAACTTGCTCTGTTTTTCAAATAGGAAAGCGGTTTGCTGTGCTAAAGCGGGAGCCACGACGCTCCCGCCCTACCATAGCAAACAGCAGTGTCCCGGGGGTAGGCATCCCGGGACACTGCAGGAGCTGGCATGGGTAATGGTGGTCCCCAGGGCAATCAAGAGCTCCAGGAGGGAGGCCGTGAGACCACCTCCCACCATTAAAAAGCCCAAAGAGGTGGTGGTCCCCAGGACTGGGGGGTCCGTGTCGTCACGGACCCCCCTCTTTTGAATATATAACTGCCCCAGGAAGGTGGCGGTCCCCAGGGCTTGTGGGAGGGGGGCTGAAAACATACTTAAAAAAAATATTAAAAAAAACAGAGGGGGTGCCGGTCCCCAGGGCTATGAGAGGGGTGTTAGCCCCCCGGGCCAGGGGGTGGTGTTCCCCGGAGCTCGGAGGGCCTTAAAAGCCCCCCATTATGGAAACAAATTGCCCCCGGGAATTGGCCCCCCTGGGCGCTAAATAAGAATAAAACGGACTTCTAGTTTTTTTTCCTTTACCACCCCGTATGCGTACCATACGCGTACCCCGCGATTTTTTATTTAAAAAAATAAAATAGAAATTGGGTCTAAAGATCAATGTCGGACCGCCTGAGCAGGCCTAGAGGGTCAGGATGTTTCTACCCTGCCCCCTTTCCTTATTTTTCAACTTTGTTTTACTGTTTTCTTGTGCCTCGGTTCTACCGAAGCAGAAGATGGCTGCCAACACTTCCTGGCTTGGAGTGTTGACAAACAGTTGACATCCATTCAACATGCAGCTCGTGCTCGTAATAGGACGGTTTCTGGTACACTTTCTGTATGCGCAGGGGAGAGGAACTAAAAACATACTTTACATTTTTTTTATATATATAAATATATATATATATATATATATATATATATATATATATATATATATATATATATATATATATATATATATATATATATATATATATATATATATATATATATATATATATATCCAGAAATCAAGTTTGCCCCAAGTGAGAGAGACCACAGGCAGTTTTGCATTTATCCACTTTATTTGGAGACAAACGCTAGCCAGGCAGCAAACAGGAATCTTCCTTCAGAATAACATGAGCCAGACGCGTTTCAGGAGATAATGACTCCCTTCCTCAGTGGCTTCCTGCTACCAACAACATGACGGTTTCCCCTCGCACTGATATCAAATGAGCCCCGCCCACATGGGCGTAGCCATCACCGTGGCATCCTGGTTCTCGTAGTGCAGGTAGGTTTACACTTCAGTGTGGGTCCGTTTTGTTAGTGCAGTACATTTAACATAATTTCCCCCAGTGGGTTGAAGTCCAAAAACTGCTCTGCTGTGTGGCTTCTGCCTGGTGTTGTTTCCGGGTTTTACCGCCTTCTCAAAGAGTCAGCTTTGCCTGTTACTCGAGCCTGCAGCGCAGGGGGTCTCTTCTCGCGGCCGGGCATAGCCGCTCACAATCCAGAAATCAAGTTTGCCCCAAGTGAGAGAGACCATAGGCAGTTTTGCATTAATCCGCTTTATTTGGAGACAAACGCTAGCCAGGCAGCAAACAGGAATCTTCCTTCAGAATAACATGGGCCAGACGCGTTTCAGGAGATAATGACTCCCTTCCTCAGTGGCTTCCTGCTACCAACAACATGACGGTTTCTCCTCGCACTGATATCAAATGAGTCCCGCCCACATGGGCATAGCCATCACCGTGGCATCCTGGTTCTCGTAGTGCAGGTAGGTTTACACTTCAGTGTGGGTCCGTTTTGTTAGTGCAGTACATTTAACATAATTTTATATCAATAAAATGTCCAGCTAACTATATAGGAGGAATTTCAATGGTTTTTTATATGTTAATTCCTAACTATATAAGGCCTAAAACCTATGGTTTTTTCAGTGAATTTCCAAGGTTTTGTAAATGCAAATTCCTAACTATATATGGTCTATAACCTATGGTTTTTTCAGTGAATTTCATTGGTTTTTTAAAAGCTAATATATATATATATATATATTTATTTTTTTCATTGGTTTTTTAAAGGCTAATTCCTAACTATATATAGTGTATAACCTATGGTTTTTTCAGTGAATATATATATTTATATAATCACTCACAGGAGGCAAAACAAATAACCCAGGCATGCTCAAGGAAAACGTGAGCCCTTTGTTTAGTTAAAAGAATCGTATTTTCACCTGAGCCTTGCACGCTCCCGTTTCACTGAGTTAATGGGGAATTCCGTGATTGGATGGGAGAGCCACAGAAGTGTATGCACGTAAAAGCATGGGAGTCCCCGACCCCGCCAATTATGGTGGACTCAAACTTCTTTGCTTACAAAGGAAGGTGTACTGGGCATCGCTGGGAGCGCGGGACATTGAGGGTGCATATGGTGCATGACTGACCGGCGATAACCACGCTGCACAAAAAAGGGTACGAGGATAGAGTAACTCGGGGAGGTGCAGGGGGACTCGCTGGTAACTCACCAAAAGACAAGGTGCCTGCGCGCGCCCATACTGCCACCCCGCCCCTCACCGCGTTTTTCTTTTGCACCATGCGATCCATCTTTTTGGCGATGCGGATGATCTCATTTTTGATCTCATCTTCGGTACTCATGGCTGTCGTGCACACTGGTCTTTACTGACGGTAGCTGTATGTCAGCCAGTAACTTGGGCCAGGCGCAGGCAACAAGCAGCTCACCGACCCCCAGGCAGGCCGCCAGGCAGCAAGGAATCGCTCACCGAAAACCGGAAATAGACATAAGCAATTGACAGCTGAGCTTCTCTGCACAACGGCTGCAAGAAAGGAGCCAGTAGTATTTTTTTGAAAACTAACAAATACACCGGGTTATGTGTTTGTTTCACGAACTCTATCACACATTGGAATTAGATAGATTGGAGTGACAAGAATTATATATTTATAAAACTTCTTTTTAATCATTCTTTTTTTTAAATAAACTTCTCACAAGTGATTATGTGATTTCTTTCTCCTTTTCACACTTTTTTATATATATACATAAATAAACATTGATATTCTTTTACACAATTCCTGCAAAATACTAAACATAGATATATATCTAATTACAATAATTGATATACATATATTGATACATAAGTCAACAACTGATTATTCATAACCAATACAAAACTAGATCCAACAACCCGTTTCGCCTTCATCAGGAGTTTTGTATTCTTTACAGTTGATACTAAAATAGTAGAAAACACTCAATTAATTTTTCTCAAAGATGGAACAATCTATAATAGACAATATGTGACAGTAGTTATACCTATAATACACTAAATCTCTCTATTCTGTAGTTGATTCTGAAGCACCCTCTCCCAGTGCCAGAGACCCTCACCCTAGATGACTACAAGCTCTATCTTTATACATCAGTATCCACATATTTACATAAAACCTAAACATGCTATATTTACATAAAACCTAAACATGCTATATTTACATATGTACATTCTTTATCTATATACACAACTTATTCATCTGATCCTTACATTAAACCTTCTCTGAGTTTGTATTATTTCGGGTTCATTTTGACATTTTCAAACTAGGTGCCCATTTAGAGATCATTTTAATTTTAAATGTCTGCAGAAGATGCCCAATGCAGTGATAAAGACTAACTGTGGATGGCTTGTACGTAATGTATCCTACCTTAAATATAAGAAATGGTGATTCTATGCGAGATAAAGTGAAGCAGTGTTTGGATGGCGACGGCTGGGACGGTCCTGGACAGATTTAGAATCTAAAGCAATAATCTGTAATGAGAATACAGAGTCAACGGAGTCTGTCTAATGATCTAATGTGAAGTGAACCTTAAATTTGAAAAGAAGTACCTGTGAGAGGATCTATTTAGGTGGAAATGCAATCCTTTGATTAAACACTACACATCGAGGTGTAGTTAGCGATATGTTCCTGATGTGGGGTTCTGCCAAATTATACAATTATCTGTCAAAATATAAAAACGAGATAACGCTTACTAAATGCTAAATGTTACTATCCATTAGAATGTAGCAGATAAGTCAATGGTACCTACTTGAGATTAAGGTTTGAGTGTGTGCTGGCTCTGATGGCTGACTTTATGTTCGTGCAGGACGCACTAAAACCAGTGCTGCATAGAGAAACCAAGATAAACAAGGTGTAAGCACTCAATAATTCTTGAAAAGAGTTGCCATAATCATCTACAGCTGTGGCAGGTGAGCGTATCTTGAACGGGGGCGGCAACTAATGTTATCCTCATAAGATGAAGAGTAATACTAAAACTGTGCCACCCAAATAAACTTCTGGCAGAAATGATAATCTCATCCCATCAGTCTAACATATAAGCGGTATTCATAGCGAACTTGAAGCCTGCGAATGTTGCTGGCGTGCTCAATGCTCGCTAGGTAAACGCCACTTGTGTCTAAATATGCAATCCTGTAGACCCTCAGCTAAGGGACCTCCGGCATCTAAGGGCATAATTATTCTACCGGATCCCCCGTCTATCGATATGGTCCTTACTTACTTACTTAAAAACCGGCCGTCACAGGGTCCCGTCTACCCGTGTGTGTGTGGGGTATTTAAACCCACAGAACGCGCTTTCGTGCGATACTTTGGCGGAGGCATCGCGATGATAAGGATAGCGAGACAGAGGGGTCTCGATGAATAGAGTTTGAAGGCAGAATGGGCGCCATCTTTGAATATGTTCATGATTACGAGGGTACTCTCTTAATCTTTAACATTTGAAAAGACTGGATTGAGAAATAGAGATTCAGTGACTACTTGGCTAAAAAATGATGGACTCAACTATTAATGAATGAAATTAACTGAATTATTAATGTAGGTAAATTACCCAAAACGATGATTATATTTAAAACGGGATTATGTTTCCGCATTTCTGTATATAGAGATACAAAACCTGAATGCTGTATGTTTTACATAGAATCGATCCAATTACGAACAGAGTGCCGAGTATACTTGCAACTGGAAAATGTTCCGGTTTCTCGCAAGAAGGACCCGGCCAGTAGTAGCCAATCCTGATGCTGCGAGCCCCCGATGACGTCAGAGCTCCTTGGCCAATCGGAGCGCGGCTCCTTCGTGCCAGCAGCCTATCAGAGCACAGCTCCTGCGTGCCAGCCACCAATCAGCTAGCTGCCCCTTCGGTTTGGTGTCCGTGGCTCTGGAGATGCGGGCAGTCTCAGGCCCCGGATAAATCTTAACAAGCACCTACGAGGACGAGGGGAGGGGAGAGGGGGGGGCGGGAAAGCACATGGAGGGGGCGGGAATAGCTCCAGAAACAAATCACTTTAAGTGAAAGACAGGGGGAAGCGGAAACCACGTCCTCCCGGCCCCGCCCACAACCAGGCGGCGGCCATCTTAAGGCAGCTCGGGCGGCGGCGGTGATCTCGGGGGCCAAAACGAGGGGTGGGCACCCTCGAAATTAAAATAAAAACATTAAAATGAAAGAGAGAAGCCCCCCAAGCCCCCCCAAACCCTCCCACAAAAAAAAATTGTGAAAATTCGCGGGGTGCGCGCACCCGTGCGCGCTTATAGATATATAATTGATTTCTCTTCTAATTTTCTCAGGAACCACTGGAGGGATTTACACTATTTTACCAAAAGCGTGATCTGCATACCAGACACTACCATTTTGACAAGTTTGGTGTAATTCCCTTCAGCGGTTCAAGCTGTAGCTGAGTCTAAAGGTCCTATGGAAATTAACATGGGGAAAACACGTTTTGGGACCCCCCTTTTTTCTCAGCCCCCACTTGACGAATCCCCCCCAAATTTTCAGGGAAGGAGCGGAGCGGAGCGAGCCATCTTCTTTGAGAAATTTGCGAAGATTCATCAACCAGGGCCAAAGTTATTCCCAATAGAATGTTGGGGATTTCCTATGGAAAACAATCCTAACTATATATACCTACTGGCTACCGCCAGTAGGTAATATATATATATATATATATATGGAGGATATTTCCAACATTGCTATTAGTTCACACCATGATATTTTGTTGTTTTGTCTTAATGGTCAGTTCGATAATCTCAGTCATAAACTGACGCATATATATGGCTACGTAGGTCGACCTGTAAGAAAACATTCGGAAAACATAAAAAGGTATCTGACTATCAATCCCCTGAACATCCTGACATGTTGCAGTGTAATTAACTAACAACCAATTTTAATTTTTAAAACTTTAAAACCAGCAGAAGGCTTCTATGCACAGTTTAAATTTACATATATACTATTATGCAGAATACAAAGTCCAACACTTTCCAGTTTCCAGCATTCCCATGTCTATGGACTAAATGACAAGGGCATAGCTTTATTTCCCAAAAGAAGTTAAATGACTCCCCCAGAAACCATGATAATTGTTTTAGCTGAATTAAGGCCTCGAGGTACCCTGGTGTCTATTTCCAGTATATACTTAGCTTCAAGTTGTTTAAGTTTTGGCATCTGGTCACCCCCCTAATGGTTTGGGGGACACGATCAATCACAAAAAAAGCTCAATAAATTACAGTTGGTTTTGTGGTCCTCCACAAAATGGCGTGCCAGTGGGTAGGCCTTATTTTATTTTGTATGGCACGCATATGTTCCAGGATCCATTTTTTTGTGGGGAACATTGTGCTCTCAATCTAACATTTGGGGAATGGACAAATTAGCACATAAACACAAAAATCTGACAGGTAAGTAAGATGTTTATCAATCATTCTTTCCATTTTTATAACTGGATACATCACTTTCTTGACATAAGTGCTGTATCTACACGCTTTGCAGGACATGCATGTATAAAAGCCTTGTATGCTGTGACCTGTTTGTCTGGTACTTGAGATTTCATTCACACATAAATTGTCCTTCAAAGAGTCCCCTTTCCTATATGAAATGCTAGGGTAATCCATTAGCACATCAGCCAGTGTCAGTTCAGTTTTTAGGATCCCCCAATATTTTGTCAGACATTTCTTGAGATCCTGTGAAGTAGTGTTATAAATGGAAATATACCTAATGAAAATGTCATTAGGGATGTCTGCCTCTACCTTGGAAGCAAGTAAAACTTCATGGCTGAGATTACTGCCTTTAAAATGGGCTTTTTCAATCACAGAATCTGTGTCGCTACGTTCTACAAATCTAGCTGCCATGCATTTACATTGCTTCTGGTAATCTGTTTCCGAGCTACAGTTACTCCGAGCCCAGAGGAACTTACCATACAGAATGCTCATGATCAGATTTTTAGAAAGACTGCTCTTAGCATGGAGTAATGTATTCCCTGCTGTTTCATTACCAATAGGCTAAATGTTATTTTCTTGTTTACTACAGTGATCTGAGTGTCTAAAAATGACAAGACAAAGCTAATAGCTTGATCACTTGCCAGCTCCTTAGGAAGACAGGACCCGTTTCTCCGCTGCCATATCCCAGGCATTAGCTGGATTGAGACTGATGTACCCACCCGTCTCTGAGTCCACTGTGACTCACTATTCCTGATTCTTTCAACCCAGACCCCAGACGCTGGGTCGGAGATATCACCGGCTATACAGACCGTTACCCATTTGTGCTTACAGCCCTGAAGAGTCACAGGCTCCTTGCCCGCTTGACAAAACACATGTCGGCTTATCATTTGCTTTTGAAGTTACCTTTCAATAAAGGAAGGTCAAATACAATCCTTTGAAGAACAAAAAGACTTTCTATCTTGTCCACTTTGTTTCATTTACTACCTATTGTGTTCTTTTGATTAAGCATGATACATGTATACACCTCGGTTAACGTGTGCACAGGATTCTTGTCATAATTACTTTGTGGGCCCTGGCCACTCTCTGCAGAGGTTTCAGGGTCTCCTCTGACCTTGCTGCACCGTCTTCATTATTGTTCTTTTTTACCTAACACACCGCTACCAATTAAGGCGCGACACTTCCTGCACAGGTCAAACCCCTCCACAGAACCCGCTAATAGCTTGATCACGACTGCCCTGCCAAATAATAAAAAGGTCATCAATATATCGTAACCAAGTTTTCACATGGTCACGATAATGTTTGAAAGCCATGGGCACCCGTTGCTCCCACCACCCCATCATTAGGTTGGCAAAACTGGGAGAAAAGCAAGTGCCCATGGCTGTCCCTTGCTTTTGTCTGAAAATTGAATCATTGGAAATGTAAAAAATATTTTCAAGGCAAAACCTGATCATAACCATTAACATTTCAGTATGTTGCAGAAAGGAGATGGACCTGGATTTCAAGTACGGTCTACAGGCTTCAATACCATCAGCATGTTTAATAGATGTGTACAGACTGCGCACATCTAGGGTAATCAAGAGAAAATTATTGCCCCATCCTACCTCCTTGATTTTTTTCAGAAAATCTTTGCTATCCTGTACGTAGGATGGTAATGACTCCACATATGGGCGCAAAAAATAATCAATATATTTGGAGGTATGATCCAGTAGTGACCCCATTGACAATGTAATGGGTCTCCCAGGTAGTCTAAGTGGGTCCTTGTTGACTTTTCATAGTAAGTATAAAACCGCTATTTTGGTTGAGCGATTCAAGAGGTAGGCATAATCGTCCCATTATAAGAGACCCTCTTTGTGCAGGATTTCAACATCTCAAAATACACTGCATTAGATCTTTCGATATCCTCTTGATGAACTTTCTCATAACAATCTACAGTATTAAGCTGTCTCATACCCTCCTGCAAATAATCATCAGTATTGAATACAACAACATTGCCCCCTTTGTCTGATTAGCGAATGAGTACACTGTGATCTAGTTGTAATGTTTTTACAGCCATTCTTTTATTTTTGATCAAATTGTCATTTTTCATTTAGCCTATTTCTACAGATCGCTTATTATCACCAATGTTTCAAAAGTATCAATAGCACATGGGGGAAGAGATGGATTAAAAGTCGATTTTGGTTTAAAATCGTTAGGGCAACTATCATTTTTTACAAAGTCCATAGATTGTGCATCCGAAGATGTAAAATCAGATGACTTCATATCCAATTAATTTAAAACAATTAATGTGTCCACTTCCCTGATGGTCAAACTATTAGGGCTTGGTTGAATTGAAGAAGAGGAGGTGGCCGTAGAATTGACTTTCAATTTGTGCCATTTACGTAATTTAAGATTCCTCACAAAATGCAAGAGATCAATTCTGCCCTGTGCATAGGCAAAGGGGGTTGTTGGACAGAATGATACTCCATACTGCAAAACTTTTAATTCAACATCACTCAGCGAGCATTTACAAAGATTTACAACATTGTTGTTTTTCTTCATTTTTCACGGCGCGTCTGACCCCTTGTCTCCATTCCCACTGGGGTTAATGTGTCTCTTGCTCCATCTGCCTCTCCTTGTTTTCATGAGGTTGTTGCCGCTTTTTCTCTTTGCCTTTTCCTCTGCCTCATATGTTTTGGGCTCTTTCCCTTCCCTGTCCTCTATCCTTCTGCCAATATAGCAGATTCTTGTTTTGGTTCAGGAAGTGAAATTCCTTCTCAAAATGTGTCGGATAGGTCAAATCCTTGTCCAAAACCGGTGTTCCATCTTCTGATATATCACTCTCACTAGCCTTACTACCAGTTTCACTTACTCCTGTTTGTTCTTCATCTGGTGTGACTCTCGTGACACTGCTCACATTATTATATTTGCAGATGAACGTAAGTATCCTTTCTGCTTGGTAATCTATCTGATCTCTCATGAACTTTCTCTCCTTCTTGGCAATGATTTCATCCTCATGTTTCTCAATTCTTTTCGGTATCTCTCCTAATTTGGTTGCAAAACTCCATATGTTCCTCTTTCTTGATTTCCTCTTTCAATTCATCAATGGTTTTTAACAGGACTTCATGTGCCTTCCATGCAAATTTGATCAGAATGGACATCATACGATTAGAACAGTCCATCAGATTAGTTGCCCATTCTGTTGTTAGTTCAGGATCTGGTTCCTCATACAAGGGGGCAATTAAAATTCTTAGGCTAACGGGACCCTGTCCTCTTCCACATACTTCTCCAGGGTAATGGCCTCACACCATTTTGATGTTTTCTTCCTCACGAGTTTCTCTAGTTTTTGATATTTCTGACTTAATGAAATAGGGGGACCATCCCTTCTGTACGTTGTACTGGATTGCTGGCTTAGTGAAACATATTTGTGGCTCTCAGCCTGCGTCGTGCTTCAGCATTTTCCTCTATAACGGCTGTTTAAAGGATACCACTAATAATACTTCAATTACACTTAGCCAATGGTAATTGACATAATCTTCTTGCATTCAACAATCAATGTTATTCAGCCTTACTGATGTGGAAGCCCAAAAGCCACACTCTACAATTGTAGAATCGGCAAAACGGGAGAGCTTGTGATATACTTGGATGCCAAAACAGAAGGCGAGATGTGCCGAGAACTCCTGGAATCTGCGGGAGACAAAACTTAGAGAAGCCACAGTGAGCCGACGTCGCACTGTCACGTTGAAATCAAATGCACTTCCAAAGCCTCTGCTCTGACTCGTACAGGCAGCAGGATCAGTTTCCTCAAGTTCCGCGTGCATCATGATTCACAATTACAACCCAGAATCGCGGTCAACCGGCCAATACACAACTTTGTCACTACCACACTCCTCATGAGGGCTGTGACTCAACAGCTCCAGTGTGCGTACAGGGTACGAGGACGCCCTGAATATTTCCCAGTCCACCATGCAGCAATTCCAATGGCAGCCCAGGTTAGATGTGCAGAACATCTAACCTGGGCTTCTATTGGAAATCTATAACGCATATTAGCAATCCCATTATCACCGTTTTAGCGGCACTTTCCTTCTGCTAAAACGCCGATAATTTTAATGAGGTTTTAACGAGGTTCTTGCTAATATGCCCCTCAGTCCGCCTGCTGTGAGACAGGGCAGTAATATTAGGATGTTTTCACAAATGCCTTACTTCTTAGTCTCCGTTCATCAACACAACATGTTCTAACTCTACTTAACACATACTTTCATTTTTAGAACATATTTTTCCTGTTGCACACTATGTAAAAAGCTCTGTGGTTTATGGTTCCTATATTGTGGGATAGGTTCAGTCTTTTTAAACAATTGCAGATAGTTTAGGCTGCATTCGAAAGGGGAATGTCATGAAAAAGACAAGACTTTGATCATTTCAGCTGTTCCATTTTCCTTGTTTTACTTATTTTTATAGTTGCATATTCATATTTTTGCATAATTTATAAATTGCTAATTAGGCTTAATGGGCATTAAAGGGGTGTAGTACAGTACGATTATGTTTATCAGGACGTCAATTAGTATGCTGCAGTAATGGCACATGATTACAGTGTAAAGTGGTACAAATGGATTATCCTGAGTACATATCAGACTTAATGGGTAATTTGAAGCTATATAGACTACATGCAGAAACGCAATTTAATCCATTACGTTAGAAATTATTAGTGCAATTATGAGCAAAACACAATTTGTGCTAATTAGATAAAAATAACATTTGGGATGCCGAGCAGCCTATAATGTGCCCAATTCTAAGTAGAACACCATGGTGAACACGTTTGACATTTGAGAAGTACAAGAAAACATGATACAGGGCAATTTGCATGGTACACCCAGAGAAGAATTAACATTTCACAATAAGACCAATTGCTCTCAATGTCTCTTCTACAAAGGCCTTCCACAAAAATGTGAGCCTAGTCGAGCAGTGAATGATTAGATGAGTTGTAAGTGCTGAACTTAAAAATCATACAGAGCAAAATATGACATAGTAGATGCTTTTTGATATAGGTAGGAATTTTCGTTGCATCCTTAGCGAAATCTATGTACGCACATGAGTTCACTTTGTGAGCAAAACAGTCTGAAATTCTACAACATTATGATAACAGCAAAGTCAGATAGATCATACTTGCAAATTTGATTCCCGAATAGACTTCTGCCTTTAGGACAAGCAAAGATATCCAAACAGCACACTTACAAAACATATCCATAATCAGCAATTCAAATGAACCTGTGACAGCAATGCACATATGCCAACTGACACTGTTCCTCAATTACTAGTTACATGTCATGTCACATCTGCAGGTAAATAAGCAGACTACTTAATGCCCCATCATCAAAATCCAGTGGAGCACAAATAAATTCATGCAACCATCATAAGAAGGCTGTAGCTTTAATAGACAGACATTCTGAGCAATGTCAAATGATGAAAAATACATCAAAACAGCACCAGAAGGGGCTTTCCCTAACGCCCACTCTATGTCCAAATGTACTTTTTTGACAAACTAATTATATGATGTTCTCCAAACAGCTAAATTGCTCTGTAGCTACATGTAAAACATGTATTTACTACGGTATTGGCTTGCAATAACTTTTCTAGTTTAAAGAGTTTTACTCAACAAATCTATTTCATAGGAAAATGCTGTCCATTGTTTTGTTTTTTGAATATTTGCAAGCTTTGTGAATGTTACAAAGGTTAGTTATTTTTTTCTAAAAACTGCATGAACTCGTAAATTAAAACCCCTGTAACTCTTCTCAGCCCTCCTGTATACCCCTGAAAGAGCATTGTGACTATCTACTGACAACTAACATCAATAGTTCTACCATTTGGCAATTGAACGAACAAGTTGATTAACTTTGGTTGCATTATTTCAGATGCGACATGGGGCAAGGCTCTATAAGTGCTTTTTCAAATTACATGCAATGCAGGCTTGTTCCATTCAAATGCAGTGTGTGCAAGGTGGAGTTGGATCCCTACACCTAACTTACTTCAAGAGCATAAGTAGGTAGGTAGCAAAATATGGTAAGTTAGGTATGGTATTGCATAGGGAACAGACTCAATTTTATTTTTTTTCTTCTGCAACTAATAAACGCGTGCCTAGTTTGCCATATTATTCTTAACTCCTGCTAATAGGATAGAGAAGGAAAATTACAATCTTCTGGTGCACGCTTTGTTTTGTAAAAATAAAAGCTGAAACAAATGCTACAAAATAAGATTAACTTGTGTGTTTCATCTTCGAGGAAGAAGCAAGAAAAGCAACAGTAATGTTCTGCCTTCACTTTTTTGAACAGGTGGCATTGTTCACATATCCTGTGTAATTATAGACGAGCCAAGCATGAGCTGACCTTTTCTCATTCAATTGAACACCACGGGTTAAAAACGGGTTGCTGTGGGGGGTGCTGAACCATGAAGTTGTAATGTCAGGCCTGAAGGCACAAAAAGGTACGTGTGAAGGCACTGCATTACTTAGCATATTTTACGGAAATAACCTAAGAAAATACGTTAATAGACGAAAAGTAGATAATAAGTAAACACATAGTACCATTCCAATAATTGTTGGGTGCATACTGATATAAGTCAAGAGGCAGGGCGCTATGTTAATCACCATTAAAGAATATTTTTTTCTACGATTTGTCCAGTGCTTAATTTGTAAAAAAAAAAGTCATGGTGCTCAAAAGCTTTCTTAGGCGACAACCGCAGCATCTTGCAGTTATTCACCCAGCTACATTACTGGTGCCTCCCAATTGTACCATTGTTATGCCCACCACCTACATGGACAACTCGAAAGCAGCCAAAAAAAAAAAGAAAAACTACTGCTTGAGAATCATGACTTAGATTATAACAGTCCACTTATTTTACAACAACAGCATTCATTTAAACAAAATGCATTTGAATGAGGGAAATAGTTATATGTAAAAAAATTACAATGCCTGAGCAGGAACCCAGTACCTTTACTAAGAATTGAAGTCTTGTGTTCTATCGTTTTCACTACGCATCGAATCCATATCGTAATCTCTGTGAAGATCCAACATGCACTGAAGGTCTGCAGTGAGCGCTACAGAGAGAGGTATCCATTGATACATAAACATTGCGTTAGGGGGTGGTACTAGGATGAAGATGAAACAACTCCTCTGAGTTCAACTAACTTTTTCTGGATGGAATTGAGTGAGTGTGAAAGGGTGCAAAGTTTTATCATGGTGCTGGCTGGATGTGGAGGGCAAAGAACAAGGGGGCATATTATCAAGGGGGTTTATCTCCGCTTTTTTGGCTTTAAAAGCCAAGAGGGCGGAGATAAAATGATCTCCATATTACCTAGCTGTCGCTAACACCAGTTAGCGACAGCTAGTAGGAGATAGCGACCATCTTGGGCCCCACTTTGCATGTCAGTGATATTTATCACTAATGACATGCAAAGTGGGCGTGCCAAGATGAAAACAGTCGCTAACATCGCTATCGCCTATTACCAACTTTTGGAGATATTCGTGCTAACACCTGACCTGAGCAGTTCTTAGCCATGTTATCCAATGGGAGGTGGATAACATGACTAAGAGCATTAGCTCGGTAATGCATGAATATCGCTGACTTTTCAGCGATATTCATGCATTGCGGCGATTTTTATCGCATTTGTGATAAACCTTGGTAATACCAAGGTTTATTTGCGGTAAAAATCGCCGCAGCTCAGCTGTAAATTTTTGTCTCTAACCAAGCAATAGCGATAATTATCGCTATTGCTTGGTAATATGCCCCAAACTCACTTGACTAAAATGAGGTAGAAGTGCATTTTAAAACTATCAGTATGCCCTCTTTCTATCACAAGAATATTCTTCTGATCCCTCACTCGCGGGCTCACACAAATTAATGTTTCCATTGTACTTATGTTGTTATTAACAAAATATGGCTCATTTATGCTGACAACAATTGTTAAAAGCAATAAAACATGGGAGAATGTTGTCAGCAGGAAATCAAAGAAACTCGACTTCCAATCCAGGCTTTACCTGTTAACAAAAATGTATGTTCCTGGGCAAATTGCTTTCATGTACCGAGCTTCATGATCTGCTGCAATGATGAGGATTTTTAGAAACCGAGGGCCATATTCTCAAGGAGTTATTGCCGAGTTAACAGCACTTTATCGCAGCCAAAGTTGCGATAAACTTATCACCCCATTCACAAGCTTGTGCCAAAAGCTCATAGCACCAGTTTACCTGCGATAGCATCCGCAAAAAACATTGCCACAGATGACCTCCCTAACTATCGATAATGAGATGCAGAGTAGGCGTTCCCGTGTAAAAAGCCGCAACAAAACCACTCCGTAACATTCTCAACAACCAGCCAGATCGGCGATGTGACCACAAAACATGCAATAAGGCGCGTTAGCAGCAGGAAACTAACACCTGCTTTGACCTGGTGTAATGTCGGACCACAGCCTGCACCACAAAAGAGAGCCCAGCCCCAGCCCAGAGGCACACCTGAAGGGCAACAGCTGCCATGGAGCCACTCATCATGCAGCTCGGAGCCCCAACAGGTCCACAGCACCGACCGACACCACCCTCAGGACTCCACCTCCCCGGGCACCCCCCCACCCCCGGTCAAAGACATGCCACATCAACTACAAGGAATCATGTACCAAATAATCTGCCTGATGTCGCACAATCACATCTGGTGACATACATGTGTCGTCACAAAAATGAGCATCACACATTAACCATCGAATCAACAAATGAAAATGTATTCAATGAAACACAGAACAGACATGAAGATACATGGCGGCTCCTCTAGGAACAATCCGTAGATCAGAGCCTGCAAGACAAAAATCATGATGAGAAGGTGTGTCATGCGCACATCAAGGGACAGAGAGAGAGCGAACGAGAGAGGGAGATACAAAGAGATAGAAAGAGAGGGAGAGAGAGATAGACGGACAGAGAGGGTGAGAGAGATAGACGGACAGAGAGGGGGGAGAGACACAGAGAAAAGAAGAGAGGTACAGGGAGAGAGGCAGAGTGGCACCCAGGCCACACTGCTCACCTGCTGCCACTGGTGTGTCTCCAACCATGTGCCGGTATGTAGTGCAGTTCACCAGGTCCCACAGCAGAGACAGAACTGTCATCTGAAACAGAGTCTAGATACTTGAATGGCACAGTTCATACAATTGCACACAACATCATTGCCTATCCACCCCTGCGCACCCAGGCAGCTGCACCCCTGCCACTACCAACGCCCAGCGGTGCATGCCCGCCCCTGTGCACCCAGGCAGCTGCACCCCAGCACCTCCCGCCACCCAGCGGTGCATGCCCGCCCCTGCGCACCCAGGTCTCAATGCTCACCTTCCGCCACTAGCATGTAGAAAAGAGGGCCCACCACGTGCCGCTGAGAGCCACAAGCCTGGGGCCCACAGACATGGCACCCTCCACATCATGCAGCCCCGCTCTGCGGCCCACCAGGACTCACATTTGGTTCTGGGTCAGATTTCCTCATGGCAGAGGACATACCAGTGCACCCAACATCATTGCAGTATAGGATTGGGTATTGTGGTGCGGACGACATCACATCACCTCTGGACCGGCTGAATGTGATGTTGCAGGCCCCTGGGCCCCCATGCCTATATGCACACCACATGGATACACCTCGAGAGAGGTTGGAAATGGCGTCGAGCATATACGTCCAGCTCTTTTTATTGGCAGGGTTACATGTCCGGGGACGCGTGTGTTGGATGGGTGTGGTGTGGGTGTAATCAGCCGTGAGGAAGGGGTTGTGGCATTCTGACAACTAGACCTGTGGTCAGCAGATCACCACAGGGAAGTCCTGGCACATGTAGCATTATCCTCCCCCTGTGTGCATAAATGTAGGGGGTTAGCCTGGCGTATGCCAGTCCAGTGTAAGAGTTTGAACAATGACCCCAGGGCTCTGGGCGTTGTTCCATACCGAGCTGGACAAGGAAGTAACAAATGCGTGTGTCGATGTTGTTGTTTTGCCGCCACCCGGACAACATTCGGCAATGTGTCACCGTGTGACCCAAGTCCAACGACATGAGCCACAAGGATGTAAGAGGGATTCACAACATTCATCCATGCTACCGGGCTTGTACGACCATAGACACAACACATCTGTGTGATTCGGAATGTTTAATGCACAATCAGTGGAGTGTAGCATCTGGAGCAGTATAGGGTCATGCAAACCCCACTTTACAATGTTGCCCCATGGAGGGCCAGCCAGAGTCCTAAGGGAATGAAAAAGGAAGAGGAAGTGTTCAGTCCACAGTCTGAGTGCTGTGTCATTGGCAATCACACAGTATATGGCTGTCCATGTCGAGGTCCAAGGTGAGTGTCGCAGGGTGCATTGGAGGACAGTGGAAGGTGATGATGGAGAGGGCAGAACCAAGCAGAAACCGGCCATATGGCAGAAATGAATGCTTCTGCGTCCTTCTTACCACAAAGGCAGTTTAATCGCATCTTCATTCTCTGCTGTTCCATGTGCCTCACATGCGGGTAGTGCTGGCCTTTCTCCACCACTGTGCGGCAGTGACACCTCAGGGACCGGAGGTGGAATGTCTGCTACACTGTGTGGCACTGACACTTCAGGGGGAGGAGATATGGATTTAGAGGTCAGGCCTTGTTGCAGCAATGCCATGAGGATGGTTTTGCGATCATCTAGGAACCCAGCTACCACTCGCTGGTGTGCAGCTTCGGCAGGCGCTCTTTCCGCATTGGCCCACTCCATGGTCTCCATTAACCTCCACATGTGTCCCAAGTACTGGGTGACATCGCTAGAGCCACTCTGTCTGGACAGTTGTTCTATTCTCTGAGTCAGGGCTCCAGCGATGTTTGCCATGGTCCTTTGGAGAGCATGGAACAGATTGTGGGTGTCTGTTTTGCACTGTGAGTGGTCCCTGATGGGACTTAAACACCCACGTATTCATCTAGTTTGTCTGCCATGCGGTCGAAGCCCATCCACAACCATTCAGCCAGCTGCTCCCTGGCATCCCAACACACAGCGTTGGAAGGCCATGTGTTTTTTGTGGGGGTACTGGGAGACAGCCCTGGTGGTGGGTGCTGCCTGCTGTGTGGTCTGTGCAGGGGGAGGAGTGTCCTTGTTGCAGCTGGGCTGTCCTGCTCCTGGAGGTGGGCTGCAGAGGCTGTCAATGAACTCTTGGAGGGCGTCGGAGTCAAAGCTGTGGTGGTCCTCTTCATCATCAGAGAAGAGAGTGTCGGACTGCTCTGCAGGAGGTGTTTATTGTCCCTCTACAATGTGAAGGGAAGATGCAGTTTAACAATGTGTTCATATGTATGTTGTTGCACATACATACTGTGTACATCGTCGCTGTTTGGGAGGAGCTGCCTATTTGATGGGGCAGTGGACATTTCAACAACAGACGTGTGTGTTTGTACTTGTACATTATCAAATCACATTTCCCTGCAATGCCGATTGTGATTGGCCAGTGTCTACACCCAGTCGGTACCAGTTGTGTCCTGTGTTCTTTTGTGGACGTGTTACAGGTTTGTGCCACATTGTTGTCAATGTTGATGTGCTTTGCATGTTATGTGTGTGCTGAATTTTGGGAGAGTCGCCCCTGCAGCTCTGAATTTGCTGCCCCTTATCCCTTTCATGCGGCGTGCCTTTGACTTCTGTGCTTATACAGTGCTGAGATGTTGCATACTTGGACACATTGGTCTCTTGGTGTGTGTTCGGGGCTGGGGAATGGTTTGTCCACAGATGTACTCAGCTCAATGGTGCTTGTGTGCCATTGCGCCCATCTCCCCCCGTCTCCCCAGTCCCTGGTAAATACTGACCCTGCTGCTGTTGTGTCCGGTCATGTTGAGCAGTGTCCGGTCCCCGACTCCAGCCACTGTCTCCCCACTGATGACTGTGGACACCATTTCCTCCATCTCGTCCATCTCCTCCTGTGGTGCTGGACTCCCACCTCCATTCTGCATTGCTGCCTTCCTGTTGTTAGCGAGTTTCAGCTTGGTTTTGCGCTTGACATCATTTCAGCACCTCTTGACCTCTTCCATTGTCCTCTTCTACACTCCCACTGCATTTACCTTGCCCATGATGGACTGCCATAGTCCATTTTGGGTTGCCAATGACACAGTGGAGGTGATAAACAGTTGTTGATGGTGTTCTACCACCTCCATTATCAGGAGCCTGTTTTCTTGCGGACTGAATCGCTTCTTCCTACTCTTCTTTTCCTTGGCCTTCCCTGACCCTGAGGTCCTCCAGGGGGCTTGTGGGGTTCTAGTTCTCCTCTGTTCTTTCTCCGGCAACATCCATTGTGCTTCGCTGTTGTTTGGCATTTGTTTGTCAGTATTTTTCCTACTTTTATCATGTATTTCCCACCTGATGCATGTGAATTGCAGGCCTGTCACTGTTTTTCGCTGATTATTGTATCGCTATTGCCCTCATTGAATTTTTTGCGTTCGTGTTTCACTTTTTTGTGGCGTGGCGTTGATTTTAAGGCGGTCAGTTGACGCGTTATCTGGAGATTATCGCATGTAGCCGCCGTGTTGAGAATGCCTTGTTAACACAGCTTAATTTTCCCGTGACAGACTGCCATGTTGGAAGTTGCGTTAAGTTACTTTTGCGTTGATTATATCATGCTCTTTAGAATATGCCCCAAAGTTTAGTAGACTATTAGGTGCAATATGTAACAAAAGCAGACCAGTTCAGCGCATTTAAGCAATTTACTTTATAATGTTTTTGAATGAAAGTATGGCCATTCAAACATCAACGGTATCCAGGCACTGGATCGTCCAGTGGGGATTAAACATTCCACCTAAAGACATTTTTGTTTATTTTGTAGTGAATTTATGAGCCCTTTTGTAGTGAATTTATGAGGGTTAGTGTAGCACATGGGCACCATTATATTGCTCCCAGGATGTACATTTTGTCTGCCGTTTATTTTAGTTCTGCACTCAATAGAAGCCCTACATTTACGCACATTGCAGTGTTGTTGACGAATTTAGTTAATCTCCTTAAAAGTTTGTTCATTTGATAAAGTTCCCTTTTCCAGTGAGGCTGCTTCTGAGCACTGAAATGCCCTGGTACAAGTTGTGGGCCTGGTGCATTGCCACTTGGTGGGCATACGCCTTTTGGTGCAAGACCTTTCAATTCTTAAGATGTATTCGTTTGCTAGGGAAGTGCAGTGTGCCAAGCAGCGCTTTCTGCACTCTAGACTACAAACATAAAGCTGCTTTGGAGAAGTGTGTTTTGCCTACTAGCCCTGAACAAGATATATTAAGTACTGAGCCAGTGCAATGCCACAACAAGCAGCGGGTGCTGTTGTAATGTTGCAGGAGGCATTCTTTGCCACAGTGGTGCAGTGTGCAGCCTGCAGTGGAAGGTAACCATGAGTGCAGGGTGCCAGGGGAGTGTGCCCAGCCCCGCCACATACTTTATTGGCTCTGGGCACAGGGCAGAAGCGAAGTGTGTGAAGTTTTCAGCTGAGTTCTAATTCCCATCTCTCTCTCTTGCCTTTATTGTGTGATCATTGAGGAAATATAAATTTTATGGTCAAGTTGTGTTCCCTAGCGCGTACCCCACCGTCTCCATGTACCAGCTTAAAGTGCATGTAACTTCCCTCCTGTGCCAGCTATGAAGACGCAAATACATTTGCGTCCAACGTCAACATGTCCTCTTTCAGACCCACCCTGAATGGGTTAAATAGTCCGTTCCTAAGTATGCTATGCCAACGTCTTTTTGTAGTGTACCTTACACGTTTTCAGCTCTGGCAAAGTAGGCCCTGAATTTCTGCCATCGAGCCATTTTTCTGGCTTCTGAATCTGAAAGCCTCAGCCCAGGCTGCCTCTGTACCCGTGAACTCTGACTTACTTCCAGCGCGGCCCACCGCGCTCAGCTCAGCCTGCTGCCTGCCAAGACTGACTATAACCTTCGAGTTATCTGTTCTGCTCCTCGAAAATACATTCCTGCCTACTAGTTTCAGTAAACATCCCCCTCATCTGCAGAGCAAAGGGCCAACCTGTCTCCGTGCAAGTAATTCATAGCCTCTGTTACCATGCTCCCATGAAAGGCCCATGCCCCCACGCTTCTAATGCAGACACCCAGGCGCTTATACACGCATTCACAGTCAGTATAGAATAGCTTCTGCCCCAGAGACCTTTTCCGTTCAGATAATATGGTTCCCAAACATCAGATATCAGATATGATAGAAGTACAAGTTGATCTGACATGCCAGACTTCTGTCTCTTTCCGTCAGTGTAAATGTCAAGCCCCCTGCACCCTTCAGTTTCACGTCAATCGCACGTCATGTAGCTGCGCGCGCATCCAAGCTTCCGATTTCTGCTGACATTGCAACATTTCTGTTAGTGCCACCCCCTTTGTGACACCTACCTGTGACGTTTCTAGCACACACCTCCAGTTCACGCCTAGTCCACGCCTTTTGATTACGTACTAGTAACACGTGGATACTGTTATCTTGTCTTCTCTCAGCTGTTACGCCTATTGCATTGCTTTCTATGACGTAAATTAAGTATATAAGCTATGTACTGTCAATAAAATGTAGCGCTCTATCCCTTCTTCCACCCCTGTGGTGGGAAGAACATGATATCCTGGTCTTGACCATTCCTTTTTGAGGAATAAAACCCCTAAGAACTCTAACACCACGGACTCTGGTTTTTTTCTTTCCGATTTGAGTTATTATTGATTAAGTACTTACCTGCATAGAAATTAAGACGGTAAATTATATATTTACATCATCATAACCATTTCCTTCATCTCCCTGCATGAGCTAGCCTCTCAAGCGCTAAAGGAGTGCTTAGAAACCAGTTAATGACCAAAACGAGCAAAATGCAAAACAAACCTGACAACCCCAAAACAGAGCTTTAAACTTCTTTATGTGACGAGGGCAGAAGACAGACATGAACAGAAGTCTGTGTGAGGCAGCGCACAAACCCATCTTTGAAAAGGAGGAAGGCTGCACCCCTTTTAGTGGATTTTCCCTTGATTTAGTGGCCTGGGACGGTTGGAGTTCATAGGTTGCTTTATTCCTAATCGGTAAAGTGGAAATGTCAAACTTAACATTTTCCGCAGTTAGATCTCTTCAGCATCACACAAATCAATCCACTTCTGCGCTCTTTGAGACTGCATGACGCCGACCTCGCACAGACATGTGTGCTCAGTACAGGCAAACACTTGAAGGGTCTGTGTGAGTCAAGAAAGGCTCACAGTCCTGAAAAGTAACACATGCATCATGCCTATACAATACACATGCATCATGTCGGAATCAGAGAGGGCCAGCCTGTGAAGACATATCAGTCATCTGGCGGGCATATTTATTTTGAAAAGTTAAAAGGAATTCTGACCACAGGAGAAGAGATTTATAGTCCCGGTCCTCTGAAATAAGTGCTGGTGCTGAGCACCGGAAACCACCAGCACAAATTAAGCAATGGATTTGTCTGACTCCAAACACTTTCATAAACTAGAGCATGGATACTCACAAACATTTTCCCAAGGGCCACAAAGTTTGGTCTGTGATGTTTCATCAATGCCAGCAGGGTGGCGATCCGGAGGTGGTGGGGGATATGTGTGGTAAGGTGGATGTAGAGGAAGCGAAGTGTAAACATCTAGTGGCTGAATTGCACAATGTGAAACTAGAAAACCTGACATTAATTCCAGTTACACCTCTTTACCAAATTGTGTGATCCTAGGCAATTGTTTTTTTCACTTTCCCTTTTTTTCTTCTTTTATTATCACATATAAGAGGATCTCGAAATAAATTACTTCAGGATATACTTGTGCATAGTTTCACTTGTTGCCCAAGCTAGTTAGATTTATAATCAAGCCTCTTGGGTTAATGCAGAGGAATATGCAGAGTCGCGGAGGTTTTGATGAGTGCACCGCTCGTGGCATCTACCCTTGTCTCTGGTTACAGGGATTGTAATCCGAATAGGTCAATTTTCTAGTGAAACTATTCACAAGTAGGTACCACTGTGTTAGTGGGGGACCACTAACCTTTGAATTATGTGCATTGTAAGCTATTCACCTTCCCGCTTTTCTTGGTCCTGAAGAGGTGCTAGTGATATTTTTAGACCAATGGGGGCGCGAAGCATGTTGACCTGCTTTTTATCTCAATAAAGAAAATACATTAAGCTACAAGGGGACATTGCAACTCCTATAGTAGCACCAACCTACCAGTCTTTTTGATCTGACAGGGAAATAAACATATGAAATACTAATTTGATATCCCCTAGCCTGTTTTCAATTCATTCCATCACTCACAAAACTCACCACCCCATTAGGACATTCTCACACTCATCAAACAGCAATAAAACTAAAATATCTCTGCCAAATTGACGCTTAGGAGGACCCATTGAGCATTGTAGCACCAGCCTGATGGGGAGCACTCGACCTATGATGAAGCATGACACCCCAGGGATGTGTGAGGGCAACAAGAAACAGTTTTTTTTACTGTCCCTTATAATTTATCAAGAGGGTGGGACCTCAGTAATTTGGACTAATATTGCAGTTAATATTACAGTTGGATACAATAATTTATGCACACTTTTTACTAGAACCCATTCTAAGGCATCAGACTGGATCTCCATGTTGTAATCTTGCAGTGTACAGTGACCAGGGCCAGATGGTGCAGTCAAAAATTGGGAATAGCCTTGCACTGCCTGATTGGATGCACAGTACCAGCTCTATATCTAAAGTACATGAAGAAATACCCACAGATACTCCTTCACAATGATGTTCTTCAGAGAAGCGAAAAACTGTAAAAAGAGCACTGCTTCCACGTGCATCAGGTAGACTAGAATTTCTATAACAAGCAAAGGCAAAACTTGCCCAACTGAATAAAGTACAGATGGACAGTCACCATGCAACCAAACAAAACTATGTCACCTCAGAAAGCAGTTGATATAGTAATAAAGATTGCCTCTAAATTCAGATATGCAGATTTTAAGCACTGCAGTTTAGATAGAATACCTGGCCTTTGATGTACATAAATAATGAAGCAAGATAGTGTACCACCATTGTTGGGTCAGGTCCGGACCAATCAAGACTAAATAGGCACTGTGTGAACAGATTTTCCAACCCACCTTCTGGAGAAAATGTACTGGGGGAAAAGCATGATATAGCCCTAGGGTCATATACATAAAAGGTACTGGAGGAAATGCATGACATCGACCTGCGGCATATTTTCATTTTGTCACGAACACAGTGCAGCAAGACCCCTTGCTGTGCTGTGTGAAAAGGAGAGGGCAGCAATGCACCATATCTATCAATATACGGCACATTCCTGCTCTCACCTTGTGCTGTAACACTTGTGGCTGCCTAGTGCCAGCACAGGCACCCTTGCACCATGGTGCAAAAAAACAAATCTGATCTGTCTGACCCCACAGTGGGAGTAGGAGGTGATTGGAGTCATTTAGGAGTTTGGAGGGAAGGGGATCAATGAAGTAGTTAGAATATTTCAAGGAGGTCAGAAGATTCCCATTTCGTCAAATGTAATGAAGCTAGACCAGGAGGCATCATTTTTGGGGAGAAGAAGTGGTTATACAGGTAAGCTTCAGTGTCCATAGTGTGGGGGAGTGGGAGCTGTTGGAGAGGTGTGAGGCTGAAAGCAGTCTGGATATCATGGGGATAAATGACGTCTTGTCAGCAAAAAAGGAGGCACAGGTTTAACAGGTAGGGGTTCTACGTTATTTGAGGAAACAGGATTGCTTCTGCAGAAAAGTGGGCCACTGAGGATTTCAAAAAGTTTGTTAAGTATATTAATAGTAGTGAGGACATCAGTGTGGGAGGCAGGAGCGGGGTTTCACTGCTCACAGTAGAGATAGAAAGTGAATTAATGTTACAGATGTCACAGGTCCAGCGTTTTGCTTTCTCAGGTTGCCCCCTGTGGGTGATTGCTTTTGTATTTACGGAGAAGGTGATGCAGTGATGGTCAGACCCATCGCATGGAAGAATAGAGTCAACATGTAAGGTGTTCTCATTAGCTATGATTAGGTTGATGGCGGCTTCTTTCTCATGAGTCAGACCATTGCAGGCTTGTATAAGGTTGTGGTCCTGGAGAAAGTTTGTGAAGCAATTCACAGGTCAGTCATTGATACTGTTCCACTGGATGTTGAAGTCACCATGCAAAATTTGGTTGGTGGGATCATTAATGTTTGAGGAAATGACCTCCATGATTTGGTCAATAAAGGAGCAATTGACCCCAGGAGGGTGATTGAATGTACGGGGGAGCATTTGGAGTTGTTGGTGTTGAAGATGTTGATCTTAAAGTACTCAGACAAGGGCAGAGAAGACGTTGGTGATACACAGACAGCAAGGTTCTGTAAATGTAGGCTAGGGCACCCCCAGTGCGTTTTGGGCGGTTTACCCTAATGATGCCATACCCAGGGGAGACCAACATGTCCGAGGAGTTGATGAAGGAATCATTTAACCAGGTTTCTGTGAGCATAAGGATATCAAGATCCTAGTCGAGGACAATAGCAGCTATATCAGCCACATGTTTCACCCCTGAACGGCAGTTTAGCATTGCACATTTCGGGGGCAGGTTAAAGGAAGCCATATTAGGGGGCTTGTGAGAGAGAAGAGCTGTGGTAAGGTTCAATTCAATATTGGCTCTAGTCTTCAGACCGGATGACCTGGGGGGTGTGAGTAGATAGACTCAATTATGGAGGTGGGGGGAGTGATGATGGTCTCACTCGTGGAGGCATGACAGGAGAAATTGGCAGGAGAGGTGTTGTAGGAGACAAGGAGATCGAGTAGATCATCATTTGATAGCTCTCGGATTAGCCTATCAGGTAGGGAGGAATGATTGTGGAGGGAAGTGGCCTTACAGGAGTGCTGAGAGCTCCAAGAGTATGCAGGGATGCATTTGTGTTCGCTGTGGGAGGTGATACAAAAAGTTTGAGAATGTCAGCTTGGATCAGTTGCAGTTCATAATTTATAGTGTTAAGCATTTAGTCATAGGACGTATAACTAAGAGGTTCCAGGTTGAGGAGAGTGTTGGAGTGTGAGTGAGGCTCTGAGAAGGAAGGAGGCTGCCGCTCGTTCAGTTGGTTACCAAAGGCTTGGTAATAGTCAGGTGAGGGGAGGTAGTGCAAGAGTGGGGCCCATTACTGAGAGTGTATCTACGGGGGACTATGATGGAGCATGGAGTAATGATGTCAGACTGGTGTAAAGTAGAGGGGCAGTAGGGAATTTCCATGGTGGTCTCAGCCTGGAGTTAGTGAGGGGAAATTGGAGTTCTCAGCAGTCAGGGGGGCCTCAGGGCAGTGGAGTTGTCTCTGGACAGGTGGGTGACCACCTGGGGAGAGGGGTGGAAGTAGGGGATGGTGTGCTGGTGGGCTGGTGGAGCAGTGGGGTGAGGGTTATTCTGAGGGAGAGTCGGAGAGGGCAGGCAATGTAGAAAATTAGAAATATTGATGTACATAAGCAACGTTCATTTCCCTTTTCCCACTCCTCTCCCTGCATGCACCATGAATACCGTAAAGCATTGACTGCATCCCTCTGCCAGCAAAGGCCTGTACCCATGTGTACATGACAGCCATTTCAGGCACCCTGGCCCTTTGCCCGCTTAAGATTAGAATCACCGGCTTCCCTTCTGCGCGTATTTGAAACCCCCCCCCCCCTCTCTCACATGCATAAACCGTGAAACCCACTCCCTCTGCGCGACCCTGCCCTGAAAGGCAGCCCTTCTGCTTGACCCACGCAAACCCCCCCCCCATTTCCTCTTGAAGAGGCATCCTTCGCCTCAGCTGACACAGCCCTCCCCAGCTGCACCTGACTGCCCCCGCTCTCCCATGCATGAGTCATAAGATTTCTCTCTCTGTGCGACTCTGTCCCTGTGCACACCCTGGCTCCCCCTTCCCCTTCACACGAACAAGCCATAAACCTTCTTCTGCAAGACCCGTCCTTGAGAGTCACGGCCGCGCCTGACCAGCACCTCCTTTCCTTCCATGAATGCCCCTCTCTTGACAAGCCTTCCCTCCGCGCTCGATTGTCCACGCGGCATGAATACCACTCCTTTGGTGACCCCCTTCCCCCGAGTCCGGCTGACCACACATGTCCGAGGCCGTCGCCTAAGCCATTTACTGCCCTTTATTGTATGAAGTCACTCCTCTTCAAAGGACCCACTGTTGATCCTGGCCACCCCATCCCCTGGGCTATGATCAGGCGCACACATCCAAACAGTTGACAGAACACTCAGCTGCGTGATTGCCCTCCCCTCTTATCAGCAGGTCAAGGGTCCCTATTGTGAACACATGTGGGGTAGGATTGACACGAGGATTATGGGGACATCTTTTCCTTGTTTCACAATATCGTGATTGTAATGCCAAGTGTTTTGTAAAGTATAAAAGACGGAGTCTCAGCTCACTTGTTAGAGCGCCTCCCGAAAGACACTGTGTTTCGTGTCCGAAATGACTGGCTCTCCTCATGAGAAATAAACTCTGTTCTTGATTCCTGCTTCCAGCGCCCGTCTCGTTATTTGGTAATTATTCAAATGGAAACTAAGAGGCGTCTTGCGCCAGCAGCCCGGGCATCGCTACTAGTATGGGCTCACCTTTTACAATTGGCGTCCCAACGCGGGGCCCATCAGTGACATAAGGTCCAGTAAGAGAGATCCAGACGATGAGGCTGCCGATTGAATGAACTTCACCGATTCTGAATGGACCTCTCTTGAGCGACCTATTGTCCTGACTGGAATCCCACAGGAATGCTGCATGGAGAAAGAGAACAATCGGGTGCTGGAGGAGGAAGACGAAGAACTGTCCGTATGATCCGGTCCGGGTAAGATTAAGTAGGGCGTTTTGCGCCTGATTGGTAGGATGGTTTTATCCATCTGATTGATTGATTGATTGTATTGGAATCGGTATTTGTATACTGATATTGTTGGTATTGGTTCATTTAGCTTTGGATGCTACTTGAAAAATTGGTTCTCTTCTTGAGAACGAGACATTCTCTGTTTGCAAACGGCGGCGAATAGGAACGTTCGTCCCTCTTTGCAGATAGAGAAGGGTAGGTAATGCAGACTTTTGTCCCCGTTGTAATCCGTCATGCCTACTTTTCTCCCCACTGATTGTTTGAAATCGATTAATAATCGATTGTTGCTCTTTGAGATCTTCCCTGTCTACAAACAGAGACGAGTAGAAATATTCTGTCTTCCTTTTTGGATAGCGAAGGGCAGGTAATGCAGACGTTTGTCCCCGTTGTAATCCGTCATGCCTGTTTTTCTCCCCACTGATTGATTGGTTGCCTGGACATTGTTGTTCCAGGAATTGTTTCGTTTGAGGTATTTTCTATTTGCAAACAACGTGGAATAGAAATATTCTGTCTAGTCTTTGCAAGTAGTAAAGGGTAGGTTATGCCCCTTTGCGAATTCGTCAGTCCTACCCACTCCCCACTGATTGGTTATTTGGGGGGTAGCTCGCATGGTCCGCCCAGGAGACTACCCTTATGGAGGACATATGCTCCCCACTCATGGGCCATTTAGTGGAAGTAGACCATCTGGTCCGTCCAGGAGGCTACCCTAGTAAGTGGAAGTACATCGCTTGGTCTGTCCAGGATGATACCCTAATGAAGGAATATATGTTCCCCTTTTGATTGATAATCTAGTTCCACCCGGACCATTTATTGGAGGTAGCTCACCTGGTCCGTCCAAGAGTACCCCTAGTGAAAGGACATATAAAAATGAAGTGATCACCGCACCCTTCTAACAGAAAACTTTAGCTCGAAACACGCTAAGGAAAAGAAGGAAAAATAAAAAGAATTCGGGCTAAGTCAGTAACTCCCTGATGAGCTTTCGACTTCACTAAAAATAAGAAACATTAGAAACAGTTCGTAATAAGAAATATAGAATGGCGAAAAATCGACAGCAAGACAGCCACGAGGTAGCTAGGCTCCACTGCCTATTCCTGCTTCCAACATGTCTGCCTCATTGCCCACCACGCCCAAATAACGGTCACATGAAATAGAAACAATTCAATAGGTACCTACCCCCATTCCAGAAGCTCCCGAAGTGCAACAGTTCCGCGGTTACGCCCATCCAGAAGGCGAGGCCTCGATGCGTGCAGGGCTCGGCTGGCCGCGGTCGGAAGGGGAGGCTGTAGGGCGGGTGGCCCAAGGAATCATGGAGGTCTCCCCTTTCCCTCTTCTGCTGCCCTGCAGGCCACAGGGGAGGGGGGGCTGTCTTGCCTCGGCCACCGACCACCCCCCACACCCTCTTTTTGCCTGATCTGGCCATCGACGAGGACCGGAGCCAAGGCGAGGTCGGACAACCCTGAGAGTTGCAGATAGTCCCGCCACATGACCACGCCTGAAAATTACAGGTAGTCCCGCCACATGTCGACGCCTGGACAATTGTAGGTAGTCCCGCCACATGTCAGCGCCTGGACAATTGCAGGCAGTCCCGCCACTTATTGACAAAAAGGGGGGGGGGATGTCTTGCCTCAGCCACCGACCCCCCCCCCATCTTCATCGCCTGGCATGGCCTTACCGAAACACTGGAGCCGGAGAACGGCGCGGGGTCGCTGGAAGGGGGAGGTGACGCGAACGAGCCTCCCCCACCTCCCTCCAGGTGGAGGCTTCCAGCGGCACCCCAACGCTCTTTGCTTAAAGAGGGTCCACATCGAAAAGCGGTCTTTTGCCCAGGACGGGCACACGCCCCATGCCTTCTCTCCTCAACTTTGAAGATTCTATGAGAGCCGGGGGGGCACCCCGATCCCTCTGCATGGGCGCCCCCGTCCCCCTCACTGGGAACCGCGACATCGGCGCACTCCTGCCAGCGCCAGCCTCAGTTTGAAAAAGGCTAAAATACAGCCAAGGCACAGACTTGTTCAGTTCCGGAGGAACACCAGAATGACCCGGTAGGAAAAATTGTTACCGCCCTCCCCACTCTTTGACTAATGATCCATACTGTTAGACTGTTACCACATTGCGAAAAACTTTTTGAACTACCAACGGAAGGTTCTGGTCCAACCACGAGTCATTGGAGACATTCTGACTGTGCTGGAACCTGCCTGACCTCGCCCAAAATGGCGCCGACACAAAATGAGACTTTTAAATAAACCTTGTTGCACCCTGATTGCGCAGCTTTTTGCCCCGAGATATGTATGCAGTTTTTGGACAATGAAAGTAGATATGAAGGATATTGAGTATGTGCTTGGAAAAGAAAGCGATATAAGATGGATATTGATTATGTGCTGGGACAATGAGCTGATTTAGAGTGGGTACTAATTATGTGTTGGAAGCAATACATTGGTATGAAATAGGAACTGATTGAGCATCTGGACAATGAAATGGTAAATATTAAGATCTTGAGTAATAATTGGACAGCGAGATAGAATTATTGAAAAATTGAATTATTGGCATGCAGTATACTTGCAGTGTAGGAAAGTTCGATATGATTTTATTTCACTGCTGCACTTTACGAAATGAAAGACCACCAACTTTATTCTCCGTAGCCGGCCCACTGGTTTGTAGGCCCGTATTTGTGCGTCAACCTTTTTCATTAAAATCTTTGAACACGCAAATATTATCGTAGCGTTTATATTTATGAATGTTGTTGAAATGTATGGCTACAGTCATCGACATAGGCAAAACACATACAGTATGATTAAGGTTGAAGATCAAAAGGGCCCGGTATTCAGCAGCTACACTATGTATCACGGGCAGCCATAAAGGTGTTTTTAGACGCCCTTGAGCGATACCGCAGAAATACCACCTGACCGCCACCCTTGCACACGACCTATAAGGCCACGATCGTATGATGCATGTGGATCCGCAGACCATCGGTGATTATCTATCTGACACTGCTGGTCCCTCTGGGCTTAAATGCCGAGACGATAGAGAGTGCACCACGGGGAGATAGGTCGAGTATGTGGTAGGTAAAAACATTTTCGGATTTATGCGCGCTGATGTGTTTTGAATGCTGCCCCCACCCCCCTTCTTCTCCTCCCTTCTGCAGGTCCCGTCGGCTGAAGTATGGAAAAGCGACGATCGGGCGACCGACAAAAGGAGAAAAAGGGGATCTGAGCATAGTACTTATGCTAACAAGCTTTGACAGACGTAGACGTAGATATGACTGTTCCTCCGTTAGAGCATAGCGACTGGGAGGATGGACTGACATAGAAACTTGACGGGTACTGTATGACGGAGATGACTCGACATTAGCACGCTAGATAACGTGATTATAACGTTTAAATAGATAGGGAAGGGACTAGGAAGAGTCCTGAGGTAAGAGTACCCAGGCACGACCCGTCTGGGAAGTTAGGAATATTGTTGATGTTCGAAATGTACCACCTCCTTCTCACCCTCTTATAGATATAACCAAGCTGCCTGACTGTTCTCCTGATCAATACCCTCTGTTGCCTCAGCCTGGAGAACGTCCAACCAAAGGAAGAAAATCAAAAGTGGTTTAAGATCCACCTATGGGCAACAGCCCGACCAGGTTAATTTCTGACCGGCTGACCAAGGTGTAAGTATTGGCAATTGGGAGCGCTCGCAGAAGTAGTAAACGAGAAGAGAAGGAGGAAAGGTAAAACGAACCCAGCCCATGGATAAATAGGATATTAAAAACGCGCAGAATGCGCGAGGAGATTTTTTATTTTTTTTGTGTTTGGCCAACAACTGTTTTATGTTCTGTCGTGAACGCTTTTGTATAAAACACATGTACTGTCTTCCCTTGTCTGAGTTTGTGTATATGTAATGTACGAATTTATGTCTTCCCTCTGTCCGTGTTCGCGTGTTACCTGACCCCTGTTGTCCTGTGCCGTGAGCGCACTAAATGACCTATTACCGTACACGTCTTTCTCTCTCTCTCCCCTCGATCTCTCTCTCTCCCTCTATCCGTCTCTCTCTCTCTCTCTCTCTCTCTCTCTCTCTCTCTCTCTCTCTCTCTCTCTCTCTACATATCATATGTGTACTGAATAGCTCGTTTAGATTGCGGACGACTCTCGCTCTCTACGAGAGTCTCCCTATTTTTCTCTTCCCTTTTATGGAAAAATGGTGCCTTGCTGACGCCAGTCTGATTGGACACTTATTGAATACGAAGGTGTTCAGCGAAATTGTCCGAAACTAAAATGATTGTATCTCGCCATATTACTTCTCGCCATATTACTACCTCTCCTTTCTGCAAAATGAATGAACTCGAATTGGCTAAGAAAGAAAGGACAGGTAAGACGACTAAGGTCCCCCAATCTGGCCTTTTATAGGGGAACTGTATGTCAATGGCACCCTATTTTTCTGTTCACCAGAAACGAACACCAACGTCTAGATTGACCCCCCCACCCCCAATGCCCAGATTGCCCCACCCTCTTTTGCACCCAAGCGCGAGCGCCCGAAGCATCCCCGCGCCATCTGATAGACCCCAGCTGCTGTCCCGGATATAAACATGATGACCATGAGTAACTGTCGTCCCTCGAGAAAAGCCTGTTTTTCCTGACACTTGATGATGTCGCCCCTGCCCTGTTTGGAAAGGTTAGCCAGCCTTGAAGGGAAATGTTCCGAAATATTGAATTTGATGAAATGCACAGTTGATGGGAATGTTATTTTTCCACCATTTGAGTTATAAATGGGACAATGAATAAACCTGGCATGAACCCAATAAGAATGCCGACATATGCACTGCTTGGTAATAAAACTCTGACTGTGACCAATGAGCGTATCTCCCAGGTACGGGAGGAGTTCACATGCATAGATGTCTTCTTCTGCCAGTTCTCTAAAAACTTGTTTTATACCTATTCAAAGATTCACGATCACCGTAGGAGAAGGGTCGGACGTAACGTACAGCCTGGCTGCAGATCTTGGGACACGTGTGACCTCGACCAAAGGTGGAGCTGCAGAGCAACTAGATACGGGACGAGACAGCAATTCCAAACGTGGAAAATGAAACTTGACGGGCTGCCTTGAAGCCCTCCGCCTGCTAACCCACGTGTGCCTGGAGTCTCCGTCCCCCTTCTTTGGGCCCGATTGATGGGCCTGCCTGCTTGTTATCCTTTGCTCCCTTGGTCCCTTTTGTGTGTCCCAGGAACCCTGACCCAACTCCACTCTCTCTCCTATCGACTATTTGAACCACACACTCTTTTCCACGTGACTTTTTGCCAAAAGGAAGAACTGCATTCAAATGGAAATAGGGTGTTGCCACAGAAATATAGGTACCGTGCATAAGGCGCCGCCAAACGGATTGTTTAGGGAACAGGACTGTGGTCTAACAGCAGAGGACTGACCGCACCCTGCAGCGCGTAAGGATGGACCCGAGCTGGACCTATAGCTCCACCGCCGGTGCTCAACAGCGCCAACAAAAGGACACGGACTAGAGCCTACCAGTGATGGCTCGCTGTTAAAAAGACACTGTGACTCAGAGACCTTGTGTATTGAACTGGATTCCGCCCTCAACTACTTGGTCAGAATGTTCATTGGTCACATTTTTAAGTCAGAAACATTTATGCTATGTAGTGCTTTGAAATGATAGGAACTCGACAAATGCAATCTCCTATGTACTGCATTCTGCCAAACACATCAACTGTCCATGATTATGTGCCATATGCCAGTATTGACAAATGCTAATTCTGCGACCGCGCCTGTTTATATGTACCCTCATCGATTACGAAAATGAACTTTTGCTATGTAAAAAGGGGCGACTGTAGAAAATTAGAAATATTGATGTACATAAGCAACGTTCATTTCCCTTTTCCCACTCCTCTCCCTGCATGCACCATGAATACCGTAAAGCATTGACTGCATCCCTCTGCCAGCAAAGGCCTGTACCCATGTGTACATGACAGCCATTTCAGGCACCCTGGCCCTTTGCCCGCCTAAGATTAGAATCACCGGCTTCCCTTCTGCGCGTATTTGAACCCCCCCCCCCTCTCTCACATGCATAAACCGTGAAACCCACTCCCTCTGCGCGACCCTGCCCTGAAAGGCAGCCCTTCTGCTTGACCCACGCAAACCCCCCCCCCATTTCCTCTTGAAGAGGCATCCTTCGCCTCAGCTGACACAGCCCTCCCCAGCTGCACCTGACTGCCCCCGCTCTCCCATGCATGAGTCATAAGATTTCTCTCTCTGTGCGACTCTGTCCCTGTGCACACCCTGGCTCCCCCTTCCCCTTCACACGAACAAGCCATAAACCTTCTTCTGCAAGACCCGTCCTTGAGAGTCACGGCCGCGCCTGACCAACACCTCCTTTCCTTCCATGAATGCCCCTCTGTTGACAAGCCTTCCCTCCGCGCTCGATTGTCCACGCGGCATGAATACCACTCCTTTGGTGACCCCCTTCCCCCGAGTCCGGCTGACCACACATGTCCGAGGCCGTCGCCTAAGCCAGGAGATACCATTTACTGCCCTTTATTGTATGAAGTCACTCCTCTTCAAAGGACCCACTGTTGATCCTGGCCACCCCATCCCCTGGGCTATGATCAGGCGCACACATCCAAACAGTTGACAGAACACTCAGCTGCGTGATTGCCCTCCCCTCTTATCAGCAGGTCAAGGGTCCCTATTGTGAACACATGTGGGGTAGGATTGACACGAGGATTATGGGGACATCTTTTCCTTGTTTCACAATATCGTGATTGTAATGCCAAGTGTTTTGTAAAGTATAAAAGACGGAGTCTCAGCTCACTTGTTAGAGCACCTCCCGAAAGACACTGTGTTTCGTGTCCGAAATGACTGGCTTTCCTCATGAGAAATAAACTCTGTTCTTGATTCCTGCCTCCAGCGCCCGTCTCGTTATTTGGTAATTATTCAAATGGAAACTAAGAGGCGTCTTGCGCCAGCAGCCCGGGCATCGCTACTAGTATGGGCTCACCTTTTACCTTTGGTGTAGGCAGGTGGGTGGCTGAGTCAAGTTTGTGCATGAAATAAGAAAAAATGCTGCTGCAGAGATCCAGGTTACGATCTGAGGATTGAATGAGTATGGTGCCTTTGTTGTAGCAGGAGATTGTGGCATTGCCGAGGTACAGCATGGAGGGCACATTAGTAAGTTTGTGGCAGTGAGAGATTTTTTTGGTTAGGGTGTTGTTGAGTGAGAAGGAGACAACATTCCTCCATTTTGCACACTGGTTGGTTGAGAAGATGAGGTCGCTGAGTAGGGCACTCTTGTTGTGGTAGCAGTAGAGGTCGATGAGAAGGGTTTCTTTCCTGCGGTGGAGAATTTAATGTTTAAGATTTCTCTTGCCATTTTTGGTTAGGTTGGGGGGTAGTGTATTGCAAACAAGTCATTTCCTGTGGGGACTAGTATGGTGTTTCACCAGGAGGTGTCTTCAGGGTCCATGATGGGGAGGAGAACAAGGGATGACTGGGGGGGTTTATCGGGACTAAAAAGGGGGGTGTTTCAGTGAATGGGATGTAAGAAGCAGCTGTAATGATAGGGGAAATATTATATCGACTTCAGGATCCTGCAGAGGGATCACTGGACCGAGGCTGGTGAGTTGAGGGCTGATAGGGCTGGCCGAGTAACAACCATCTTCATAGCCGGTTCAAGGGGATCCATAAGCAGGGACCCATGGAATGATTAGCCTGGCAAGGGCAGACTGAGAGCTGAGTACAGTGGGCAGTAGTAGTTGCATTGGTCTCAAGGGCAGTCAAGAATCATGGGCACTATGAAGGAACCCCCAGGCAGCTCACAGGCAGAAAAGAGATAATCAAGGGTACAGTGGCGGATCACAGGCAGCTCGTAGGGAGTTGTCACAACCTTCATTGAAACCGCAACCAAAGTTATTCCTCTTGGATGAGGGACCAAAAGCAAGAGCAGGATGAGACACTTCTAGCTTAAATCAGAGGTGTAGCCCAGATTCCTGGTGTACAGGCCTCATTGCGGGATTCTAGGCTTTACAGAGTGCTGACGGGAGCACAGGACTGGGTCAATATGGGCCTCTTTTAGCGAACCACAGTCCAGAGAGAGTGGATCACTGGCCCTCCTGGCACCATTTACCCTAATAGGGGCCAGGACTTCAGCCTGCACCTCCTAGGTGAGGGACCTGGAGCAACGATCTTGCGAGATCTGCATGATGAAAAGGCTGGTAGCTCAGGTCAGCTCCGGTGCACTTTACCGTTGGAGTCAGGCAGGGGTTGATTGAGACCTTAAGCTGGCCTCCATTATCAGGCATCACACAGGCAGTTCCAAAGCAACAATGCCCTCTTTGGGGCCACACATCAATTTGCCACCGGGTCGTAGCGGGAGGAAGAAGTGCTCCTGGACTCAAACGGGTGCAGTGAGAGGAGCAGCCCATGGCAGCTGCAGCAGGGCAGCTATTGATGCATTCCCGGGTTTCCACATTTTTGTAAATCAAGGAATGCGTCAAAATCCAGGGTTGATGCATGGAAATGCCCATGCTCCACTAATGGAGCACCCCCCAAGTTGAAATGTAACGTAACACAGCGCAAGCAGGTGTCTTGTGTTACATTTCGTAACAAAGCCACACATGGCCACACATATCAGGTCTTGCATGGCTTTGTAAGTATTACTGAAGCCTTTGTGTTATCCTTGCATCACCTTGCATGACTGATGGGCAGCACACAGGCTTGAGAAATATGGGCCTAAATATTTTATGCTACTGGGATGGGTGCAGAGTTTTTTGATGTTTTAGTTGATTATAGCACTGATAATCTTTCATACTTTTTTCATCAGATTTTCCAGAAGATTGCAACCTCAAATGGGAAAAACAAAAAAAAATCACACCTTCCTCCTTAAATCATTCATATAGGACAATAGCCCACTACATTGAACATTCCCAAACTTCAGTAATAGATTTATATTCGGTCTGATTTTCTTAAAGAAAAATGAAATATAAATATTTCACTCTGATTAGATTAGTTTAGTTATACTTATTCTTCATTCCGTTCAAAGGTCTGACTGAACACACACACTCACACCCCTATCTAATCTAGAGCTGGCGAAAGGTCGAATCTAGATTATGATCAAAACAGTAACAAGCATTGTCAAAGCCAAGAGGCAGAGCTCTAAAGTGCAAAGCATTAAAACAGATGTCCATAAGTGTGCACATACTACTTAGGCTGTCCTTCTATGCAGGCTCTTTTTCTGTGACTCCTATGTATTTGCTCTGGTTTTTACTAAAATTTTCAGTTCTGTTTTATTTTTACTATCAACCTTTTTGGTGCTGGTATCACGCACAGGAGGCACAAAAAGAGGAAGCTGAGCACAGCCCACTAATGCCTGAATAGGCTATATCCTGCCTTCATACAAAGGATTACAAACCCCCTTTAGCTTGTCTAGTGCCAGGGCAGAGATTACAGGAAACTTGAGCACTTCAAAGGGAATCCTCTAGAAGCTTCTTCCACTTCATATAAGGCACCAGGTATAAATATTAGACCACATACACCAATTCTTCTGTACACTTCTGGATCTCTGGAAGACTCTACCAGGAAAAAGTCCTTCTGTCCTGCTGAAAAGGCTGCCACTCTGCTCGACAGCTGCACTAAAAGACTGTTGACCTCCAGCCCTCTGGCCTGTGTGAGAAGGACTGGGACCTGCAACATGCATCCAGGACAACTCGAGAGACTCCAATAGTTAGTCTCTTGAAATCAGCACCTGGACTCTGCAACTGTGAGTCCTGCCCTGCCAAACGGTGCCAACTCAATCCTGGCCCCTTAAAAGTGGGCCTGAAAGTGCTCTGCAGGCCCATCCAAGGACCCATCAGAACCGATGCATCTACCCTCCTATGCGGTGCACCACCATAGCAGAACCGACACAGTGCTTCAGTTGCATAGACTTCCTGGGCTTAAGAACTTTTCATCACCCTTTCAGGCTCATCAGAACTGCTGCTGTGACACATCTTCGATATAGACTTCGCAATGAAAGTCCCCTCACCGACGGCTTCTTTGATAACGCAGGACCATGCATCACGGCTCCCCGGAACTTACGCTGTACAACACATCTATGACCCAGACCTCACATCGCCTCAGCTGCATGACACATCCTTGACGCAGGACCTTCAACGTCTGCAACCAGGATTTAAGGTACTCTTTTTCAGCAGGTCCAAATGGGTCCCTTTAGCCAGCCTGTACTTCATCACAGCCGGCCTGATCTTTTGACTTTGTCTTGATCCGCCATGACCAGATACCAACAGTTGGTGCTTTATGCTTTTTTGGCACTATATTCAATGAACTCTTTAAAAATGCACATCTCTGGTTCTAAAGATTGGATGTTTGTCATTTTAGTCTTGTTTTATGAATTAAAACATGCTCTATTTTTTCAAGTTGCTGTTGTATTTTTCGTGTGTTGGGTCTTCACTTTTAAGCATGGGCGAATTTTGCGAATTCGCAATTCGCAAATTTGCGGATTTGCGAATTCGCGATCCTCAAAATTCGCGAATTTGTGGATTTTTTTTTGGCGTGTTCACGGGGCGATTTGCGTGTTCACAGGGCGCTTTGCGTGTTCGCGGGGCGCTTTGCATGTTCGTGGGTTTTTTTTGCGAGACCGCTCGTTTTTGTGCCCTTCTGCCCTCTGCCCCACTCGTTTTTGTGCCATTCTGCCCTCTGCCCTACGCGTTTTTGTGCCCTTCTGCCCTCTGCCCCACTCGTTTTTGTGCCATTCTGCCCTCTGCCCCACTCGTTTTTGTGCCCTTCTGCCCTCTGCCACACTCGTCTTTGTGCCATTCTTCCCTCTGCCCCTCTCCTGTTTTATTTTAGAATGGCGCCGGCAAGCTGCCACGCCATTCTAAAATAGTTACTAAGTTAGCTTCATCAGGAAGCACTAATAGAGAAAATAAAGCAGGTGCTCGAATTCAGTTAAACTCGAGCACCTGCTTCTATTAGTGCTTCCTGTTGAAGCTAACTTAGTAACTATTTTAGAATGGCGCTGGCAGCTTGCCGGCGCCATTCTAAAATAGTTACAAGCTTAAAGCTTGAACTGTTGCCCCCCGGATCCGTTCCGCTCGCGAATTCGCGGATTTTCAGCAAATTCGCGGGAGTTCGCCGATTGCGAATTTGCCAAAAATCTGCAAAATCCGCGAGCGGAACGGATTTTGCGCCCATGCTTATTCACTTTATTACTGTTTGAAGTGCTGCATAAATATTTTACACGTTGCTTCGATGTTTAGTCTGATTTCTCTGTGCCAACCTACAGCTGAGTTGAGTACAGTTTCATTTAGGGTTACTTGTTACTTCACCCTGACAAGGATTGTGGTTGCTGTTTGAGAAGGGTTTTAACTCCCTCAACCAGTGACCCCATTTTTTACAACTATCTTCCAGAAAAGTACTTTATTGCCATATGTGCCTATCCCCATTTCCTAACAGGGGTTGTTCAAAACCAAAATCAGCCCCTCGTTGCAGGAGGCGGCGAGTAGAGTGTCAAATTGAGAGGCCTGGTTGGGTCATGGCACCCCATCCTGCTTTGAAACACTCCCGTAGCCTACAGCCGGTTCAGTGGAAATGCTAGAGTGGCAGAATGACAAATCTGGCCTTGTTTTCCGATCCTTAACTCTGATTTACTCCTAAAAAGCAACCTATTTAGTCAGACTTTCTTCATGACTTTGTTGATCTCTTCTACGTGCCATGTATGAGATCAAATAACATTTTGAATGGGCACGTTGGCGTGGCTCTCCCTTCCATTTTTTGCTGTTGCCTCATGTGTTTTTGCTTGTGTTGGATGCTTTGGGCACTGTGCCACTGCTGTCCAGTGCCACAGTGCAAGTGCTCCCTATTGTAAATTGATGTATTGATCAGTGCTTCCATGATTGGCTTGTTTGGTTTACCTGTCAGACCCTAGTACAGTGCACCAGGAGTGCCCAAGGCTGGTAATCCAAATGCTGCTGGTGGGCCTGCAGCACTGATTGTGCTACCCATAGAAGCAGCCCATAAAAGTGTGTCTAAGGCCTGCCATTGCAGAGCCTGTGTGCAGTCTGGTACTGCCATGCTGACTGGGTAAGTGCACCCATTTGCCAGTCCCTAAACCTTCCCTTTTCTTCATATCGGACACCCCTATGGTAGGCCCAAGGGCAGGGTGCATTGTAAGTATAAGGTAGGAGACGCCCTGATCTGTGTGGCATGTCCTAATAGTGAATTGCAGCCATTTGAAATTTTCACTATTGCAAGGCTACCTATTCCCCATAGGCCAGAATGGGCAGTTTGATTATTAAATCTTATAATCCTAACTGACTCAGGGAACTAGGTAGAAATTCGAGTTTAATATGCCTGAACTTAGAATGAAAAAAATGCATTCAAAGGTGAAAAATGGCAAGGCAGGGCCCAGGGAGGCAAGTCCTCATGGTAGCCCCCCCCCCCCCTGGGCCCCAGCAGCAGCACGCCCTGGTAGGAACAGAACTGCAGAACTGAACCTTTTCATGGGGACACAGTCCCTATATTTATATTACCAACTCCCTTTGTGTAAAGGTACAGGGCATGGGGGAACCAGATGAAACTGGTTCAGGGGAGCTTTGCTCATCTTCTCTATCCTTTGGTGGGTGCTCAGGGATCAGACACACCCCAGGGGGCTGAGCCAGCATTGTGGAGAGAAGTATCAGCCCTATTCAGGTCCTAGGTGCAACTCCTCCCTCCCCATCTGCATGCAGATCTCTCTATTCACCACTGGGCAGACTCCCCCTGTCTCTTGGAGCCACCCACACCTCTCAGCTCCTGTCAATCCCCTACCAGACATGCAATTCACATCAGGTAGGCAGACACACAGTACACAGACATGCCAAATTCTAAAAGTGGCATTTCTCCACCAGTCACCCTAAATCTGCACACACCATTGCGCAGCATTTAGCCTCACGAGTTCATACATACTAAACTCGCCCCTGCACTCCTCTCATACCAGGAATTACCATGGACAAACTTATCCCCCATGCATTCCTATGAGAGGGCAGGCAAATCTCACCACACGCACTCAGAGCGCGCAATAATTTGTTTTAGGAAAAGTTACCACTCAAATTAAAAGTTAAATAGGGTTGTAGGCCAAAGTGGTTAACAGTCAACAGTCAACACGATCTTCACGAGCCCCATGAGCACAGCAAATCGTGAGCCACTGCAGCAGTAACACCAGAGGGCAAGCACTGGCAATAAAGCACAGCAGCCATCAGCAACTGTCACCAAGTGAGGCCCGGTGAGTCCGTGGAGTTGGGTGGAGTTGGGCACAGCAAGCGGCATATCAGAGCGCTCTGCTCTCAGTGCCCCCAAGGGGGAATAACCCAAGCAATCCAACAGCCCCGCAAAGGAACATGATGTTGGGGAAAGTTTGTCAAGCGGCAACAGACAAAAATAAAAATAAAAACCTCAGTGATCAAGGTCCCCCATCAAGCCAAAAAAGAAAGGCTCCTAGACTGAGAGAGAAGCTGGTCTCAGCACCGACGCCAGAATCAAAATCCCTCAGCCCTAGTAGCAATACCGGGATCCAGAAATTTTTCTTCTTAAAGGACACAATGGCCGCGATCTACGCACCAATAGTTGAGGCAGCCCAGCTGCCGAGCCCAATCATTCCAGACATAAGGGCCAATAAGGGGCACTTCAATGCAGGAAGGCCCGACCAACAAGAAAAGCTCACTTCTATATCCTTCAAAACAAGTGCATCTCCCACACTGGTAAAAAGCAACAAAGCTCTAAAAGTGAATTCAGCCCTACATAAATCATTGACAGAAAGCCCAGAAAGTAGGTTGGTAACTGTAACCACACAGGTGCATCAGTCAGCCCCACAACAAACCAAAAAAAAGCTATCGGAAGTGGTGCAATTGAGGGCAATAAAAACAGGCATATGGAAGATTAAACAAATAACCTAGCTGAACGGGTAGACCTCCTGGAAGAAGATTGGTCAAGCTTATTTTTGACAAAAGTAAATCAATTATTCCTGTCATCTCCAATACCTATGTTGTCTGTTAGTAGGATTGATTATGGGTCAGGGGCTTCTGGAAAAGCCCTCAAAGGTTTTCCAACTGCACCATGGAGCAAAACGTTGTTAGGCACACTGGAACAAGCAATCAGGGTACTGAACTATCAATCGGATAAAATGAGGTCCAGATAGACTTCATAAACATAATTGCCGGCCATATCAAAGGTATAAACACCAAGTTGGACCTAATTATGTCCCTACTAACACTCAGTGGAAACTTGGAGTCACAAACAAGCAATGGCGAACAGCCGCCTAACTGCGGCTGTGGCATTATAATTGATAAATTGGCACTTGCCCGAAATATTAAAGGATATCTTTGGGGCAGTTCTATTAACAAGCAATACAAAACTAATAATGGGAACCCAAAAAGATGCTGAGAAAAAGTCATCAAAAGTCAATGAATCAATAAAAAAAATCAAACAGTAATGTTATGTTATATATAAAAACTTATAAAGCGCACTTTCACCATGCGGTTTCTTGGTGCTGGTAAGCATCAGGAGAACAAAACGGTTTGAGAAACAAAGGGTGAAGACAGCCAAAAGGAAAGGCTAATCATAGGCCTTGCGAAACAAAAAGGTTTTCAAAGAAGATCTTAACTGAGTATAGGAAGATGTGAGCCTGAACTCAGGAGGAAGTGCATTCCAAAATGAAGGTGCAAGGAAAGAAAATCGTAGCCCCCCATGTTTCTTGCGTTTGAAAGAAGGGATAGTGAGCAGGGCCAGGCGGGAAGCCCTGAGGTTGCAGGAGGGGACATAGCTGCACAAGAGAGAAGAAATAAAGGCAGGGCCGAGGCCAGCCAGCGCCTTGAAGACAATGCAGCCCAATTTGAAATAACAGCGCTCGGCCATTGGAAGCCAGTGTAAGGATTTTAGCAAGGGACGGACGTGCTGATGTCTGGGCTGGTGAAAGATCAGTCGGGTCACCTGGTTCTGGACCCTCTGGAGCCAGTTCAGTTGGTAGGCCGGAATCCCGACATATAAGGAGTTTGCGTAGTCGACTCTGGACATGACCAGGGCCAGGAGGGCCAGGGTAAGTGCCTCGGTTGTGAAAAAGCGGGAGATCTTCCGAATAGTTCGAAGATGGAAAAAACTGGAAAACGCCACAGAATTAATCTGCGCCTTCATTGACAGATCTTTAGAAATAATCACTCCGAGGCTTTTGGCAGAGTCGACAGGGCAAGGGGGACTGCCGAGGTCAGAGGGCCAGAAATTGGAATTCCATGGATTGGAGGCCCCCCGATAAGAACCAGCTCAGTCTTATCGGGGTTCAGTTTCAGGTGGTTTGCTCCCATCCAGTGGCTGATGTGGCGCAGAGTCGACTGACAGTTATCAACTGATTGGTCCGAGGGGTCGATGTTAAAAATAAACTGGATATCATCTGCATAATTGAAAGCAGTGACATGGCTTCCTCGCAGGGACCGAATCAGAGGGGTAAGGTAAAGGGTAAAGAGGAGGGGGGAGAGGGAAGAGCCCTGAGGGACGCCACATGATAGCCCAACCTGGTCCGCGGTAAATTGAGAGAGGCGGACGGCCTGGTTGCGATTGCTCAAAAATGAGTGGACCCAGTTGAGGGCTGACCCCTGGATGCCGGCCTCCCCGACACGGCCGACCAAAATATCATGGTCGACCGTGTCAAAGGCCGCCTATAAATCCAGGAGCACCAGAGCCTGACTGATGTTAAAGTCTGCTCATCTCCGCAGCTCCTCCATCACCGAGAGAATGACGGACTTGGTGGAATGGGCGGGTCTAAAACCGGCCTGTTGGGGGTCGAGGTACTGCGAGTGCTCGATGAAAGGGCTCAGGACAGAGGTGACGTGAATCTCTAGGACCTTGCTCAGGTACAGGAGTAAGGAGATGGGACGGAAATTACTCATTAGCGAGGGTTAGGCTTTTTAAGGATGGGGACTACTTAGGCGTTTTTAAAGGAATTAGGGACCAGGCCTTCTCTGAGGGAGTTATTGAGGAAGGTCAGAGGGGTGGCAGGACAAGCAGAGAACACCTCTAGAAGGACGTGAGGAGGGCAGCAGTCAGTGGGGGAGCCAGAGGCGACCTTATTTAATAAGGCTAAGAACTCCACCTCAGAATTTGGGGGTATCTGAGTGATGCTTTGAAGATTAGATTTAGCCGATGTGGTAATGGGGGTGGTGGGAACCGGGAGGGGGTGCAGGAGATACCATTTTTGAATTTTATTATTTTGTCAATAAAAAAAGAATTCAAGGAATCGCAGAGGGATTGGGTAGGGAGAGGCTTAAGAGTGACTCTGTCTGGGTTAGAAAGTTCAGTGACAATAGAAAAAATATCTTTAGCCTTGGAGGCTGAATCTAAGATTTTTTTTTAAAAGTAAAGTGTTTTGGCTTGTAGGATGGCTGATTTGTAATCCTTGAGCAGGGAGGTGAATGTCAGCTTTTTGTCAGCGGCATAAACGCGCCGCCAACACCGCTCTGCCTGTCTAAGTTTGAGCTTCCGATCTTTGAGCTCCCCCGAAAACCACCTGTGCGCGTCATGGAGGCGTTTAAGCCTAACTCGCTTAAGAGGAGCCACAATGTCACTGGCGGATTCGAGCCAACACCACAGGTTGGATGCCTGAGTGTCCAGGGAATCACACCCCATAAGGGGGGTAGAGGCTTTGAGAAGGGAAACAAGTTCTCAAAGGTCAGCCCTATTCCTGTTTCTGGCAGGAAGGTTGCCCTCTAAAGTGCGGTAAGCATGGGAAGGAATAGAGAAGGAGAAGGAAATAATAAAGTGGTCTGACCAAGTGCACCAAACAATGCAGGGAGTGGTGATGTCCAGGTTGGACGTCCAGACCTGGTCAAGAGTGTGGTCCTTAATGTGCGTGGCTGAGTTGATATGTTGGGCACAGTTCATGCCAGTCAGAAGATCAGAGAAGGTGGAAGAGCATACAGTTTCTCTGTCATCAGACGGCCAGTAGTTGAAATCTCCAAGGATCAAAATTTTGGAGTTGTTGATGACCAGTTGAGTTAGTAGGTCACCAAACAAAGAAGAGAAATTGGGCATGGTCTGAGGGGGCCTGTAGACCAAGACGCACAGAAGAGGGGCCACAAGGGAATCCAACCTAATTATAAGACAATCAACTAAGGGAATACAAGTCCCTTCTAGGGCAGAGAATCTAAGGGGATGTTTAATGAAGGCTGCAACCCCCCCGCCTGGCTTACCAGAGACTCTATTGGTTTGCAAGACATAGTAGCCGGGCGGAGCCGCAGCTAGTATGTCCGGAGAAGACTCTTCATTGAGCCAGGTTTCACTGATAAAAAGAATATCAGGGTGTTCTGCGCCAAGCAGCTGAAAGATCTCTAGCTGATGCTTGGCCAACGACTGTGTGTTGAGGTAGCTCACTAAGAGTTTGGGGCTAGTAGGTGTAGTGTTAGGTGCCAGGGGAGCAGCTACCAAAGGCCGGGCAGCCGGAGTATAAGGGGGCGCTGGCAAGGGTTCAAACTCAGGAAAAGAGTCACAAGCGAGTCTAGTCTAGGGGCGATCATCTTGTGGAGGGGCCACCGGGCATGCATGCTAAGTAGCTTAGAAGCGGCAAAGGTGGTAGAATGAGCAGCATAAACGGCCCCTAGTCCCGGCCGGTCGCGGACGGGCGCAGACGGGCTGACCTTAGGCGCAACTTTGGCGCGCCTCCCACTGCGCTCGTCCACTGCGCTTCCAGCCGGTCATTGCAATTTATGGATGAGCCCCACCCCCAGCTAGACCGCAGGCAGGCAAGCGGCACCGCCAAGATCCAGGCCCTCACTCAAGATGGAGCCTACCCTCCACAACAAGCGGCAAATCAGCCGTGATGGACCGGGGCAGGGAGGCACATCCAGGGGAGGGGGCGGGTATCAGATCACCCGCGCTGCACCCGGAGTAGTCAGGCCAGAGATGAGGTAGGTGCAATGAGTTTTAAAAAGATGTGCAAAGCGCAACAAAATTTAGCGTAATTATTTAAAATCACAAAGATAAAAAGAGGCAGAGGAGGAGCTGCGCGTTGCTTCCCAATCGCAGTCTGACTTGTGAGTGTTCAAGCGGGTCTTCAGGAGTGCTGCCACCACCCTCTCCGATACCGTAAGGCACCCCGTGCTCTGTGGACAATTTTTGGATGAGCCTCACCCCCAGCTAGACAGCAAGCAGGCAAGCGGCACCGCCAAGATCCAGGCCCTCACTCAAGATGGCGCCTACCCTCCACAACAAGCGGCACGTCAGCCATGATGGACCGGGGCAGGGAGGCACATCCAGGGGAGGGGGCGGGTATTAGATCACCCGCACTGCACCCGGACTAGTCAGGCCAGAGATGAGGTAGGTGCAATGAGTTTTAAAAAGATGTGCAAAGCGCAACAAAATTGATCGTAAATATTTAAAATCACAAAGATAAAAAGAGGCAGAGGAGGAGCTGCGCGTTGCTTCCGATACCGGTAATGATAAGGGGGAAGTAGAGCAAGAGGAGAAACAGGATCAACCTGATATAAGCGATCATCAAAACGAAGTAACACAGAGCACCATCACTACCTCGGCAATTGCAAAACCTACAAAAAGGCAAAGAAAACGTTCCAGGAATGCCAGGATTAAATATAACAATCAACCAACCTTAGGTCCTGAGAAAATCTTTTAAATGTTTACAAACCAAACCACGCACAGGGGAAAAAAACAAATCACTGAAAGAGGCCACACCAGAGCACTCAGAACACTCAAATCGTATAATAGATCCCAATGGGCCTAACACAAAGCAAGAATCCTTTAACCCTCTCGTCCCCATCATCTAAGAGAAGACAAATCAGGTTCTCCGCATAGCTGCAAGCCACCTATAGATAAGGTCGAACCTGTAGGTTTTCCTCCATCGAATCAGGTCATGAAAGAATTAACGGGTCAAGAATCCCATGCCAACCATGATATATCAGCTGTTCGAAACCCTGTCCCTGTAGTAGGAAAAAACAACATTTTAAGAACAGCCACTAGCTCTCAAAACAACACCACTGAGACCACATCAACACTGAGATTTGTGCCAGAATACTCCACCAAAGAAAGGCAAGACATATTGAATTGAGGGATTTTGCTAAGGCTGTTCAAAGAAATCCCAGAACTAAAGGGAATATCCTCACAAGATCTACTAGCCGTGGAATTTCATCAAATAACATTAACCCCAGATATTGAAGAATCCTTGGCAACTTGGTCTACAAAGGAACTAGTGGACAAGATATAAGCAATGAGATCAAATTTAGAAGTTTGTGTAATTATGCTGAGGCCACATAAACGTCCAAGGTACCCTTACCCCCGCTAAAAAAACACATATTTCTAAAAACGGAAGACACATCTGGGAAAAGTAAAAAAACATGTGTAGCGGGCCCAAACGACCATGCCCCCAAAGCCCTCCAACTCAAACATGGTCAATGTAACAGTGAGTCCAGTAAATTGGAATGCCAAACACTTGACAGCATGGACTGGTCTTGGGTGCCAAAGACACTAAGTAACAAGCGTACCTAGCAAACAGCTAAAGTCTAGCTCAGAAGACAAAAGGTGGGGCCAGTTAGACCAGACCAACGGGCAGGAATTAAAGAAAGGCCCAAGAAATGACTATGACTTGGGGAGGCAAGCCAGGACATGATCAAGATCTGTTCATGGAATGTCCACTGTTTTAAAGACATGGGGCATGACCATTTCAATCTTTGATTTAGAAAAGGGGGTGGTGATGAACAGAGTGTCTGAGTTAAACAGACCACTCTTACCCAGTCCAAAGATCAGGGCTTGATCCATCACCGTTATTTATCTCACTGCCCCATCCCAGCTCAGAACCTGGCTATATGCAAATCAGTCTGTCCCTGGCCCAGTGCATCATGGGAACAGGGCAGACTAAACTACCAAGCCAATTCTTCACCAGACTGGGTGAGAGTATTCTGTTTAATTCAGAGACTCTGTCCCTCACCACCCCTTGTTGTAAATATTTTTGTCCACCCTAAGCGTGGAAGGGTATACTCAGATGTGAGTCCCTTGCTCATTGCACCATCAGGATTCAAGCAAGCCGGGCCGAAGAGGCTGAAATGCCAGAAACCGGTCCCCGGTAGCTTGTTTCCTTCCCAGTGTAAGAATTGGCTTTTGTAGTTTGGTTTGCCCTGTTCCCATCATGCACTGGGACAGGAACAGACTAATTTGCATACAGCCAGGTTCGGAAACTGGGATGGTGCAGTGAGCTAAAAAACGGTGTTGGATCTAGCCCTGATCTCTTGACTGGGTGAGAGTATTCTGTTTAATTCAGAGACTCTGTCCCTCACCACCCCTTGTTGTAAATATTTTTGTCCACCCTAAGCGTGGAAGGGTATACTCAGATGTGAGTCCCTTGCTCATTGCACCATCAGGATTCAAGCAAGCCGGGCCGAAGAGGCTGAAATGCCAGAAACCGGTCCCCGGTAGCTTGTTTCCTTCCCAGTGTAAGAATTGGCTTTTGTAGTTTGGTTTGCCCTGTTCCCATCATGCACTGGGACAGGAACAGACTAATTTGCATACAGCCAGGTTCTGAAACTGGGATGGTGCAGTGAGCTAAAAAACGGTGTTGGATCTAGCCCTGATCTCTTGACTGGGTGAGAGTATTCTGTTTAATTCAGAGACTCTGTCCCTCACCACCCCTTGTTGTAAATATTTTTGTCCACCCTAAGCGTGGAAGGGTATACTCAGATGTGAGTCCCTTGCTCATTGCACCATCAGGATTCAAGCAAGCCGGGCCGAAGAGGCTGAAATGCCAGAAACCGGTCCCCGGTAGCTTGTTTCCTTCCCAGTGTAAGAATTGGCTTTTGTAGTTTGGTTTGCCCTGTTCCCATCATGCACTGGGACAGGAACAGACTAATTTGCATACAGCCAGGTTCTGAAACTGAGATGGTGCAGTGAGCTAAAAAACGGTGTTGGATCTAGCCCTGATCTCTTGACTGGGTGAGAGTATTCTGTTTAATTCAGAGACTCTGTCCCTCACCACCCCTTGTTGTAAATATTTTTGTCCACCCTAAGCGTGGAAGGGTATACTCAGATGTGAGTCCCTTGCTCATTGCACCATCAGGATTCAAGCAAGCCGGGCCGAAGAGGCTGAAATGCCAGAAACCGGTCCCCGGTAGCTTGTTTTCTTCCCAGTGTAAGAATTGGCTTTTGTAGTTTGGTTTGCCCTGCCCTGTTCCCATCATGCACTGGGACAGGAACAGACTAATTTGCATACAGCCAGGTTCTGAAACTGGGATGGTGCAGTGAGCTAAAAAACGGTGTTGGATCTAGCCCTGATCTCTTGACTGGGTGAGAGTATTCTGTTTAATTCAGAGACTCTGTCCCTCACCACCCCTTGTTGTAAATATTTTTGTCCACCCTAAGCGTGGAAGGGTATACTCAGATGTGAGTCCCTTGCTCATTGCACCATCAGGATTCAAGCAAGCCGGGCCGAAGAGGCTGAAATGCCAGAAACCGGTCCCCGGTAGCTTGTTTCCTTCCCAGTGTAAGAATTGGCTTTTGTAGTTTGGTTTGCCCTGTTCCCATCATGCACTGGGACAGGAACAGACTAATTTGCATACAGCCAGGTTCTGAAACTGGGATGGTGCAGTGAGCTAAAAAACGGTGTTGGATCTAGCCCTGATCTCTTGACTGGGTGAGAGTATTCTGTTTAATTCAGAGACTCTGTCCCTCACCACCCCTTGTTGTAAATATTTTTGTCCACCCTAAGCGTGGAAGGGTATACTCAGATGTGAGTCCCTTGCTCATTGCACCATCAGGATTCAAGCAAGCCGGGCCGAAGAGGCTGAAATGCCAGAAACCGGTCCCCGGTAGCTTGTTTCCTTCCCAGTGTAAGAATTGGCTTTTGTAGTTTGGTTTGCCCTGTTCCCATCATGCACTGGGACAGGAACAGACTAATTTGCATACAGCCAGGTTCTGAAACTGGGATGGTGCAGTGAGCTAAAAAACGGTGTTGGATCTAGCCCTGATCTCTTGACTGGGTGAGAGTATTCTGTTTAATTCAGAGACTCTGTCCCTCACCACCCCTTGTTGTAAATATTTTTGTCCACCCTAAGCGTGGAAGGGTATACTCAGATGTGAGTCCCTTGCTCATTGCACCATCAGGATTCAAGCAAGCCGGGCCGAAGAGGCTGAAATGCCAGAAACCGGTCCCCGGTAGCTTGTTTCCTTCCCAGTGTAAGAATTGGCTTTTGTAGTTTGGTTTGCCCTGTTCCCATCATGCACTGGGACAGGAACAGACTAATTTGCATACAGCCAGGTTCTGAAACTGGGATGGTGCAGTGAGCTAAAAAACGGTGTTGGATCTAGCCCTGATCTCTTGACTGGGTGAGAGTATTCTGTTTAATTCAGACACTCTGTCCCTCACCACCCCTTGTTGTAAATATTTTTGTCCACCCTAAGCGTGGAAGGGTATACTCAGATGTGAGTCCCTTGCTCATTGCACCATCAGGATTCAAGCAAGCCGGGCCGAAGAGGCTGAAATGCCAGAAACCGGTCCCCGGTAGCTTGTTTCCTTCCCAGTGTAAGAATTGGCTTTTGTAGTTTGGTTTGCCCTGTTCCCATCATGCACTGGGACAGGAACAGACTAATTTGCATACAGCCAGGTTCTGAAACTGGGATGGTGCAGTGAGCTAAAAAACGGTGTTGGATCTAGCCCTGATCTCTTGACTGGGTGAGAGTATTCTGTTTAATTCAGAGACTCTGTCCCTCACCACCCCTTGTTGTAAATATTTTTGTCCACCCTAAGCGTGGAAGGGTATACTCAGATGTGAGTCCCTTGCTCATTGCACCATCAGGATTCAAGCAAGCCGGGCCGAAGAGGCTGAAATGCCAGAAACCGGTCCCCGGTAGCTTGTTTCCTTCCCAGTGTAAGAATTGGCTTTTGTAGTTTGGTTTGCCCTGTTCCCATCATGCACTGGGACAGGAACAGACTAATTTGCATACAGCCAGGTTCTGAAACTGGGATGGTGCAGTGAGCTAAAAAACGGTGTTGGATCTAGCCCTGATCTCTTGACTGGGTGAGAGTATTCTGTTTAATTCAGAGACTCTGTCCCTCACCACCCCTTGTTGTAAATATTTTAGTCCACCCTAAGCGTGGAAGGGTATACTCAGATGTGAGTCCCTTGCTCATTGCACCATCAGGATTCAAGCAAGCCGGGCCGAAGAGGCTGAAATGCCAGAAACCGGTCCCCGGTAGCTTGTTTCCTTCCCAGTGTAAGAATTGGCTTTTGTAGTTTGGTTTGCCCTGTTCCCATCATGCACTGGGACAGGAACAGACTAATTTGCATACAGCCAGGTTCTGAAACTGGGATGTGCAGTGAGCTAAAAAACGGTGTTGGATCTAGCCCTGATCTCTTGACTGGGTGAGAGTATTCTGTTTAATTCAGAGACTCTGTCCCTCACCACCCCTTGTTGTAAACATTTCAATCTTTGGTCACCCGAGAGGAGGTCTATCAATATACAAATCTCAAAAACAAGGGGCCTCATTTATGAGGCCTTGCGTCAGTTTTGCGCTGCTGATGCGTCACTTTTTGTGACGCATCGGCGGCGTAAAACATGCGCCTTGTTGCACCATATTTAAAAAGTGACGCATCTAGGTAGATGCGTCACTTTTTAAACCCCTGCGCCACATTATACCTGCGTCAGGTATAATGTATGCAGAGGGGGCGTTCTCCCGCAAAAAGCCTCATAATAGTGACGCAGTGAAATCTATGAGATTTCACTGCGTCACTTTTAGGACGCTGTTGCGTCAAAATCTTGCGCCTGCCTCACAGCAGGCGTAAGACTGACGCAAGCCCTTTCACATGGGGCTTTCCCCATGTGAAAGGACGCATTGCTGGAGTTGCGTCAATTTTGTGACACACTCCAGCAATGCGTCACTTTTGCGCTTACAGATACGTCAGAAATACTGACGTATCTGTAACTCCTTGCAACATGATGCGTCATACATTAAATATGACGCATCATTGCTGTCGCAAGGAGTGCGCAGTGAAAAGTGACGCATCACTGTTTTCACGCAGCGATGCGTCACTTTTCATAAATAAGGCCCAAGGTTGGCTAACAGAAGAACTAGACCCTGGGGTGAAATGGTTGCAAGTGATAAAACTTACCTGCAAGCTGCATTTTAACAAGTCTAGTTGGCAACTAATACTAGTCAACGTCTATATCCACCCTGAGAAAAAGAAGCAGAAGGAAAAATTCACAATATTAATGAACATGATCAATGCGTTGCAAAGATCACATAAGCGATGCCCACTGTTCATGTCAGGTGATTTGAACAGTAATCTTAAAAACAACAAACAGAATAAAAGAGAGAGGCAGGAGGACTGGGGATTCCTATCAATAACGAGTTAGTCAGAAAGCCACGGTCCTACAATCCTGAGCGGTAATGCAAATGGAGATATACCAGCGGCCATAACATATTTGAGTGGAAAATGTCGATCAGCAATAGACTTCACCATTACCAGCAGCAATTTAGTCCCATGTATTGACTCATTCAAAGTCAGTCCTTGCATCAAAGCAATCACTCTCTGCATATTACAAAAATCATCATCACTCTTGCACAGGTCTAAAAAATAAATTCTCTTGTACGACATGGAGAAAAGTTTAACCTGCACAAATTAAAATGGTGAGGAGCGGATATGAAGACCACATTGGACACAATCAAGGAACACTTGAGTCAAATTGGGCCGCCAAAAGAAGAGAAGCAAGTAAAAAGCTGGGAACAGTTGGGCCTCGTTTGCATCCGAAAATTTCCAGCCATCTACGGAAGTCAAAAAAGAACAGACACCAAGAGGGAACAATGGTTCAATATCGAATTGCGAGACCAAAGGAAAAGGATCGCAAGAGAGGTGTGATTACCAGCTGTGGGGACAAGAATGGGTGGGAAAACAGATAATGGTAAACTGAAGGAAACACAAAAGAACTATAAGAAGATGTTGAGGGATGCGAAAATAGCGTATAAAGAAACAAGAAACAATCTGGACAAAACTACTGTGTGCAAGTAAATTGCCAAATAGTAAGGACTTGGGGGGCATTATAAATAATCTGAATAAGGGCTCGAGACTGCAACAAGAAGCAGGAATCGGAGAAGAAATCTGGATTCAACATGTGCAAAACATGTACAGCAGCACGAAGCATGAAAAATGAGCTACGGCGACAAGGGCCTTAGAATCATCTTGAGTGCAACATCTCGATGTAGAAAAAATACCCACTCAGGCCCAGGTAGAATGTAAAGAACTATGACATGAGGTGAGTGACAATGACCCAAACAACTTGATCAACTCCAAACAATTAAGAGGAGTAATGCAACATTTAAAGACTGAGGGGGCGGCAGGTCCAAATGGGCTTCCCAACGCGCTTTTTAAAAACAATCCAGATTTCTGGACAGTCTACCTTACGCCTCTTTTCAATCAGATTTATAGTCAGAACAATGTCCCCAAATCCTGGAAAGGAAACATAATTCATCTAATATTTGAACTAGGAGATCATTGTAAGCCTGGAAACTACAGATTGATATCTTTGATCGACGTAGAGGCCAAGCTCTACGCATCTTGCCTCCTAGTTAATCTTCAAGATTGGATGGTAGAAAAGAACATAGGGCCCGATGTAGGTCACCAAATACCAGTCGGTAATGGCCGAATTCGGCCGTTACCGACCGGTATTTGGAGATTGAGATGTAGGGGCCATTACTTTACAGAATCGGTAAATTTACTGATTTTAAATTCTAGATGTAGGTAGCACTGTTTACAGTGCTACAGGCCTTCAGAATTCGGTATTTTATCACCCAATACAATTGGGTGGTAAAAAACAGAATTCAGGTGTACATGCACATCTGTGCATGTACACCTGTGCCATGTGACATACAGACATGCCATTAGGGCATGTATGTGTGCCACATGGCACACAAGCCTGGAATTGGGGTGCTACAGGGTGTCAAAGTGACACCCCGTTCACCCTTGCAGGATTCGGTATTTACCAATTCGGTAAATACCGAATCGGTATTTCCCATTGATTCCCATGGGCTTCAAGGCCCATAGGAATCAATAGGAAATACTGATTCGGTATTTACCGAATCGTTAAATACCGAATCTTACAGATTCGGTAATTCTAAAATAAGAATTACCTACATCTGCCCCCTTCCTATTTACCTACTCTTAAATACCGAATCAGTATGATTCGGTATTTAAGAGTAGGTAAATAGGAATTGCCTACATCGGGCCCATAATCCCCAAGTTTCAAACAGGATTGATGGCCGGGGATGGGCACCACAACAAATCTGGCTATCTTGTCACTTTTAATGGAAAAAGCTGTGAAAAAGAAAACTCGATTGAACGTATGTTTCGTCGACTTGAAATCAGCGTTCGACAGAGTGAGTAGAAACTGTCTCTGGGAAAAACTAAAAGCATGGGGATTACCAAGTAAATTACTGAACGCAATAATTGCCTTATGTAGCTAAACTTGGGCAAGAGTGAAATTAGGCGATGGGTGTAGTGCAACCGCCATTATTTGCACGGAGCAAGGCCTAAAACAACGCTGCATCCTGGCGTGGAGCCTATTTAACTTGTTTCTCTCAGACATCAGTAATTACATGCAAGCAGCCAATTATCATCCGCCAAAGTTGGCCAAAGAGCCTATTGCCTTTTTACAGTATGAAGATGGCATTGTGGTGTTGAAGCTAAGCCCCATCGGATTACAAAGAGCTATAAACATCCCAATAATCTATTTGGACCAGGAAAACTTGGAACTAAACAAAGAGAAAACCAAAGTTGTACGCCTAGTGGACACTAAAAAAAAAAAGTTCAAATGGCTTGTTAAAGGGGTGACTGTAGAAGAGTAAGCGCCCTACAAATACCTGGGCATAAGGAACACAAAATAGCCCTAAAAGAAAAAGCGCAATCGTTAATCTTTGCATATTGATTACTGTACAAAAAACTAGGCTGCCCAAACCATAACCACCATAACCACCTCTTAAAAGTGATGGCAGCTCAAGTTCTTCCCACACTGTCATATGGTCTAGTCACTTGGTGTGCCAAGGAGGCTGAACTGTTAAATGAACTTCCAACAAAGGTTTATAAGGCTGTTTTCAATCTACCAAATCCTACCTTCCCAGCTTAGGTTAGGTTTGAATTTGACCTCCAAAATCAGAAATTTCGGGGCATGAGCAGCTTCGTGAAGCTATGTCATAAATTCCGCTCCTCCGAACTAGGCTCACTGAATAGTCTATGCTGGAAAGAAATTAAACACCAGATGGATCAAGAATCACCAAATTCATGGGGAGGTCCTTTGATATAATCACTGGCTGAGCTTGAAATACAAATGGCATGGGACAACACAGCACACTGTGCAAACCTCAGTAAATCTGTCAATGATGCAGCAAAGAAGAAATCTTTTCTGGAAGACAAAAAAGCAATTTCCAAACGTCGGCATGGGTGGACCGTGATTAACTCTTATACATCTTTAAAGGCTCAAGCTTATTTAGTAGCTCACTTTAGCATAAAGTTAACAAAGACCTTTACAGATTATGGGATGAGCATGCAAGATTCCAAAGACCTACAGCCATCCTGGAAAAACAACCAACAAGCAGCACACTGTTGATTATGTGGCTTTTTTTAAAGAAACATTAACTCACCTGCTATGTGCGTGTCCAGTAGTCAATGACTTGAGGAGACAGTATTTAAACCCCATTTTTAATGAATTGAACATTCACACATGAAGGCAAGCCGTGATTCTCTGGATGGAAGGGTCCTCTATAATCTTGTCCTGCCAGGGAGTAAAATATCTGGCAGAAGTAAGGAAACTTTTACGGCAAGTTAACTTGGAGGAAAATAAAAAAAAAAGCATGAACAATGCTGGCATGGGTTTAGTCCATTCATCCATGTAACATACGGATTAAATGCAAAATTTATCAAGGGACAATTTGATTAGTAGGATTTCTGAAGATTGTTTTTAAATTTTTATGTAAAACTTTGCACTTTTCTCTAGGTACCTACTACTTCAATAGCGCTAGTTAATTTGCAATCCTCTGATAAACTCATTTGCTTGATTTCCCTTAAAACATTGAATGCAGAAGGTTTCAAGCAATATTATAGTATTTTGTTACGCAGAAGATTTATTCAGGAGATGTATTTATTACGCAAATGATAACATTACATACCGGAGGCTCAGCACTTGCACTTTAGTTAATAACTCAGGGGTATTATCAATGCCGTTTGGATCTTAAAAATTGCATATTCCCTTGCTATAGGGTGGTGACATTGTTGGATGATTTTATCATTTGTGTATGTAAAGCTATATATATATACTTGATGTGATCAAGGGCAGTCCCTGCCCGAAACGCGTCATGCCTGCTGAAACTGCGAGAAATGGATAATAAAAGCCCGTTTTAACACTCATGAAGTTGTATGGTGGTCCTTCCTGTCTGTGGTCTCAACCGACGAACAGATTTTGCTCTGCATATATATATATATATATATTCACTGAAAAAACCATAGGTTATAGACCATATATAGTTAGGAATTCGCATTTACAAAACCTTATTTTACTCACACAAAACCATTGAAATTCCATATATAGTTAGTTGCACTAACTATATATCGCGCACCCGCAATCCACTGCTGATGATGTCACATATTACATCATTCATGACATGGTCAGTGACATCACTGATGACATCACTGATGACATCTCAAATGACATCACTGATGACATCTCAAATGACATCACTGATGACATCACTGATGACATCTCATTTGACATTACTGATCACATCACTGATGATATCATTCATGTGATAATACGATGAACCTCTTCAGACTCTAATATAACCTTAGATACAATCAGTGTAAACAGACACTCACAGACTGTCACTCATCCATGGAGTTACTCACACACCTAGTCAGTCATGCAAAGAATCAATCACACCTCCATTTCCTCAACTATACAGTTATACAAACTTTACTTATTCAAACATATACTAACACATATTTACTCTCTTATACAATCCCTGATACAAGTTCACAATGATCCATACAGCCACTCACACATTCACTGGCTCTTATGCACAGTTATTTATATATGTCAACTCTCACATGTACTGTGTTTTACATATGTACTTACTTTGACATGTAGCACTGAGATATCCATTCACTCACCAATACACTCATGCACACAGTCAACCGCCCATACAGCTGTTTCCACATGCACTTTTGAAACCATACATCTAGTGAATCAACTGCTCACACATCTATGCACAGAGTCATACACCTCCCAGCCACCCACACACACACTCAGTCTCCCATACAAATACTTGGGCAACCAATCAATAACCCATATAGTTACTCATATAGCTACTTATCAACACATGCAACAGTTTACAGAACAACAGACATAATGATGCACAAATTAAGACAGTTTAGTCACTAACCCATGCACTCAGTGAGACACATTTAATCACTCACTCATACAGTCAGTCATGCACCTACTAAATCCTTCATCCAGACACTTATACATCCACTCATTCTTCAATATGTAAGACATATTTTAACTTTACAGAAACATACAGTCACTGGATGTTGTCATCAGTGATGTCATCAGTGATGTCATTTGAGATGTCATCAGTGATGTCATCAGTGATGTCACTGACCATGTCATGAATGATGTAATATGTGACATCATCAGCAGTGGATTGCGGGTGCGCGATATATAGTTAGTGCAACTAACTATATATGGAATTTCAATGGTTTTGTGTGAGTAAAATAAGGTTTTGTAAATGCGAATTCCTAACTATATATGGTCTATAACCTATGGTTTTTTCAGTGAATTTTCAAGGTTTTGTAAATGCTAATTTCTAACTATATATGGTCTATAACCTATGGTTTTTTCAGTGAATTTTCAAGGTTTTGTAAATGCTAATTCCTAACTATATATGGTCTATAGCCTATGGTTTTTTCAGTGAATATATATATATACATACATATATAAACATATATCATCTGTATATCTATATAAATACAAACATAAATGCATGCATACATATACTTATATGCATACAGATGCATGTTATTTACATGAAAGTTGAAAAAACACTAATAAAAGCAAAGCTAAAAAGCCACCTCATTACAAACAGAATGGCTTTAACTTAAACGAGGGCGAGATCTATTGCATTTTCAATGCTTGTTTACTTTGGTTCCATCAAGAAGGCATTCAGATGTGTCACACATTTGCCATAAATTCTGAATGTTAGCACACTAGTTGCACATTAGATCACTGTAGTAAAGCTACTGCTCACCAGGGACGTCTGCTGCTGGTATTCAAAGTGCATGTTTCAGTCTGCATGTCAGAATTTTTTTAATGAAATAGAAGAGGATTTGAGAAGTCACTCAAAATGATCCCTAATTTTTCTTTCTGAAGCACTAATCATACTTTCTATGGCAAAATTAACCCCCTCATGTTGTTCCTTTTTAAATTGAGTGTTTTCAGACTTACCACTTCATTCCAATCAAGATGGCTTCTGGTGTGCCATACTTTTGTCATAAGTAAGACTGTTAGCGCTCTAGTTGTTCTTTAGAACACTCTGGGACATTCTGTCATTGGGCTATACTTGGGGTACATCTGGGTGATATTTGGGCTACATTTAGGCTCGTTTGTCTCTGGTGGCCATCTTGGGAGACTGTATGTCAGAATTTTTAAATGAAATTGAAGAGGGTTTGAGAAGTCACTCAAAATGTGCCCTAATTTTTCTTTCTGCAGCACTAATCATAATTCATATGGCAAAATATACCCCCTCATATTGTTCCTTTTTAAATTAAATGTTTTAAGAGTTACCACTTTATTCCAATGAAGATGGCTTCAGGTGTGCCATACCTTTGTAATAAGTAGGACTGTTAGCGCTCTAGTTGTTCTTTAGAACACTCTGGGACATTCTGTCATTGGGCTATACTTGGGCTACACCTGGGTGATATTTGGGCTACATTTGGGCTCTTTTGTCTCTGGTGGCCATTTTGGGAGACTGCATGTCAAAATTTTTTAATGAAATAGAAGAGGATTTGAAAAGTCACTCAAAATGTGCCCTAATTTTTCTTTCTGCAGCACTAATAATACCTTCTATTGCATAATATACCCCCTCATTTTGTTCCTTTTTAAATTAAATGTTTTAAGAGTTACCACTTTATTCCCATCACGATGGCTCCAGGTGTGCTATACCTTTGTAATAAGTAGGACTGTTAGCGCTCTAGTTGTTCTTTAGAACACTCCGGGACATTCTGTCATTGGGCTATACTTGGGCTACATCTGGGTGATATTTGGGCTACATTTGGGCTCTTTTGTCTCTGGTGGCCATTTTGGGAGACAGCATGTCAGAATGTTTTAATGAAATAGAAAAGGATTTGAGAAGTCACTCAAAATGTGCCCTAATTTTTCATTCTGCAGCACTAATCATACTTTCTATGGCAAAATATACCCCCTCATGTTGTTTCTTTTTAAATTAAATGTTTTAAGAGTTACCACTTTATTCCAATCAAGATGGCTTCAGGTGTGCCATACCTTTGTAATAAGTAGGACTGTTAGCGCTCTAGTTGTTCTTTAGAACACTCTGGGACATTCTGTCATTGGGCTATACTTGGGCTACATCTGGGTGATATTTGGGCTACATTTGGGCTCTTTTGTCTCTGGTGGCCATTTTGGGAGACTGCATGTCAGAATGTTTTAATGAAATAGAAAAGGATTTGAGAAGTCACTCAAAATGTGCCCTAATTTTTCATTCTGCAGCACTAATCATACTTTCTATGGCAAAATATACCCCCTTATGTTGTTTCTTTTTAAATTAAATGTTCTAAGAGTTACCACTTTATTCCAATCAAGATGGCTTCAGGTGTGCCATACCTTTGTAATAAGTAGGACTGTTAGCGCTCTAGTTGTTCTTTAGAACACTCTAGGAGGCTGCAGTAGAACACAAAGGAATCAACTGACAGTCTCTGTCCTTGTTGGATGTACATGTTTTACTGAGAATGTCAGACTTCATTTTCACATGACTGAGAAAGATAATGTGAATTTACAGAAAATATGCTTTCAGTTTAGCTTATAGATCCCCTTCCAAACCACTGTGGGAAAATCATGAGATATTAGTTTTCTTTCAAACAATATTCATGATATCACAGCAGAAGGTTTTTTCACATGGTAAAATCACCTTAGAACCCACCACAATTCCTAAAACGAGTATGGTACCATCAACAAATGATTTATAATGTAACTAAAGTCCTAAAACCCTCTATTAACTACAATGCTTTTTAATGAGGTGCTATCATGTATATTGGTCCCAAGATGGCTGCCAACACTTCTTGGATGAAGTGCTGACAGCCAATCAGATCAGATGTGTGGTTAGGCTCCGCCCAGATATATATCTTTTTTTGAACCTAAATTACTCAAAATCCACTGGAGCACATATATTGGGACCTAGCAAAGGCACATCGGGCTAACAGTCCCTACAATTTTGCCAAGTTTCGTGCAAATCCATTCAGCTGTTCGAGCTAAAAGTGAGGCCAACCGCCCTATGGAAATTAACATGGGAAAAACGCGTTTTGGGCCCCCTCTTTTTTCTCGGCCCCCCCTTGATGAAACCCCCCCATATTGTCAGGGGCTGCTCAGAAACAAAATGTTCCATTTTCCTGAAAATTTCAGCCAATTCCGTCCACAAACGCCAAAGTTATTAGACATAGAATTTTCAAAAATCCCATAGAGAAAAAATCCTAACTATATATACCTACTGGCGACCGCCAGTAGGTAATATATATATATATATATATATATATATATATATATATATATATATATATATATATATATATTTTATATTTTGAAATTTTTTGCGATTTTAAGCAATCACATACAGTTACATTAATCTAAGCAAAACTAAAAAAAATCTTCATCCCAACAGTAAAGTACAGGCCTGCTTGCTGAGCAGTTCTGTTAACAGGAGGACTAAGCTATATTTCCTGAGTAAAAAGCATTTTAGGTTTCCTGAGTGCACATGTGTTCATTTTGTCTACTTGCATGAAATAGGGCCGTAGACACTGAAGTGTTGTTATGGGGACAATAAGTGGGTATGACCATTTGCATGTTTTCTCGAGCAGATGCGTCTTTGCTGGGTTGGTTCAAATCAGGAGGTAATGCTTTTTCTGTATGAACGAAGTTCATTGAGGCCAGGGTCTATCTCGCAAAAGTCCTCATTCTCTTTTGTTCAACTTTTAACTGGCACAATAAGTAGATGGCTTGCTTAGGACATGAGGGCTATATTTATTTATGGTGTGAGGGAAATTTTTATGTTTTGCATGGTACTCTGTCTCTCAGGTCGAAAAGGGTCAGGTAGTCAGGGAAAAAAAAGAAACAGGTACAAATCAAGCCATTATGCTCAATCTCTGTTGGATACAGAAGTTTCACATTGGTACCTGGTGGCCAGAGGCTGCTTATAAGGAAGGCCTCAGTGAAACCATTTAACACATCATTACATTTTCAAAATTCCCAAATTTTATGTTCTGCATAATTTCTTGGAATTGTGCATTATGTGATTTTGCATACTTTTCACCGCATTGTAAAAGAATCATTAAAAATTGGGACTGTTGATAAAATTCTGCAATTTTTACAAAGGGCCTTACAAAGTCTTAAAGAACCTGAGGGATATTTACAAGAAAATGCTGGAGCGCTGTGTTATGCTAAATTTGGCAACGCCATGCTACCACATTTTCAAAACACAGGGATTTCCTGTTTCTACAATAATATTGCGTTTCCCCTAGTGCTGGCACTTAAAAAGGCCTCCTGGAGCCAGCGGAGGCACCCTGCTGCCATGTTGCAAGGGTGCCAGCATTACAGGGGCCATTGTTTATGTGCAGGAAGGGACACCTACCTGCATATAAACAATCAATTATGGCAATTTGCTCTTTTTATGTGTGCTGCCAAAAGTGCAATAAACAAGGAGAAATTAATAATTTCTAATCATTTCACCATCCTGGCATTAGTTTTTTGGCGCTGCCCCAGCCTTCTAAATCTGGGGCAGCGTCAAAAAGTAATGGGTGTTGATGTGGAGCGCTCAGAGCAACACCCATTGTCCACCCCAGACTGTGGCGGCAAGGGACATATTTACAAGGTGGTTTAATGCCATATTAAGTGGCTTAGTGCCACCTTGTAAATATGAATAATGGCACAACACCACTGGAGAGTCAAAAAAGGTCATGCTCATGTGGTGTTAGAGACTTGTTAATATGCCCCACTGTCTATTTAACCCTCCTTTTACTGACTCTGTGCTGCTTTGCTGGGTCAATATAAGGATGCCGTACAGGAAAGAAGTATTTTCCTACTCTCCCTCTTCTACATGCAGCGCCCCATCCTGTAAAATGCAGCCAGGAGAAAAAAATGGCAAGATATTGGGACTAAGCAGGTATGTTATTGTCCCGGCATCCTTTGGCTGTCTCTTGACCCCTGCAGTACCATCATGAGAAATTAGCAGCATGAAATACATGGTGTTAAATTTAATTTATTTTGGCGAAGGTGGAGGGGGAGGTCGTTCCAGGTCTTGGCTGTGAGATAAGAGAAGAACTTTCCACCCGTTCTGGTCTTGTAGATGTGTGGCATGGTGGCCAGAGAGAGGTCGGCTGATCAGAGGTTTCTCTTGGGTGCCTGGAAGGGGAGCGGTTGTTTAGGTATGGTGGTCAGATGTTGTGGAGGGCCTTGTATGTCTGCATGAGGAGCATGAAGATCACTCTTCTTTCGATGGGGTGACAGTAAAGGTTGCAGAGGTTTTAGGTGATGTGCTTGCAGCGGGGGATGTTTAGGAAGAGTCTGGCTGAGGCTTTCTGGACGGTCCAGTATTTTCAAAGGAGTATTTTTGGTGATTCCAGCATAGAGGGCTTGCCGTAGTCCAATCTGCTAGTGATTAGGGTGGGTGTGACCGTTTTTCTAGATATGGAGGGGATCCATCTGAATGTTTTCCAGAGTATGGAGAGGGTGTTGAAGCAGGCAGAGGATACCGCGTTGATCTGGCAGTTCATAGTGAGTGATGTGTCCAATATGATGCAAGGTTTTGTGCATGGGCAGTCGGGGTGGGGGCGTTTTTTAATGGCAGGGGGCCACCAGGTGTCGTCCGATGCTAAGGGGGTGGAGCCAAGGATGAGGACTTCTGTTCTCTCAGAGTTCAATTTCAGGCAGCTGTACTTCATCCAGGTGGCGACGGCTTTCAACCCTTCTTGGAAGTTGCGCCTGGTGATGATGGGTTCCTTGTTGAGGGAGAGGATGAGCTGGGTGCCGTTGGCATAGGAGACAATGTTGAGCCTGTGATTTCTGATGATGGTTGCAAGGGGGCCATGTAAATGTTGAAGAGCGTGGGGCTGATGCAGAATCCCTGGGGTACTTCAAATCTGGTCTTTGTTGGTTCGAGAGGTAGATTGGTAGTCTGACTCACTGAGTTCTGCCTGTGAGAAAGGAGCGTATCCAGTCAAAGGCCTTTCCTCGGATGCCAGCCTTGTGGAGTCTGGTGGCTAGTGTGATGGTGGGGACGGTGTTCAATGCAGCTTAGCAGTTCAGGAGGATGAGGGCTGCAATTTGGCCCTTTCCTCTACCAAAGTTTGCCTCCCCAGCTCAGGTTCGGTTTGAATTCGGCCTCCAGAATCAGAAATTCCGGGGCATGAACAGCTTCGTGAAGCTATGTCATAAATTCTGCTCCTCCGAACTGGGCTCACTGAAAAGTCTATGCTGGGAAGAAATTTAACACCAGCTAGAGCAAGAAACACCAAATTCATGGGGAGGTCATTTGAGATAATCTCTGGCTGAGCTTGAAATACAAATGACATGGGACAACACGCCACACCGTGCAAACCTCAGTAAATCTGTGAATGATGCAGCAAAGAAGAAATCTTTTCTGGAAGACAAAAAAGCAATTTCCAAACGTCGGCATGGGTGGACCGTGATTAACCCTTATACATCTTTAAAGCCTCAAGCTTATTTAGTAGCTCACTTTAGCATAGAGTTAACAAAGAGCTTTGAAGATTATTGGATGGGAATGCATGATTCAAAAGACCTATAGTTGATAGAGCGCGCAGGTCACCCGATTCTTATTTTACCAAATATATACTACTGGGCCCATAACGTGTTTAATCACTATTTCATAAATCAGGTAACCTACACACCGCTATCAGTAATTCGAGTTTTCCTTTCTATTTATTTACCGTGTACCTGACTTACCAATCCTCGAGAACAGGTATCTATGATCTCCATGGATCAGGAGCTAAATTTGAGATTCAAGCAGATAAACACCAATACCATATACATTTATATTTTGTTTATACCTTGTAATAACCACAAACACAAGAAGTTTTAAAAGCTTTATCTAGTCAATAAAATCATCATATGCCATGAGAATGAAATTCACACAGATCAAAACATCTATGCCCAAGATTAGAAAAATAGTATAACTATGAATCACTGTAAGGATCATATAACATTTGGATAAAATAAAGGAAATGGGAAAGAGAAGGAACACGCTAATTTTGTCTAACAGATTTGTATCACGTTACTAAAGGTTGGGTACGAACAAGGGAACATTCTACTAAAATGCTAATTTGAATATACTAAATCATATAGAAGAAACAATACTCTCAGGATGCGTTATATTTCTATAGGAAGGGTAACAGTGGAACATACTAGATATGCAAAACAGTTTAATGTTTGAGTAAGGGTAAGGAGAAGATAAGGAACATGCTAGAAAAATACTTTTGTGAAAGTCAAATGTCAGAGATAATTCACATAGGCAAGATTGCTTTATTTAGGAAAAGGAGAGAAAGATTTAGATAGACAAACACCCACATATATTTATATTTACCTAAGACAGAATGAGGACTAACCCTGGCCACGGGTCAGTTGGGAAAGGCGGGAAAGGACCCTCAAGGACTTGGAATGCCAGTAGGCGAGCAGGTACAGCTCATGGACAGTCAGGACAGGATCACCCCAGGATTTGGATCAGGACTGGGCTCATCAAAGGGTACGACCAACACCTGCAGCTTCGGATGCAACGCCTGCGCTACGCCCTCTCTGCAAGGAATCTGCCAATAACCCCGATTGGGTTCTCGAATCTTCCAGCAAAGTGCTTCGCCAGCACTTAAAGGTTTCTCCACCCCAGACTAAGTTTGTGAAAATTACGGACAGAGTGCTCCGCAGCTCTCTGTATTAATCACCTATAGAGTTCGTAGGGTCAGTGACAGGTCAGCTATTCGGACAAGTGGGACAATTTCTCCAGCTAAACCTAGGCCAGTTATACTGTTTTCGGGTTGATGTACCACCCACAAATGTTGCAGGTGAAAGGATCCCCAACTTCGGATTGGACAAGAGAGGCGGTTAGGTCATGACACCACCTATAATTTGAACTTTCCCAGAATTAATATTCAGTTTTCGAACCCACCCCTTACATTCCAGTTCCCATGGCATAGAAATTCAGAGCACAATAGGGCATACAAATTTTATCGCAACATGTAACAAGTTCAGGTACAAGTCGAAGTCTTCTCCTGGAGCAGGGGTCACTTTCCCAGGAGCATCTCAGCTTCGGCAGCCAGCTGGCTAAGTTCCACTACTGCGTGATTCGTTTCTCCTTCATCACGTGGTTAGTACTACACGGGCTTCAAAGATGGAGTGGCTCACCGCTCCCAGGCCCACAAAGATCGATACATGAAAAGTAAGCGAAAACAATTTAGAAACACAGAAAAATTGAAGACACTGTATACCATGATTGGCTTCTCTACACCCCTACTTTATAATATCTATAGCATTAGGAGTTAAGCAGAACGAAACAACTGAGCAAAAGCAGCGGTGGCAAGCGAAGAGCATGTTAGAACAAAGCCGCCATATTAGCTGTACTGCGCATGAGCGAAAAATTCCCTCCAGAACTGCGAGTGCGTCACATCACATGGGTATGACCGACGCATGCGCAGACTAGAATCCCGCATAGCAGCGACCATTTTAGCTGCAAGCGTAGTTAAGATTAGTAAACACATAGGCAAGCATCACTGGGACACCCGCGTGTAGTGTAAAAGTGCAATATTAATAAACAAAACAGGTTGATTATGATATTACATTATGCGAGGTTCATGAGTTCAAGCAAGTCGCGTAACGTGTAATCCTTGCTCCATCATAGTCATCTTGGAAAAACAACCAACAAGCAGCACACTGTTGATTATGTTGCTATTTTAAAGAAACATTAACTCACCTGCTATGAGCATGATCAGCAGTCAATGACTTGAGGAGACAGTATTTAAAACCCATTTTTAATGATTTGAACATTCGCACATGAAGGCAAGCCGTGATTCTCAAGATGAAAGGGTCTTCTATAATCTTGTCCTGCCAGGGAGTAAAATATCTGGCAGAAGTAAGGAAACTTTTACGGCAAGTTAACCTGGAGGAAAATAAAAAAAAGCATGAACAATGCCAGCATGGGTTTAGTTCATTCATCCATGTAAGACACGGACTAAATGCAAAATTTATCAAGGGACAATTTGATTAGTAGGATTTCTGAAGATTGTTTTTAAATTTTACTGTAAAACTTTTAACTGTTCTCCAGGTACCTACAACTTCAATAGGGCTAGTTATTTTACAATCCTCTGATAAACTCATTCGCTTGATTTCCCTTAAAACATTGAATGCAGAAGGTTTGAAGCAATATTATGGTATTTTGCTACGCAGAAGATTTATTATGCAAATTATAACATTACATACCGGAAGCTCAGCACTTGCACTTTAGTTGATAACTCAGGGGTATCATCAATGTAATTTGGATTTTAAAAATGGCATATTCCCTTGCTACAGGGTGTTGACATTGTTGGATGATTTTATCATTCGTGTATGTAAAGCTATATATATATATATATATATATATGTTTTTTATATTTTGAAATTTTTTACAATTTTAAGTAATCACATACAATAAACTATGATTGATTGATTGAAAAATAGAGTTACATTAATCTAAGCAAAACTAAAAAAATCTTCATCCCAACAGAAAAGTACAGGCCTGCTTGCTGAGCAGTTCTGTTAACAGGAGGACTAAGCTATGTTTGCTGAGCAAAAAGTATTTTAGGTTTCTTGAGTGCACATTTGTTCATTTTGTCTACTTGCATGAAATAGGGCCGTAAACATTGAAGTGTTGTTATGGGGACAATAAGTGGATATGAACATTTGCATGTTTTCTCGAGCAGGTGCGTCTTTGCTGGGTTGGTTCAAATCAGGAGGTAATGCTTTTTCTGTATGAACGAAGTTCATTGAGGCCAGGGTCCATCTCGCAAAAGTCCTCATTCTCTTTTGTTCAACTTTTAACTGGCACAATAAGTAGATGGCTTGCTTAGAACATGAGGGCTATATTTATTTATGTTGTGAGGGATATTTTATGTTTTGTATGGTACTCTGTCTCTCAGGTCGAAAAGGGTCAGGTAGTCAGGGAAACAGAAAAAACAGGTACAAATCAAGCCATTATGCTCAATCTCTGTTGGATACAGAAGATTCACATTGGTACCTGGTGGCCAGAGCCTGCTTATAAGGAAGGCCTCAGTGAAACCATTTAACACATCATAACATTTTCAAAATTCCCAAATTGTATGTTCTGCATAATTTCTTGGAATTGTGCATTATGTGATTTTGCATAATTTTCACCGCATTGTAAAAGTATCATTAAAAATTGGGACTGTTGTTAAAATTCTGCAATTTTTACCAAGGCCCTTACAAAGTCTTAAAGAACCTGAGGGATATTTACAAGAAAATGCTGGAGCGCTGTGTTATGCTAAATTTGGCAACGCCATGATCCCACATTTTCAAAACACAGGGATGTCCTGTTTCTACAATAATATTGCGTTTCCCCTAGTGCTGGCACTTAAAAAGGCCTCCTGGAGCCAGCGGAGGCACCCTGCTGCCATGCTGCCATGTTGCAAGGGTGCTAGCATTGCAGGGGCGATTGTTTATGTGCAGGAAGGGACACCTACCTGCAGATAAACAATCAATTATGGCAATTCGCTCTTTCTATGTGTGCTGCCAAAAGAGCAATAAACAAGGAGAAATTAATAATTTCTAATCATTTCACCATCCTGGCCTTAATTTTTTGGCGCTGCCCCAGCCTTCTAAATCTGGGACAGCATCAAAAAGTAATGGGTGTTGCTGTGGAACGCTCAGAGCAACACCCATTGTCCACCCCAGACTGTGGCGGCAAGGGACACATTTACAAGGTGGCGTTATACCACATTAAGTGGCTTACTGCCACCTTGTAAATATGAATAATGGCGCAACACCACTCGAGAGTCAAAAAAGGTCATGCTCATGTGGTGTTAGGGACTTGTTAATATGCCCCACTGTCTATTTAACCCTCCTTTTTCCGGCCCTGTGCCGCTTTGGTGGGCCAATATATGGATGCCGTACAGGAGAGAAGTATTTTCCTACTCTCCCTCTTCTACATGCAGCGCCCCATCCTGTAAAATGCAGCCAGGAGAAAAAAACGGCAAGATATTGGGACTAAGCAGGTATGTTAATGTCCCGGCATCCTTTGGCAGTCTCTTGAGCCCTGCAGTACCATCATGAGAAATTAGCAGCATGAAATACATGGTGTTAAATAATTTATTTTTTTCGAAGGTGGAGGGGGAGGTCGTTTCAGGTCTTGGTTGTGAGGTCGTTCCAGGTCTTGGCTGTGAGATAAGAGAAGGACTTTCCACCTGTTCTGGTCTTGTAGATGTGTGGCATGGTGGCCAGAGAGAGGTCGGCTGATCAGAGGTTTCTCTTGGGTGCCTGGAAGGGGAGGCGGTAGTTTAGATATGCTGGCCCGATGTTGTAGAGGGCCTTGTATGTCTGCATGAGGAGCATGAAGATCACTCTTCTGTCGATGGGATGACAGTAAAGGTTGTGAAGGTGTTACGTGATGTGCTTGCAGTGGGGGATGTCTAGGAAGAGTCTGGCTGTGGCTTTCTGGACGGTCTGGTATTTGCAAAGGAGTATTTTGGTGATTCTAGCATAGAGGGCCTGCCGTAGTCCAATCTGCTAGTGATTAGGGTGGGTGTGACCGTTTTTCTAGATATGGAGGGGATCCATCTGAATGTTTTCCAGAGTATGCAGAGGGTGTTGAAGCAGGCAGAGGATACCGCGTTGATCTGGCAGTTCATAGTGAGTGATGTGTCCAATATGGTGCAAGGTTTTGTGCATGGGCAGTCGGGGTCGGGGGCTTTTTTTAATGGCAGGGGGCCACCAGGTGTCGTCTGATGCTAAAGGGGTGGAGCCAAGGATAAGGACTTCTGTTCTCTCAGAGTTCAATTTCAGGCAGCTGTACTTCATCCAGGTGGCGGCGGCTTTCATCCCTTCTTGGAAGTTGCGCCTGGTGATGATGGGTTCCCTGGTGAGGGAGAGGATGAGCTGGGTGCCGTCGGCATAGGAGACAATGTTGAGCCTGTGATTTCTGATGATGGTTGCAAGGGGGCCATGTAAATGTTGAAGAGGGTGGGGCTGAGGGAGAATCCCTGGGGTTCTTCACATCTGGTCTTTGTTGGTTCGAGCAGTAGAGTGGGAGTCTGACTCGCTGAGATCTGCCTGTGAGAAAGGAGCGTATCCAGTCAAAGGCCTTTCCCCGGATGCCAGCGTTGTGGAGTCTGGTGGCTAGTGTGATGGTGGAGATGGTGTTGAATGCAGCTTAGCAGTCCAGGAGGATGAGGGCTGCTACTGGTCAAGGAGGGTGCAGATGTTGTCGGTGGCAGCGAGTAGGGCGGTCTCCGTGCTGTGGTTTCTGTGGAATCCAGATTGGGGGGTGTCCAGGACATTGTTGGCTTCGATGTAGTTTGCTAGCTGGGTGTTGATGGCCTTTTCGATGACCTTGGTTGCGAATGGAAGCAGTGAGATGGGACTGAAATTCTTGAACTCCTTTTGGTAAGTGGAGGGTTTCTCCAGGAGGGGGTTGACTTTGGCGCACTTCCAGTCATCGGGGAATGTGGCAGTCTTGAGGGAGCAGTTGATGGTCCAGCGTAGTTTGGGTGCTATGGCCATGATAACTCTGTGGAAGATGTGGTGGGGAAAGAGGTCTGAGAGTGCTGAGAGGCCCCGGTTGTCAAAGTTGTCATAGAGCGACTTAATCTTGAGGTGAAAAATGGTGCTGACTCTGTTGCAGAGGCCTTGTGAGGGAGGGACGCCTATTGTTTTGCTGCTGGGTTTGGCAAATTCCAGAATAATGGAGAAGAGTTCTTTGGAGCGTGGGGCATTGGTGAGGATTCTGTCTTGGAGGAAGTTCTTCTTTGTTGATTTAATGAGTTGGTGGTGTGCTGTAGTGGCTGTTCTGTAGGCGGTGTGTGTTTCTGGGGTTTTGCTGTTCCTTCATGTCGTTTCGAGTTGTTTGCCGGATCGCTTGGAATCTTGGAGTGCAGGGGTGAATCAGCTTGCTTTCTTGATGAGTTTTCATGTAGCTTTCTTGAGAGGAGCTAGTGTGTCTGTGCAGTTAGTGATCCAGCGGTGGAGGTTGCGTGCCGTGGTCTTAGCATCTGGTGTCATTGGAGGTGGGGTGCTGGTGAGGGCGGTGGTGAGCTGTTCTTCCATCACTTTGTTCCAGCTTCTGTGGGGGAGGCAGTGTACGTGCTTGTGCACAGTGGTTGGTCTGTCCAAAGAAGTTCAGTGGTGTTGCTATAGGAGATGCTGTTTCTTCCTGTGAAGACGGGGTCAAGTGTATGTCCAATGTGTGTGTGGGGCGGTGAAAAGTTGCTTCAGGTCTATGTTGGCGAGGTTCTCTACAAAGTCAGTGGTGTTGGGGTTGCGTTAGTTGTCCAGGTGGAAGTTTAGGTCTCTGAGTAGTATGTAGTCTGTGGAGGCAAGGGCGTGGGGTACAATGAGGTAGACGATGATGTTGGTGAAGTAAGTGTATTGGCCAGTCTGCCTGTAGCTAAGCGTTCCACAGAGAGTTGTTTTGAGGTTGGTCTAGATCTGGAAATAGAGATGCTCCTTGGTGGTGGTAGCGTCACCTGGGTCAGTGGTTGTCAAGCAGAGGGAGCTTTTTTGGACGATAGCGATGCCTCCTACTGGGCCAATGGGGTGATTGAGCTGTTGGGCAGCGGAGATGGCATTGGTCCAGGTTTCTGTGAGGAAGGTGACATTGGGCTTGTAGGGGTTGAGGAGGTCCCAGATTTCTATGGCGTGCCTGCGTTGGGAGCACACTTTGAGGGGGTTGCAGTTCAGTGGTTTTTGTGCGATGTCGTCCAGTACCCTGTATGCTGCTGCTGGGGTCGGGAGGTGGGTGAAGGTGCAGTGTCTGCAGGAGATCGGTCCTTGGGTATCACTCGGCATCAAAAGATGGCAGTTGTTGCTGCGTCTGGGGTTGAAAGCGTGGAGGAAGCTGGAGTCGTAACGGAGATGGGTCGGAGGACCAGGGTCCCTGGCGCTGGTCGCAGTCGGGTCATGGATGGGCGCAGACAGGCTTGCCTGTGGCGAGAGATCATAGTAGTAAGATGAGGTTTGGGATGAGTAAAAGGGGAAATGGTGGAGGGAAGAGCCTCTAGAATGGGAGTAGGGAAATCATCGTAGGATAATGAGGTTGGAGACGAGTTAATAGAGGGATACACAAGGGAAAAATTTAGAAAGGGTTGTTTGGGGGACCATAGTAGTAAAATGAGGTTTAAGGTGAGCCAAAGAGGGACAGAGGAGGGAAGAGTGCTGAAGGGCTATTTTGGAGATCATAGTATTAGAATGAGGTTTGGGATGAGTCAGAGAGTAGAGAATATATTGAGAGAGGTAGGGTGAGACATAGTGTAGTGAATTGGAGAGAGTCAAAAATGTTTCTTTCTTCTTGTTCTACAGTAAAATTAAAGTAAGAAACATATAGATACATAACTGTATAGAAAGGGCATACGTTTATAATGAAGATAATATATATAGCAATATTAAGTTGTATTGTATAAACTCAGACTTTCAAGTGTTGCTGTACTTGAAACGAATGTATTTGTGTTTTTTATAACAAATCTTATTAATGTATTTAATTTCATTTCAATTGTATGTCCTCCTCAATATTTCAGTAGATTGTAGATAAATTAGTAGGGCACCCACACTACAGGGTGGGGCCCAGAGGATGGGGTACCCAGGGCCACAATCAGCCCGGGAGGGGGGTTGCAGTGCCTCACTTGCTTTTTAAAAAGAAAATCCAAAAAGGGGAATGTCACAGTGGTTGGGGTGCCGAGGACCAAAGATGGCTTGGGAAGGGTGCGGCTCAGTACCCCCCTCCCTTAGAAAAAAAGGAAAAAAATAAAGGACCGAGGCACAGGGGATGGAGTTGGAGGGGAGCTACACAGCCACCTTCACTCCACTCTGCAAATGCACCTCCTGGCACAGTGGCGGTTGGGGGACAAAGTCCACTTATGCTAAGGGTCCTTGGGGTCCAGGAACACCTTCTGTTGTGCCTCCAGCAAGTCCCAGACAGTGGGATTGCTAACAGGACTTGGACTCCATGCCTCCTTTCTCTATCACTCTGCAAACGGGCGTTCTTGCACACTGCTGATGGGGGATGAATTCCACTTTACTCCTCAAGGCCTCAGTACTAAAGTGGACTTCTTCCCCCAATCAGTATTGCACCAGGATGTGCGAATGCAGAGTGGTGGAGAAAGGGGCCATGGCATCTGACGTCCTGTCAGCAATCTAGCTGGGGGGGTCTTACTGGAGGTAACAGGAGGGATAGTTGACCTCCAAGGAACCTCAAGAGCCAAGGGGACTTCATCCCCCAATTAGTAGTGCGTTAGGAGGTGTGTTTGCAGAATGGTGGAGTTAGGGGACAGGGCCACCGAAAACCTCTCAGCAAAACCACTATGTGGGACTTACTGGAGATAACAGTAGGGGTAGTTGCCCCCTAGGACCTTCAATAGCCAAGGAAAGTTCATCCACCTACTAGTAGTACATAAGGAGGTGTGTTTTCAGAGTAGTTGAGATAGGGGGCGTTGCCTCCGACAACCTCCCAACAATCCAGCTTTGCGGGATGAACTGAAGTAAATAGGCAGGGTAGTTGTCCCCAAGTATGTCCTTTGTCCCCCAAGGACCCTCAGCATCCAAGAGGACTTCATCCCCAACCAGTAGTGCACTAGGTAGTCCATTTGCAGAATGGTGCCAAAAGGGGGCAGGTCCTCCGATGAACTCTCAGCAATCCCGCTGTGTGGTACTTACTAAAGGTAACAGGAGGAGTTCTTGGACTCCTAGGACCCTCAGCTTCCTAGGGGACTTCATCCCCTAACCAGTACCAGGAGGTGAACTTGCAGAGTGGTGTAGAAAGGGGGCAGATCCTCCAATGAGCTCTCATTCATTAGTAGTACACAAGGAATACTAATTAAACTTTTGTTGTACCTTAGTATATATGTTTAACACTCATAAACTTGTATAAAACTTTCACAATCACTAGATGTAATCAGTGATATCATTTGAGATGTCATCAGTAATGTCATGAGTGATGTCACTGACTATATCATGAGTGATGTAATATCTGAGGTCATAAGAGGTGCATTGCGGGGACCTACATTATAGTTAGCTCATGTAACTATGACTGGTGTGTTTGAGTGATTTTATGAGTAAAATGTGAGCCTGAGTATAACATTGCTGTAAACTTAGCTTTTTTCAGTGAATTTTTAGGTTTTTTTAAATTATATTTCCTAACTATAACATTCACGTACCCATTGTTTTTTTATCTGTGAATTTTAAACTAATTTTTTATATTTCCTAACTATAATCTCCCTGGACCCTTTGTTTTTTCAGTGAATTTCTATGATTTTGTAAATGCTAATTCCTAACTGTATCGTCCCTGTAACCTTTCTTTTTTTCAGTGAATTTTATGGGGTTATTTGAAATAGTGGTCGCATTTACAAGTGGTGGGGAGGGGGGCGTGGCCTCCGAAGAACCCCTACATTGCCAGGCCAGACCTCAAGTGGGATATACTTTTTCCAATTACCTTAACTGAGTATTTCCATTATGGAAGCATTCAAATTGAGATGGATCCATGCCATCCACTGATCATTGGCTCTGAGGCAACTGAATATTTTTGAGTTTCCAATGTCTTTGGTGCTTTTCAGTTTAAGGAGTATTTGTGTGTAATTGCTAAGATATAGCATGTGAGTGGAAATTCATTGATCATTGTTGCTAATGACTTCATGTACGTGTTCAAAAGCATTGGAGAGATGCTAGGGCCTTGAAGAACATCTGCTTTTCTGCAGTATGATTTGGAATAAAAAGGGGGAGAATGGATGACATTTCTTCTGTTTTGAAGATAGGATATGATCCAGTCCAGGGAAGTCCCCTCTATTGAGTCTTCATAGAGTCTTTAGAGTCTTTGTATTAGAGTGTCATGTTCAACTGTGTCGAAGGCAGCAGAGAGGTCCAGGAGAAGTAGTGCAGCAAACCCTGTTCCAGTCTACTGTGTATCTAAGGTCATCCTAGATGGTGATGCGAGAGGATTCCGTGCCTTTTCTTGGGCAGAATCCTGCTTGGCAGTCTGAAAATATGGAGTAATGTTCACCGAATTTTGACATCTGGATGAATGCTGCTCTTATCTGTTTGCTTAGGAAAGGTCCATTTGTAATTGGTCTGCAGTTATTGGGTCATGAGGGTCTAGGTTTGTTTTCTTCAATAATAGCTGTATGTATACCTTTTTAGGTCTTCAGGAAAAATTCTCTTAGTTAAAGAATTATTGATGATTACTCTTACTGATGTGGCAGCAGAAGTAGCTAAAAGAATGTTTTTGAATATTTGTGGTAGACAAGTGTCAAAACGGTAATTGGTTGGCCTGCTTGCTTTTACCAGATCCATAAATTTACTTTGTGATATTTGTTTGAAGGAATGCAGAGGCTGGCTTAGCCTATTCTTTGAGGGAATTCTTGGAAATGAGGTGGTGCTGATGGATTCCCTTTGTTTTAAATAGGAGTCCAATGAGTCTGTTGTGGTTGTGTAATAATTTGCAAGTTTGTCAGTGAAGTCTTGAGTAATGGGATGAGGAGTACCTTCTGTGCAATTAGGGTAATGAAATTCAGTAAGAATGTTATGAAATTCTTTATTTGCACATTTAGGGCCTCATTGTGATGCGGTCGGAAACGGCTCCGAGTGGCATTTGGTTTGACACGAATCCGTGTCAAAACCCATGCTTCTGATGGACTCGGAAACATATCCGACTGACCGATTTCAATACAAGGTAACCGGTCAGTTATTCCGAAACGGTTCTGACCAGCCATTCTGAACCGTTCACTCCTTAGTTATTTGTCTGCCCTAGGCCGAACTGCATGTTGATATGTTTTTATGGTTATGGTTCACTACGAAACAAGACCTTTTAGGCACGGCCATCTCAGGGCCACTTTGAACCACTCACCCTCCAGTGAATGGTTTGCCCTAGGCCGCGCTGGGTGTGTTCTATGTTTTATGATCACTCCTTTTCCACATATTGTTAACAAAGGTAGTGACATAATCCCATTGCCTCATCTTACAATGAGCTGTATATCGGCTATCTACCTTCTTACACTCATTTTGTTCCGTCTCCTAAATGTACTGCGATGACACCTGCCTGTGCACTCACGTATGGGGCACAGACCTTAAGTCCAGCACCACCGAAGTCACAAAGTGCATGATCTCATCTATCATTGATGCCTTAAACAAGCGCTTTTTTTACCTTTCACAACTGTTTTTCTCTGCCTCTCTCCCCTCTTCTCTCCTAACAGGCAGTGTCTTTACACTAAGGCAATTATTCTAATCGTCCTAATGATAATCCCACTATCCTTTTGCAAGGGATCGAAACATCGTCAACCTATTTAATAGTTCCCCGCTTAATCATGGTGTAATATCAGTGTGGTTACTATTTGGATAGCGTGTTTTAATTCGTAATCATATCAAAGCTTCCATTGCTTCTTGCCTGAAATCCTTAATGTTTGTTTGTACCTGTCCTTTGTTCTTTGTATTGGATGCAAGATTGCGTCCCGCTCTATTGTTGCTTTTGCCTATTAATGTAAATTTATCTAACTGATTACATTCTGTGTCCGGCTGGACACTGTGTAATACAGTACCCATTGTGGTCTATATTTTATTTCATGTTATGCATGTGTCTCTCTAAGGACCATTGTTACAAGATATAAATGATTTGGATGCTGGCCTCTCTGCTGAATTCCGGTGTTGGAAAAAACATGCAGAGGTAACCAAGGCGATCTACGAGCTCATGGAAAAATCTGAGGCAATCTGTATGCCTAGACTCTTAATCGTATTCTTTGGAATAGGCGCAAGGCCTAGCTCCGGGGGCCAGTGTGCAGGAGTCCAGTGCAGGAGTTTGTTTTTGGGAATGATAATTTCAATTTTTTCAGAGTTTAGTTTTAATTGATTTTTGTTCATCCAATTCCTGATGAGCAGTATGGTGTTCCTGAGAAACTCCTTGGAGTTTATTGAATCATCGATGAAAAATATCAGCTGCATGTCATCAGTGTAGTTATAGATCTTTAGCAGGGAGAAAGAGGAGCCCTGTGGTACTCCACAGTTCATGTTAACAATGCCAGATTTGTCGGGTGAAAGCCACACTGATTGCTTTCTAGAGCTATTGCAGCAATACGTTCCATTATTATGTCATGGTTGACGGTATCGAAGGCTGCAGACTGGTCTAAGTGAACCAAGGCCTGAGTGCAGTCCTCGGCCACCTTTCCTTTTAGATCGTCCATGACAGATAGTATGATAGATTCGATGGAGTGGGATGGTCGAAAACCTGCCTGATGGAAAAATTGGTTCCCTCCATAAAGGTGGTAAAAGATTTGGCTACAGTGTCTCTAGTAGCTTACCCGGAAAGAGAAGAAAGGCTTGTAGTTGTCCAGCTTCTGAGGGTCAATATCTTGCTTTTTTTAAATTGGAATAATTATTGCTTCTTTAAATACTGATGGCACAGTCCCTTGGGTCAAGGATAGATTCAGCAGGGCAATAATAATCTTCAGGCTATCAAATAAAAATTGATTTTTGTATATGGGGGGTGGCAGGCATCTTTAGGGGAGCATGATTTTACTTATTTTGGAGTTCTTTATTTAGGCATGGAAAAGCAGTTATATGGTTCGAGTTAGTGTTTCCTGAAAATTCTTCTACATTCTTGTATTTGGAATCTATGAATTTTTGTATTTTCTTGATTTTCTCTACAAATAAGGAGTTTAAATCAAAACCTAATTTCTGCCTTGCAATGATAGTGTGGGGTCACATGATCAGGATTTGATAACGATCTGATGTTGATTCACTATCACTAGGCCAGTTTTTGGATGGGGCATATTGGGTTTGTCAAACCAAATGTTTAGTTCACAAAGAATGCATAGGTTGGAGTGTAGTTTTATAGGGTTCAAAACTGTGTCTAGAAATTTTTCTGATAATGTTGCATTGCTAGGTGGTGGCATATAAAGGAGGAGAAAGTTATAGGAGGACCTTTGTGTAGTGTTGCACTTGATGATGAGGGTCTCACAACCTTATATGGAAACGTCATCAGCTTTTGTGAGACTTAGGGGTCCATTAGGATGGCGGGCGGTGCTGGCAAGGTTGAAAAAAGCCTTTTTCTGCCCGCGAGCAGCGGGAAACACGTCTGCCACATTAGTATTGCAAAACATAGGTCAGTTCTATGCCGCTGCAGAGCGACGCGCACCGCCATCAAAGTGCGCCCGCCACTGCGACTGTGGGAACCAATGGAGACTCACCAGCATGTGGAATGACGTCCGTCCTGCTCCACAAATTAGGATGGCCCAAACAAGCATACGCACCACAGTGGAGACACCGCCCAACCAGAGACGGCCGAAACTCGACAGCGGAGCGCGATAGCAGAGACCCATCCACACCACCCGGTCCCAACCGCCATGGATCCAGCTCTACATGTGTTTCCGGTGCTGTACCTGCTACAGCACTATCATCTAATGGGCCACCTCGGACGTCGCCGCAGGTACGCAAATTCGCAAATAAGACAGACAACACACGGGCTAACACAGGGTCCAAAACCATGACAGACACCCTGCTGGGGGCAACAACACATCCACAAGGGCACTCACACATGACCCACCTGCCACCAAGTCACCCCACTGCATCCTGGACACACATCGACTGTGAACATGCAGCAAAGTCCCGGTCCTGGTCACATCACCGCAGTGGTCAACATATGCGCACAATACAGAAGGCAGGGGCAGTCCAAGGCATGGGCAGGGCACAGAGACCGCAGGGACACACCCCCTCCAACCACACATCAACACACCCCATCAAGTCACAGGCCAGGTGCCCATCCTGTGCACCCCCATGCACACCAACAAGCAACAAGCACAGCAACAAGCAAGCTAAATAAACACCTTGCCCCACACAACAAGCAACCAGGGAGACAGCCACTGCAGGAGTGGCTGACAAGGAACACACAACACCAGTGCCTCACACGATGAAGGCTACCAATACTTGCCAGGACATACACACACAAACAAAACACACCCTGGGAGTAGCCATAAACAAAAAACACAGACAGGGATTCCTGAACAGATGCCTGCCCCAAAACAACACACAAACCCTACAGGAACACACACAGAACCACATCAGAAACAGACATACCCTGTCATCCAAACTGTGGAAAGGCAATGGGAGCACAGACACAACAGGAGTACACACCCTCATCACACAGTAACAAAACTCACACAACGTACCACAAATCATACAAGAAGTTCCCCAGCACAGAACTACACTGCCACATGAAACCAACCACAGATGCACATGAAATAAAAAATGAACAAACACCACAGGAAATCAGGGAATGCACATCAGGCAATGCCAAGGCCACATACACACAGCACTGTATGCACAACAAGCAGTGTGTGCATGCACAATAAGCAGAACAGTCACACACAGACATGACTGACACAACTCAACACACAGAAATCTAATCAGCACAGTACAAACACAACAGCACACCCAGGAAGTGAGGCAATACCACAGCCAACACACATACATCCAACAAAACAACAACAGATGCATCACTCTGGATACAAGAGCACAGCCATCTTGACCTGAGCACTGGGCAGCACACACAGCTGAAGTGCACATGAGCAATCATGACTCATTAATAGCACAAGAACAGCACACATAAACCATTGGGGCAATGTCCAGAGTGGAACATCACTCTTGACCCAAGAACTGCGCCACAAAGCAACGTCTCACAAATGAAGTGATGGGTAGGCACACACACATGTAAACCAAGGGGACAGCTGACATCAAAGTGAACTTACTTGCTTGTCAGTAGTAGACATGAAAGGGGTGTACCATACACAAATAGAGGGAGTGCAGACCCACAATGGGTAGGCATAAGTGGCACACATAGGGGATGGCATCACACCACACACACCATGCCATACAGGAGGAGAAAAGCCACCATGTGCATGCAATGCATGCGAAACACAACCACAATGGCAGGGTAGAGTAGCAGGGCCACACAATCTACACAAACACACTCAAAACACTTTGATGATCCAATAAAAATAACACTGATGTGCAAGTCACACACTTTGCACACTCATAAGTGACCAAAACAACAAGGAGGAGTCAGACAGAACAGCATGGACACACCAACACACTGCACAGTGCACAACAGACAACTCACATATGTGCATTCAACCATATCCACAGGGCACAACAATCCAAACAACAGGCACACAACTCCTGGGTGAAACATGTGTGTCTTTCACAATCCAGGGGCACACACACATTCACACCCACTACAAAGTCATGCCCTTCACACTGTACACCTCTTGACTACCCAAGAGCACACATCTCATGTAGGCCATGGGACCAGGGCTAACACAGGATGACCATTAAGCATGGGCGAATTTTGCGGATCTCGCGTTCGCGAATTTGCGGATTTTTGAACTCGCAATCCGCAAAATCCGCGAATTCTTGCGAATTTGCGGATTTTTTTTTTTTTTGTGTTCGCAAGGATTTCTGCCAGTTCGCGAGGGTTTCGTACCAGTTCGCAATTGCGAACTTACATTTCGTCGCGCAACGGTCGCGAATTATGTTGTTTCTACGTCTGGTTCATCATCACAGGTTCCCAGCACCCTCTGTTTCACCACTGCAACCCTCTGTTACATCAATGCCACCCTCTGGTTCATCATTACTGTAGATTATGGGGGGGAAAAGCAAGCACACCATCCCTGCTTCAACTCAGATGAATTAATTTGGGGTTAGTTTATTAATGTGTCACTGTTTTAAAATTCCAGTCTGGCACCTGCTTCCTTATCTGTAATTTTGCTTTCTGTTGCAGTGCATTTTTTTTCCCCAGGACCTTCTTTGTGGCCTACTTGTAGCTATTGTATGAGCCTGCTGTGAGGGTCAGAGCAGGGTCATACAATTGTTGCAACTAGCAACTGAATTCTGGAGGGGCCCCAGTCAGGAAGCACTACCGGGAATTGTTACTAATGATGAGTTTGAACTCTTGCCCCTGCCGAGTGCTTTCACTTTTGAAAAACTCGTTTTTCTGCAATTTCGCGGCGTTCGCGGGGTGCGAACACGCGCAAGATCGGATTCGGAAGCCGCAAATTCGTGCGAATATGCAATTTGTTTTTTTTGCGGCGTGTTAGTTGGCAAGGTTTTGTGCGTTTTTGCGAGCCGCTCGTAGCGCAAGACGCGAAGTTACCCTCGCGGTCGTTCAAGGGCGCAGCCATCTTGTTTGCCTGACGTATTTCCGTTTCCGGGCGCGAAGTGTAATCTCGCAAAGTCCGCGGTTTGCCAGTACAGTCTCGCGCGTGTTCGCAAGGAAAATCTCGCGCGAACTTACCCGCGCGGTCGTGAACGGGCGCGGCCATCTTGTTTCTCATTCATTGCTATGGTTCTGGGCATGGTCTTTGTATCCTCTGTCAATCTCTGCCATCCTTTGCTTGTTTGAAGTTTTTTTTTATCTATTTTACTTATTATCTATCCCTCTATTTTTCTAGCCCTATATTTTTGTGTTTACTGCTACTTTTGGTTAATTTTAAACTACTTTTGTAAACTCTTTTCTTTTCTTCTCTTCCCTATTCTATTTTCTTTATTCCTTTCCGCCCAGACCATGGTGAAGGGAGCCGGGAAGCATCCCGAGAAGGGGAAGGGTCCCGCACCCCGTGTCCGGCTCCCGTGCGGGCGTTTGAGGGGGGAGCTAGTGATGCCACGGGAGATCTTTACCCCGGAGGAGGTGGCCCAACTCATTTTTTATGTTCAGCGCCGCCTCCCCAGGACCATCATGGGAGGCGGCAAGATCAGTGCCGGGTACGGGGCCCGGGAGCGCCGGAAGCGGTGGGAGAAGGTGTGCCAGGCCATTTACCACCACTCTCGGGTCTGGCGCACCTACAACCAGGCCACCCACCGCTGGACGGATGTCCTGACCCGTGAGCGAGATCTGCTCGACCTCCTTGGCCTTGAGATCCCCGGGCTTGGTGAGTAGTAGTAGCTATGTCTTTACTACTATGTTTTCTCCTGCTGTGTTATTATATTGCAAATTTTTGTTTTTTACCAAGAGCAATAATGCTGCTCATTACATTGTAGGTACATTTTATTTCAAAATCTTCTGTGCATTTCAGGTACACTGCTCTCCTTCTCAGTAGTGTTGCTACTATGCTTATTTGTTTTAGATTTTGTGTTCATTTCATTGGCCTGTGAAATTATGTATGAGTGTAGTTGAAAGAACTGCGCAATGCTACACACTAAGGTTCAGATTTTTAATTACCGGCGCATCCCTGCAAAGTTGCAGGGATGCGCCAGTAATTGTGCGTCACGCCACCATCACCCATGGTGCGCCGTATTACAATGCGGCGCGCCATGGGCCCAAAACGTCACCAAAGCGTTACGCATCTGTGCCGTAAAGGTGGCGCATTGCTGGAGTTGCGTCGCAACGATGGTGCAGCTCCATCAATTCTCTGGGGTGCCCTATCTCCCCAATGCTGCGTCAAGCCGTACGTCTGCTTCAAGCAGGCGCAGGGTTTGAGTCACGCATCATTGTCCTCAAAGTGACTGATTGAAATCTTGTAGATTTCCCTCAGCCACTTTTAGGATGCGTTCCTGCGCAGGAACGCCCTCCCTTGCGCCGGAACACCCCTATTGGCGCAGGGCTTTACAACGTGATGCATCTCCCAGATGCGTCACGTTGTTAATATACGCCGCACCATTGCGCCTCTTTTGTGCTGTCGCTGCGTCACAAAAGTCACGCAACAATGGAGCAAAAGAGCCGCAAGGGCCTTATAAATCAGCCCCTACAGACTCAAGTCCAGTCCTTCCTTTGTACACATGGCGATAAGAAGAAATAGTGGTGGTGGATTAATAGTTTGAGTATTTTAATGACTGGTGAATGTAGTAGGAAACTTTAGTGTTGTCGCTGATCTTCAATCTCGATGGACTTTGGCTGTCACTTTGCGTGCTGCGGACTGCTGCCTGCCAATCCTAGGCAAACCTTTTTAGTACTTTGTTTAGTGAGTTACATAGGGTAGTTTCCAATTCGACGGTCCGCAAATCAAGCAATACTAAAGTAATGACGTAGTCGACCACATGAGATTGGTCAATAATATATCCCGTGGAGTCGTTCCCTATTTGCTATTTCGCAAAAATATTCTGTTACTTTGTTAGTTCTTTTTTAAATGTTTGATTTGGTTGAGAAATAAATATCATCCATGTTTTCTGTTTTTCTTTCTTTCATGTTGTACATCAGCTTCCCCCAGGGGCAAGAGGAGGACACAGGAGGAGGAGGAGGAGGGTGCTGTTGTCGATGCAGGCCAGGACCGGGCAGTCGAGGGCTCCTTTGCTGGCCCCAGTAAGTTTTAATTTTAATATAGAGTACTTATTTTTTCCTAGCGTTCCTCATTCGATTTTTTCTAAATCGTCTTTGATCTTCTTGTAGACAGGATCTAAATTCTTATCCCTATGACTCCGTGTGGTATTACTAGATTATTCTTATTAGTCTGTCTGTGTAGCTAACTAAGATTGCACATTTGGCATTTCCATTGGACTCCCATTCTAGTCAGCAATAGCTCTATGCACTGAGTGTAGTCCTCTGGGATTGTCCATATTGTCTTTTCAAGTATTCTAAATGTTTATGCTTTGACCATTGCCAACAATAAAAAGGTGAATGACCACCACCAAGAAATAATAAGATACTACTTTACTTTTGGTTTGGATAGGACAATCCATTCTACTACTGTTGCAGGGACAAATCTGCACAAACAGAACTATGGACACTAAATAATGCATCGCTTAGCTTATCAATTATAATAGGTGCTGTAACTGTTAGACTTTCCACATACCTCAGTGATAACAGACTTTGTAGTTGAACCCCGGCCCCAATCTCCTTACTGACTAGATAGTGTGGCAGAGTCATTTAGCTCCCAAAGTCACCGATGGCAGAGGCACGGACTCATGCTTGCAAAAATTCGAAAACCTTTAGCTCATCCACTCTAGTCTGGAGGACCAAAAACCACAGAGTCTATTTAAGTTTAAAAGCTTTATTAAAAGTAAACACATTTATTAAATTCAAGTTTGTCATAAAAGTGAACGTGTAACTGAAAATGGAAAAGTGCTTAGTGCTGACGATTAATTGGACACATTTCTTGTGGTCGAGCCGAGCTCTCACCTGGTTTGAACTTGATCCTGCTCGTGTTCTTAGAAGTCAAGGTTCTGTCTGTTAGGAGAAAAAGTGGTGCGTGTTAAAAAGTAAAAAGCAAACATTCATCAGTTGTGCCAAAAAGTGCAGCAAGACAACAGCCTTCCCTGGAAAAAGGGACATTTTTACTCTAGAGTACACAGTCAAAAATTATTAAATTGTACACTTTTTTTCACATTTCTTTCTTCCTCCTAGACCAAATATTATATAGTAGTGAGTGGTGTATTCTAACATTATTAAATGTACTTTGTAGGTGGAACATCTGGAGACGGGGCCAGCGCGGAGGTGGTGGCATTGGACGAGGAGGACAACTCTGGGGAGGAGGCGGTGCAAGTGCCGGAAAAGGACATGCCTGTGAGGGTTCACACGGTGGTGGCGGGCAGAGGTAAGCTATACATTCCTTAGTCATTGAGATTGAAGACTGCAGAGTGTGCTTTCTGCACGGGTGTATTATAAAAAAAGCAGGTAGTAGCCTCCTCTAAATGTACTTCGACTTAGCTGTGAAGTTTTTGGCGAGAAGAATCCCAATCAGATCTGAGGTGAACTTGATGGATGGGATGAACGAAAAGCGAAAGAAGGGTGTAAGTAAGTGTGGAAGCACGAGAAATGTAATGATGACTGGCAAAGAAGAATGATATGTGTTTGCTTGGTCCCCGAGGTGGCTGGGAAGGTAAGAAAATGGTATGGTGCATGGCTGGGTGAATGATGAAGCAAGGATGGGTGGAAGGAGAACAGCCTGGGTGGGTGAGACAGAAACTGTATGTGTGCAATATACTTTGAATGGATGGATGCCTGGATCATTCATGGTACTATCTGACTCTTAGATAGCATATGTGAATCTAGAGAGAGTAGACGGTCACTGGATGAACTAAGTGTTACTTTGAAGAGCATGTAACACCGCACCCGCACGTCCGTTCCAGTGTAGGAAAGGCAAGGAAAAGAAGTTGTAACGTTGTCCAAAGACTACCATGAATAGTAGCAGTAGTTTGTATTGCAACTGCAAGCACAGCATATATCCAGTTATTACGGTGGGCACTCCCTACCTCCCTTAATAACTTTAGTTTAGTAGTAGTACGTCATTCATGTGTGGGGGTATCACTGTTCACTCAATAATAAGCAAAGCACCTAAAGTCATCCCATATGTCATCAAATACATCCCATGTGAAGTGATAGATAATCAGATAATTTAGCTTCTTCATTTTCCTTTTCTAATACTCATTTGCACTGTAGGGTGAAAGCTAAATTAATTAAGCAGTAGCCCTTTTAACAGAGTATTCTCAGTGCCACCCGTAATAGAAAAGTAAGAGCTTCACCACCTGCATGTACTGGACCGGTACAGTAACGCAAGTCTGTCTCACTCACCATGGTGTGCGTCTGTTTTTCTCGGGTGCAAGTTCACTGCGCTGGCATTATGCCGGCTTGCATAAGATAACGTACCAATTTTCCTAAACAAGAGAGAAGAAGAAGAATAAGAGTGGTGTACTGTCATAGTCCACTGTAATAGAAGTCCATAGTGCTCGTAGAATTTGTTCCTTAAACTCCCACTAATGTTAGAGCAAGGATGAAGAAGTCGGAGGTTACATAGATACTGTCCTCAATAGTTATGCACTGTGCTTTCAATTTGCTACTTGTACTGTGACAACTTTCTGCTCAATCATTTTGTGTTAATCTTAAGGAGCATTGGTTACAGACTATGTCTTTCTTTTTTCATGTAGTTGCTCCTTCCAAATCCAAGACACCATCAAGGAGGAAGGAGCAGGCTCGAATGGCCCGGCAACGGAGGCTGGATGCCACTGTTGCTGAATATCGGCGGCTGGTGGCCCTGGAGGAGGAGGAGACGCAGTCTGGAACAACAACAACGTCCACTGGGACAGCTGCCTCCTCCTCCGTGCGGGCTGCCAGCCAGCGCAGTGCTCCAGCGGTACGGAGCCGGGCTACCAAAGCCAAACGCCACCGCCCAGCAGCAAAGAAAGCAGCTGCCCCTCACAGGATTTGCAAGGCACACCGGCGCCGCTTATCCCTCAGACTGTCCTACCTGGAGCAGGAGGTCCATAATTATAAGAACGTGGTGGAGGGCCTCCGCTTCGAACTTGCCACCCTCCGCAAGGAGCATGATGCCCTGGCTGCTAATTCCAACAGCACCTTGCCATAGTGTCCCTTGCCCCTTTTTTAGAGACTTTTGGGGGGTGGGAATTGGGAGTTGTGATTTTTGGGGACTTTTGAAGGACAATCGTTGGGGTTAGGGAGGGTCTTGCGGGAGATTCTTTTGTTAGGGCTATAAAAATATACTTTTTGAAACTTTATCTGACCATACCTGTTTTTTACTGCTTTTGAGTCTGGTGGGTGGGGGTTTAACATAACAGTAAGTTTGTTTTCCTGAATAGTCCTAGGATTTTAGTAGTACTACCGTCAATCAAATCTCTCGTCTCTCCTAATACTCCATTATACTACCTCCAACCAAACGCCTATCTTACCTGTAATTTCTGTTTGCAAGTAGGGCTAGGCCCAGGGCTGGCTCCACAGGAAACAGCAAATAAGGTTGGCAATCCTGGGCGGATAAAATTTCCTCATGGCGGTGATACTACTGGTGTGACACAGTGGCAGTTGCTTGCCTATGAAAAAAAGAAAATGAAATCTGGTTTGTCCTCCTGAGCAATACAAAGGTACAATACAGAATATAGCAGGTGACAGAAGTACACTAGAACAGTGCCACGTTGTAGCTTAACAAATGTTAAAGTATAACTAATTGGGTTGAAGTTCTTTGACATTAGCCATGGGTCTTTGTCAAGCAGAGTAAGAATATATCCTCGGATTTCTTCACCAGCCTGTTGCTATCACCTTATCCTCCCCAGCAAGTGTGTGGATTTATTGCTGTAATTTAGTCACACATCAATCAAAACCACACAGCCCGGGGGAAGAGGGTTAGGGCTTGAAAAATGGATGGGTACGGGGGTTTTTGGGAAAGGTTTTGGGAGACAAGAAAAAGTAGCACAGCATGGACGAACAATTGTGAACATAAACAAATCTTTGGGTACAAACCTATCCCTCAATCTTTGAAAGTGCATACACTACTGTAACTGCATGCATGTCAGTTAAAAGTAATTAGTACTTTCGACAACTGTGGAAGAAAGAATGCGACAGTACAGGGCGTGGGTGGAAATATTGATAACTATATTCAATATAAGGTCTCTGTAGCCAGATACCTGAGAGCCTTGCTGGTCACTATAAATCCATTCACAACAACACTCAATGGGGTTGGTCTGGAAGGTGTCAGGTTTACTCCCCGTGAATGATCCAGTCGATGCAAATATGGTTCCACCTCCAAATGTCACCAACACCCAGAAGTGTAAACACAGGGTGTTCGAGGCATTAGGCGGGGGAGAAAAATAACAAACTAAAATAAAAAATGTGGGATGGGTAAAGGTAGGGTCAGCAGGGAAAGGATACCTGTAACAGAAGACAAGACAGGCATCAGTGAAGTGCTGTCCTAACATACAAGGGTACTCTCATATAGTCTCACTAAATAGTCTGCAAGTCTCCCGCCTACTCATGGGAAATGTAGTTTCATAGTACGGTAGGCGCTTAGGGGCTGCGTAACCTGACAGAAGGTATAGTAGATAGAAAAGGAGAAATTGCTTTTTTTCTAGGTGTCCCCTCACTCACCAGGGTTGCCCCTTGGTGACATGCTTCATCATTGGGGCCATCCCAGTCCTCTACGGCCTGGGGCGTGCTGCGACTTGCGAATTACGTAGGAGCACTTACAAATGACTATGTGTGGTGCAGATGTGATAGTGGAGTGGACTAAGTGATGTGTTAAGGGATCAATGTAGAAGCAGAGAGAGAGCCAAGAAATGCAGTCACAGTCAGAGAAAAAGGCAAGGGATACTGTATCTATGTGGTTGTAGTGGTCCTGTTGGAAGTGGTAAGTAAGTTGCCCGCAGAAAAAAAATCCTCCTATTAGCGGCACTCCTCCATTGCAGCCGACGCTTCGTCCATCGATGTTGGTCACCAGAAGACACCCTGTCCACTGCCTGCCTGATGCTGAATTGTGGCTCGCTACTGTGAAGCCTGACTCCATCCTTTTTTCCCCATTGCAGAGACTGAAACCCGGCCTGTAATTATTCAACGAAAAACAGGAAGTGATATAATATTACAACACCACTGATAAATAAATATAAGGCATGTAGGCTGTGGAGTGCAAAAAGTCACAATTTGTTTTTCCTAGTAGACAGTACAATGTTTTTGAAAGTGCGTACTCTGAGTCACCTTTTGAAGGATGTATGGGCAAATTAATGTATCGGATCTTGCCCCTCAAGCTAGGTGTACTGTAAACTGTGTTTTAGAACAAAATTAGATCTTCCTAGCAGTGCTCCCACCCAGACCCTTACTAAAGCCAGTCGCAAAAATGTAGAAGACCCCCAATCAAATCTCAAAAAACGAGGCCTAGCAGAAAACTGGTGACAAAACTTACTTTGAAAGTAAAAGTAGGCCGAAGTACCCTAATTACCCATTACCCACCGTGGATTGCATTCAAACCACTTGCAAGCAACCAAGCAAAAGTAGCCATAGCCAGCATTGCTCCAAGACTCGAAATCCCCCCCACTCAAACACATGCAATAGAAATACTGCTAACCCTAACGAACCCTAAGTTAAGAATAGTGGCAAAGGCTTTCTTTAACTATGCCAAATCCCCCCTTTCCCACCATGGATTTTCTTCAAATGACTTGCAACCAAAATTACACATTCTCACGAGTGCTCTAAGACCCCAGAACTCAGTTTGAAAAATCTAGAACACCCCGAAACACATGCAATCCTGCTGCTAGGGCTAACCCTAACGAACCCTAAGTTACAAAAAGTGCCAAAACTAAAGGCTTTTCCGCGCGGATTTTGTCCCAACCACTTCTACCCGGTATTAGACCTTCCCAGGAATGCCCCAAGACCCGGCAACCCACCCGCCAAGAAGCGTAACACCCCCAAACAGGCCAAAAGCAAAATCTCATACTTGCAATATTTCTGGGCCTTCGGTCCAAACGCGCTGCGTAGCTAGGCCATAAGTCGGGGTTGGCACGACGGATTTCCTGAAAAGCAAATGCAATCAAGATTAGAGTGTCCCAGCAGTGCTCCCAGACCACGAAACTCACCCGCAAACAGACGGAACCCCCCCTAAGAGCACCTCAAAGGCAAGCAAGTCATCAAAAACACAAAAAAAAATCCGCCTGGGATTTGGTCCAAAACACTTTTATCCGGTATTAGAGCTTCCCAGCAATGGCCCCAGAGCCGTCAACCCAGGAGAAAACGAGTAGAAGACCCCCAAACAGCCAAAGAGCAAAAGTACAAAAATGGGGACTTAGTCACTTTTTCACAAATTTCCCAAATCACTCCGCGCGCGCTCTGCAGCTAGGCCCTAAGTCCCCTCAGCCACCATGGATTTGCTTCAAACCTCTTGCAAAGTAAAGTATATATAGCCAGCAGTGCTCCCACACCACGAAACTCACCCGCAAACACCAGGAAGCCCCCCAAACAGGCCCCCGAAAACGCTACATAGAGCAAAATGTCAGAAATAGCCCAAAAAAAAATCGGCCTGGATTTTGTCCCAACCACTTCTACCCGGTATTAGACCTTCCCAGGAATGCCCCAAGACCCGGCAACCCACCCGCCAAGAAGCATAACACCCCCAAACAGGCCAAAAGCAAAATCTCATACTTGCAATATTTCTGGGCCTTCGGTCCAAACGCGCTGCGTAGCTAGGCCATAAGTCGGGGTTGGCACGACGGATTTCCTGAAAAGCAAATGCAATCAAGATTAGAGTGTCCCAGCAGTGCTCCCAGACCACGAAACTCACCCGCAAACACCAGTAAGCCCCCCAAACAGGCCCCCGAAAACGCTACATAGAGCAAAATGTCTGAAATAGCCCAAAAAAAAATCGGCCTGGATTTTGTCCCAACCACTTCTACCCGGTATTAGACCTTCCCAGGAATGCCCCAAGACCCGGCAACCCACCCGCCAAGAAGCATAACACCCCCAAACAGGCCAAAAGCAAAATCTCATACTTGCAATATTTCTGGGCCTTCGGTCCAAACGCGCTGCGTAGCTAGGCCATAAGTCGGGGTTGGCACGACGGATTTCCTGAAAAGCAAATGCAATCAAGATTAGAGTGTCCCAGCAGTGCTCCCAGACCACGAAACTCACCCGCAAACACCAGGAAGCCCCCCAAACAGGCCCCCGAAAACGCTACATAGAGCAAAATGTCTGAAATAGCCCAAAAAAAAATCGGCCTGGATTTTGTCCCAACCACTTCTACCCGGTATTAGACCTTCCCAGGAATGCCCCAAGACCCGGCAACCCACCCGCCAAGAAGCATAACACCCCCAAACAGGCCAAAAGCAAAATCTCATACTTGCAATATTTCTGGGCCTTCGGTCCAAACGCGCTGCGTAGCTAGGCCATAAGTCGGGGTTGGCACGACGGATTTCCTGAAAAGCAAATGCAATCAAGATTAGAGTGTCCCAGCAGTGCTCCCAGACCACGAAACTCACCCGCAAACACCAGGAAGCCCCCCAAACAGGCCCCCGAAAACGCTACATAGAGCAAAATGTCTGAAATAGCCCAAAAAAAAATCGGCCTGGATTTTGTCCCAACCACTTCTACCCGGTATTAGACCTTCCCAGGAATGCCCCAAGACACGGCAACCCACCCGCCAAGAAGCATAACACCCCCAAACAGGCCAAAAGCAAAATCTCATACTTGCAATATTTCTGGGCCTTCGGTCCAAACGCGCTGCGTAGCTAGGCCATAAGTCGGGGTTGGCACGACGGATTTCCTGAAAAGCAAATGCAATCAAGATTAGAGTGTCCCAGCAGTGCTCCCAGACCACGAAACTCACCCGCAAACACCAGGAAGCCCCCCAAACAGGCCCCCGAAAACGCTACATAGAGCAAAATGTCTGAAATAGCCCAAAAAAAAATCGGCCTGGATTTTGTCCCAACCACTTCTACCCGGTATTAGACCTTCCCAGGAATGCCCCAAGACACGGCAACCCACCCGCCAAGAAGCATAACACCCCCAAACAGGCCAAAAGCAAAATCTCATACTTGCAATATTTCTGGGCCTTCGGTCCAAACGCGCTGCGTAGCTAGGCCATAAGTCGGGGTTGGCACGACGGATTTCCTGAAAAGCAAATGCAATCAAGATTAGAGTGTCCCAGCAGTGCTCCCAGACCACGAAACTCACCCGCAAACACCAGGAAGCCCCCCAAACAGGCCCCCGAAAACGCTACATAGAGCAAAATGTCTGAAATAGCCCAAAAAAAAATCGGCCTGGATTTTGTCCCAACCACTTCTACCCGGTATTAGACCTTCCCAGGAATGCCCCAAGACACGGCAACCCACCCGCCAAGAAGCATAACACCCCCAAACAGGCCAAAAGCAAAATCTCATACTTGCAATATTTCTGGGCCTTCGGTCCAAACGCGCTGCGTAGCTAGGCCATAAGTCGGGGTTGGCACGACGGATTTCCTGAAAAGCAAATGCAATCAAGATTAGAGTGTCCCAGCAGTGCTCCCAGACCACGAAACTCACCCGCAAACACCAGGAAGCCCCCCAAACAGGCCCCCGAAAACGCTACATAGAGCAAAATGTCTGAAATAGCCCAAAAAAAAATCGGCCTGGATTTTGTCCCAACCACTTCTACCCGGTATTAGACCTTCCCAGGAATGCCCCAAGACCCGGCAACCCACCCGCCAAGAAGCATAACACCCCCAAACAGGCCAAAAGCAAAATCTCATACTTGCAATATTTCTGGGCCTTCGGTCCAAACGCGCTGCGTAGCTAGGCCATAAGTCGGGGTTGGCACGACAGATTTCCTGAAAAGCAAATGCAATCAAGATTAGAGTGTCCCAGCAATGCTCTCAGACCACGAAACTCACCCACAAACAGACGGAACCCCCCCTAAGAGCACCTCAAAGGCAAGCAAGTCATCAAAAACACAAAAAAATTTCCGCCTCGGATTTGGCACAAACCACTTTTAGTGCTTCCCAGCAATGGCCCCAGACCCGTCAACTCACCTGCAAAGAGGTAGAACAACACCCCCACAAGTGCTGAGTCTTTCTTCATTGGGCGTAAACCAGCCCTCTGCTTTGATGGAAATAGGAGTCTGGACTCTGGAGGAGGAGGATAGAGGAGCATGTTCTTCTGAACTTGTGAACCTGAGGAATGCAGACTGCGGCACCTTCAAATAAATTAGCAAACAAGTGAAGACAGTTCTGCTGATGGGCTTGTCTTTGTGATTATCTGATTAAAGTTTGAATTATATTAACTGTGCACAACAAAGAAAGACAGACACACAGGAATAAAAGTGAATAAGGATGAAAAAGAAAGTTATTGATTCGTTGTCTCATTTTCAGGGCTCGAAGTCGGTATCACGGTCCAGGAATAAGAATAAGGCTTCGTCATCATACTCTGCGAATTCAGCCCGGGTGAGGTCAGTGCCACCTGACAGAGTAGAAATTCCCTCATCTATGGTGCTGGCCACCTCCTCTTCATCCGGCACGCTCTCTCGTACTCTTATATCTGGTGGTATGAGGTGCTGATTCATCTTGATCATTGTTAACCTCTCCACATTTTTGGGCGAGAGGCGGCTCCGTTTGGGAGTTACAATCCCACCAGCCGCACTGAAAACCCGTTCAGAAGACACACTTGCGAGTGGGCAAGACAAGTAGTTTAAAGCCAGGTTGGTGAGCTGTGGCCACAATTCTTTTTTCCCATGCCAATACGCCAATGGGTCAGAATTAACATAGACCTCTGTGGAGTCATTCAGATAGTCCTTCACCATCGACTCAAGGTCCTCCTCCAAGGTTCCTCCACTTTGCGTAGCTCTTGCTGTGCCTCTGACCTTTTGAGAACCAAACCCACGCAGAGCTAGCCAATCCTCTTCAGCCTCCAATGTTTCTGTTGTCTTTCGTGCAGATGATCCGGTTGCCGGTGTCTTTAACGGCTGAGAGGTCACTTGTGCCACAGCCACAGGTGCAGAAGTGGATTGTTTTGACTGGGGATGGCCTGCTGATGTACTGCCATTTCCTTCAATTTCCAGCCGTTCTGTTTCAAACTTCTTGGCTGACAAGGCTAGCCAACGTTTGTACTTTGTAACATCTTCATCAGCAAAAGGAAAGAATGCTCTGCCTGCCAGCGCCTTTTTGTAGCGTGGATCCAGAATAGTAGCACAAATGTAATGCTGTTCTGAGTGGATCTTTTGAAGACGTTCATCACCTTGTAGGAGCTCTAATAATTTCTCAGCCAGAAGCAAAGAGTCTTTCTTTTTGTCATCTTTTCGAAACACAGAACACACCTCCTTCAGTTGGTCCTCCAGCATGTACAACAATGGGATAGCTTTTCCCAAATTAGAGTCCTCCTTGCTGACTGCACGTGTGAAGACCTCAAAAGGACGAAGCATGCGTGTTAGGCTTTCAACTATGTTCCATTGCGGCCCACCTATCCTCAGCTCCTCTATACCCTCTTTCAAGAAATATTGATCGAGTTGCGTATACTGCTCATACAGACGCTCAAGCATGTAGAAGGTTGAGTTCCAACGTGTTACCACCTCCTGGATGAGTGCTTTCACTGGCATTTGACTTTGATATAGCATGCTCCTCAGCTGCTTGCGGGCCTTAAAAGAATGCCTGAAATGCTTGCAAATTTTTCGGCAGTTCTCCAATACACTGTACGCTGCACTGCGTTTATTACCCAAGAATTTTTGGACAACCAGGTTTATACAGTGCGCCAAACACGGCACTCTGAAATAGTAACCGTCCCTCATGGCCTTAACTATATTGGAGCCATTGTCTGTGGAAACATAACCAACCTTGCGTTTTAGTGGGGACAGACAGTTAAGGACCTTTGTGTTAAAGACATCCAAAATGTTTTCTGCTGTGTGACGTTTCTCCAAACCAAACATGGCTAGTGTTGCATGTTTCCGAGCACCTTTAAAAACAATGTTAGTGTCAACACCTGAGTTTAGCTTTGCTTTAGCCCCTGAAAAAGAGACCCAGTGTGCAGTGATGCACATGTAATCAGCGCCTGCGCCACTGGTCCACATGTCTGTTGTCAGATGTATAGTGTGAACAGCACTCTTCTGCAAAGCTTCCCCAATCACCTTCAGAACATCTTCATGTAGTGCTGGAACCGCAACTCGGGCAAAATAGAACCGGCTAGGAACCTTCCATTTAGGGCAGAGCGCTGTCACTAATTCTAGAAAACCAACCCCTTCTACAAAAGAAAAAGGGAGAAGGTCCAGAGCTAGCATTTTAGCCAGCTTAGTGTTATACAGACGGGTCATTGGGTGGTTGCGTTCATATTGCGCCTCTGTAAACAACATCTTTTTAATGTTGCCCTGGACCAATGATTTACGGGATGATGATGATCTCTTCGACCCAGTTACGCTCGCTGATGAACTTTTCCGCATTGATGTCTCACTCTCTCCCACACTCTTAGTGTGGCTCCCATGGGGTGTGCTGCTGACATGGGAACTGGGTGTAAGTGAAGTGTTTGAATCGTCTTCTACCTCCTCGTCATCAGCAGATGACAAATCAACGTTTTCATTACGTGCAATTCCGGCTTTCTTGACCGCCTCTAGGTGCGGAAACCATTCGACAGGGTGCCTTCTCTCAAGATGACCTCTCTGGCCTCCGGTGCCATAGTTAGAACCAAGCTTACCACGACTAAATCGAAGCTTACAAAGGCTACAAATGGCTATGTTTTCCTTTTTTGGGCAAACACTAAAGAAGTCCCAAACTGGAGACTTGAAATGTCTTCGGGGGCCGGAGGAGGCGGCGATACTGGTGGTGGTGGTCCTGCTGCTAATGACAGATGAAGTGGAGGATGTGGATTGCCGAACTTCAGTACGTTTTCCACTTTCACCACCACGAATTGAGGTCGAGGACGAGGTGGGTACCTTCTTGCGAAGAAATATGGAAGCGGTAGGTTTTGGTGTACTACTTAACTCCAAATCTAATGATTCCATTTCCATTGCCTCCTCGCCGACATCATCATCACGCTCAGCAGCTTCTCGGGATAGGGTCAAAATGTCTCTTTGCTGCATGCCCGGTGGGGCTGCAGTGACCTTTGTGATGACTGGCTCGTCGTCATCGTGAGAGGCTTCATCACCAGCAGTATCTGTCACTTCTTGTTGAGCCTCATCACACTCCATAGGTTTGAGTTTTTGGACGACCTTCCTTTTACGCTTAGGTACCGGTGGCAGATCATGGTGTGCCTCTGCCTCACTGTCAGACCGCAGTTGTGGTGGTTCTCAAGACAGATCACTTGCACCAGAACGAGGTGGGCTTGAAGAAGATGTAGACACCCCCCTTGATCTTTTCCTTGCTAGGGATGTGGAAGACAATGAATGATCATCAGGAGGAGTGGCTTCCAATGATACCTCAGCTTCATTGTCGATTTCCAAATGTGCCCCTACTTCGGGAGGAACAACTATTGTGGGCACTTGTGAACGTCCATGCACCTTTGCTTGCGCATCTCCTTTTGCTGCCTCTCCTTCCACATGTACTTGGGCGTGTACTTGCACATGGTGTTGTTGTTGCGGCTGTGGTTGTTCAACACTTGTCAGATGAGTTACAACAACCTGTGTTGATTCAGGGACATTGCTGCTACTTTCTTGCGATGAGCCAACATCACTGGTCGATGGTGATTGGAGAAGTACACTGACTGCCTCTGAAGCACTCAAGGGCTTTGACTTAAGTTGGCGTGGTGGTGGAGGCACTGAACCTAATGGAGCAGGGGTGCTGCTCTCAGGTTGGTCCCCAGCAGATCCTGCTGCTGCAGGCGTACTTTTTTTTTTGCTCCCAAAAAAAGTGGCGGGTGGCACACCAGCCTCCTTGGTAACTTGCTTCTTCTGCTCCTTACTAGCAACTTTCTTGCTAGAGGAGCTACGGAGAACTTTCTTTGGGGCCATCTTCTTCAGAGCAGGTCAGACAGCAGGCCGCAGTTGCACGAATTGTAGAGTTGTCTGAGGCCAGACGTGACGTCGCGTGACGTTATGCTGCACACACACACCGCTGCAGGACTTCTTCCTGGCACTGGTGGTTCTCTTGAGTCTTGTGCACCTAAAAAAAAAGGAAGACAGAGGAACATCAGTTCAGTTATAGAGCAAAAAAAATCGAAAAACACTGCAAAATCAGCACAATCCCAATCCATCCATGCCCTCCATAATGTTTAAATTCAAGACAACCCACAGAAAGACTAGGCCCATGCAAGACTCACTACCCCTGGGCATAAATAAAGGTTGAAAAGTAGGCAAAATGGTTGGAGGCCTAACAACAAAGCCTGCATTCAAAATGGCCACTTGCCTGCCAGCACATGGCCAGTGCCTGTAGCTGCACTCAAAATGGCCACCAGCCACATGGCATGTCCCTCCCCATGAACACCCCCAAAAATCGAAAAACACTGCAAAATCAGCACAATCCCATTCAATCCATGGCCTCCATGATGTTTAAATTCAAGACAACCCACAGAAAGACTAGGCCCATGCTAGACTGAAATACCCCTGGTGAAAAGGCCACAAGTACAGGCCCAAAAATCGAAAAACACTGCAAAATCAGCACAATCCTATTCCATCCATGGCCTCCATGATGTTTAAATTCAAGACAGCCCACAGAAAGACTAGGCCCATGCTAGACTCAAATACCCCTGGTGAAAAGGCCACAAGTACAGGCCCAAAAATCGAAAAACACTGCAAAATCAGCACAATCCTATTCCATCCATGGCCTCCATGATGTTTAAATTCAAGACAGCCCACAGAAAGACTAGGCCCATGCTAGACTCAAATACCCCTGGTGAAAAGGCCACAAGTACAGGCCCAAAAATCGAAAAACACTGCAAAATCAGCACAATCCTATTCCATCCATGGCCTCCATGATGTTTAAATTCAAGACAGCCCACAGAAAGACTAGGCCCATGCTAGACTGAAATACCCCTGGTGAAAAGGCCACAAGTACAGGCCCAAAAATCGAAAAACACTGCAAAATCAGCACAATCCCATTCAATCCATGGCCTCCATGATGTTTAAATTCAAGACAACCCACAGAAATACTAGGCCCATGCAAGACTCACTACCCCTGGGCATAAATAAAGGTTGAAAAGTAGGCAAAATGGTTGGAGGCCTAACAACAAAGCCTGCATTCAAAATGGCCACTTGCCTGCCAGCACATGGCCAGTGCCTGTAGCTGCACTCAAAATGGCCACCAGCCACATGGCATGTCCCTCCCCATGAACACCCCCAAAAATCGAAAAACACTGCAAAATCAGCACAATCCCATTCAATCCATGGCCTCCATGATGTTTAAATTCAAGACATCCCACAGAAAGACTAGGCCCATGCTAGACTCAAATACCCCTGGTGAAAAGGCCACAAGTACAGGCCCAAAAATCGAAAAACACTGCAAAATCCGCACAATCCTATTCCATCCATGGCCTCCATGATGTTTAAATTCAAGACAGCCCACAGAAAGACTAGGCCCATGCTAGACTCAAATACCCCTGGTGAAAAGGCCACAAGTACAGGCCCAAAAATCGAAAAACACTGCAAAATCAGCACAATCCCATTCCATCCATGGCCTCCATGATGTTTAAATTCAAGACAGCCCACAGAAAGACTAGGCCCATGCACCACTCACTACCCCTGGTCAAGGCCCCAACAACAGGTCAAAAATCGAAAAACACAAAATTTTACAAAAAAAAAAAAATCGAAAAACACAGAAAAATCAGCACAATCCCAATTCATCTATGGCCTCCATGATGTTTAAGTTCAAGACAACCACAGTCCACCCACCACTGAGTACCCCTGGGGAAAAGGCCCCAAAACAGCCCAAAAATCGAAAATCCCAAAATTTTAGTTGCAGCAACTGTAATGCCCCAAACAAACTTACTTGTAAAATTTCTAATCCAACAGTGATCCAAAGAAAGTCAAAAAGGCCTCAAATCCAAAGATCCAGCAGCATCCACAAAAAGTAATCCTTCCAGGTCCACATCCGAATGAAAAGTGACCAGGAGATGGACAAAGCACTGGGAGGAGCCTGCTGAACAGGAACAGGAAGTTGAAGACTATGGGGCACTTCCTTCCTCCCACCCCCCTGCCCCCCTCCCCAAAATGGACTCCTCGCTAAAAAAGTGCAGGCAAATGTCAAACTAAGGAGTTATTCACATAAAAATCATCATTTCTAGAAGGTTTATGCTGCTTGCTGGTGGATTTCTTGTGCAGAATTGCAAATTTATATTTTCGCTCGCCGCATCTCAAATCTCGCAATTGCGAAGTACCGCGAGACGTGATCTCGCCGTACTCGCGTTGACAAACTATCGCTGGCAAGCCGCGATGACGTAATCGCGCTCGCCAATTCCCGCGGGATCACACAGCAAGATCCAAAATGGCGCAGCACTCGCAAACTATCGAAAAAAACAACTCGGCAAACGATGATAAACGCCGCGCGCCGCAAAAATTGTATCACCAACGCCGCGCGCCGCCAAAAAAATCCGCTGCGTGCGAATTTGCGGATTTTGCGGGAAATCCGCAAATCTCGCGGATTGCGGATTTCCCGAAAATCCGCAAAATCCGCGAGCGGAACGGATTTTCCGCCCACGCTTAATGACCATACACATACACAGCTGGGCACACATAAAGGAATAACACACATACATCATGACAGTACCCAGGCTGCACGCAAACCTGTGCACAGCATCACACCCTGTGCTGGCAGTGTACCCCAACCTGACATGTGAACAATGTACCCAACAATAGCAAACCACTAAAAAGAAAACTGCATGACAGGTAAAAGAGCCATCGCAGATAACACTAGTATCAGTGTCTGAATGGCCTGAAAACCCTGTCACCCCTGTTTAAAAATGTGATGCAGGCAAAGATCTTGGCAATGTTGAAGTGACACATGAAGCATGGGGCACAGGCAACCAAATACACACACCAAAATAACTTAATCAGCAAGGACACTGACAAAACAGACAACAGGAGTAACTGTCTTTATTCACATGTTGCACAGATGTGACAGTAGAACAACAGTAGACAAGAGCAAGGCACAAAATGCTGATCATATGCAAGACAATCTGCACAGGCAAACCTCAAACAGGAAGGCCAGTGGCCATGACAGGTGGCACAGCAAGTACATGAGAGGCTGCACTGGGGAGACTCCAACACAGCAGAGCAACAGGGCCAGTGTCCATGGAACAGGGGGGAGTACAACACAGCAGAGCAACAGGGCCAGTGTCCAGGGCACAGGTGAGAGTCCAACACAGCAGAGCAACAGGGTCAGTGTCCAGGGCACAGGTGAGAGTACAACACAACAGAGCAACAGGGGCAGTGTCCATGGCACAGGTGATAGTACAACACAGCAGAGCAAAAGGGCCAGTGTCCAGGGCACAGGTGAGAGTACAACACAGCAGAGCAACAGGGCCAGTGTCCATGGCACAGGTGAGAGTACAACACAGCAGAACAACAGGGCCAGTGTCCAGGGCACAGGTGAGAGTACAACACAGCAAAGCAACAGGGTCAGTGTCCAGGGCACAGGTGAGAGTACAACACAGCAGAGCAACAGGGCCAGTGTCCATGGCACAGGAGATAGTACAACACAGCAGAGCAACAGGGCCAGTGTCTAGGGCACAGGTGAGAGTACAACACAGCAGAGCAACAGGGCCAGTGTCCATGGCAGGTGGCACAGCAAGTACATGAGAGGCTGCACAGGCAAGGCCAACGCAGCAGGGCAACAAGGACAGTGGGCATGGAGCAGTGCAGAGTCAGGACTTGAGAAGTTGCACAGGCAAGGCTAGAACAGCAGTGAATGACAAGGCCAGAGGGTGGGAGAAGTGCACGGTCAGGACATGAGAAGCTGCACAGGCAAGGCCAACACAGCAGAGCAACAAGGCCAGTAGCATGGCAAAATGCAGAGTCAGGACATGAGAAGCTGCACAGTGAGTGTGTTTGACTGTACCCTTCCATGGCCGGCAACACACCCATGTTGTAAACAATGGGCAGGACTAGCACACCTGTATGAGAGACAGGTGTATGAGGGGGACTACCACTCACTCGTGGCTGTCAGGCAGACTTGGAGCTGGCTGTGTATCCGGGACAGCAGGACCACTTGACTGGGGAGACAGAGGCCCAGGTGATGTAGGGCTATCAGTGGCTTGGCAAGCAGGAGGGCCTTTTGGACCAGGTGGTATAGTGGCACGTGGAGGTGGAGTCATGCAGACCTGTGACACAGTGTGGGTGGGAGAGGTTGGAGGGGTGCCTTTCCACTTCTTGGGAATGCGAAATGGCTTTCATGTACTTGTGTTAATGGGAACTGGTGATGACACAACAGGCACACACACCAACAGAGCCACTTCAGGTGCAGACACTGGCACTCCCTCTGGTGACGTGCAGGATCCTGTGGGACGCTTTGTCTGGCTACGCCTCTGGACCACCTTCCCCTGTTTGCCAGGTGTCCCCCCTACAGTTCCCTCCTTTGCCTGTTTGTCAGGGGTAGCCCCTACAGTGCCCTCCTTCACCTGCTTCACTGGGCTTGGAATTGGAGTTGATGTGGTGGGGGAATGTGGCCCTGAGCCCTTCCTAGGTGTACCCTTGTCAGACAACACCTCCTCAGTGGGAATAGACACTGCACGCTAGCTCTGCGTGAAGTTTTAGGGCCTGGAGAGTCCTTCGCTGGTAAAGCCTCTGAGGAATGAGAGCCTGATGCCTGCTTCCTTGCTTTTTCGGCCTTGCCCTTCCCTGACGGGTCTTATCTTTGCATTCTGCGCTGGCTCTGCTCTTCTTTGGGGATGGTGACTGTGGGAGGGATCGCTTGGGTTGTTTCTGCTGGGTGCTTCTTTTGCTGTATCGTGACTGTGACCCATGGGAACCGTGGTCACTATCATCCGATCAGGCCACTGATTGGGGGGTGGATAAAGGCCCTGGAGCAGGAATGGGAGTAGGTGCCTGTTGAAGGGCAGACGTCACTGTGGACGACAAAGCCTGGACGGTACAGTGTAGCCCCCCACGTCAGAGTGTATACCCTCCATGTAGGCAACCACCTGGCCAAATTTTTTGTCATGATCACTGAAGGCATTGAGCAGGGCTGTCTGGCCCACACAAAGCTGGCACAGGAGCTCCACAGGCTCAGCACTGAGGTCAGCAGGGGGGACAGGTGCAGGCTCAGCAGTGCTAGGTGTGAATTTAACTCGTCCCCTCTTACTGACACGGACACGGGCAGCACCAGAGGAAGTGGATTGGAGGCTGGCGACTGGCCGCTGTGTGGAAGAGGATGATGCAGAGTCCCCATTCCCTATGCCTGCCAACATGGATGCATCACCGCTGGCATCAGATGATGTAGTACTTTGTGTCTCTGGCACGGATTCCTCCTGCATACTCAGGTCCCGCTCAGATGCACTGGTGGGCTCTGTGTCACTGGCCTCCGGTGCAGCTGTAGTGCTACCCTCACCACCACTGGTTTCCGGCTACTTTTCCTCCGTGTCCACTGGCGATTCTGCTTGAGAGAGAGATGCAGGGTTGTGTTAGTGTCATCATCAGGGCAAAACGAACCAATCAATGCAGTATAGGAGATGCCCAAATCTACATGGTGACCACCACACCCTGCAATCACATTGCAGCAACACACTACATAGACCACAACAGTGCCTGTAACCCAGCAGATCTGCCATGACTGAGCCATGTTGAGGCCACACAGCATAACACCCTGCCCGTGGATGAAGTGTACCAGACACACAACTTGCTCTGCCCAACCCTAGGTACATGATGTGGGGACACCACTTATTACCATTTACAGACCTTGAGGGAACAGGAGGGGACAACACACACCTATTAGGACATGACAGTCCACAAAGACAAGTAGGCCATACCAAAGACCATGTGGTACTTTGGGGCACATTGTTGTCAGATGTGTATGCCTCACCAATCATGGTGCATGCAAAGTAGGCATACATGAAGTCACACTCAGATAGTGGACACTGCTGTTCACCCCTAATAGATTCCCCACACTATCCCAATGCTGAATGACCATGTAGATCCTAACACAAAACTGCAATGGGAAAGCACAGCAGGGAGGCTCGCCCTCGTAAGGGCAGTTTGGGCCAATGCATGACACTAGCACCCATCCCAGAAGGCACTCACATGACACAGCACAGCACCACTCCATGAACATCACATGGGCCACCGCTGCCACAGGCCCTGTACACATGAATCTGCTCCCAGCCAAAGTCACCCTCCCCAAATACTCACCCCTGCCTTTCTGCCGATGCTCCTTCAGATGTGCCTCCAGCTCAGGAAGAGTCACTGCCAATATGTGGCCCATCAGTGGTGTCATTTTGCGCCGTGCCAAACGCCCAGTGCGTGGTAGCAGCCCCAATGTCATCTCTGCCACATTCTTTGAAAGCCGGCTGATGTCGTCCCACCTCTTGTGGCAGTGGGTGCGTCGTCGGTTGGATACCCCCAGGGCTCGCATCTTTGCTGCAATGGCCCACCACACAGCCTTACGCTGGTGTACCTTAAGCTGCAGGCATGGGAGAAAAGAAGGGGAAATGATCAGTGACACAGTGTCATGGACCAACATCTATCAGTACAGTAGCAAGACACAGACTCATTACCATTTGTAATCTCCCCACATCCCAAAATGGGGTACACCTCACAAGGGTACTCTGCATGGACCAAACAGATGTGATTGCATGCATTTATGAGGGCGTACAGGGTCCCTGATGATCTCACACACATGCAGGATGACTGCACTGAACCCCCTCAGTGGCTTGCACACATCTCCATTCCTATGCATGTCTGGCCACTACATACATCCCATGTCTACCTGTGTCTGTGTGTAGAATCACTGTGTGCATGAATGGGCAGCATTCAATGAGCATGTCCTGTGAACATATGTGTATGTAATGTATGTGGCATCGGGGCACATGGACTCACCAACAAAATAGCCATCTACACAAGTGTGGTCGTGTGCAATTATACAGGGCTGAGATGGTGCATATCTTTATTTCAGTGTGAAGGAACAAGAGTAAGGACCCAGTAAGTGCAGTGATGTCATCTCGTCTTGGTGGGTGGGCACTGGGCATAGTCTCTGGGTTCACACTGAGTCGGACAACAGGGGCACACAGAGACAATCACCCAAGCAATTACTGTCCTGGCACCTGCGTGTCCAACATCCTGTGGCTCTTTATAGCTGACAATGTAACACACTCTACTCAGACATACAACTGCAGGCAGGGTAAACCGTGGCATTGGGACACACACACTCCCTCGCCCTGGAGACAGCATGTTTATCAGTGTATGACACAACCCCACCCACTCAGGCATATACTGCAGCAGTACAACTACATGTCTGATCCCCCTGCCCTACACCTCCCTTTACGATGACTTACCACAATATAGGGGGCACCATACAGCCTTGGGTACTGTGCCAGCACCTTGTCCACAAGGACCTCTAGCTGGGATGGATCTTCTCTGTCCTTGCCATCCCTGTTGACATGGAACACCTGTGGTGGAAGTGGATGGTGAGAGGTCCCAGGCAGCAGGCTCTGGGGGCAGCAGCAGGAGAGGGTCCCAGGTAGCAGGCTCTGGAGGCAGCAGCAGGAGAGGGTCACAGGCAGCAGGCTCTGGAGGCAGCAGCAGGAGAGGGTCCCAGGCAGCAGGCTCTGTGAGCAGTGGAAATGCGAGGCTCACTCCAATGGATTTTTTGCCTCCTGGGATCGTTTCTTAGGTGCCAAGCTGCAACAATTGATTGTCCAGGTCTGCCTCTTTCAAACCCATCCAATGACTGCCTTCTTGGAGCACGCCTTCCGCGATTTTCAAAACTGCATCATGCCACTGCAATGTCCCCATTGGCTGTAGGCAATGCTCCATGGCGGTGATGCACCGCAGGGACCCGGGGTGTGCTACCGCAATGGTGCATCTTTCAAACCCATCCAATGACCACCTCCGTGGTGGCGGAGCATGCCTTCCGTGATTTTCAAAACTGCATCAAGCACCGCAATCAGTGCTCTCATTGGCTGTAGGCAATGCTCCATGGCGGTGATGCACCGCAGGGGCCCGGGTTGCGCTACCGCGATGGTGCATCTTTCAAACCCATCCAATGACTGCCTCCGCAGTGGTGTAGCACTCCTTCCACGATTTTCAAAACTGCATCATGCCACCGCAATCATCGCTCCCATTGGCTGTAGGCAATGCCCCATGGCGGTGTCACACCGCCGTGGCCAGGCGGTAGCTACAGCTATTTCGGTGGCAGAGCATGCCCAGTACCATCTACACATGTCTCCATGCCAGTGACTACCGCACATATGAAGGGGGTGGTGCTGGTGTCACACCGCTGTGGCCAGGCGGTAGCTACCGTGATTTGGGTGGCAGAGAATGCCCACCACCATCTACCCATGTTTCCATGCCAATGAATACCGCACATGTGCAGAGGGTAGCGCTGGTGTCACACCGCCGTGGCCAGGCGGTAGCTACAGAAATTTGGGTGGCGGAGAATGCCCATGCGGTAACTACAGCGATTTGGGCGGTGGAGCATGCCCATCGCCATCTACCCATGTCTCCATGGCAATGACTACCGCACATGTGAATGGGGTGGCGATGGTGTCACACCGCCGCGGCCAGGCGATAGCTACTGCGATTTGGATGGCGGAGCATGCCCACTGCCATCTACCCATGTCTCCATGCCAATGACTACCGTACTTGTGAAGGGGGTGGTGCTGGTGTCACACCGCCGTGGCCAGGAGGTAGCTACCACGATTTGGGGAACATGCAATGGCAATGTCCATCGTGAACACTTCAACAGTGCACAGCAGCAACATGGTTAAGGGCACATCATCGTGCACACAATGCCATTATTCCATATAATCCACAGGTGGACGCACGTCCCATGGTTGGCTATGTGTGACGTACATTGGTCTGTGGTTCCTGCCATGTCAATTATGCATTTGATGGTTGATGATGCGTGACAGTGTTGTAGTGGACTCAACAATGTGTAACCAATCAATGTTTTGTTGGTGATTGCTGACTTCGGCAAGGCTTGACTCACTGTATGGTGTTGTTACTTACTTGTGCGTCCATATCTGCTCAAGCACACAACTGACAGATCGGCGCCTACTGTGTTCATTGTGTTGTGGATGTGTGCCTAGTTAACATGATGCATTGAGATGTGTCAGGTATAGCAGATGAGTATGAGACAGTCATGTTCATTTTACACAAATTGGCTGGATGGTACGCTACAAGGCGTGCACATGTGAAATGTGAGGTTCAGTATGTGTGCTTTCACATTGACCTATGTGTTGTTTGAGGCAATTGTGTATGGTAAATGGAGAGATGTGCCCTCTGTGTGTATCAAATGTCCACCTATGTAACCTGGTGTGTCACGCATTTCTCATGGCGGTCTTTGTTTTTCAGTGACATCCTTAACGGGGATTGACATGTGTCCATTTTCTTCTCAACTAGGAGGAGGCCTAATCTACTACGTCACTTGACACTGCTGGAAGACATAGAGGATTCTGGGATCATTCGCAAATTCCCCCGCGACAGACCCACCCTGAAGACCCTTTGTTGGAGCCCCACCTGCAGCCTCGTCGCCACTACCCAACAGCTTTCACACCAACGTACAAAGTGATGGCAGCCCTCCATTTATTTGCAACTGGTTCCTTCCAGGAGACTGTGGCCAGCACTGCAGGGATGTTGCAACCCATGTTCAGCCTGGTGCTGAGGGATGTTCTTGCAGCCATGATGATCTATAAGGATTGGTGATGGTACAACGCGTACCGTCACAACGCGTGCTGTTACAACGCGTCCCTTACAACGCAAGTCGTTACCACGACTTGCGTTGGGGGCGCGGATATCGAATAGTATAATTTACTATTCTAACACCAGTCCCCGTGGACACTAGGGAAGGTGTTGGAATAGTAAATTTACTATTTTTAATCTTCTAGCGCCCTCCAGCGCAAGTCGTGGTAACGACTTGCGTTGTTACGGACGCGTCGTAACAGCACCGCGTTGAAACATCCGCGTTGTAACGGATGTTTCCCGATCTATAAGGATAGATATACATTTCCCCAGGGGAGCAGAATTGGCTGTTGTGAAGGGAGACTTCTATCCCCTTGGGCACATCCCCCATGTTGTTGGTGCCATTGATTGCACCCATGTTGGTCTGGTGCCACCACAGGCGAGTGAGCACATTTTTAGGAATCAAAAACATTATCACTCAATCACTGTGCAGGTGGTGTGTCTTGCGGGCAGGACCATATCGCATGTGTGTGCCAGATTCTCCAGCTCAGTTCATGACTCGTACATCCTGAGGAACAGCATTGTTCCCTGGATGATGGCAAACCTGCTTCCCGAGTGTGCTTGGATTGTGGGTGAGTATGCCTAGTGAAATGGCGTGCCCTGTGTGTGACCTGCTGCCCTTTGCCTGTGCAACATTGCAATGTGTGTTTGTCATTCCCAGGTGACTCTGCATATCCCAGCCGTCCGTGGCTGCTGAGCCCATTATGGAATCCCAGGACCCCGGCTGACATCAGGTACAGTCAGGCCCATGGCAGGACCCATTGTGTCATTGAGCGGACTTTTGGCCTGCTCAAGTCAAGATTCCGCTGCCTTGACAGGACTGGAGGTGCACTGTCATACTCGCATGGGAAGGTCTACAAGATCGTTGTGGCATGCTGTATGCTCCACAACATGACCAGTCACAAGGGGATTCCCCTGCTCCTGGATGATGGTGAGGACCAAAGGCCCCCGCATGTTCAGGGACCTGAGTCCAGTGATGAGGACAGTGGAGAGGAGGCAGGAGATGACACACGTCAACAGCTCATCACCCGATACTTCACTTGAAGGTGTGTGACAAGGTACAAATTGTCCATTGTCTGGTGTGATTGCTGTTGTCATGAAGGGCTATGTGCGGATGGTACAGACAGGCACATGTAGAGTCACCTGTGTGTGGAAATGTGGCAGTGACATTTCACCTGTGAAGTATACGGAACTCTGTTGACACTTGTTGCACATTGTGTTGTCAGCCTGTTGATTTTTGTAGATGGGTGGTGTAGTGTTATGTCTGTGATGCCACACTCACACCAGTGACTGTTCTGTTGTGTCTCCCTAGGTGCCTCGAAATTATCCAGGCCTACATACTATACATCTTTTGGATACATTATGGACATTTTGAACTGTAAATATTGCACTAAAGACAAAGCTGCACCAATTGAAGTGTGTAAGGTATTTTATTTACAAGGTTGACATGTGAGGGGTGCGGGCAGATTTACATGAAGGCGGTGATGGAGCAGTGAGTTGACAGTCATGGTGAATGAGATGTAAGAGTAGACACCACATAGATGTGGGGACCCAGTCCAACAGGTAAGTGCCATTGACAAGGCAGTGTGGGAAAGGACAGTCCAAACAGTCAATGCAGTGGGGAAGAGGGTTGCCATCAGGGCTGGCTCCGTGACTGGTGTTTGGCTGGTGCTTTGCCTCCAGAGACTCCCAGGCTCTTCTTTGGATGAACCCTTGGCCGCTTGGCTGGGGGGGACCCTGCTGCACGGTCAGCGCTGTCTGAGTACTCACCCTTCTCTGTGCACTGTCCTCCTGCAGCACAACAGAGGGGGGGTGGAGGTGTTGTTTAGAACGCAGGCCTGTCCCTCAGTAGTGCCAGTTGCTGGCCAATGAGGTCCACCATTTGTCCAATGCGTGTGTTGATGGACCTCATCAGCAGGATGAGCTCACGTAATAGTTCGTCAGACCAGCCACTTTGTCCCTGGACCTGTTCGTAAGCCCGATGACTCTGTTGAAGTGGTCCAGGGATGGTGTGCCAACCTTCTGAGGTCTGGGGTGACCCTGGCCTCCCCCCTGCCCTGCCGCCACGGACCTGTTGCCTTGCCACTATGGGCCCTGCACACTCTCCATGCTGTCCACAGTTGTTGGTGTGGGCTGGTCATCCCCTGGGACAGAGAGGGTGCTGCAGGTGGCACTGGTGGTGGTGGTGGCAGAGGTGGTGGCGGTGGAGGCACAGGCCGTAACAGCAGGGGTCTGCTGTGCAGTTGTTGTTGCAGCAGACATGATGTTGGGGAAGATGGGGGCCTGGGACATTTTGCTCCCTGGCACACCAGATGGGCCGGCCTGGTGTTCATCGTCCAAAGTATCCGTGGAGTCTACATCAGAGATGTCCACTGACCCGGGGAGGAGACTGTCTCTGTTGATCGTTTTTGTTGTCCTCAGCAGTGAGTTCTTTGTCACATGTGGATTGGATGGGGAAGAGTCAGTGTTGGGCACCATGCAAGTATTCTGTTAGCTGCCTGTCATCCACTGTCTGTACACTACACAATTGAGAGATCTTCACTATTTTTATTCAGTGCAATACCGTGCCTCATAACATGATGCAGAGGCACATCAATTACTCGTACATGTCAGGTATTGTTGCATTGCATGCAATTGGTGCTGTGTGTAGTGATGCTGGTCTCCCACCCACAAACAGCCATCACTAGTGAAGATGGCTACCTACCTGTAAGTTTGTTTGGTGTACTGCAATGTCTTCCAGGTGCTCCTGGGAGGGAGGGGGTGCTCCATGTTGCTGGGGTGTGGGACAGTGGGCATGCTGGGAGTAGGAGTGCAGGTTTTCTTCCCCACAAACAGGGCTCCAAATCAAGATGGCTATCTACCTGTAAGGTGAGGGTGAAGAATGCAATGGCTTCCATGTGCTCCTGGGAGGTGTGGGCGGAGGGCTCCATCTTGCTGGGGTGTGGGACAGGGGGCATGGTGGGAGTAGGAGTGCGGGCCTCCCTCCCCTAAACAGGCCTTACAGGCAAGCTGGCTACCTACCTCTAAGTTTGTTTATGAACAATGCATTGGCTTCCAAGTGCTCCTGGTAGGTAGAGGGCTCTCTCCTGCTCAGGTGTGGGACAGGGGGCATAGTGGGAGTAGGAGTGCAGGCCTTCCTCCCCCAAACAGGCCTGCAAAGCACCATGGCTACCTACCTGTAAGGTGAGGGTGAAGAATACAATAGATTCCATGTGCTCCTGGGTGGTGTGGGGGAGGGCTCCATCTTGCTGGGGTGTGGGACAGGGGGCATGGTGGGAGTAGTAGTGTAGGCTTCCCTCCCACATACAGGCCTCCCTGAGAAGATGGCTCCCTAGCTGTTATTCATTTGTTTCACTATGCAATGGCTTCACAGTGCTTGTGGGAGGGAGGGAGTGCTCCATGCTGCTCAGGTGTGGGACAGGGGGCATGATGAGAGTAGGAGTGCGGGCCTCCCTCGGACAAACATGCCTCCCCAGCAAGATGGCTACCTACCTGCGAGGTGAGGGTGGACAATGCAATGACTTCCAAGTGCTCCTGGGAGGAAGGGGGTGTTCCATGCTGCTGGGATGTGTGACAGGGGGCATGGTTGGAGTAGGAGTGCAGGCCTTCTTCCCCTAAACAGGCGTCACAAGCAAAATGGCTGCCAACTTGTAGGTTTGTTTGGTGCACTGCAATGGCTTCCAAGTGCACCTGGGAGGTAGAGGGCTCTATCCTGCTCAGGTGGGGGACAGGGGGCATGGTGGGAGTAGGAGTGCAGGCCTTCCTCCCCCAAACAGGCCTCCCAAGCACAATGGCTACCTACCTGTAAGGTGAGGGTGAAGAATGCAATGGATTCCATGTGCTCCTCGGTGGTGTGGGGGGAGGGCTCCATATTGCTGGGGTGTGGGACAGGGGGCATGGTGGGAGTAGTAGTGTAGGCTTCACTCCCACATACAGGCCTCCCTGAGAAGATGGCTCCAATCAATCAATAAATCAATCACGGCATTTGTAAAGCGCGCTACTCACCCGGGAGGGTCTCAAGGTGCTGGGAGAGGGGTATGTTACTGCTCAAACAGCCAGGTCTTGAGCTGCTTCCTGAAGGAGAGATGGTCTTGGGTTCGCCGAAGGTGGGTGGGGAGGGAGTTCCAAGTCTTGGCTGCCAGGTAGGAGAAGTATCTTCCTCCGGCAGTGGCTCTGCGGATGCGTGGTACGGTGGCGAGTGCGTGGCTGGTCGATCGTAGCTGCTGGGTGGGCGTGTAGAAGGTCATGCAGTCGTTGAGGTACTTAGGGCCCAGGTCGTGGAGAGCCTTGTGTGCGTGGGTGAGGAGTCTGAACGTGATTCTCTTGCTGACGGGGAACCAGTGCAGGTCTCTCAGGTGTCTGGTGATGTGGCTGTGTCGGGGGATGTCCAGGATGAGTCGTGCGGAGGCGTTCTGGATGCGTTGGAGTCTCTTTTGAAGTTTGGCTGTGGTACCGGCATAGAGGGTGTTCCCGTAGTCCAGTCGGCTTGTGACGAGTGCCTGGGTGACGGTCTTCCTGGTTTTAATGGGGATTCATCTGAAGATCTTGCGGAGCATGCGCAGGGTGTTGAAGCACGAGGATGAGACGGCGTTGACTTGTCTGGTCATTGACAGGGAGGAGTCCAGGATGAAGCCCAGGTTGCGTGCGTGGTCCGTTGGTTTGGGAGCGGTGCCCAGGGCCGGGGGCCACCAGGAGTCATCCCAGGCGGAGGGTGATGATCCCACTTCTGTCTTGTCTGAGTTCAGTTTAAGGCGGCTGTTCCTCATCCAGTCGGCGACGTCTTTCATCCCTTCGTGTAGGTTGGCTCTGGCGTTGGTGGGGTCGTTGGTGAGGGAGAGGATGAGCTGGGTGCCGTCGGCATAGGAGATGATGTTGAGGTTATGTAGACGTTGAAGAGGGTTGGACTGAGTGAATATCCTTGTGGTACGCCGCAGATGACTTCTGTGGTCTCGGATCTGAACGGAGGGAGGCGGACTCTCCAGGTTCTACCGGTGAGGAACGAGATGATCCACTCCAGCACTTTCTCTTGGATTCCGATGTTGCTGAGGCGCTTCGCAAGGGTGCGGTGGCAGACAGTGTCGAACGCCGCAGAGAGGTCTAGGAGGATGAGGGCCACTGTTTCCCCGTTGTCGATCAGGGTTATGATGTCGTCGGTGGCTGCGATTAGGGCGGTCTCGGTGCTGTGGTTGGCCCGAAACCCGGACTGAGAGGGGTCGAGGGAACCGTCCGTCTCGAGGCAGGCGGCAAGCTGTTTGTTGACGGTCTTCTCGATGACTTTGGCCGGAAAAGGAAGGAGCGAGATGGGACGGTAGTTCTTGAGGTCGGTGGGGTCCGCCGTTGGTTTCTTCAGGAGGGCGGTCAGCTCGGCGTGCTTCCAGCTCTCCAGGAAGGTGGCGGTGCGGAAGGAGGAGTTGATGGTGTCTCGGGGGTGGAGTGCGATGATGGCGACGGCTTTGTTGAAGACGTGGTGTGGGCACGGGTCGGTTGGTGATCCAGAGTGGATGGAGTTCATCGTGTGGGTGGTGTCTTCGGTGCTGATCGGGGTCCAGTTGCAGAGGGTGGTGGTGGCGGGCATTCGTTCGGCGGTAGGGTGCGTGGTCTGTGCGTCGAAGCTGTTGTGTATGTCGGCGATCTTGCGGTGGAAGAACAAGGCGAGTGAGTTGCAGAGGTCTTGCGAGGGAGTGATGTCGTTGTTTCCGGCCCTGGGGTTGGAGACTCTTTGACGATGCTGAAGAGTTCCTTGCTGTCGTGGGCGTTGTTGTCCAGTCGTTCTTTGAGTGCCGTCTTCTTGGTGGCGCGGATCAGCTGATGGTGTTTGCGGGTGGCGTGCTTGAGGGCGGTCCTGATGTCTGTGGTCTGGTCGAGCCGCCAGGCTTTCTCGAAGGTGCGAAGCAAAAGAAGGAATGGTTTTTAGGTGTCAATCTAACAGTGGGCGCACTACCTGTATGGAAGCACTAGTGAACAGTAGTTCGTGGTGCAACTGGATGAGTGGAAAACCATGTAAACACCCAATGGTAATGTCAGCAAGCAGACAGGACCTCACAATTACTACATAGACGTACCCTATGCACACACTCAATATTTTAGTGACCGTACGTTTAAGGTAAACACCATTTATGATATTAATAACAAGCAGAGAAACAATTAGTATGAAACAAATAGGAAATGAATGGTATGACAAGGGAAGATCCTTATGTCCTTTTTAATTATCAAGGCTTAACAACAGCCAGCCGACACGTGTTTCATCGCATCTCGCGAATCTTCAGGGCTCTAGGTAGCTGTGTTTGAGCCAAAAGGTCGCTCTGCCGTGATACTTCCGACCTGGTGGGGCCCAAGACCATCTTGTATTCAGTTGCAGATAAGAGAACGTGGACTTGAAGCGAAATGCAATTATGATTGAGACCCGGGACTGAAGTTTGTGTATTGGAGTAAGCCAAAGGTGTATAGATCTGATGTGGTAGTGTAGCGTCAAGGCGACAGAGGTAGCTCTGCGCCTATGTGATCTCAACACGCCTGTAGTGAGTAGATTGGCGAAACGCTGTTCCCGGGTCACCGTGTTCCTGGTAGTGGAGGGTGCGGCAGTTCTTCTTGGATTCCTTGAGTTTGTCGGTGAACCAGGGGGTTTTCTTGCTGCCGGGTCTGTTGGGAGGGTTCTTTAGTGGTGCGAGGTCATCGGCGCAGGCGGTCAGCCACTTGGTGAGGTTGCTGGCTGCTTCGTTGGGGTCCGTTGTGCTGGTGTGAGTGTTCTGGCTGAATGAGGCGGTGAGCTGCTCGGCGGTGATCTTGCTCCAGCTTCGGCAGGGGACCTGTTGCGGGTGGTGGTGGGTCGTAGTTCTTCTGTAGCTGAAGTGGACGCAGCTGGGGTCGGTCCAGTGGAGTCCGGTGGCGTGGCTGAAGGAGATGTGCTTGCTGGATGAGAAGACGGGGTCAAGCGTGTGGCCAGCGTAGTGGGTGGGGGTGGTCACCAGTTGCTTGAGTCCGAGGTTGGCGAGGTTGTCCAGCAGGGGGGTGGTGTTTCTGTCGTTGTTGCCTAGCTGTTATTCATTTGTTTCACTATGCAATGGCTTCACAGTGCTTGTGGGAGGGAGGGAGTGCTCCATGCTGCTCAGGTGTGGGACAGGGGGCATGGTGAGAGTAGGAGTGCGGGCTTCCCTCGGCCAAACATGCCTCCCCAGCAAGATGGCTACCTACCTATGAGGTGAGGGTGGACAATGCAATGACTTCCAAGTGCTCCTGGGAGTTAGGGGGTGCTCCATGCTGCTGGGATATGGGACAGGGGGCATGGTAGGAGTAGGAGTGCAGGCCTTCCTCGCCCAAACAGGCTTCACAAGCAAAATGGCTTCCTACTTGTAGGTTTGTTTGGTGTACTGCAATGGCTTCCAAGTGCTCCTGGGAGGTAGAGGGCTATATCCTGCTCAGGTGTGGGACAGGGGGAATAGTGGTAGTAGGAGTACAGGCCTTCCTCCCCCAAACAGGCCTCCTAATCAAGATGGCTACCTACCTGTAAGGTGAGGGTGAAGAATGCAATGGCTTCCATGTGCTCCTGGGTGGTGTGGGGGTATGGCTCCATCTTGCTGGGGTGAAGGACAGGGGGCATGGTGTGGGTAGTAGTACAGGCCTCCCTCCAACATACAGGCCTCCCAGAGAAGATGGCTACCTACCTGTTAGTTCATTTGTTGAACTATGCAATGGCTTCACAGTGCTTGTGGGAGGGAGGGAGGGCTCTATGCTGCTCAGGTGTGAGACAGGGGGCATGGTGAGAGTAGGAGTGAGGGCCTCCCTTCCCCAAACATGCCTCCCCAGCAAGATGGATACCTACCTGTGAGGTGAGGGTGGACAATGCAATGGCTTCCAAGTGCTCCTGGGAGGGAGGGGGTGCTCTATGCTGCTGGGGTGTGGGACAGGGGGCATGGTGGGAATAGGAGTGCAGGCCTTCCTCCCCTAAACAGGCCTCGCAAGCAAGTTGGCTACCTACCTGTAAGTTTGTTTGGTGTACTGCAATGGCTTCCAAGTGCTCCTGGGAGGGGGAGGGATCTATCCTGCTCAGGTGTAGGACAGGGGGCATGGTAGGAGTAGGGGTGAAGGATCCAAATTTCTTAAAGTCGGACTATACTTACCAATAGTCCAAGGATATATATATCTATGTATTCACAATTAAGGAATAACCAAGCAGTCGGCAATGGAGAAGGTCGAATCGTTTTATTGAATCGAAATACAAGCCCTTACAGGGGAGCCTCTGTCTACACGGCCCATGAAGGTGCGCAGAGGAGACTAACTAAATACACAAAGTATATATACGTTTTACATATTCTGGTTAACACCAAGAAAGGAAATACACAAGCTGTCCGTTAGTCTACCGGAACACCCATTTAAGGTTCTTACACATCTGTCAATAGCTAAGCTAAAAAGCTATTCCAAGAGTAGGTCAGTGAGGTGCCCTTCTTGTCTATCTTGGACCCATGGAGTACAGAAACAGACCCTGTTATAATGTAAGCATCCTACGAGAAGAGCAAGTCTGACCTTGGATTTCCCTGAACCATGTTCCATATGAAAGAGAGGCAGACTTAAACGGTTTAGCCTGTTTTTTGTATTCTGTGTTATACCGTGAAGTATCAACACTCTAAAAGATATGCGAAGGGATATAACCCTTAGTAGTCCTAACTCCATCAAAAGGACGGAACGACATTCTATAACCTATCATTAGGTTATCTTACAATAATGTTTTGTTCTCGATTCATGGATACGAGCATGTGGTTATATATGGTACATTGTGGGACAATCATATTTATATATTTTATATTCCAACAGACGGCCCTTTTGGCCCACTATGGCCAATATAACAAAGTTACCCTACTCTACAAATACCCCTTCATCTATCTGCATGTGATCCGCTACTTCCTTCTGAATCATTTGTTTTTCCATCTTCTTTTGTTGGGCCTGGGTCAAAGAAGACGTTATTTTAGTTGCACAAAAAGTACAACACGCTGGACCACAATAAAGGCATATGCAACAAGTAAAAATTATTCCAAATATTCCCACTACAATCATAAATACCTTTTTATCCCCATGTAGCTAAAAGATTCCAGAACCACCCACTAAGGGTCCAGGTACCATTTTCTTCATGTAATTCATTAGCTAACAGGTGCAATTTTTTAAGGGCAAGATGTATAGTAGGGGCCGAATCAGGTATGTAAACACAACATGAGCTGCCGATCACATGACAGGCTCCGCTTCGATCTGCCAGGATGACGTCGAGCACCATCCGATTTTGAAGGGAAACACGTCTCGTAGCCTGAAGCTCTACAGTAATATTAGCTAATATTTCAGTTGTTGTTTGGACCACATTTTCCACAATTCTAGACAGTCGTCTTATGTTACGACTGTTGAAAATTGGTCCCCAAAATGGAACCAGTCCCTTTGAAATATCCTCAAACTGTTGTAGTGAGGTATCCGTCTGGTCAGTCTTACCAGTGTCAAAGCTTCTTATAGTCCTATTAGTTTCTAAATCTCTTTTTATCAGCTGATGAGTCTTATGGTAATTAGAAGGGGCAACATATACAGGAGGGTAAAGGAAAGACAGATAACACCGGCCTGCCCATCCCCGGGGAAGCCAAGTATAAGCATTTTCCCCACAAACAAAATACACGTTAGGGGGAGTGATCATCGGAGGAGTACTATCAGTTTGCAATGTATAGGTATAATTACAGGTACTACTCGCTCCTTAATGTGACCCCGCCCCCTAATACAAAACGAAGAAGTGGAATTTATAATGGGAACTGACAGTGCTCTATCATTCGTCACATTACGTTCCTTGAAATGTTGAAAATACAAAGTGGAATTGAAAAGCTCGAAATCTTGCATCTCTTCCTGTAACAAAGTATCATTTTTGGAATCTGTATATACATTCATGCAAGCATTTGGATCTAAGGAACCCTGACCTTTATCTCCTTCTGCATCAAATCCCTGGTGTCTCTCTATATATTTCAAAATAGCTTCATAGTCTCTTTCAGAGTATATTTTAGGATTTACAACATAATGAGAATACATCAAGGATAACAGTTGCCACCATGCTTCACAAATAGCTAAATACGATAGAGGTAGAGATATAAATAATTCATGTTGATGCATAACTAATGGCAATAATCCACAAACCCAGCAATTCATCTTGTTTGTAGTACTGTGAGTCTGATGTAACATTTCTATAAACACATTTTTCGAATAAGTTTCCCTATGCCTTGCCTTATGCGGGGGTAGAGAATAAAATGTATGTTCTTCAGGAGCAGGAGTAGTCGTCAAGAATTTACGAACTGGATATTGAAATTCTAGATAGATAAATACACACATCATGATTACATTAATGGAAGCAATTAGAACAACAAATGCCACCTTCACTCTGGTGGGCCATCCAGAAAACAATTGCATATCACGAATCTGGCGCCGAGGGGCTAGCGGTCTTTCATCCTCCATCATAATTCTGCCAAAGGGGAACATACTCTCTAAAAGTCCAGATCTATCTCGGTCCTTTGCTAAAAGTCCACAACTAACTTTGTATCCACAAAGCACGCCAACCACCAGAGGGTTTCTTCTTCCCCTATAGGGATCTTCTCTCTGTGTCCGTTTTTCTTCCCTTAGAGCCTCACAGGCAGGCTCTTATCCATTTATCCAAGGAAAAGCAAACTTTAAAAGTTAAAAAGTACGATCACTGCCCTTTTCTCAGTTTTTCTTTCTGAACAGAGCTTTTTACACAAAGTTCCTAGCTCTCTACGAGTTCAGTCCAGTGTCTCGCTCAGCACCCCAATCACTCATCTCGATTTTAGTTTCCTTCCTTAGCGAGTGGGGTACCGTGCTGTCTTCGGGCTGCATATCGTAGCGACCCCGGCCAGGTTGCTCCTGGTCAAAGAACAAATTAGTAGCATGGGTGACAGGCCTGGCCTCCTCTCGTGCTGCCTCGGGATTAGTAGTTGCTTTTGACTCAGTTATGTCACCTTCCCCTTCAGGCAACACAAAGCTTCACTGCTCTTTCTCCTGAGCATCCGAAAAAGGCACAAAACTCCGAATCAATTCTCCTTCCTGACTCGACACTCCGTCTTTGTTCTGTCGATCAGAGGGCAGTGGTAACGGGAGGCTCTTCACGTGACTGGCATGGATCCAATGCTTGCGGCCATGCACTTTCACTGCCGTCATCGTTACCAGTAATACTTGGTAGGGGCCAGTCCACCTGGGCTCTAGGCTCGATGTTCACTGATAGTTCTTCACCAGTATCCTCTGGCCAGGCTCCAATCGATGTCCAGGACTCTCCGGTAGTGGCTGCAATGTGTCCGATACCTGTTGATGAATAGAACGCAGATCTTTAGTCAACTAATACAGATAATCTGTCATCAATGGGTAATCAATATCTCTAAAGGATCTAGGTCTGGGGACTCCCCATACGTTAGCCGGACGGCCGAATGTAATTTCATAATGAGACAGGCCCGTCCTTGAATGGGGAGTTGTTCTAAGTGATAGCAAAGCTATTGGGAGGGCATCAGGCCACTTTAGTCTAGTGTCTGCACAAACTTTGGCCATTTTGAGTTTCAATATGCCGTTATATTTCTCAACTAGTCCTGCAGATTGCGGGTGCTTAGCGGCATGAAACTTCTGCTTAATCTGTAGGCCATCACAGACACATTGTACAAGAGTAGAGTTAAAATGTGGGCCATTGTCTGACCAAATAACTTGAGGCAAACAGTACCGAGGAAAGAATTCTTTAATTAGTACTTTTGCGGTGGTAATGGCCGTTTCATCCTTAGTGGGGTAGGCTTCAACCCATTTACTGAAATCACATACCACCACTAAGACATATTTTAAAGTATTTACACGTTCCATTTGTATAAAATCTATCTGTAAAACTTCAAATGGTAAGGATGGCGGAGCAAAGTTGCCACTCAAAACAGATTCTCTACCTCCTGGATTATGTCTTAAACACACAGGACAATATTTCACAACATGGGCTGCTGTCTTTATAATGTTAGTGTTATACCACACTGGATCTAGTACTGTACTGATCCCTTTCGCACTGATATGGGCTGGGCCATGTGCCATCATAACTACCGCATACACCATTGCGTTTGGAAGCAACCATCGCTGTTTTTCAGATCGATCTATCCAGCACCCATTCTCATCTAGTTTCTCAATATCCTGTTCCCATTTCTGTATCTCTTCTGGAGTTGCTTCTTTCTGTAACTGTTTTACACTTTCAAGAGTATTATCAAATAAAGATGTTTCAATGGGCCATCGGGTAGATGCACTAGAAAACATAGGACTTCCTTTACTTTGAGCAGTTTCCTTTGCTACTGAATCAGCAAAAGCATTCCCTTTTCCTATCGAGTCTACAATTTTCTTATGTGCACTACACTTAATGATGGCTAACTTTTTTGGTAATGTTAAGGCAAATAACAATCGATCAATCAAAGGGCCATGTTGTATTTTCTGTCCATGAGTGGTAAAGAAGCCCCGCTCCCTCCAAAACCTCCCGAAACTATGGGCGACGCCGAAGGCGTACTGACTGTCTGTGAAAATATTTACTTCTCGACCTTCACAAATTTCACAGGCTCTTAACAAGGCTATTAGTTCAGCTGCCTGAGCTGAATGATGTGGAATCCTTGCCGTTTCTACTACGGTCTTTAAAGTCGTGATTGCATATGCAGCTATCGTAGTGCCATCTGGTAGTTTAAAACAAGAGCCATCAACATATAATTCTCCCTCTGGCTCCAGTAAATGGGTGTCAGTTAAATCTACTCGTCCTTTTGTTTCTTCCTCTGTTCTGAACTCACAATCATGGACATCAACTTTTTCATCTTTGTCAGGGAGAGGTAATAACGTAGCAGGATTCAAAGTGGTGCATTTCCTTATTGTAATATGGGGGGCAAACAATGTCAATTCATATCCTGTCAACCTAGCACTCGTGAGGTGTTGTGTTTTGGTCCTATTTAAAAGAATATCTACAGCATGCGGCACCATGACTGTGAGATTAGTATTAAGGACCTGGGGGTATATTACCAAGCAATAGCGATAATTATCGCTATTGCTTGGTTAGAGACAAAAATTTACCGCAGATCTGCTGCGATTTTTATCGCAGATAAACCTTGGTATTACCAAGGTTTATCGCAAATGCGATAAAAATCGGCCGCAATGCATGAATATCGCTGAAAAGTCAGCGATATTCATGCATTAACGAGCTAATGCTCTTAGCCATGTTATCCACCTCCCATTGGATAACATGGCTAAGAACTGCTCAGGGCAGGTGTTAGCTTTTGGAGATGTTCGCGCTTAGCGCGAATATCTCCTAAAGTTGGCAAAAGGAGATAGCGATGTTAGCGACTATTTCCAGTTGCTAATATCTTGGCACGCCCACTTTGCATGTCATTAGTGATAAATATCACTGACATGCAAAGTGGGCCCCAAGATGGTCGCTATCTCCTACTAGCTGTCTCTAACTGGTGTTAGCAACAGCTAGGTAATAGGGAGATAATTTTATCTCCGCTTTCTTGGCTTTTAAAAGCCAAAAAAGCGGAGATAAACCCCCTTGATAATATGCCCCTATTCCTTCTGACTGTCGGGTGGCCAGTGGCCCTCAGACAGCTTGGGAGGACTCGTGCTATAGTGTCTAAAATTGAAGAAAAATATGCACAAGGCCTCTGTTTCTCCCCAAATGTCTGTGTCAATACCGATAATGAACAACCGTCCACCTCATGTACATAAAGTGAAAAAGGTTTTTGGTAATCTGGGGTTCCCAACACAGGTGCAGAACACAAATCAGACTTTAAAGATACAAAGGCTTCTTGACATTCATCCGTCTAGGGCAAGGGTTCATGCACATCTTTGGTTGTCAATTGCAACAAGGGTTTAGAGAGAAGGGAATAGTTAGGAATCCACTGACGACAGTAAGAGGTTATACCAAGAAAAGCACGAACATCAAGTTGCGTACGAGGAACAGTCATGTTAGTTATTATAGATATTCGCTCTGGACTCAATCGTCTCCCTGCTTTCGACAGGAAATGACCTAGGTAGGTCACTTCCTGTTGACAATATTGAAATTTGGAAAGGGACACTTTATTTCCTTTCTTGGCCAAATGTTGTAATAGTTTTACCGTGGCCTCCTTACACCCCTCCTTAGTATCGGAGGCCACCAATATATCATCCACATACTGAATGATAGAATTTCCGGCAGGCAGAATCAATTCATCTAGGACTGCTTTTAAAGCTTGACTATAAATACTGGGACTTTCAGTATAGCCTTGAGGAGTGCGTGTAAATCTGAAACTTCGGCCAGCCAATGAGAATCCGAAGATATGCCTACTATCTATCCTCTGTGTCTCAGGGCTGCTCAGTCCATTTCTGTTTTTAAAAAGGAACTGAAAACCCATCTGTTTAATAAGCCCATCTAACTGCCCCCTTTCCTTTCTCTCCTGAGGCCCTACTCTGCTTGCCACTTCCCCCTCCGCGCCAGGATACTAGTTTAGTAACAGAGCGCGTTATAAAATCTTTTATAACATAACATAACATAACATATCTGGATGAATCGGGATGCTAAAGAAGGCATTCTTCAGATCTATTACTGAAAAATATCTGGCCGTGGGGGGATTCATTGTTAAAATAGCTGTTATATCTGGTACCACAGGATACTGTGGAACCACTATTTTATTAACTGCACGTAGGTCAATTACAAAACGATAAGTTTTTTTATAATCTGGAGCGCCATCTACCGGTGTCTTTTTCAAAATCGGCAAAATCGGGCTATTACAAATATTAGCTGATGTTTCTTCCACCACCCCTTTTGAATAAGATCCCAGAATTTTTCTAACATAGCCCATTCACCTTCTGGCGCAATCTTATGCTGTGGAATGCGAGGCAGCTGCGCATTAGGTTTCAAAGTAATGGACACGGGGGCTATCTTTAACAGGCCTACATCAGTGTCCCCTGTCGCCCACAAAGTCTGAGGAATGGTAGAAAATTCAGGGGGTAAATGCTCGTTCCTTGCAAAATATTGTGAATCTTTTAACCCCTTCCATGCTCATGACGAGCTCAGCTCGTCATGAGGCACAGTGGAGCTGTGCTTATGACGAGCTGACCTTGTCATGAACAATGGGGTTCGGCGAGGCTCAGCAGAGGAGGGGAAAGCCCTTAGCAGCCACGGTGTTAAAGAAGGTTTCTGCATAGTCAAATATACACCATCCGGTGAGCAGTAAATCCGAGCATGTAATTTTTTCAAGATATCTAAACCCAAAAGATTCTCACCACAGTTAGATGTTAACAAAAAGGGCGATTGTATAGAAATGGGTCCTATAGTGAAGGGCAGAGGCTTGGAAATAGGGATTACCACTGGTATTCCAGAGAACCATACTGATACATTTTTGTCGCCAGACAGAGCCACCTCTGGGACCATGGCATGAGCAACTGAACTATTCATTGCTCCAGTATCCACTAGGAATTTTCCTGATGTACCCAACAGTTTCCCCTTTACATAAGGTCCCTCTTGGTCAATTGGTACTGTAATGTGGCCCCCTCCCTGTCCTTGGCTGTCTCATGCAAAATCCTGCTCATCATAGTTGTCATCTACAAAAGTCTCATTATAGTACTGCCTGTTTTGTGGATTATCAAAATAATTTTTCCGAGAATCACCATCTTCTCTTCTCATGCTATTTCGGTCTTTGTTTCCCCAGCCCCGGCCTAGTCCCCTACTGGGAAATTTTTTGGTCATTATCAATGGACAATCCGCTCTCCAATGCCCCTCCTCTCTACAATGCGAGCATTGATTTAGACCCAGAACCGGGGAGCCTCCTCGTCCTCTGTCGATCCTTCTGGGGAAGGAACCACGCCCACTTCGCCCTGAATTCTGCCCTCTACTGACTTGTTGCAGCAAAACCCTAGTCTTCAAATCTTTCGTCTTCTTCTCCGACCTTTGTTTATTTTCATTTTCTCGATGTTCATAGTACTGAGACATGCTAAGGATCACAGATGTGGTGGACGTAGTCCATGTACTTTCGGCCGCCTGAAGGCGCGTCATAATCTCTGGTAACAGATTTGTCACAAATCTATTTACAAATAATCGTATTCCCCCATCTGTGGATAAATCCTGTCCACTAAAATCTATGAATGTTTTCTCTAATCTAGTGAAGAAATCCGAGACACTCTCGTCCTTCTTTTGTTTACACGCAGCCAACTTATCCCAATCTATCTTTTTAGGGGGCAGGAGTGTTTGCATATAAGTAATTATTTTAGCTGGTAATGTCAATATCTCATCTCTGGGTTTCTCTCCAGGTTTCCGTTCTTTATCCCAATCTTTTAATTGATCCCATGCTGCTCCTAACTCAACAATATGATCTGTATCATGTATCTGTCTCCAAATATCGACCGGAATCAAAAGGCCAAAGAACAGCTCAATATCTGCTATAGCCATGATCGCAGAATTAGCAGCCTCACCCAGTTCTTTGTTATAAGCGGTGGGATTTTTACCGGGTCAGGCAGCTGAGCTTTTAATGCAAGGACCTCGCTTCGTTTCCAAGGGATAAAAACCCATTGTTCCTGAAGTTTAGTGTCCTCCCTAGCTCTAGTTACATTGCCCCCAGCATCCCTAATTTCAGGTACTTCTGGGATAAGAAGAGGGTGTACCTCTCTCATAGGGTTCTGTGTTCCCCAATCAGCACATCTCCGATGCATTCGCTCACGAGAGAGTTGCTACGTTCTGATATACTTCATCGGCCTGCAGATGGAATTTATGGGTTCGGTCTCTAATATCTTTTATTATCTGTGGTGAATATCCTTCCTCAAAACACTGTTCCCACAGCGAAATCAAACGAATCGCCATATTTTCCAGAGCTAATTGTTGAGCAACCGGCTGATAATCCTTCATAGTACTCCAAATATCTTCTAACGTATAAATAGTATTCCGCATCCATTGGGATGCTTGATTTACTATAGTTTGTCGTTCTTCCATTCCCATTGCAGACCTAGTATAAACTTGTGGATCACTCAGGTCCGATCTTAAACAATTCGGGGTTGTGTCTATGGTAGCCAAAGCTCAAGGATCTATAACACTTCGAGCCGGAGGAGAGATAAATATTGGACTTGACATGGACCGTACAACGGAATCTGGTTGTAACGTAACCAGGGGAGAAGTAGAGGGTCGGAGCGAAGGAGGAGGAAGCAACGCATCCCGTACAGACCCGTCTAGTGGGGCCGTAGCTGTTGCTCCTACAGGATTTCGTATGGGAAATACTGGGGGTGGTGGGGGCGCCGGCGGAGGTGCAGGCGCGGGTGCAGGCACAGGACCTTGCTGAGCCAATGGCACTGCTGGATATAGTCTCTGTGGGGCATAAGGAGGAGGCGGACGGGCTTCCAATAACCCGTCTAACTCATCACCCGTATCGGGTCGGGTTACATAGCTTTTGTCTGTTTCTAAATGGTACTGCCTATCCATTTGAGCAATATTTTCCTCTAATTTCCCCCTATCATAAGCTACTGCCTTTTGAGTTATAGTTTGTCCAGCTTTAATTCTTCCTAATTTCTCTTCCCTTATTCGCCGTCGTTTAGCCTCCTTTAACCATAGGTTCAAGGAGTCAAACATAGACTGGCGGCTTTTCTTCATGAACATTTTATTTTGCAAATACGTTATTTTATTTTCATCAAATGACTCTGTAAGGGGCCATTGCAATTCGGTATTATCTTTAATATACCTATTCCATAATGTATTAAATAAAATTGGAGTAACACCATGTTTAACATACATATCAAAACTGGGGCTTCCTTCGGGAGGGGCAGGCTGTCTTTCTTCCAGCCGAGTACCTCTCCCACAGCAGCACCCAAAACATAGTTTACTAAAAGAAGGCATGTTAACAATAACGTTACAAATGTTACAATTTTATCAACTTGCTTCTTTCACACGGGCGCGCCCACTTCACCATTCACTCTCTTATACTCTTACAATCGTTTCCATACAAAAAATACCAGAATAGGTCGCAGGGTTTCAAAAATGAGCTCTTATACAAGTTCCAATTCCAATGACATGTCTCATATTACGAACAGAGCCCGTCGACTCCTGTTCGGGGAATCAATTTCCAAAGAATTCCAAGAATTGACAATAAAGCCCCTTGGTAGGAAAACCACAAACTCACTTTTTAGGTATCCCCTGGTCGCTTTCTGGTTGGGCTGGTGTTTCGGAGCTCAAGGCTCCAAAATCCTGGCTTACCCAGCTGCTCCGAGGGCTTTCCCTAAGTGAGTTTGGCCGAGTAAACACCCCGTGCTTCGCAAGGCACCAAGTGCAATTTCACAATGTAAATACAAATCCTAAAGGCGTCTGCCCGTGCAGCCCCTGCACCGCCCCGTCAGACCTTTTCTTCCTGATTCCCTCGTGGTCCGGCTTCCCCGGCCACCGTTTCCAACATAGACACTTCCTTCAAGTGTCTGATTCCTTTCACAAGATTCACTCACCTGGTGCACTCAGGTTGATCCCGACTTCTCCACTGCCGATTCCTAGACAGACTGACACAGTCTGTATCTCTCTCGGGTTAAGCCCGTAGGACTCCGGCGTAGGGTCTTTAGCCACCGGGAGGGATACTGGGTTAGAGGGCAGACTTTCTGCTAACAGGGTCTTTAAATAAAAACTTCTTGTCCACCCACTCGGCCAGAACTCCTCCCTGTCCCTTCTGCTCCTGATTACAGGAGGGGACGACCCTAACGGGGAGTCCCGGCGGAGTCGCCAACTGAAGGATCCAAATTTCTTAAAGTCGGACTATACTTACCAATAGTCCAAGGATATATATATCTATGTATTCACAATTAAGGAATAACCAAGCAGTCGGCAATGGAGAAGGTTGAATCATTTTATTGAATAAAATACAAGCCCTGACAGGGGAGCCTCTGTCTACACAACCCATGAAGGTGCGCAGAGGAGACTAACTAAATACACGTTACACAAAGTATATATACGTTTTACATATTCTGGTTAACACCAAGAAAGGAAATACACAAGCTGTCCGTTAGTCTACCGGAACACCCATTTAAGGTTCTTACACATCTGTCAATAGCTAAGCTAAAGAGCTATTCCAAGAGTAAGTCAGTGAGGTGCCCTTCTTGTCTATCTTGGACCCGTGGAGTACAGAAACAGACCCTGTTCTAATGTAAGCGTCCTACGAGAAGAGCAAGTATGACCTTGGATTTCCCTGAACCATGTTCCATATGAAAGAGAGGCAGACTTAAACGGTTTAGCCTGTTTTTCGTATTCTGTGTTATACCGTGAAGTATCAAGACTCTAAAATATAGACGAAGGGATATAACACTTAGTAGTCCTAACTCCATCAAAAGGACGGAACGACATTCTATAACCTATCATTAGGTTATCTTACAATAATGTTTTGTTCTCGATTCATGGATAGGAGCATGATGTTATATATGGTACATAGTGGGACAATCATATTTATATATTTTATATTCCAACAAGGGTGCAGGCCTTCCTCCCCCAAACAGGCCTCCCAAGCAAGATGGCTACCTACCTGTAAGGTGAGGGTGAAGAATGCATTGCCTTCCATGTGCTCCTGGATGGTGTGGGGGAGGGCTCCATCTTGCTGGGGTGTGGGACACGGGGCATGGTGGGAGTAGCGGTGCAGGCCTCCCTCTAACATACAGGCCTCCCAGAGAAGATGGCTGCCTACCTGTTCGTTTTTTTGTTGAACTATGCATAGGGCTTCAAAGTGCTTGTGGGAGGGAGGGAGTGCTCCTTGCTGCTCAGGTGTGGGACAGGGGGCATGGTGGGAGTAGGAGTGTGGGCCTCCCTCCCCCAAACAGGCCTCACAAGCAAGATGGCTACCTACCTTTAAGGTGAGGGTGGACAATGCAATGGCTTCCAGGTGCTCCTGGGAGGGGTAGGGTTCTATTCTGCTCAGGTGTGGGACTGGGGGCATGGTGAGAGTAGGAGTACAAGCCTCCCTCCCACACACAGGCCTCCCAAGCAAGATGGCTACCTACCTATAAGGTGAGGGTGAAGAATGCAATGACTTCCATGTGCTCCTGGGAGGGAGGGGGTGCTCCATGCTGCTGGGGTGTGGGTCAGGGAGCATGGTGGGAGTAGGAGTGCAGGCCTTCCTCCCCCAAACAGGCCTCACAAGCAAGATGGCTACCTACCTTTAAGTAAGCATGTGCTCCTCGGTTGTATGGGGGGAGGGCTCCATCTTGCTGGGGTGTGGGACAGCAGGCATGGTGGGAGTAGTAGTGCAGGCATTTCTCCCACATACAGGCCTCCCAGAGAAGATGGCTACCTACCTGTTAGTTCATTTGTTGAACTATGCAAGGGCATCACAGTGCTTGTGGGAGGGTGAGAATGCTCCTTGCTGCTCAGATGTGGGACAGGGGGCATGGTGGGAGTAGGATTGCGGGCCTTCCTCTCCTAAACAGGCCTCCCCAGCAAGATGGTTAGCTACCTGTGAGGTGAGGGTGGACAATTCAATGGCTTCCAGGGGCTCCTGGGAGGGAAGGGGTGCTCCATGATACTGGGGTGTGGGAAAGGGGGCATGTTGGGAGTGATAGTGCAGGCTGACTGTGGGTGTGTGGTGCAGATGGATGTGATTTGTCTGGTATGGTGTGTGTTTTTGGATGTGCAATACAGTACATATCAATGTGTTGTCTAACATTTGTTTGTACTTACCAACCTCCACTCCCCTGGATACTCCTGTGAGACTCTCAGGATGCAGTATGGCAAGCACCTTCTCCTCCCATGATGTTTATGTTCTTGGTGGAATGGGGGGGCCACCACCAGTCCTGTCAGCCATCTCCAGGTTCTTGCTTCTCCTCTCTTTGACAACCCTCTTGAGATCATGCCACCGCTTCATGATCTCATTCTTGTATCGCAGGGTGCTCCCTACTGCATTGACCCTTTGTACTATCCTTTCCCATATTTGTGTCCTTCTGGCTAATGGTGTCTGTAGGACCAGGCTACCAAACAGTTGTGGTTCCACTCTGACTATCTCATTGACCATGACTTTCAACTCACTCTCTGAGAATTTGGGTATTTTGTGTGATGCCATGGTGTGTGGTGTTTGAAGTGTTTGTGAGTGCAGGGGTGTGGTGTTTTTGTGTGAGGTGTGTTATGTGCTGGGGGATTGTTGGTGCTGGTGTGATGGTGGTAGTGGTGGTGGTGGTGGGTGTTCTGTGTTGTCTTGCCTCTCCTGTCAGGGCTGGTGTGTGCCCTTCTCTTCTGGAGTGTTGCAAAGGATTGTGGTCAGTGAAGGGCCTGGTTTTAAACTCAGCTGTGTGGGTGTGTCATACTGAGGTTTTGCTGTCAGGTGTGTTGTGGGAGTTGTCCTGGAAAATGTATGTTTTTGTTTGGCATTTTATATATTTCATTTGTATGTGTTTTGTGTATTTGGGGGCATGGTTACTTTTTTGTGTGCAATGTTTGCCTTTGTTGTGGTGTTTTTGCATCGTCCGCTGTGTTTTGTGAGGATCGTCCGCTGTGGTGGACATGCTGCAGCTCTCCATCTGGCTCTCTCATTCACTGCAGTGTGTGAACGCGTCGGTTGGAAACAGCGGTTTGTACCGCGGGACCATCGGGGATATACTAATTTCCAGTGCGGTGTCTCCGCTTTGCTTGCGGCTGGTTGTAGCTTTTGCGCTGAGTTTACGACAGCCACGGTCAGTTTTGGGATGTTACCGCCTGCATAGGGAAGATGTTGTTGTCCAGCTACCGCTGTAGTCGCTCTTTTTTGGCAGTTGTTCCTAATTTGACTGCCGGTTTATCCGCCGTCCCGGGGGGCAGTTGTTTCCCGACTCGATGGCGGTCGGGGTGGTTTTCCGACCGCCATCCTAATGGGGCCCTTATTGTTTGCTTGAATATACCAGCTGGTCCACCTCCTCTTTTACCTGTACAATTTTGTATCATAGTTTGATAGCCTGGAGGAGTGAATTCATTTAACACTGGAGCCATGTCATTTCCCAACCAAAATTCAGTTATGAAGAGTAAGTGAGCGTGTGTGTCAGTGAATAGGTTACAGATGTAGAGCTTGTTTTTAAAGAGTGATTGAGCATTTATTAGCAGAGATTTTAGAGATTGTGTTTTGATGATGGTGTTATTTTGTTTTTTAGAAGCTGAGATTCCCTGAGCCCTAAGGTTAAATATCCCTAGGTTAGGTAACCTTTAGACAATACGAACCCTAACCGTAACCAATCAGAACCCTAACTAGAAGCCCTGGAACCAATAGGGGACCCAGCTCTTTCAACCAGTCACAGCCTTAGCAACCTATGAAAAGCCAAACCCTAAGCTCTATGTTCAATAGAAACCCTAGTTCTAGGAACCAATCAGAACCCCAGACCAATCAGCCAATCAGATCTCTAACCCTAAGCCCAGTAGCAGTCCTAGGCCTAAAATCCAAGCAGAACCCCAGACCTATTGGCCATTCAGAACTCTAACCCTAAGTCAAATAGAAAGCCTAGACCCAGGAATCAATCAGAGCACAGATGCAACAACCAGTAAGAAACATGCATATGGGTCATGTAACCTTATACACAAATTGGTGGGAAGGCAGGTGAGCCTGAAGTCACAATCTCTTTGGATACTGAGATGCTCAATCCACATTTTGTAGTTCCTGTTCAACCCTGCAAGTAAAGCCCAAATCTAAAGCCACTAAATACTGCTTTTCGCGTACTTAATTAAACAAATTACTTTTTCTAGCCAAAATCGAGTGCTACATATACTTTCCAAATACTGTTTAAACCCTAAAAACAGATTAAGCAGTCTCTTAAACACATTCTAGTTAGCCTCTGAGGTGTATTTTGCTTTTTTACCTTATTAAAAAAGGGGGGGTGGATTGCCTTCTACAGGTCATGGCACAGTACAGGGGAAAACTACGAAAGAAATGTAAACAGTCACAGGCACAAAAAACAGCAATTTTAAAAGTACAAATTGCACAGAAACTAAGAGGTACATTTAAACAGTCATGGGTAGAGGAAAAAAGCAGGTTTAAAGGTTCAAGGATACACAGCACAAAGTCTGTGGAGATCATTACAATGGCGGGCAGATCGCCACCCTTCAAACGGTGGTGGCGATCCGCTCAGCATAATACACTGCCCGCATGCCATTTACCTCCTGCCATATTATGATGGCCGGGGTACCGTGGCGGACCCCATGGTGTTGGGGGGTGGACATGAGGGGTACTTATGGTACCCCCTCCATTTGCATGAACAAGCAGACAGGCACCACATATACATATTGTGCATTGTGGCGGGTGCTGCTGACAGCACCTCCCTCCACAATGAATAATATGCTGTATGTGATCGCCAGTGTGGCGGTTGCATCCTAATCTACATGGCGGGACCGCCGCACCACTCGCAGGGGTCCCGAATACTGTTGTGATGGCTGGCGGACTGTGTCTGCCCGCCATCATAATAAGCCCCTGTGTTCTTACCAGCTTCTTTGTTTTTTGCTCACTTGGCTGTTTAGGACACAGAGAAGCTTGGACTACAAAATGGAACTGACTTTCTTGGTGATTTCATGACTTAGTGGGGGTCCCCGGATTCCAATAAATGATACACGGGTGGTCTCTGGTTTCCAGTAATGAGTGGCGCCCCTCAGCTGCTGTGATAGTGATTGTGCGTGCTGTTCCCAAGACAAGGGCGGCCACAGGTAGGGTGCGCAGGTCAGAGATCGAATGCACCATGCACAGCTTGGTCCGCTAGGTGCGCCGGCCTCCAGTCTAACCCCGGTTCGTCCTGAGAAGGCCCGATGTTACTGCAGCATGGTACCAACATTGTTTCAGATGTGGGACCGCATCCTCTGAAAGTGTCCCACACCCAGGAACACATGAGGGAGGCAGGCTGCTACCCACCTGATACAACCTTGCAGGCCTCTATCCCCTCATTGTAGGGTTCTGTGTGTCAGCTTCTCCTCCCCTGAGGTGACTTGCATTAGGAGCTGGTTCAATTTCAATGCACTTGCCCACTTCACAGACATCTTGAGATTCCCCTTCAATCATGAGGGTCTCCTCCTAATATGGGGCCCTTCCTTGGAGTCAATAGAAACAATAAAGGGACTGCTGCACCACCTCCTTAACTGAAAATAACCCAGAAGTGCTTGTCTATAGAAATAGGACTGGTACTGAAACTGAAAGAGGACTGTTGAGTTATACTAAAAAGAAATAGGACTACTGAGTTGTTCCACTGAAAGGAAAATAGAACTGTTGACTTGTGATTCATGCTGTTAACCTTGAGAGTTTTAAAGGGTGCTCATATTAGAATGGCACCGGGGTGATCCTTAATATGATCCTCCCTCCACCTGAATCCCTATGGGTAGATATCAGATTATTCAATTAAGTAAATTACAACCCTGAGTTATATGGTAGTGGGGGCTGTGCATGCAGATTATGACAATCTGAATGCCCACCCACTATTGCATAATCGCGATTATAATCACTTTCCAGTGGTTTTCTTCTTCCCTGAATGTGCAGCCTAGCAAACCTACAGTTGTTACTCACCTGCTCCTCTCCAACATCCACTCACTACATACCGCTGCCAGTTCTGTAGGCGGCTAGAAGAGGTTACATAAATCGGTTGCCTACACTTCCCTTTGGTGTTTTTCTCCTCTACAAGTAACTACAAGAGGACTACATACTCAAGTTGGGGGTTATGCCTCAATCAGTGAAACCATATTAAGTACCTGTGGCATCTTGCTTCACAATCTGGAATGATGGTCTCCATGTGACTAGACTGGACGGGAGAAAGGAAAGAAGGACTCATTGTCTCATTGCCACTGGTGAGGCAATTGTTGAAGGGCTCTTAGGCTGATCCCTCCTTTAACAGCCATAACCAGGTAGCCCTTAGAGGAGTGTTACTCTTTCTCGCATATCACTGAAAGCAATATAGGGGTATTGAAGGCCAGACCATAAGTCAGGATCACCCACTAACACCATGATGGATACATGGACAATCAACTCTCCAGAATGATGCCTTTCAGAATCCAGACTTAACTACCTCAAAATAAAGTACTCACTGAATTTATCCAAGAATGCAGTGAAACAGTTTAAACACAGTCTCCTAAAACCCTACCCAGAAACACTCATCTCTGACTTCTACCTTTGCCTAAAGAAAGAAACCATCAAATCAGCTGTTATCTTCTTCATACGCTGTATAGCAAAGTGGAGAAAAGTGCCCCACGCAACTCTACAGATAACAAAGTCCACCAAGACTCCACATTGTCTCAATTATCTATATATCCCGCCGTCTATTTGATGCAGAAGTTCAGTGGATTCTTGCAATTTGGTGGCCAACTTCTTTGAAGAGAAGGTGGGGAAGATTTATTCTACCTTCCTGGCCTCAGCACAAAATGGGCGCTTGGCTGATGACAGGACGTCCAACATAGTGGAGGCAGAACGTTTCGGTGAATTCACCCTCCCTTCATGTGACACCCTCAATAAGCTAGCCCTAAGTATCAAGTCAGGCTCGCCTAGAGATCTTGCTACTCCCAAGGTGCTAAGATGGAGCATTGAGTTTCTCGAGCCCTATATTAGACACCTCCTGGAGTTCACTTTCATTACAGGAATGGTCCCAAATAAATCGAAAGAGGCGATCGTTTTTCCACTAAAAAAGAAACCGAATGTTAGCATGAAAGTTAGTCATTGCTATCGTACTTTGTACTTTGTTAAAAATGCGGAGAAGGTGGTTAATATCCAACTGACAGCCCCCCGGAAGAAAACATAGCTTACTTTATTTTTTAATATGTAGATGAGGGACAGACGGCGGCCTTAATTCTATTAGATCTAAGTGCCGCATTCAACACTGTGGCCCATCATACCCTATTCCAGCATCTCAGTAATGGAGGTTTGGCTGGCAGTGCGTTGAAATGGTTGGAGTCTTTTCTGCATGATCATAGTTTTCAGGAGTCACAGGGTCTTTACCTCTCTTAAAAGTATTAAGCTGCAACGAGGGGTCCCACAAGGCTTCATTCTCAGCCCTACCCTGTTTAATCTCTATGTCACTCCTTTGGCAGAGATTACTGAAAAATTGGGGGTTAGTGTTGTGTGCTATCCTGATGACACTCAATTGGTGGTGTCCCTAACACAATCACATGAGAAGGCAGCCATCAATTTTTAGACATGCCTACAAGAACTGGCGTCCTGGATGGCTAACAGCTGCCTTAAACTGAATGGTAACAAAACTGAAGTGCTCGTGATAGGCAAAGCGCCATCGGTTTGGTCGTCGGCATGGTGGCCTCAGTCACTGGGGCCAACCCCCTCTCCTTGTGAGCAGGTCAGGAACCTAGGGATGTGGCTGGACACCATGCTCTCTATTGACAACCACACTAGATGAGTAGCAGGAACATGTTTTGGAGTTCTGCATGGACTCCGGAAGACTTTAGATGTGCTGCCAATTACAGCTAGGAAAAACATGGTTCATGCTCTGGTGACATCACGCCTCGATTATGGAAACGTACTTTATCTGGGAACTAATACTAAATGTATACAGCAACTCCAACGCATTCAGAATGCAGCAACGTGTCTCATTCTGATGTTACCCAAGAGAGATCCTTTAAATAAGGCCTTAGCTTCCCTTCACTGACTTCCGGTAAGGGTGTGAATTCTTTTTAAGGCTCTTTGTGTCCACCATCATATCCTACAAAGAAAGGGGCCCACCTACCTGCATGATCTACTAACCCCCTATTCCCCGACCCGTCAATTAAGATCTAGTGGGACGGGGAAGGTTAGCATTCCATCTATCAGGAGAACAAGAATGGGTGGTCGCTCCTTCCGCTTTTTAGCAGTAAAGCAATGGAATAAACTCCCCCTGTGGCTCTGGTAGGAGGTTTCGGAGACTATCTTCTGAAAGGAGTTGAAAACTTGGCTTTTTCCCTCTGTTTAGCTCTCCTGTTTACCTGTCTCTGCTTTCTCTGCCCTGTCCGGAATATGGGCCTCTTTGTACCGCAGTGCGGGGACACACTAGTCAGTGTAACCATGCGCTTTATAAATGTGTTCATTATTATTACTATCTCAATATACAAGTATGGGATGATTCTGGTTCAAGCATCTGACTTTAACCTTGAAATCTTTGATCAATGGTTCCCCAAACTAAGAGCACAACTAAACCTGAACACACCCACAGATATGAAACTAAGCAACTAACTTAGACTCGCAGAATGAAGGTGGAGACAGGAATCCTCAACTCTTTTTAGTTTCAAGAACAAAATTTTATTAAAAGAAGTTCAGATAAGGTAAGCATAACATATCATAAAAACATGTTACATAAAAATGAATTCAAATATTTTTAAAGAAAATAAATAAGTATAAAGCATCGCAAAAGAGAAAAGAATGAAGGTATAGAGAAGAGAGAAAAGAAAAGAGAGAAGGAAAGAAAAAGAAAAATGCAATATGCTATAAGCACGACTAATAACTATAATAAAATACAGCTGAGAAGGTATATACTATACATAACAGTCACAATGAAAACAAATGTAATTCAGAAATGCAAATATAAAGTAACAACATGTAGTAAATTTCAACAATATGGAACATCAAGGCATCCTCACGGAGGCTTAGAAACTTCTTGCTGCAAAGGAGAAATAGGCAAAGAATGTCTGGCACTATCATCAAACAAGGTGGTAACAGGTGCCCATAACATTTTTCGTTTCGTCGCCATGGACAATGGATAAACAAAAGTCGTATCTAATCTGTGATTATAACAGACTGCATACCACCGGGCCTGATAAGATATTTTGGTAAAGTCTTTCCAATTTTTTGTAATTTGTTGAAAAGCAACTGCTAACAATAGATCTATAATTCTGGTACCCATATTGCAGTGTTTCCAAATAGGAGAGACACTCCCCAGGAAAATGTGCGAGACGGAAAAGGGGTGTGTGGAGAGAAAAATTTTGGTAAACTGGGACCATACTTGCGTCCAAAAGGTGCGCACTAAGGAGCAATCAAAAAGCATGTGAAAAAGATCTGCTCCGCGCTTAGTACACGACCAGCATGAGTCCGTGACAGCTAGAAATTGCTTGCTTAGAGTGAGAGGGGAAAATAATAGGCGATTATAAATAAAAAATAACGTCTGAGTTGCGCTGGCGGCTCTAGAAGATTTGCGTAGTTTAAGCCAAATTTTATCCCAGAGAGCAGTAGTCCAAGAAACTTGTAACTCTCTTTCCCAACTCTTAACAAAGTATGTGAATGACAGGACAGCTACAAAAATCACATCTGGAAAGCAAAAGCATCATATTTCAGATCCCATTTCAATATTTATATAAATAACCCAAGACGTTTATTTGAAATTGTTAACCAACAATCCAAGAAAAAATACAACCAAGATCAACAGTAAGTCAGTGGAAAATAGTGAAGCCTTCTCTTCAATTTTGGATGAAAAATCTTAGCAACAGAAAAATAAATTGAAACCGATAAAGAAAGGCTAAGAGCTACCTTACACGATGATCATCATTCTGACATTGTATCTCCTTACAAATGGGAACAAATGACATCTTACTCATCTCAAGAATGAAAACCAAGCTATCTGGAGTGAGTTCAAAACACTAATCGAGGAGGAGATACACAAGGCCTCAATATCCATGAAACCAACTTCACATTTCGTTGACCCTATCCCCTCAACAATACTTAAATAACTCAGTTACCTCTTCTCACCCATACAGATGTAGATTATAAATTCATCACTAGAGCAAGGTATCATCACTTACTGCTTCAAGGGAGGGAAATTGACACCCCACCTGAAAAACCCTAAGGAATTTTCGCCCGGTGTTGAACATGCCCTTTATGGCCAAGTTGTGGAAAAATGTGCGCACCCCCAAATGAGGCAACACATTGATCAATTCAACCTTCTCAACAACTTTCAATCAGACTTTAGACCAGGGCACAGCACCAAATAAGCCATTGTTCACATTATTGATGGCACCCTTATGATACTAGACAAGAACGACTCCTGCCTACTCATCCTACTAGACCTCTCATTGGCGTTCAATGCGGTCCACCACAACAACCTACTAAAACTGTTAAAAACAGAATGGGGATCTATGGTAAAGTGCTCTCACAATGAGTCAAACTAGGTAAATCCCACAAGGATCAACCATTTCCCCCACACTCTTCAACCTTCATATGGAGCCAATAATGGATATATTCAAACAATGAAATGTAGCAAACCACATATATGCAGATGACATACAATTATACTTAAATATATCATCCCTGGAGGATGTTGTTCACTAAACAACACTCTAATCAAAATGCAGTCCTGGCTATCCCAAAACAACCTCAAACTGATCTCTCTGAAAACAGAATTCCTACTTTTTTCTCCCTACAGCAGCCCTACAGGCATCCAAAAGTAGCACAATCAACTAGACACTCTTAACTGCAAATCCACCATTATTGATTCCTCTAAGTCCCTTGCAATAACACTGTCAAGAATCTGAACATGCTAGCACATATCAGTGCAACCACAATCAGTACTTCATTCCAACCCAATCTACTGTAGAAAGTGAAACCGTTACTGCCACCTCAAAACTTCAAACAAGCAGTACAATCATTAGTGGTCTCAAGACTAGAGAATGGATCTGCAACCCTTTCCGGTCTTTCCAAATCGAGAATGGCTCCACTCAAAGCAACCCTCATAGCAGCAGCTAGATTGGTAACAGGTACTAGATTGATTTGACCTCTTCATCACTTAGATCTCTCAAATAGCTACCTTTGGAGGCCTGAACTCAACATAAAATTGCTTGCCTTGTGCATAAAGCCTAACACTATAAGAATCAATGTAGCCTGGCAGAAAAGATTTGAATTTCAGGAGGCAGTCGCTCCTCCAGAAGTGCAAACTCTCTCAGGCTAGAACCCCCTAGATTCAGGAAACAAAAAGCATAAACACGCTCCTTTTCTGGATCAGCTCCAAGGATTTGGAACTCCCACCCGCCAAAGTTTAGTCTAACTCTTCAGCCCTGGTGTTCAAAAAAGAGGTGAAAAAGATCCTAATAAACAGATTTCTCTCTTAAAATTATGGTGAGCCTGTCCACTTCGCACAAAGGCCTGCAAAATTACAATAATACCATCAAAGCTCAAAAACACACCCGCCCCAGTAGAACCAACACAAACATAGCCCACAGGGTACCTGGTTCAGAATGGATGGAAAGCAGACACTTGAAAACAATCACAGAGAAGACTTTCCAATGACTCATTAATAAATGGAGGTCATTTAACAATACCTCTTTTTCATCATAACTTATCTTATGAAAGTTGGTATGTGTTCAATGTTTTTTCTGATTTCAGCTCTTTGTTTACTATTTTTACAGTCCTCTGATACCCTTGTGTCATGTCAGCGCTTTATAAAACACAAAGGGGCAGATTTATGACGGACTTGCGCCACGTTTACGCCGCCGTTGCGTGACGCAACGGCGCGGAAACGTGGCGCATCCCTGTGACCTATTTACAACGTGACGCATCTAGGCAGATGCGTCACGTTGTAAAACCCTGCACCACATGAAACCTGTGTCAGGTTTCATGTGGGCGTTCTGTCGCAGGGTGGGCGTTCCCTCGTAGGAATGCCCTGTAAAACTGATGCAGTGAAATCTACAAGATTTCACTGAGTCAGTTTTACGAGGCTGCTGCGTCAAATCCTTACGCCTGCTTGAAGCAGGCGTAAGGAGTGACGCACCACGTTATGTATGGGTGACCTATGTACATTGCAGGAGTTGTGTCGCACTTGCGACGCTACTCCAGCAATGCGCCGCCCGTACACCTTAAGATGCGTCTTGCATCTGCCCTTCCTTGCACCATGGTGCGCTGCATTGTAAATGCGGCGCATCTGTGGTGCCGCAAGGAGGGAAATGCGTGACGCATCAGTTCTGGTGCATCCCTGCTAATTTGCAGAGATGCGCCAGAACTCATAAATCTGCCCCAAAGAATAAAATAAAATAAATAAGTGGGGGTCCACAGAAGTCAAACAGTTAAGAACCACTGATCCTTACTATGACAAGCAGATCATATGCATGGAGCAAGTGAAGGTAAAATATTTGCTACAGTAGCAAATGGGTTAGGCCAATTTAGTCTCCCTAGATTTCTTTCTTTTGTCTACCGGTTCTTTGGACTACTGCTGTGAGTGGGTCTCACTACCTGAGTGTTATTCATGGTAAATTCTGTGGAAATTAATTGAGAGTGCTAACCAGCAGTGTCTGATTTTTAAGGCTGCTACTACTCATGTGCAGGCTGATCATGTACGGCTGTCGTGTAGGTCAACCCAGTATCTGTGCACAGGTACCTGTTGCAGAAATAACCCTTCAGGGATTGGTGCTGACATGGTGTATGCCTTATAATGTGGGATGGTGTGCTGCATGTTGGCTGTGGAAGATGCTTGCAAGCGGAAGAGAGCATCAGGAGCCTAAGGACAGGCCTAGCAAGAGAGCAGCAAAATCAAGCTCACCAACAAAAATCCACCTTTAGAGGCCAAGAGGCTTAAAGGGAATGCTCCTGGCGACCAGAGCTGGCCACCAGTAGTGGAACAAAATTGAAATTATAACATTCGGCCCTATGTGGCGAGAGAAAACTGACTCTGTACTCAGATCCCCCGAGGGACCGGGCGGGAAACTGAGAACATAGTTCTCTGCTGGGATTCCTACAATTCCCTCCAGATGGGATGAATCCCCTGTGGGTTGGAGCGTGCTCATTTCATTTAAGTACAATGGGGAAGGGCCATGCCTGGGGCCCCCTCCAAAACAAGAATTATGGCACTGGGAACCCCATCCCCCACCCTCAGGCCTGATGTAACAGAAACTGTCACGGGGCCCCCATCTCCCCAGGACAGAAAGCAAACCTGAGCACACTGCACTCTCCTCTCTGGTGGTGTGCAGCCCTACTCCCGGTTCAAGTGTCTGGGGCGAACAGGGCTCGTACAACAGCATACCATGAGGTCATGGGTGAGAGATAAGTTGTTGACTCCTGTGCCGACACCAGAAGTGTGTTGACTGGCAGGGAAGCGGGCTGGGCAGCATCGGAGTGGGCTCCCCACACTGCTTAAATGAATAGGCATAAACCAGGTGGTAGGTGGGCATTGGCACCCAGTATTTAAAAGGGCCACAAATCTGCAAATCTTTCCCTGTGGTGTGCAAAGGAAGGGCGTGAGCTTGCCCAACTAATTCAAGAGTGTGTCTGAGGGGCTGCCAGAGGTACAGAATCCCCCAGGAGATTTTTTACTCACATTGTCTTAAGTCTCCGAGTGGGTTAAATCCCTGATCCCAGGAGAGACTTTTCAGGTTTTTAAACACACCTGGAGCCTGTACTTTGTGCATGGGCTTTGGAGTGTAGATACCTCTCTTGCTTGGTCTTTAAATGGCTTTGGAAGCAGTGTAAAAGTAGGAATAAGATCCTCAGACATAAATTATTCAACATAATACTTCATAGGCAAGGTTGATGATTGACAATGAAAGGTTTTATAGTGCAATGAATAGTATTGAATGTTGGCACTATCCACATTAATGTCAATGGTGTTGCATTGGGGTATTATAACATGTTTCTGTTTTATTAATGTGGTGCTGTATTCTGCAAGAACTAATCTTGAACATCTTTATTTCATGTTGATCTAGATGGTAATCTTTGGTACCCTGAGGTTATGCCATATAATCTGAGAGTATGAACTACTGATTTATTTCGAAAACAACAGGGGCTTTCTGCCTCAAGAACAATTTCAAATCATATTGTATCTTTATAGAGCTTTGTTTATCAGAGGACCTGAAGGCACTGCCAGCATGAATGGTGGGTAAAACTGGCAATGTGAGAGGTTCCATTCACTGTTAGATCTGTTGTATCCATGTCTTGATGAACCCATGACATTTTAGATGTTCATGTACCATGCAGAGATTTCCAGAATGAATTCCACAGCCTTGTGGCTCCAAAAAAACCATCCTGCACTTTATGGTCAGCCCAAATAAAATGTGCCCTTAAAAGGATAGTACCTCAAGTGATTTTTGAAGTAGATATTAAACACTAGTCAAAAAAAGTATGCCAAATTATATAAGAGTCAGCTTTAGTTCAAAGTATGCAACTCTATTTCGAAAATAAAAAAATTATTACTGATACGGTCGAGTGGTTACCCACTAGGGCCAACATTACGAGTTGCCCAGCACAGGTGGCAGACTAACTCCACCCGTAAGACGGGCCCCAGGAAATTACAAGGTAAGCCTCATGACCTAGGGATTATCTGTGCAGCCCCAACTTTACTGGGCATAAAATCGCACTGCATTTCCTGTTCTGTGGGGTTTAATACTCACATGTACAACCTGCTCTTACCAGCTGGTCATTGTGAGCCAGGGGCAGGTGCTGGACGGAGGGGGAGATTGAGAGGGAAGTGGGAAGGAGAAGAATATGCTATGGCAGCGGGGATATGCAGCTCCCCCTTTTGGTTACAAAAACGTCGGCAGGGATGGAGAGTGTGGCTTGACTGTTATTGCAGTCCAAGCTTCAATCAATCAAATGCTTTTGTCAAGCACGCAGCTGCTTCAGTGGAAAGGTCCCACTTCTAGTGATTTTATCTGCCAGTTTCCTGACTATAACATTGGGCCCAGTGTTTCCACACCTGGGAAAGCCAGATGCTGCTGCACTAGCCTACTTATGAACTGGCAAAGCGGAATCCCACCCAGCAATACTTCTATGCCCGACCTGTGATGAGGGAGAGAGCTCATAGTGGGGGCATTAGAAGGTCTTCTTTATGATTAATGTAATTGTTCTCTTTGCATTAATAGCCTTCATGATCCTAACCATGTATTGTTTCCTCAGACCTACGACCAAAAACCTGGATTGTATTATGTCTTTAAGCATAATGTTAAATCTTCTAATGATGCTCGTAAATGTCTCTCCCAATGAACAAGCCTATTATCGTAGTTTTACATCTCTTAAACGTTTTCAAAATGTATACTAATTGCGATATTTTATGTGAGGAATTGCTTGTCTTTTCTGGTGCTTTCCTGATGCCTGTTGAGGTGTGTATCAATAAACAACTGAACAGTACTGTCTACAAACTGAAAAGTAAAATCATAATTTGATATTAAGAGAAGGGTTTGGGGACTTTTAAAAAAATAATTGAACCCGCACCATGACTTGAGTATGAGTCAAGGCTCTGACATGCGATTGCTGGATTGACCTAATTACAGACTAACACTGACATCGTAAGCACTGGGCCTTTGGAGGTTATCATGTGAATAAATTAGCCGCCCAGCCCATCATCAGCACCACATTTGTAACCAAATAGGGTGTGCTTAAAAATATATCTAATTGCGATGCTCAGGGATATTTGGCCCCGCCTTTGAGGCTATCCAACAAGGAGTTGGGTGGTGGGATCATGATTAGACATACATGTTGTACCTATAAAACAATTGAGAAGTGCCATGAATGTTTCTAGGACACATAGAGAAAGGTGGGGGCCTTCATTGGCTCCCCCCGCAGGTATGGTGGGGCACGGGCCCCCCTCCCCTTGCCTGCAGTCCTTGGTGGGGTGCGCCCCACCACGTCATCATGACGCAGTAAGCGCGCCTCACCATTGATTGGTGCTGGGAGCTCCCAGTTGACCTGGAAGCTCGGTTCACACCAGATAGAACTGGTCGTACTGGTAGGGGTGTAAACGGCAGGGGAGCGGGGGAGTAGTTCTCTTGTTCCCCCGTTCCCAGGCCTGCCCTTGCCCCAGCCTTTTAGGAGGCTGTGATCTTTTTTCTGCTTTGTATTACAGGTCGCCGGGATCACACAGGGGGAAACTGCCGTCAGCACATTACCAGAAAGTTTCTTCACCACGGCGGCCACATGCACAGGACAAGTATGCACATGTTGTATGGGTCATTGGTCATTCTTAAGTAAGACGTGTCAAATCAGTCATTGCCCCCCCCCCGCAGGTATGGTGGGGCACCGGCCCCCCTCCCCTTGCCTGCAGTCCTTGGTGGGGGTGCGCCCCACCACGTCATCATGACGCAGTAAGCGCACCTCACCATTGATTGGTGCTGGGAGCTCCCAGTTGACCTGGAAGCTCGGTTCACGCCAGATAGAACTGGTCTGACTGGTAGGGGTGTAAACGGCAGGGGAGCGCGGGAGTAGTTCTCTTGTTCCCCCGTTCCCAGGCCTGCCCTTGCCCCAGCCTTTTAGGAGGCTGTGATCTTTTTTCTGATTTGTATTGCGGGTCGCCGGGATCACGCAGGGGGAAACTGCTGTCAGCACATTACCAGAAAGTTTCTTCACCACGGCGGCCACATGCACAGGACAAGTATGCACATGTTGTATGGGTCATTGGCCATTCTTAAGTAAGACGTATCAAATCGTTTTTTCATGCAGGTAACTACAGACAAAGAGCTGAACAGGGAGGTTTCAAGGTTTCCTTCCATGGTAAAGGGGGTTTCTGCCTCAGTCAGTTTAGGGGGATGTTACAGATCTATTGGACAGACACACTCCGCCGTCCACAGTCATTATCTTGCATTTGGGCGGAAACGATCTGGTAAATTTGGAGAGAAGGGTCCTGATGTAGGAGATAATCTCAGAGGTAGGCTGGTTAGCTAAGACATGCCAGGCCTACACCATAGTTTGGTCCCAGATGATACCCAGATTCATATGGATGGGGGGGGGGTGGATTCTGTCAAAGCATTGAATCACTGGGTAAAGAGGATCAAAAATAAAATAGCGAAATTGTTTAGGTCACCTCAATTGCAAAACATAGCGCATGGGTTTGTTCGGGGGGAACCATGCTTCTTAAAAGACGGGGTTCACCTGACTAGCGTGGGCAACAAAATATTCTTGGAAAACATTATGGCTTGGATTGGGGGTGTTAGGGCAGGGCATGACCTTTCAGTGTAGGAGGATAGGGAGGGCCAGATAGTCGGGCAACTACGCTGGCCTGTAACGGTAAGTTCATAATTGGTGAGCAGTCAATTTAAGGTACTTAGGGGCGGCGCCATTCTTGAATGGGGTCGCCAAGGGGGAGGGACAAGTGGTCTCTCCTAGAACTCCACGGGCGGTACATCCGGTTGGCTGGATGGGTGTGGAGGAGGGGGGAGTCACGCTTTCTTTAGGCTAGTTGGCCACCCCGCACGGGCACTTTGAGGTCACTAAACAGCGCAGAGTGCAAGGGCCCCCCTTGTTCATGGAGTTCATGGAGAATACGGGGGTAACCTGGGGGGAAAAACCCACTCGGTAAATGGGCCCTCTGCGCATGCGCACTCATACGTGAGGGCATGACTGATTGATAAGGATCTGACACCGGTTAGCGACCTCGCCGTTGGCCCAAATAGGATATGCTGAAACGTTATTAATGTGTGATTATGATGCAAATATTAGTTTCGGATAGAAATACTTTGTATTAGAAGTATGTTAAGGTTAGCCCTTTGATACCTGTATACATGAATTGTAATCTAATGTCAAGTACTTTTTTCTGCATAAATAATTGTGTAAATATTGTTTATTTCAATTTTTATTTGCTTTCATGTTTTAATAAATACGGCCGGGGGGTTGTAAGACTCCCCGCCTTCCAAAGAAAATCCTCTCTTATGGCCATTTTTAATAATGGTTGGTGAAAGGCAAGGCAGGGGAGGTGGGTGGTCGGTAGTCCCTTGCCATACGTGTAACACGGGATGACTCCACTGGAGTGCTAATGGATGACTAATGGATGACTAAGGGAAGATGTGTAAGAAAACATGGCAACTCATTGATTGCTGTGGAAATCTAGGAGTGAATATATAGATAATATAACATTTGGCTCAATGTCGGCTGGGTGTATGTCTCAATGGCCTATATGGGTAAAAAGGAAGATGCCTATATAATACATATATTGTGAGCCCTAATCTTGTAGCTTAGTAATTGACAATTGTTGAACAACGGAAGAAGGATCAGTGCAGTAACTGATGTGAAGTTTGTTAAAAGTAAATATAAATAAAGTTCTAAAGAATGCACATAGTATGCCTTTCCATTTATACTGAAAGTAGAAGCCATAATAATTATGACACAAACATTGAAGGGATTCTTAAGCACTGCGTTTTATACTTGCAATACCTTCTGGAATGAATATAGCATGCATATTTCCCAAAGGCTGCCTTGAGTATAATTCGTTGTCACAGTTCCATTCTGCTCTATGCTAACTACCATGCAATCTGCTTTAGCTTTAACTGTGGCAGAATTAATGAGCACTGCAGAAACAGTTATGGCCACTTCTGCATTAAATTTGGAACCAATTATGATCTGGAACTGAGCCAGATGTTAACAATAGAAATTATTTCATGCATGGCTGTTTGTAGCACAGTGATCTTCTTAATAAAATGTATAGAATAATTACAGTGTGTTCACAAAATCAACAAAAGTAACTATGTATTCCATACCATTCTCTAAGATCTCAGGAACATTATCAGTGAAATAGATCCAGCAAAGAAAAAAAACAGGCATACAAAGAGAATGTCATCATACTCATTACAATAGGACATTGTCGGTGGGTTGGCAGTTACTGGGGTACCACTGTCTTAGCATTTACGAGGTTAGATGTCTTGCTGAATGTGCACCAGAAACCAACACAGTAAAATTAAAATGTGTGTCTAGGGATGTAAGAAATTTGCGTAATGTGCTTCTGCTTAATACCAAGAAATGTCAGGGAAATTATGCAAAATTACCTGTAATTACCCAAAATGCAAGTCCCTCATTTAATGCTATATTTTATCATAAGGTACGTCCTTGTGTCAATTTGTTCACCTGATGATGCATTTCACTGGAAGAAAATTGCACAAAAAGCACAATTTGCCGGGAGCAATAGCCACTCGCGCCCCTGTTATTTGCATTGTTTCTATGCTTCTGTACTATACTGTTAGCCACAAATGGCAGCATATTTACAGGATGTAGTGTAAAAGCTTCTTTTTGAAACTTTCATTGAACAAGTATAATACAAAAATACTGAAATCACGCAAATTACGACAGTGTAAATTGAAGTTCGCTAAGGCGTAGTCTTTTTATATTTGCTCAAGAGCGCTATTATTATTTTGGGGAAAAATTTGGAATAAGGGTATTATTCATATGTGGTGTTTGTTGCAATCAAAACAATGCAGATAAATAGGGAGAAAGGCGCATTTAGAGAAATTACTCTATATTAGCCACTGATGCATAACATATATTGCAGCTGAAGAGGGCAGTGAATATTTCCTCAGACACAAATCTCTAATGAAGAAGAAGTTCAATAAGCAAATCTTCATCAGAGAAGGTGTTAAAATGGGGCAAGCGACTTCCCCCCTATTTCCAATGGGGCCTCATTAGGTTTGCTAGGCAGACATTTTTCTCACAGGAGACAGATGCATCTCCCTCTAAGGCAGAGGTCTTCAATCTGTGGGTCGTGGAGTCCTTGGAAGGGGGTCGCAGATTCTGTCAGAGTGCAGTTCCTGGCTTGGGCTGATCGAGGGTGCTCACAGTGGAGGACTAATTCACACCGAGGTGTGAAAAACATCAAAGCCTCATTAACAAGTAAAAGGTCTTTTAAAGACCTGTCAAGTACTCGGGTGTGGCTGTGTGTGTGTGTCCCTGAAGCCGTTTCGAGCTGGGGAAGGAGGGGAAGTGGGGGGGGGCGGAGGGGGGCTGGGGGAGCAGGCTGTAGTGTAGCACTTTGAGGTCAATGGATGTTGCGCGCCTGGAGCAGTGGGTCCCGTGACACGTCCTCCACCCCCAGCAGGGAGGCACAGAGAGTCCCTCCCATGATCGGGAAATAAGGAAGAAGACGCAGAGAGATACTGACCCCCCCCTGACCCCCCCCCCCATGAGAGAGGCACTGAAAAGGTGGGTGAATGAATGATGGGTTACTGGGTGGATATAAGGATGAAGGATGGATGGATGTGTCAAAAGGTAGGTGGATGAATAATGAATGGATGGATGAAAGGGTGGATGGATGGATGAAAGGATGGATGGATGAAAGGGTGGATGGAAGGAAGGATGAAAGGGTAGATGGATGAAGGATTAATGGATGGATAAAACGTTGCATGGATGAATGATGGATGGATGGATGGATGTGTGAAAAGATGGGTGGATGAATGATGGATGAATGGATGGATGAAAGGGTGGATGGATGAAGGATGGATGTATCGATGGAAAAATGAAAGGGTGGATGGGAGGATAGATGTATGGATGTAAGGATGGATGGATGAAGGATGAATGGATGGATGAAAGGGTGGATGAATGGATGAACGGGTGGATGGATGGATGGAAGGACGAAAGGATGGACTGATGAAGGATGGAAGGGTGGATGGATGTATGGATGGATAAAAGGTTGCATGGACAAATGATGGATGTGTGAAAAGGTGGGGGGATGAATGATGAATGGATGGATAAAAGGGTGGACGGATAAAGGATGGCTTGATGGAAGGATGAAAGGGTGGATGGATGAAGGAAGGATGGATGTATGGATGGATAAAAGGTTGCATGGATGAATGATGCATGGATGATGTGTGAAAAGGTGGGGGGATGAATGATGGGTGGATGGATGGATGAATGATGGGTGGATGGATGGATGAAAGGGTGGGTGGATGGATGTATGGATGAAAGGGTGGATGGATGAAGGATGGATGCATGGATGTAAGGATGAAAGGGTGGATGGATGTATGGATGGCTAAAACGTTGCATGGATGAATGATGGATGGATGGATGTATGAAAAGATGGGTGGATGAATGATGGGTGAATGGATGGATGAAAGGGTGGATGGATGGAGGATGGATGTATGGATGGAAAAATTAAAGGGTGAAAGGGTGGATGAAGGGATGAATGGGTGGATGGATGGAAGGATGAAAGGGTGGACTGATGAAGGATGGATGGATGGCAGGGTGGATGGATGTATGGATGGATAAAAGGTTGCATGGATGAATGATGGATGTGTAAAAAGGTGGGGGGGTGAATGATGGGTGGATGGATGGATGAATGGGTGGACGGATAAAGGATGGATGGATGAAAGGATGAAAGGGTGGATGGATGAAGGATGGATGTATGGATGGATAAAAGGTTGCATGGATGAATGATGCATGGATGGATGTGTGAAAAGGTGGGGGGAGGAATGATGGGTGGATGGATGGATGAAAGGGTGGGTGGATGGATGTATGGATGAAAGGGTGGATGGATGAAGGATGGGTGCATGGATGGGAGGATGAAAGTGTGTATGGATGTATGGATGGCTAAAAGGTTGCATGGATGAATGATGCATGGATGGATGTGTGAAAAGGTGGGTGGATGAATGATGGATGGAAGGGTGGATGGGTAAAGGATGGATGTATGGATGGAAAGATGAAAGGGTGGATGGATGAAGGATGGATGGATGGATGTAAGGATGAAAGGATGGATGGATTAGTGAAAGTGTGGGTGGATGAATGATGGATGGATGTGATGAGGTCTAACAGGCGCATTTATGGTTGTCAAAAGATGATGAGGAGTACCAGTTTCTAGAAACTTCTGTCGGAAGGGGGTCCTTACCACTAAAAAGGTTTTACAAGGGGGTCTCGGCATCAAAAGTTTGAAGACCTCTGCTCTAAGGACTCTGTCATCCAGTAGTGGCTCCTGCAGGTAAGCGAAGTGTGGCGTGAGGGGGTGGGGCAGGGAGGGAGGGACACGACAAACTCCGGATTAGGATTTATTTATTTTCCTTAGTCCGTCGTCTGTTGGTTGGCTCCCCCACTCGCGCCCGCCGCGTTTACCTTCAGGAGCCTCGACTATCGTCATCCCCCAATTAATAAATTCATATCACGTTCTAAAATTCAGTGGAACACCATTCAAATAAAAACACATTATCTCAAAGCTATTTTGGACGGTTTGTGCCCTTCTGCGATGGGCATCCTAATGGGACCGGCAATATGATCGGATGTTGGAAGATGAAAGCTTTTATGTGCATGGGAGCGGCCATTATGCAAAGCAGGTTCACCACAGAATGCAGCACACCAGGGGTTACTTGCAGGGACTTCCAACAGTATTCCTGCCGGAAGCAGGGGCTATGCTGAATATTCTATAATGCATGGCAAATATTGTATTGTATTGCAACATTGACATAGCCCTTACTTCCCCTGTGTGGGGATCTGAAGTGCTTTACCACATGGGCAACGTGCTACTCAATGTACGATGAACACTTCTGACTTCTTGGATGCCTTTGGGTGGGTATAACATTTTGATGCATTTAGCAAACTTGAAAATCCATCAAAATCCGTGGGTGGATGCATGGGAAAACACACAGACACCACCCATGGAATGCCTTCCCAATACAAGGTGACATAAGGCAGAACTATGCACTGCTTTGCATTACTTTGTATTTCCTAAACCATTGAAAGCCACATATTGTGGATTTGCATGGCTTAGTGAATACCAACAATCATTTCATGTCAGGACTGTGCCACAAAATGGAATAAAATGGCGATAAAAAAGAAATATGTCCCTAAATGTTATGTAAACACCTCTAACTGAGCAATTGACTAATATAATTGTCAGAATAATATACTGTTATATATGCTTAGAAAGGAATGTGCACAGGCTTTACCTGACAGTAAGCCTGATCAGTGATTTGGAAAAGGTTGTTATTAAGTGTTATGGCACCTTTTAGATTACTGTACGGGATGGGGATGTCCACGTAATTGATTGAGGCGTTCTACCTTACAACATGGGAATGCCTCATATTGCCAGTGCCAATTAAATAAACGCATACAGAACAGGGCTTCCTTAGGTGGATAAAAGCGTCACACAGTACTTCTACTGAAGTCCTCTGCTACTGTGTAGGAACATCATAACAAAAACTGTTCCCTTTGGGCTACTTGCACCCCATCAAATGGCTGGATGGGTCATCGTGAAATTTTACAGCTGCATCAGGGGACACAAATCAATATTTGCTCCTGCCCAAGACCATTGATGGAAGTGCCCAGGAGATACAGTAGTTCTCCCGTGCACTTGATTCGTGTTTAATCTCCAATAAAATGGGCATGGTAAGGTGATCCACCACACACATAGCTAGTGATTGCGTCTTTGTCATTGTGTGCCAGATACAGAAATGATGCTTCACCCACAGTGCCCAATTAACAAAGAGAAAAGTGTTGCCTCCTTTTCAAAAAATGACACTGCAAGGTGCCACAAGCCATTTTGTTGTGCTGAGCTGTGTCATTTTAAAAACAAAGAGATTTGTCGTATTAACAACAATACGATGCATCCATGTGCTTTCTCCTGTGTGGGCGCACAATTGGCTGCCATACGCAAGTGCAGGCATTCCTGCGTCATGTTGCATGGGTGTCTGTGCGTTGCGGGGAAGATTGTTTTTTTGTGCAGGAAGACACACTTCCCTGAACAAAAACAATCATTAATGGCATTTTCCTCTTTCTCTGTGTGCTGCAAAATGCTGCACATAAAGAGGATTAAATGAGGAGGAATCAAACAATTTCTCCTCATTGCACCAACCCTACACCTTCGCTTGGGAGGCGTAGGATTCTGACACATTCCCAGCTTTAAAAAATATTGAAATTGTGGAAATGTGTCAGGTTTCATGGATGTTGCTTTGAAACACTCACAGCAACAACCATGGAAAGACCCTTTCACACAGAGTAATGTGTGAAAGGGGCCCATATTTACAAGGCCATGAAAAGGAACGTAGGGTGACTTTATGTTGCCTTGTAAATATAGGCAGGCACACTGTGCCACAGGTGCATCACAAAAATTATGCCTTTGTAAATGAGACTCTGTGGGGCATATTTACAAGCCTCTATTGCTGCAGCAATGTTACTTTTAGTATTGTTGTGTTGGCAATAGGGGCTTCTCCTTATTTATAAGGCAGTGTTAAGCCACTTAACGTGGCCTAATCCTGGCTTGTAAAAAAGGCACCCTTCCACTTTGTACTTAGTGTGAAAGGGGAGGGCAAAGGATGTTACAGTGGGCGTTCCACTGCAACACCCATTGATTTTGATGCTGCCCCTTATTTAGAAGGGAGGCGTAAATAGGAGGCAGCTCCAAAATTAAGACTAGGTATAACCTGGTCTTAAACTGGCAAAATGAGGAGAAATGCTCTATTTCTCCTCATTTTTGCTATTTAAATGGGTGCTGTGCTGTTCATCACACATAGAAACAGCAAATTGTCATTGATTGTTGTTGTGCAGGAAGGTGACCCTTCCTGCACATAAGCAATAAAAAGAAAAATGACGTTTTGCAAAGTCTACATGTGCTACATTAAGCAGCAGACATAAAAGTTAAAAACACCATTTAAGGAATGTTTATGTGTAGGAAAGTAGAACTTCCTGCACATAAACAATTTTCCTCTAAACGCAGACACCCTTGAACTATGGTGCAAGAGTGCCTGCGTTGGTGATAGGCTAAAAGGTTTAGCGCCAGAGCAGGGGAAACACAGGGATTCACCATTTTCTTGTAAATAAGGTGCAGTTCTGCGTTTCTGAAGTGGCGGAACACAGCATTAAGGCCAAGGAGGTGAACGCCGCGTTCAGCCACTTAATTGTAAATATGCCCCTGTATTTCTAAAGATATGCAGAGGTAGATGTGAATTGTCTACTGTGCATATGTTCCTGAATCAAGAGTATTCTCAGTGAATACCAACCGGTTTCCATCTACTTGTCCCCTTAAAACTATGCAAATTAGAAGCTCACCTCAAACTATGAATGTAATGTTACAGCATATAACATTGTGTTCGCAATTAATGCGGACCTCCACATACATTATGCGGGCAGAATGTTTTACAGTAAACATATTCACTTGATACCATTCTGAATGGGGACAGAGTAAATTTTCTGCACCTGCCAACAATCACACACCTTAGACAACAAGAGCTATCTGAAGTACGTACATACAAGAGACTCTGAAAGCCCGCTCCTCTTCCATTTGAACAACATCTTCATATCATGGGAGCTTTTCAACAGCTGGCATATTTTAGTCCTGTATGTCAATTTGCCCCTGGCAGATATGCCACCAGTCACACCTACAGGGTGAAGTCATACTCTTGCTCAAAATGCCAATAACCCTCCACCTGATGGTCAATGACTGCCATCTGTTAACATAAGCACTCACATCTCCTTCCAGTGAGGAATTAAGAACTTGGGCCAGATGTACTTAGCATTTTATTGGTTAAAAATGGGAAACAGCCATTGCAACACGTATTACAAAGCATGCCATCACAATGGAATGCCTTTACAACACGTCGTTACAATGCATATGCTTTTACCACGCATGCCTCTAAAACAAATTTCATTGTAAAGACATGAATGGTAAAGGCATATGTGCTTTACATGTAAGTATAAGGTAGGGGGTTAGGGGTAATTTTAGGGTTCAGGGTAGATATGGGTTTTGGGGAGCTAAGGGTAATTTTAAGGTTCAGGGTGGGTATGTGTTTTGGGGTGGCAATGATAATTTTAGGGTTCAGGGTGGGTATTGTTTTGGGGTGCCAAGTGTAATTTTAGGGTTCGGGGTGGGTATTGGTTTTGAGGTGCCAAGTGTAATTTTAGGGTTCAGGGTGGATATGAGTTTCAGGGTGGAAATGGTCATTTTAGGATTCAGGGTGGGTATTGGTTTTGGGGTGGCAATAGTAATTTTGGGGTTCAGGGTGGAAAAGGGTTTTGGTGTGCCAAGGGTAATTTTAGTGTTCAGGGTGGGTATGTCTTTTGGAGTGGCATTGATAATTTTAGGGTTCAGGATAAGTATTGGTTTTGGGGTGCCAGGTGTAATTTTTAGCTTCAGGGGGTATTGGTATTGGGGAGCCAAGTGTAATTTTAGGGTTCAGTTCGGTTATGAGGTTTAGGGTGGCAAAACATTTTAGGGTGCATGGTGGGGATGTGTTTTTTGGTGACAAGGCGTAATTTTAGGGTTCAAGGTGCATACAGGGTTTGGGGTGCTAAGGGCAATTTGAAGGTTCAGGGTTGGTATGAGTTTTAGCATGGCAAGGGTAATTTCAAGTTTCAGGGTGGGTATCGGTATTGGGGTGACAAGAGTAATATAGGGTTCAGGCTGGGTATGGGTTTTGGGTTGTCAATGATCATTTTAGGGTTCAGGGTGGGTTTTTGTTTTGGGGTGCTAAGTGCAACTTTAGGGTTGAGTGTGGGTATGGGTTTTGGAGTGGCAAGGATAATTTTAGGGTTCAGGGTGAGCATTGGTTTTGGGGTGATAAGTGCAATTTTAGAGTTCAGGATAGGTATGAGTTTTGGGTGGCAAGGGGAATTTTAGGGCTCAGGGAGGGTATGGGTTTTGAGGTGTCAACTGTATTTTTAGAGTTCAGGGTGGGTATGGGTTAAAGGGTGCCAAAGGTACTTTTAGGGTTCCGGGTGGGTATATGTTTTGAGGTGCCAAGTGTATTTTTCAGCTTCAGGGTGGGTATTGGTTTTGGGGTGTCAAGTGTAATTTTAGGGTTCAGTTTGGGTATGGGGTTTGGGGTGGCAAGGGTAATTTTAGGGTTCAGGGTCGGTATGAGGTTTGGGGTGGTAAGGGTCATTTTTAGGGTTCAGGGTGGGTATGGGTTTTTGGTGGCAAGGCGTAATTTTAGGGTCAGGGTGCATAAGGGGTTTGGTGTGCCAAGGGTAATTTTAAGGTTCAGGGTTGGTAAGGGTTTTGAGATGGCAAGGGTAATTTCAGGTTTCAGGGTGGGTATGAGCATTAGGGTGCCAAGGGTAATTTTAGGGTTCAGGCTGGGTATGGGGTTTGGGTTGTCAATGATAATTTTAGGATTCAGGATGGGTATTGGTTTTGGGGTGCTAAGTGCAATTTTTGTGTTCCGTGTGGGTATTGGTTTTGGGGTGGCAAATATAATTTTAGGGCTCGGGGTGAGTATTGGTTTTGGGGTGACAAGTGTAATTTTAGGTTTCAGGGTGGGTACGAGTTTTGGGGTGGCAAGGGTAATTGTAGGGGTCAGGGTGGGTATGGGTCTTGAGGTGTCTACTGGAATTTTAGGATTCAAGGTGGGTATGGGTTAAAGGGTGCCAGGCTACTTTTAGGGTTCTGGATGGGTATGGTTTTTGAGTTGACAATGATAATGGTAGGGTTCAGGGTGGCTATTGGATTTCGGGTGTGTAATGTCTTAAGTATGCATTAATGTAATGTTATCCTTTAACTCTGCATGGAATCTGGAACTCTGAGCATACTGTGCTATGCTCTGCTGAGTCTCAGTTGACAGTTGTCAGGTCTGTGCTTTGGATGGGGTCTTTATTCCTTGTTACTTAATAAAGAAGATGTTATAACTTCCTACGTCTCCTGTGAAGTATATGAAGAGGATCTTACATTTGGCGACAATGAACTTATAAAGAACCCAAGATCTTCATTTTCTTCAAGAGACCCCAACAGCAATCTGAACATACTTCAGTTAACATCGACTTACGAGGGACTCAAGTGTTTAAATAATCGAGTTGCCAAAGTTCGCAATGTGCCTCTTCAGGCAAAGGAGAGTATGAGGGTTGAACCAGACAAATTGATCAATAATGGGGTCATACAAGAGGTAGAAGCCACGGAATGGCTCTCTCCCATCGTGATGGCTCGCAAGGCCAACGGAGAGGCTAGACTTTGTGTAGATTTAAGCGAATTAAATAAGGCGAGATGATGTGTTCTTTAGATGGTGCTAAACATTTTATGGTAGAGTTTTACCATAAATAAATTCCTAACTTTGCTAGTGTCACGGAACATATAAGGTGTCTGTTAAAAAAGGGGAGTGAGTTCAGCTGGAGTGAAGTGTGTGAAGAGGAGTTTAAATACCTGAAAGTTCAGTTGAACAAGGCTCCTATTTTAGGGGGCTTCGACCCAAAGAAACATTCTTTTGTGATGACCGATGCAAGCTCAAAGGGAATAGGAGCAGTCTTAATGCAGAAAGGCGAACCTGAGGACAAGACTATATTATTTCTGTCTAGAACATTGAGAGAGGCTGAATTTAATTACTCAGTTATAGAGATGGAGGCTCTCGCAATTTATTGGGCCATACGAAAACTTCGAAAGTTTCTTTGGGGTTGTTCTTTTTCCCTGTGGGACCCCATGAGCATGCCTAGGGGGTCAGGGTGCTTCTACCCTGCCCCCTTTTTTAGTTCTACATGTTTGCTTTTCTGCTTTCTTGTGCCTCAGGCTACCGAGGCACACGATGGCTGCCATCAATTTCTGTTTTGGAGTGCTGACAGACAATGGCAGCCAATCAGCATGCAGCTCGTGCACGGGAAGGTGCTCGCACGGTGCGCGCAAGGTGGGCGCTTATAGATATATATGTGTTTTCAAATTTAATTTTCTCAACAACTACTGGAGGGATTTACCCCATTTAAACAAAAAGGCGATCTGGGAATCAGACTCTACCATTTTGCCAAATTTCTTGTAATTCCGTTCAGCTGTTCGGGCTGTAGCCGTGTCTAATCGTCCAATGGAAAATAACATGGGGAAAACACGTTTTGGGACCCCCCTTTTTTCTCGGCCCCCGCTTGACGAATTGACCTGAGACTTTCAGGGAAGAAGCGGAGCAGAAAGGGCCATCTTCTTTGTGAAATTCGCGAAGATTCGTCCACCGGCACCAAAGTTATTTCCGAATAGAATGTTATGGATTTCCTATGGAAACTAGGTCCTAACTATATATACCGACTGGCGACCACCGGTAGGTAATATATATACATATATTTTTGATTAATGGTCCTGGAAACATTTTGCATTTGCACTGGAGGGAAATGAAAAGGCGCAAGAGCCCACAATTTCCAGCATGCATTACAAAGTGAGTCACTAAGAAAGGCACACTGAAGCCTATAACTTAAGGAAGCATGCAGGGAACTGTGGGAGCCATAATATGGTGTGTATGCAAATTGCCACTGACGAAGGAGCACGACGCTCAGAAACGCGTAAGGCAAGAGGACTGAAATATTCGGAGTAAGATGCTTGTTTCTTTGAAATAAAATGATTGGGAAAATCACAGAATTGTTTGGAGTGGCGTCTTTAAAAGCAGGACAACTTTGAGAGTATTCATATGCACGGCAGGTCCAGCCGTGAAAAGATGCACCGCCCTTTGAACTTTACGAGGGTCCGACGGATACGAAATGGATCGAAATCCAAATGTTGGCACTGTCGGCTTGAAAAGTGAAACATGACTCTTAAACCGTGACCCACTGGAGGGTTTTTGATTAATGGTCCTGGAAACATTTTGCATTTGCACAAAACCCACTGGAGGGAAATGAAAAGACGCAAGAGCCCACAAGTTCCAGCATGCATTACAATGTGAGTCACTAAGAAAGGCACACTGAAGCCTATAACTTAAGGAAGCATGCAGGGAACTGTGGGAGCCATAATATGGTGTGTATGCAAATTACCTCTGACGAAGGAGCACGACGCTCAGAAACGCGTAAGGCAAAAGGACTGAAATATTCGGAGTAAGATGCTTGTTTCTTTGAAATAAAATGATTGGGGAAATCACCGTATTGTTTGGAGTGGCGTCTTTAAAAGCAGGACAACTTTGAGAGTATTCATATGCACGGCAGGTCCAGCCGTGAAAAGATGCACCGCCCTTTGAACTTTGCGAGGGTCCGTCGGATACGAACTGGATCGCAATCCAAATGTTGGCAAAGTCGGCTTGAAAAGTGAAACATGGCTCTTAAACCGTGACCCATTGGAGGGTTTTTGATTAATGGTCCTGGAAACATTTTGCATTTGCACAAAACCCACTGGAGGGAAATGAAAAGGCGCAAGAGCCCACAAGTTCCAGCATGCATTACAATGTGAGTCACTAAGAAAGGCACACTGAAGCCTATAACTTAAGGAAGCATGCAGGTAACTGTGAGAGCCATAATATGGTGTGTATGCAATATTCGGAGTAAGATGCTTGTTTGGTGTGTATGCAATATTCGGAGTAAGATGCTTGTTTCTTTGAAATAAAATGATTGGGAAAATCACCAAATTGTTTGGAGTGGCGTCTTTAAAAGCAGGACAACTTTGAGAGTATATATATATATACACTTCTCTCACACTCTGGAGTCACACCAGCCAGGATATGAAGTACACGGACACGGACCAGTTAAGTGCTTGCGTTTTTTATTTCCTACTACAGGGCAGTCTCATGACGTTTTGGCTTACAGGAGCCTTGTTCACATGACAATGTTCTAATGCAAGGTTTGCCCTTATAAAGTGCCAGTGATAGGTTAATTAACGTCACATGTGAGGGCTGTGTATGGACATAGAAAACATACTGAGCTTATATAACAGTTATGTTTCTAAAAACATTATTCAGTTGCTTTTTACAAATCACTGCAGAATACCAGATTAGCAACAAGTAACCGTCTAACATTGAACTGGAATGTTGACATTTATAACATTGTGGGTAAAACGAGGTATCACAGTTAAATACATTGTACTAGTAGGCTGTATAATTCAAACTTCCACTCAACTCTGGATACAATAATATCTTCATTAGTCCTAAAAAAAAATAATTAAAAAAAAAAATATATATATATATATATATACGCAGATATTATTTACAATTCTCATCCTGCTAGACCAATAGATGTATAAAGTGCATATGCATGATTCTTGATGTGCAAGTGTCGCATTCAGTGCAGTTATTTGTGCAAATAACGCATCAGTGCAAAACAAATCCGATCAGGAATACTGTCCCCATCTATCTGTACAAATATGCTAATGTGCAAAACTGGTATGGTCAATATTCATAGCAGCTGATCGTGCAGATATCCTCCGCCTGTGAAAAAAATCGCATGGCTTCAAGTAATTAAAAACGTTCATAAGGACAATGTAAAATATCGAAGCATAATTCTTCAACACTAGATAAAACAATCTGAGTCTAATACTTGCTTTCTATTTGTATCCGATTTTTTTTTTAAAAGATGTTAAAAACAGCCTAAAACTCGTTCAACCCCAATGTTGTCAACCCACCCTTTAAAAGCCCAGGGGGGAATCTCATTATGTACATACTCAGTGATAGAAGTGAATTAAGTGTCTACTAAAATAATCAACAAAGGACTGACCGGGATTAAGGACCCACACAGTCCATCTAGTTTCTAAAGTGCCCTTCAATTGTGAAAATCAATATTTCAAATAGAAGTAGCAGCAAAATCAGTTTTTAAAAATATATATATATTTTTTTATTTTAGGTCCCAACAATGTCTCTACCTCCCTCGTCCTCATGTGGTACCTCCCAGCCAGGTGGTTCCTGCTCATGAGGCTTGCAGAAGGGAAACATTGTGTATTCTGTAGTTGTTGAAAAAAACTCTTATGGTAAACATGTATAAAGATCCTCAGTCACATTGAGGCCCCCAGGAGTCTTTCAGCTAGATTCATGAAGCCTAATTGCGATCGCAATAACTGCGAAAGAGCAATTGCGATCGCAATTTGATGAAAAAGAATACAAGACCAAAAATTGCGAAATCGCTAATATTTTTTTGCGATATCGCAATTAAATTCGCAGAATCCTGGTAGAAGCCCATTAGCGATTCTGTAATTGCGAGAAACCATGGATTCTGCGAATAAAACGGTGATATCACAAATAAATTGCAATTGCAATTCATGAAAAATCGCAAATAGCGAAAAACCTAAAAATCGCAATTTGCGACGCGCAATTTAAGGAGAACCCAAACCAGGTGGTAACCAGTAAGGACATTTTTTTTTTTTTTAAACGTTTTCCAATTAGCAACAGGTGCAGCCCTGACCAAACACAATTAAGGAGATGCAGCTGCATCATCAGGACTCTCACAATGCCAGGACTCTACATGGTGGTGAGGAGGCAAAGGCTACAGCGAGCAGCACGGAACAGACGTAGGATCCAGGAGCGGATATTCCACCAGCGGGTCACCCTTCTGGGCCAAACCATAGAGCAAATATACGCAAAGTACTGCCTGAATAGGCCAATGATCATCAAGCTAATCCAGGACCTAGACCCCCTGATGCAGCACCCAACAAGGCGGACCAATGCCGTGCCCACACATGTCCAGGTATTGTGCAGCCTGCACCTTCTGGCCTCCGGAAGCTTTCAGGGGATAGATGCAGTTGCAGGGGGGATATCTCAGCCCACCATGTCCCACTGCCTAAGGAGTTTCCTAGAATCAATGCTGACCCAGCTACACCACCACATCTCATTCCCCACCAGCCAACAGGACTTGGATGAGACCAAGCATCAATTTTACAATGTTGCTCAATTTCCACATGTGATAGGATGCATTGACTGTACCCACATCCACATCTGCCCACCAGCACAAATGAAATACATGTACCGCAACCGCAAGTCCTACCACTCCCTCAACATCCAGATGTTGTGCAATGCTAAGACATACATCACGGACATAGTGGCACAGTACCCGGGGAGCACACATGACTCCTTCATATTCTGGCACAGCGGCCTCCACACACGACTGGCCAAGGGAGACTTTGGTGAAGGACACCTACTCGATAAGTACACTTGCCCCACAATGTTACACTGTGATGATGTAGCTGCGCGGCACAGGCACTCACCCTCTGCTCCTCTCATTCAGGTGACAGTGGCTACGCTCTCCGTGAGTACCTCCTCACCCCATACCTCAACCCTGCAACACCACAGCAACGGAATTACAATGTAGCACACATACGCACAAGAAATTGCATTGAGAGGACATTTGGCCTTCTGAAGAGCAGATTCCGCATACTTCACAAGACTGATGGGGCCATCAAATACGAGCCTGAGGTCTGCTGCCGCATTGTGGCTGTGTGTGCAATACTACACAACATTGCTACCAAGCGCCGGATACCTGTAGAGATATCTGGCAGTGAGTCGGAAGGGGTCCACCGCCCACCTGCACATGCGCGTCATGCACGTGGGAAAAATCCTGCTGAAGGACACAGACGGCACAACCAAATCACAATGAACTGTTTCTAGTGCACCCACTCCCCTCACCCAACACTTCACTCGTGCATGACAATGGAAATAATGACACGCGTCTGATGTACTATTATAGAATAAATATTATTGTTGGTTGCACAATAATATGGCATTTTTTCAAAAAGTAACAGATGAGGAGTATTGCGCCATACTGCTCAATATTTTGTAGTGGACATGCTTATGTCAGCAGCATGTCCCTGCCCTATGTACATGAATGTCATTTACGCCTCCGGCGCGAAGCTCCCAGTCGCCTCTCGAGCTCTTCCTCCGGCAGAGCATGTGATGCCGCACTGGGCCTGCTGCTGCGGCGTGGAACACTGACCTGTGATGAAGACAGGCTGCTGTGACTCGATGTCCCCTCGCTTGTGTCATCCCCTCCTGTGTGGCCTTGGCCAGTTGGTTGCAGAGCCTGGACAGCAGTGGTTACCTGCTCGAGTGCCCGTGCCACGTCCTGACAGCATTGTACCATCTGGAGTTGCATTGCCAGAGACCTACGGGACAGCTGGGAGGTGGCGTTTGCAATGACGTAATCTGAACGCGTTTACGCTGAGAGGCGTGTGAGGAGCTGGCGGTGGCGGAGGGTGAGGTTACGCTGGCTGACCATGGCCGCAGTGTTTGCCTTCATAGCTGTGGTCATCCGGTCCATGCGGTCGGACAGATTGGCAACATTCCTGTCTGTGTTGTGCAGCTGCAGGTGTATAGCAGCTAGGTGTCGTGCCTGTAATTGGTGCACGCGCAGCATGCGGTGCTCTATTGAGAGCTCTGGTACAAGCGCAGTCCTCCCCCTCCTGCCGGTGCGTGGTGTACTCTGGCGCCGCTCCCTGACATGCCTGCTGGGCTGGGTGGGCACAGTGGGTGTGCGTTGTGTCGCTGGTCTTGCAGCACCTGATGTTGACGGTGCCACAGGCATGAATCTTGCAGCTGGCAATGGTGGTGTGCCTAATGTAGCAGGCGTTGAGAGTGGTTGTACGCATGCTGGCACCAGTGCTTGGCCAGATGGAGCTGGTTGTGTGGATGTTTCTTCCTCACCCTCAGGCTCCTCTTGTGTATCATCAATCTGCAGCCCCTCACTGTCACTGCTGGTGTTATCTGCGCCACCTGTGATGGAAAGTGGAGTTGAATAATTACATGTATCTTTGACATGTGAGGTTGCTACATGCATGCTGGCTACCATTCCCTGACTGGCTGTTGCATTGCGTACATTAGGACATGTCTGCCTGCATGGGAATTTTTGTACATTGTGGTCAGACTACATGTCCCACAATGCAATAGGGATGTTCTGATGTGCATGGGCGGCATGACTGTGATTTATTATGAGTGGCTATAGGGTCATGGCCATTGTTAGGGGACAGGGTCGCAGTCGCATGGCACTTACCTTGGCTGTCTTGGGTGGGTCGGGATGAGTCCAGACGGGTTACCCCCACACACACCTCAGGCTGTAATGTGTCCTCCTGGGGTGTTGGGAGGGACTGTAGGCTCTCCCCCTTCAGTTGCAAGGCGCTCATCCAGCTTCTCAGCCACCCTCTCCTTGGCACGACCTCAGAGGTCGTACCACCTCTTTTTGAGGTCGTCAATGGATCTCTGTGTGACTCCAACAGAGTTTACTTTGGCGCGGATGCGCAGCCACAGTCGCCGTTTCTCGGCCTCAGGCACCCTCCTGGAGTCCTTGCCAAAATGTTTATCGTGGTCTTTACAGACTCCATCGATGAGATGCTCCAGCTCCTGTTCCGAGAACTTGATTTTGCGCTTTCTCCCTGTGTCACTGGGCCCTGCTGCTACTTCCTGTGACATAGATGCAGTCTGCAGTATCCAAAAGCAAAAACTCGAGGTGGCTGGAGTGGAGCTCTGAGTAGTGCTGCTTCCAATTCTGCCTCAGTGTTCTCAATGAGGGAGGGAACTGCCTGCTTCCTGGTTGTGATGTCATCACTGTACTCGAAATGCGACTTCCCGTTTTTGCAATCTCGCTATTAGCAAGATCGCAATTTGCGATCTCGCTAATAGCGAGATCGCAATTTCAACACGGAAATTTACAGATTTAGCGATTTTTCTGCGATTTCGGAATAATCGCTATCGGCTTTTGCGGCCGAATGCGAATCGCTAAAATTGATCGCAGATTTACATGAATCCCATTATGCGAATTCTAAATTGAGATTCGGTATTAATCGCAATTTAGAATTCGCAGAATTTGGTTTTCATGAATCTGGCAGTTAGTGTTAAGCAACAGGATGTATTTTGTTTTAAGCTTTCTCAATTTCGCCTCTCTGTCCCCTCCTCTTCTACTGGCATTTACTGAGTAAATCACCCAATATTTCAGGGTAGCATTGTTGCTTTGGTGGTATTCCCTGAAATGACGAGCCACCGGATAAGTGTGGTCGCCATTGGTGATTGCACGTAAATGCTGAAGGATACGCTTATGAACAGCATGATTGGTGCTGCCCACGTATCTTAAGTGGCAGGGAGATTGCAGGATGTACACCGCAAATTCAGTCTTGCAGGTTAATACCTGCGTGATGGGATGTTGAAAGTCAGTAAACCCATCCCTGTAGGTCTTAGTATTTTCTCCATGGAGGCAGACCTTACAGGTTTTACACCAATAAAAGCCCTTATGCTGTTGCCACCAAGCAGACTTGACATAGGGTTCTGGATTGGTTTCCACCAGATGATCTCGTAAGGAGGGTGCCCTGCTATAAGTTAAATGATTCAGAAAAGGGGGTGGTGATGAACAGAGTGTCTGAATTAAGCAGACCACTCTTACTCAGTCCAAGGATCAGGGCTTGATCCATCACCGTTTTTCAGCTCACTGCACCATCCCAGCTCAGAACTTGTCTATATGCAAATTATTCTGACCCTGGCCCAGTGCATCATGGGAACAGGGCAGACCAAACTACCAAGCCAATTCTTATACTGGGAAGGAAACAAGCTACCGGGGACCGGTTTCTGGCATTTCAGCCATCTTCGGCCCGGCTTGCTTGAATCCTGATGGTGCAATGAGCTAGGGACTCACATCTGAGTACACCCTTCCACCCTTCCAGGTGTGGCAGGGTATACTCAGACATGAGTCCCTTTCTCACTGCAACAAAATGGTGCAGTGAGATAAATAACGGTGATCTTTGGACTGGGTAAGAGTGGTCTGCTTAATTCAGACACTCTGTTCATCACCATCCCCATTTCTGCTATAAGTTAAAGACACTCTTTTGGGAAGGGTCGTACCTATCATGGCATCATTGGTAACCAAGGACCAATGTTTGTTCATGATCCTATATATCTGCTGATGTTGCCTGCTATATCCAGTGATTATCCGGAAGTTCGTACTATCCTTTTTCTTCCTACCTCCCGTCTCTACTATGGCTGTTGCCTGTTGATCAGTTTTCTTGGTCAATAGGTCCTCCCTAGGTGGTAGCATAGATTTCTCTTTGGCTTTATGGATCAACTGGCTTGAATATCCTCTTTCCAGGAAACGTATCCTGCTTTCCTCCTGTGCCCTCTCTAGGTCAGCTGGGTTGTGCACTCGCAGCATGCAGTGTGCTGTTTCCAGCAGTGGATTTTCGGAAAATTCTAGATTCTACGTGCTCATCACATATGTACAATTCAGTATCCAAAAACGTAACAGTGTCCTGACTGAGGGTAGCAGTGAATCTCAAGTTTAATTCATAATCATTGTCATCAATGAATTTTAATGCTTCTTCTTTGCTCCCCCTCCAAATAACCAGAAAATCGTCAATGAAACGATACCAAGCAACTAAATTTTTGCGGATAATATGTTGGTATTCCTATATATAAAAATCTTTGAAAAACCCATAGGTTTCAGACATGTTATAGTTAGGAGGTCGAACATGATGGCGCTGTCTATTTGACACCACCAGCCATATTAGGATGGCCCAGGATAGTGCCTTTCTGTGGTGGCGATGCGGCCACGGAAAGGCATTCAGTCTTCCCTTCGGGGGCCCCCTGTGAGCCCCCGGAGGGAAGGAGAGGTGGGTGGTGCACAGGGGGAATTTGCATTAACAAATTGTCAGGCACCGCGCGGTGCCTGCCGCTTTGTTAATGCAAATGCATTCGTTCATGTTTAGCATTGAGGCGGGCGGTGCTGAGAGCCCCACCCACCACAATGCTAAACATGCAGGATGCGCCCGCCACAATTTTCAGTGAATTTCTAGGGTTTTTTATATGCTAATTCCTAACTATAACATGTCTGAAACCTATGTTTTTTTCAGTGAATTTCAAAGGTTTTTTAAATGCTAATTCCTAACTATAACATGCCTGAAATCTATCGTTTTTTCAGTGAATTTCAAAGGTTTTGTAAATGACGGTTTTTAAATGTATTTATTGTTATTTCTATTTACTGATTTTCTACATATTTTTCAACAGTTTATTTTTAGATATTTTATTTCTTAAATTACATTAGAATTACATTACAAAATATACTTTCTCAGAATGAATTACTTTAATTTAAATGCTTTTCAAATAGACAATAGACTTTTAAGTACATTAGTTACAGTTGTTGCAATGGGCAACTCAATTTCAAACACAATGCAACATTGAGGTCAATGTGAATGTCTAGTTAAATGCAATTAATTACTTTTTGGATTACTTTTCTAACCAAAGGACTGGATCATGAATTCTATCCTAAGACATCACCTGTAAACAGTTGAGTAAAAGCGTTTTGGATACAGTAGTGATTTTGATACAATATTATTGTATTTTAAAAGATGATACTTAAAAACTTTTTCACATAGAATCACCAATGTTATCCTATGGGAGGAAATTCACTTATCAGGTAAGTAGTGTTAATGTTACTTTTTCTTACTCAGTGGTGGATCCTGGTTGCAGCACAGGTGCATCTCCTGTAAACAGTCGAAAGAATGCGTTTGAGTCATACAGGCAATTTTTAAGGAGTATTGTTAGTTTGTGAAAAAAGACACTTAGAAATTCTACTGGTGAGAACCAGGCAATGGATTCCTATGGGATGAAATACAAGTTACTGGTAAGTACGGTTAAAATTACTTTTCATGATCAGTACTGGGCTCAAAGATGGAGCACTGACGACTCTCCTGATAACAGGTGAGTAAATCGGAATTCGTAGTTCAGCTGATTTTAGAGGAATATTTGTACGTTTCATAAATCAACACTTAAAAATTTTTCAGCTATAAACCACACAATGGATTCCTATGGAAGGAAATACAAGTTGCTGTAAGTACACTTAGAATTACTTTTCAGGGTCAGTGCTGGGCTAAAAGATGCAGCACTGGGTTCTCTCCTGATAACAGTTGAGTAAATCGGAATTCGTAGTTCGGCTGATTTTAGAGGAATATTTGTACGTTTCAAAAATCAACACTTAGAAACTATTCTACTGAAAACCACACAATGGATTCCTATGGAAGGAAATACAAGTTAGAAACTTTTCTACTGAAAGCCACACAATGGATTCCTAAGGAAGGAAATACAAGTTACTGTAAGTACGCTTAGAATTACTTTTCAGGGTCAGTGCTGAGCTAAAAGATGCCGCACTGGGTTCTCTCCTGATAACAGGCGAGTAAATCGGAATTCGTAGTTCGGCTTATTTTAGAGGAATATTTGTACAATGATGAAGGAAGGGGGCGGGGCCTGAAGTGACATGTGTGCAAACACGCCCTGTGGTGTGCTTTGAGTTGTGGGATTAAGTGCCCTTGAATCCTGAGGTCCCCTGGGGGCCAACTAGCCCACCAGGTACCTCTAGTATTTGCCAGTGGGCTGCGTTGCAGAGAGGTGTTCAGAGGCCATGCCCCTTTTTACAACACTATGCAACGCTGCTCCGTGGCGCTTACTGGAGGTACCTGATGGGCTAGTTGTCCCCCAGGGACCATCAGTATTGACAAGGAAGTAATTCCCCAACTTAAACCCTGCCACAGGACGTGTTTGCACACATGTGAACTCAGGCCCGCCCCCTCCCTTCATCACTGTGCAAACTCGCCCCGTGGCTCGTTTTAAGTTGGGGGATTAACTCCCCTTGAATATTGAGGGTCCCTGGGATGCAACTAGCCCACCAGCTACCTCCAATAAGCGCCACAGAGCTGCATTGCAGAGAGGTGTAAAAAGGGGCATGGCCTCAGAACACCTCTCTGCAACGCAGCCCCCTGGTACATACTGGAGGTACCTGATGGGCTAGTTGGCCCCCAGGGACCCCCAGTATTCAAGGGGAATTTGTTCCCCCTCTGCAAACGCACCCGGGGGCGCATTTGCAGAGTGGTGCAATAAGGGGGCGTAGCCTCCGGCCGCAATCCCGTTTTTTAATTATTTTTTTTTAAGAAGGGGGCTATGTAGCCCCCTTATTAAAGGAAAGGCACTGGGGGCCCATCCCCCAGTGCCTTTCCCCAATTTTTTTATTTCTAATTTGAACATTTGGAAGGGGAGCCCATGGCCTCCCTCCTGAGGCCAAAGTCTGCCCCGGGGACCCCATCCCCCGGGACAAGGGCCTTTTAATTTTTTTATTTTATTAAGAGGAGGCTGCCTTGCCCCCTTCCTGTGGCCACTAATAGCCCTGGGGACCCCATCCCTCTGGGCTGGCCCTCACCGTTGGGGACCGTGGGGGGGTGATCAACACAACAAGAACCCTGTCTCTTAGGCAAACGTGATTTTTTAACTTTACAAGGAAATACCGCCCATCTATTTTCTCTACTGCAACAAACCCTTATCAACTCTATTTTCTATATGGTTGTATGCAAAGTAGTTTGCCCTTTTTCTAAAATACAACCATTTTCAAAAGACAGTCAACAGGAACCACAACAGTGGTAAGAACTCACGGTTTCTATACACTAGTGAAAAAAGTGTAGAGGACAAAATGATCCCTCACGGGCGCACCACCATCGGGGTAACTGGTAGGTACTCACCAGATTAGGTCCCTTTTCTCATCATAGGCGATCATTTTATGTCTCAGAAAAGAAAAGAAAGTGTCCAAAGAAAGAAAAGTGAAATGCAGTAGCGTGATCGAGAATCACCATCCACTAGTGACAAAAAGTGATATTTAGAATTGGCAGACACACCTCACACACCTTTATTCTTAATTTCTAGGTGTAATCTGTCAAATTAAAACAGGTTGGTAGCTAACTTCGCATACCCATACCCACTGCAGAGTTAGCTACACTTTTTTCACTAGTGTATAGACACAGTGAGTTCTTACCACTGTTGTGGTTCCTGTTGACTCTCTTTTGAAAATGTTTATATTTTAAATAAAGGGCAAAGTACTGTGCATACAACCATATAGAAAATAGAGTTGATGAGGGTTTGTTGCAGTAGATGAAATAGATGGACGGTATTTCCTTGTAAAGTTCAAGTGGAGGGCAACCCAAATCTTTTTTTCCCTCTGTGCTCCCTTTTTGGAATAGACCGTGGGGGGGTCCACAATCCCCCATGGTCCCGCCGGCTCCCCGCCTCCTGCAGGAGCCGGCATTGCTTTTCCATATGGGGAGCAGCTAACATGCTGCTCCTCATATGGAAAAGCAATTTGCTTTGCTTCATTGAAGCAAGAGCAGGTTTCCCTGCTCTCGCTTCAATGAAGCAAAGCAGTTTGCAATGGCATGGTGGGAGCCGCGTGGCTCCCGCCCTGCCATTGCAAACAGCAGTGTCCCGGGGTGGGCACCCCAGGACACTGCAGGAGCCGGCCCTGGGGGTGGTGGTTCCTAGGGCCATCGAGGGCTCCAGAGAGGGGCCACGCAGCCCTGCTCCCACATTTTTAAGAAGCCCCGGAGGGTGGCGGTCCCCGGGGCTGGGGGGGCATCAGAGCCCCCCTTTGCAAATGTTTTTAAGCCCTGGGGTGGCGGTCCCCAGGGCTGGGAGGCCTGAGAGACCCCCACCCGGGGTGACAGTCCCCGGGGCTGTGGGGGGCCCTGTGAGCCCCCCAAATACATTAAATTAGAGCCCCGGGGTGGCGACCCCCGGGGCTGGCGGGGCTTCAGAGCACCCTAACTAATGTATTAAAACCCTGGGGTGGCAGTTCCTGGGGCTGGGGGGGACTGAGAGCCTCCCCACCAATTTTGAACAAGCCCCGGGAGGTGGCGGTCTCCGGGGTTGCAGGGGGCCACGTTAGCCTCTAGCATCTATTGAATAAGAGCCCTGGGGGGTGGTGGTCCCCGGGATAGTGTGGGGGGATTGGCACCCCCACACTATTTTTTTAATATTGCCCCTGGGATTTGGCCCCCTTGGGGCAAATTAAAATATTTAGTGCGGGTGACCAGGTTTCTTTTTTTGTTATCGGTAGGATGTGTGGATCCTACGCGCATCCTGCGGTTTAAAAAAATATTTTTGGCCCTGGGGGTCCTTGTGGGACCCCCTGAGCAGGCCTAGGAGGTCAGGGTGTGATTACCCTGCCCCCTTTTTGCGTTTTGCGACGTTTTTTCTTTGGTTTCTTGTGCCTCGGTTCTACTGAGGCACAAGATGGCTGCCAACACTTCCTGATTTGGAGTGTTGAGAGCCAATTAAAAAGCAGCTCGTGCACAGCAGGGTGCGCTTAGGCTGCGCTTAGGGTACGCAGATAGATATGCGGATCCACCGCACCCATAGATATATAAATGACTTTAACTGTCATTTTCTCAGGAACTACTGAACGGATTTACACAAGTCTGAACCAAGGACAACCTCTTGCCCAAATATGGTGTAATTCCATTCAGCAGTTCGGGCTGTAGCTGGGGCTAAAGGTCCTTAGGGAAATTGCATGGGGAAAATGGGTTTTGGGACCCCCCTTTTTTCTCAGCCCCCCCTTGATGAATCATCTTGAAACTTTCAGGATAGGAGCGGACCGGAGCTGGCCAAAATTTTTAAATATATGTATATATATATATATATATATATATGTATGTATATATAGCATTGATAATTACAAACAAACAATGCTATTACAAACAAGTACATTGTGAATGCACACTTGTTAAGGGATATGCGTGGTAAAAGTTTGAGTTGTAATGCTAACGTGTTGTAACAGCACTTGCGTTGTTTAAACCCAGCTGTAAGGGCATGCGTTGTAGTGGCATGCATTGTGCCATCATACATTAATTGAAAATGATCCAATACAGGAGTTGAGAACTTTCTTCTGTGTAATAATCCCATTGTTCCAAATTCTAAAACAGAATTGCCAGTGGATACCAATTCAGAATCTTGATGAGTCCTTGGTGGGCTGTCCTTTAAAATACTGAGCAGATATCATATGTATCAATGTTTTGAAACTGAAATTTGGCCACAAAACATTGAAATGTTACCTACACATTAAAGGAGGTAGTAATATATTTGCTAAAGGGAAGGGATCGTTTTGAGAAGTTGGAACCCCTTCTCCTTTGTGAATATAAGAAATAAGGTTGTTGAAGTATAGGCAGTGGTAGAAACTTTAAAAAAAAGAAAACGTTTTTAAATGCAGTATTTTTTTCTTTAAGGGAAATTATTATTTATTTTTTTTAAACATTTTTATTTATGGGTGGCACAAGCAAATTAAACACATACAGACTATTTCATTTAACAAAACTTCCAGCATCAGCGTAAATATTACAAGAAGCAGTTAAAAAAAAATAAAAAAAAAAAATAAAAGAAGAAAAGACAAAAGAATAAGATGAGTAAAAAGAATTGCAAAGTAGTAAGATAAAACAGGGCTTCCATTCACATTAGTTCAATTCACAGGTAGGAAACAAGAAACCCCAGATTCTATCTATTTTGATCTGTGCTTTAGCACCTCTTTTCCTAGCTAACAATAGTTCCATATGATGTGTCTCTTTCACCAAGCACCACCATTCGTTTACATGAGGTGATTGTTCCGCTATCCATGCTCGAGCTAAGACCAGCCTTGCACAAGCTAGTAAAATAAAAATTAGGTCTTGAAATAGAGAAGTGTTGGGCTGCAAGTCTAAAAGAATCAGATCTGATGATAATGGTACCTCAATTAGTTGTTTCAATCTCAGAATATTTTCTAAGCTGTCCCAAAATGGAGCAAGAACAGGGCAGAGAACCAGCATATGTTCTAAGTCAGCAGCCTGAAGGTGGCACTTTGGGCATTTAGTGCGATCATTGAAAGCGTTGTTGGGGGCCCATTTACTTATTTGTAAAGGGGTATAGTAGAGTTGACATATCGTTTTGTATGCTTGGAGTTTTAAGCTTGAAGAGTGGACTAACGTATCAATTTTGATTAAAAAAGAAGAAATTGCATTCGAACAAATACCGGTCGTAAACCGTAGAGCCCATTTCTGTGCTAAATCGGGAGAGTCATCTATCTTGCTTTCAATAAAACATTTGTATCCTTGGCTGATGGTAGCTTTCTTATCTCCCACTCCTTTATACCTACATAACAAAAAATCTGAGTCCACAAACTCTTTAAGGTTTAGTTTCCCTATGAGGAAGTCGCGTATTTGTATATACTTAAAATAAGTATATGCTGGTAGTTTATATAGTAGCCTAAGTGTATCAAAGTCCAAAAAGCCTGATGAGCCATATAGGTCCCCCAATCTAATTATGCCTCGATTCTCCCATATCTTACATCCTGAATCACTGAAAATACTTGGTAAGCCCGGGTTATTCCAGAGGGTTAAAAGAGAATGGTAGAATGATGCTTTATTCTGAGTCATTAATATCTTCCATATACCGATTATGTCTTTCGCGGTCTTGAACCTAACTCTTTTAAAGTAGTTCGGGTCGTTATTTCTAGCCAAGAATTGTAAGGAATCTGATCCTAACATAAATTGGTGGAAAAAATATGGATTACTAGAACTAAACAAGCTCTGTAACCGCCCCAAAAATGAGGCAAAGTAGTACATTCTGAAATCTGGAAAGTTAAGCCCTCCTTTAATGAATGGTAATTTCAGGGAAGAAAGTGCTCTGCGGAAGCAAGATGGCGGACTGAAGCCGCCACAGTGAGGATGCTCCTGCAGGACCTCCCGACCTCTGTGCTGAGCTGAACTGAACTGAGAGAATGGAGTAGAGACACGCTTTTGTGAATTGCATTCGGTCTCTAAGCTTCTTCGTGGATGAACGAAGGACTACCCCAAAAAAAAATACGAGTGCTTCTAAGGCTTGAAGACCCGTGTTTGAGCAGACGAGCAGACGATTGGAGAACCGGGACTCGAAGCAGCTCTAAGCTGTTCCTCGGAATCGCGGCAAACAAGCTAAGAGTAAAATAACTCTCTAACTTCACTCACTTGCTTGCTCGAGAAGGGGGCGCCATACAACCGCTATGCTACGCGGAGTCGGTAGCGGAGTCGGTAGCTGTGGTGCTCTGGGACTCCCTGAGGTGGCGGCAGCAGAGGCTGCAGAGAGAGGCAGAGTGAGGCGGAGTGAGTGGAATCAATCAGGCAATCGGAATTACGTGAAGCGGATTCACGGCAGAGTGGAGCGGAGTGGAGGGGAACAGAGCCAGGTAGGAACAGAGCAAGCCAGTGGTCTCCCAGTTGAGAGGTCGGGTGGCGGCAGCGAGGGTTAAACGAAAGCCCCGCTGTGGCGAGGACCAGGAGCAAGAAGAGGCTGGAGAACAGCGCAGCAATGGCCCCCAAAAACGCACCCAAACCCCCCCCGCCTAAATAAAGTGCAGAAGGAGACTACTGAGGGCAAAGAGACTGTGGTGCCGGCGGTGGTTAAACCTGCAACATCAGCACCAGTAACAGCAACAGCATTAACACCAATGGCTGCTGCCAAACCTGCTATTACCGCGAGTGCTCTCTCCCCCAGCATACAAGGAAAACAAGTCAGTAAGCAAGTAGTAATCCGACCACCGGTATTACTGGCCTCAGGGGGGAAAGATACAGTATCAAGTGCTGGAAAGAATGTAACTGGAAAGAATGTAACTGTGAGCAACAAGGGACAAGCTAACCCTCTGGTTTCTTTCACTACTATGCCCATGGCTAATAATCATACAGACGCTGGCATTATTACCACCAATGATGTGCCTATAGGGACAGGTGACACCATTACAATCACAGTTAACACATGTCGGTCTGAGGCAGATACGGCACAGAGCTTTGTGGAGAACTGCCAAGGTCCTGAGGGGGTGAACAGGGTGGTTCAGACCCTAGGATCTGATACGGAGAGAGCTAAGCTGATTACCGATGATGTATCTAACCAACCTGACTCACCAGCTAACTCAGATACTGATATTGAGATTGTCAATCACATAAACACAAACACAGTAAGCGCCTCAAATGGAACTGCAACTGGAAAGGGAGAAGATTTAGCCAGAATTGACCTTTCAGCAGCAGAATCTAACAAGGATGAGTACGAGGACCTAGTGGTAGGAGAGGGCCTCGAGGGTGAAGAGACTGAAGACGACTCCGCGATAATGATCAATGGTAAAAACACTGGTCTTTTAAAAAGGAAAGGGAAAGCCAAGACCAAGGTTAAGAAGAGCAGAAGCTTGAACTTCAACACTTTGTCATCGACACTGACATCTGCCAGTGCCCGGGAAAAACGTTTGAAAGATCAGAGCCCACTGCGTAAGTGGATACAGGCAAAAGGAGGAGTAAAAACCATAGCCAAGCGTCTCTCTGGCAATGGCCCTACAAAGGGCATGAATAACTTTAAGACAGAGGTCTTCAAACTTTTTCATGCCGAGACCCCCTAGTAAAACCTTTTTAGGCGTAAGGACCCCCTTCCGACAAAAGTTTCTAGAAACTGGTACTCCTCGTCATCAACTTTTGACAACCATAAATGCGCCTGTTAGTCCTCATCACATCCATCCATCATTCATCCACCCCCACTTTCACACATCCATCCATCCTTTCATCCTTACATCCATCCTCACATCCATACATCCATCCTTCAACCATCCAACCTTTCATCCTTCCATCCATACATACATCCTTTACCCATCCACCCTTCCATCCATCTACCCATCATTCATCCACCCACCTTTTCACACATCCATCCATCATTCATCCATGCAACCTTTTATCCATCCATACATCCATCCACCCTTTCATCCATCCATCCTTCATCCGTCCACCCTTTCATCCTTCCATCCATCCACCCTTTCATCCATTCATCCACCCTTTCATCCTTACATCCATACATCTATCCTTCATCCATCCACCCTTTCATCCTTCCATCCATCCACCCTTTCATCCTTCCATCCATACATCTATCCTTTACCCATCCACCCTTCCATCCATCCACCCATCATTCATCCACCCACCTTTTCACACATCCATCCATTATTCATCCATGCAACCTTTTATCCATCCATACATCCTTTCATCCTCCCATCCATCCATACATCCATCCTTCCTCCATCCACCCTTTCATCCATACATCCATCCACCCACCCTTTCCTCCATCCACCCATCATTCACTCCCCCACCTTTTCACACATCCATCCATGCATCATTCATCCATGCAACCTTTTATCCATCCATCCATCCTTCATCCACCCTTTCATCCTTCCATCCATCCATCCATCCTTTAGCCGTCCACCCTTTCATCCATCCACCCATCATTCATCACCCCACCTTTTCACACATCCATCCATGCATCATTCATTCATACAAATTTTTATCTATCCATACATCCACCCACCCTTTCATCCATCCATCCATCCTTCATCCGTCCACCCTTTCATCCTTCCATCCATCCATCCATCCACCCTTTCATTCATTCATCCACCCTTTCATCCTTCCATCCATCCACCCTTTCATCCTTCCATCCTTCCACCCTTTCATCCATCCACTCATCATTCATCCACCCACCTTTTCACATATCCATCCATCCTTCATCCTTACATCCATCCATCATTCATCCACCCACCTTTTCTGTGACTCTCTCATGGGGGGAAGAGGGGGGGGGGGTCAGTATCTCTGTGTCTTCTTCCTTCTTTCCCGCTCATGGGAGGGCATCTCTGTGCCTCCCTGCTGGGGGCAGGAGGGGGGGACGTGTCACAGGACCCACAGCTCCAGGCGCGCAATATCCATTATACTCAAAGGGCTACACTACAGCCTGCTCCCCCAGATCCCACCCCCACCCACTTTCCCCCTTCCCCCAGCTCCTGTGTGTGAGCCCGGCTGAAACCGTTTCAGGGACACACACACAGCCACACCCGAGTACTTGACAGGTCTTTAAAAGACCTTCTACTTGTTAATGAGCCTTTGATGTTTTTCACACCTCGGTGTGAATTAGGCCTCCGCCGGGAGCACCCTCGATCAGCCCAACGCCAGGAATTGCATGCCCATGACAGAATCTGCGACCCCTTCCAAGGACTCCACGACCCCTCTGGGGGTCGCGCCCCACAGATTGAAGACCTCTGCTTTAAGACTACTTCTGCCAGTAGCAATATACCCCCAGATCCTCTGCAGATAGCCTTACAGAAGGTAATAGGTAATGGCTCCAGCTCCACTACTATAGAGGGTGAAAATGCTGACTCCTCGCCTTCCTTTCATGCTTGTAGAGAGTCCACTCAGGCTCCTCATACCGCATTAGACTTATCACTGAAACCAATTTCACCCCAACAACAACCATCTCAAGCACCTGCAGCCTCCCCCATGGGAATTTCTTTGGATCTAATTTTGAAGACGCTTTTAGAACATCGTCAAGAAGTTCAGCACAGCTTCTCTCAATTAAGGGAGGACAACTGCAAAATGCAGAGCTGCTTGCAGGAGGTTAGAGGTAAACTGCACAATGTCACTGAGGAGATTGTTGAAATTCAGCAGAGGATTGTCAACGTTGAGGAAACTCTTGCTACTACTGCTATATCTTCAGATTGTCAGGATAGAGACCTTGCGATACTCAAGAATAAGGTTGAGGATCTGAAAAAATCGCCAAAGGCACCAGAACCTGCGATTTTTTGGAATACCCGAGGGGTCAGAAGGGGCAGACGCCCGGGTATACATGGTCAAGCTTCTGCATAAAGCTTTCCCAGATTTATCCGATTGGGATTGGGATTCCCAAATACAAAGAGCTCATAGACTACCTATGTTTACTAAGAATAAAGATGGTAGATTTCCTAGACCTATCCTGATTTATTTGGGAAATGTTTTTTTAAGGCAGGCAATTTCCATCAAGGCCAGGCCTTATACTCCGGTGACTGTGGATGATGTTACATTTTTTACGAAATCAGACCTTAGCAAAGCCACAATGGACAAACGATGGGAGCTGCAAAAGCTGATAGACCCTTTAAAATCCATGGGGGCAGTGGTCTATCTTCAGGAGCCCACCAGGCTTAAAGTTATAAAAGCAGGCCACACCCGTTTATTCAATGACGTTAAAGAGGCTGAACAATTTCTTGCCTCATTGGCAACTGATCGTTAACTTCCAAAAATACTGATCTTGATAGCTTATAGAGGGTTGGCTTTCTTCTTTCCTTCTCTTATTTTCTTTTCGTGTGTTTTTCACACCTTTCTATATTCTCTACTCTTCTAATATGGTACTTACGTATGATTTAATACGGAGGGAGGGGTCCTTGGGGAGCTCCCACTGACTGGCTGCCCATCCAGCGGCAGCAGAAGATAGGGGTAGGCTTCCGGGTAGGTACAGGGTGTGGGCAGGAATGTAGGTTGAGGTTAGGGGGAGTTTGTGGGAGGGGTGGGGGGGACCTAGGGGAAACTGAAAAAGGTGACACAAGCAAGCACGATGTGAGGTACAAATTTATAATTTTAGAATAATTTTTTTTGAAGCAGTTATTCAAGGCATATCTGAATTAAGACATGTGTCAAGTTAACTGCCTTGCTTGGAATGTTTCAGGGCTTAATAATAAAAGCAAAAGACAACTTGTTTTTGGAGAATAAAAAATGTACAACCCTCACTTTGCACTATTAAATTAAACACATATACGATACCAAGATAGGAAAATATTGGAGCAAGGGGGGTATGAGCTTATAATTTGCACACCTTTGAATGCCTCTATCTGCGGGGGGCTATACTCAAGAGAAAGCTATTCAAGGTTGAAGTCAGTAGGGTTGCATCGGATAAAGCCGGAAGATGGGTAATTGCTCAAATTACGTTATCTAGTCTCAAATATACCCTGTGCGCAGTGTAGGGGTCTAATCACGATGATGCAGCAGTTTTTGACCGATTAAATATTGAATTACTAGGCTGGAAGGGGGAGATATTACTTATGGGGGATTTTAATTGTGTTATAAATTACGCAAAAGATACGACTAAGGGCATTCCCTCACAACGAATGCGCAAGACTAGGGCATCTATTTTAGAACTTGCCCGTATACATAAACTGAAAGATGTTTGGAGGCACCTTCATCCTATGCTTGCTGGATATACTTACCATTCAATACCACATAAAATTTACTCACGCATAGATATGGCTTGGGCAACAAATCATATTTTGGAGTGCTGTAAAATGGAGATTTGCCCAAAGGTAACATCTGACCATAACCCCATAGTGGTAGTCTTCAAGATTGTATCTAAAAAGACAGAACCTAAGCTATTCTCCTTTCCCAGACATTTGATATCTAATCCTAGGTTTACTTCTCTTTTGAAGGAACATCTAAAAGAATTTCTAGAGTTTAATACTGATACGGCCAAAATCACTTCAGTATGGGACTGTTGTAAAGCTAGCATCAGAGGTTTTGCCCAACAGTTTATCATATAGCAGAATGCCTATCGTAAGGAAGAGATCCGCTGTATCACATCAAGGATAAGGGGACTAGAAGAACATTTGGCTGACATTACCAGAAAAGAAGGTGCGGTGGCTTCTTATAACCTAAACAAAGCTAAACTAGAACTTAAGCTGACAACGTTACGTTGTGAGACCAAGAAATTTTTAAGAGACAAAGTCACCACTAAACTACATAAATATAAATTCTCGCAATATGAGAGTGGCGACAGAATAGGTAAAATTCTCGCTTATAAAATTGCTGACGATAGAGCCACTTCTTTAATTAAGAGCATAGAAGGTGCAGACGGTACTAATCATACTCGCCCAGACCATATATTGCAACAATTTGTTGAATACTATACCAAATTGTACACCCCAGAGAGTGTGCCCCCTACGGAGCTAGTGGAAAATTATATTAGAAACAACTGGCGGCTAGAGAAGGATATAGTAGATATGGAAGAACTGGAAAAAGATTTCACTAAGGAAGAACTAAAATTAGCTATTTTCTCTCTTCCCTCCGGGAAGGCTGCGGGGGATGATACCTTGCCGATTGAAATATATAAAATCTGCTGCCAGGAACTTCTTTCTGTATTTTGCTCAGTTATCAATCAGATAAGTATAACAGACAGGGCCCCGACTTCTTGGAACACTGCTAAAAATGTTTTTTTTTTAAAAAGAATAAACCACCTACGGAGTGCGGGTCTTATCGCCCAATCTCCTTCATTAATGCCGATGCCAAGGTATTTGCTAAATTAATCGCCACAAGACTTTCCCCCCTCATGCCTAAGTTGGTTAGTGAACATCAGCATGGCTTTGTAGTAGGCAGGGATACAACTCAGCATGTAAACACGGCTATTACCTTGTTTGACATGACAGCCACTAATCCCTCCCCACTCGGAATGATACTACTTGACGCTGAAAAATCTTTCGACCGAGTGATGTGGGATTATCTCTGGGCAATTCTTAAAGAAATTGGGTTTAAAACTAAGTAACTAAGTTTCTAATGGAATTTTCGAGCACTTTATGACTGCCCTAATGCTTCAATAGGGTACGATTGTTTACTTTCTTCTAAATTCTCAATTTTGAGAAGGACCCGGCAGGGATGCCCGTTATCACCTTTACTATTTGCTCTCGCCATGGAACATTTTATTAATGCTATACAATCGCAGGTGATGATACAACCATTTACATCTGGGGCAAACTCTCTTAAAATTACTGCTTACGCTGACGATTTGGCAGTTTATACAACTGATGTGATTGAATCTATGGCAGGAATTATCAAAGAAGCAGGTGCTTTCGGTGAAGTTTCAGGATACAAGCTAAACCTAGGCAAGACTCAAATTATAGTCAATTATACCACTGTTACAAGTAACGGGAATATGCCATGCTGCTACTTATTTAGGTATCAAGGTAACATCTAACATCAGGGATATAATGGTATTGAATTATGATGTTTTACTAAAAGATACTCAGGCTATCCTTAAAAAATGGCATAAGGTGCCTCTAAACCTTATTGGGCTAATTAATCTTATTAAAATGAACATTCTGCCAACATTTTTGTATTTATTTAGATGCATTCCTTTGAAGATAAATAAAATATTTTTTAGGAAACTTGATGGCACATTGGGCAGTTTTATATGGGGCTTTAAAAAGAATCTTTAAGGGAAATGAGCTGAATTAAAAAAATGTTTTTACAGTATTTAAAAGCAATTACAGATGTGATGGTTTGTTGACCTCCAACAGTCCACAATCCCTGTGATGGCCTTCAATAAAAGTGAGTCGTAATTTGTGACCTACCTTATTAATACTCATGAGCTACATCGGATTGCGACCAACTATGATTCAGAATTTTATCTATCAGTACAAAGGTCAGTTCTTAAAATTCTTTACTGGTCGTAAATATAGTGATTTCAAATTGCCACCAGAATATTTGTGATCAGTGAATAATATATCTGGCCCCGGGTGAAGTAAAATATTGCTCACAAAGAGATGTCTTGAAATAGAACCAGTATTTAAATTTGTCAACCCACCTGAGTACTAGTAGGTTGGTTCGGTTTCAAAGCTTTATTCGAGCAATATACTCATAGAAGCACAACATACATTTAAAAAATACATTTAAAAAATACAAGACGTAAAATTGACCATTTTATACATTCGATAATAAAAACCGTTGTGCAAGCTTAGACAAAAAGGAAATGAAAACAGTTAAAAGCACAATTACTCAAAAAATCAATGTATATTTGAGGAGATAGCCCTCCGTCTAATGGACCATGCCCACCCCAGGTATTTTGCTGTTCCCAAATCAATTGGCAAATCAGTGGAAGTACAAATAATTCTTAATGCCTCAACACCACTAGATATCCCTAAGTTCCTACAAACGGGAACTAGCCATACTCTTCGAGGGGTTGCGTATGCCTCACAAAGGAATAAGAAGTGGCCTATGCTTTCCTTGAATGTACCACACGCTGGGCAGCACGAGTTGGTCGTACTCCTCCACCTGCCCATAAAAGATCTCAGGGGGAGAGAGCCAGCTCTTAGCTGGAACATTAACTTCCTGTCTCCTGGGACGGTGATACTGTCCCAGTATAGTTCTAATAATGGACACTGTTTAATTTCCAAGAAGCGCCCCCCCATCGTGTCAGATCTTGTTCTGCTCCAGAGTCTGCCATCCACCCTCTCCCAATATAAACTTTTAATGGTATTTTTACTAGGGAAGACTTCCCCAGAGGGATTATCCCAAAGTTTGGAGAGGCCAAGTTCTCCTAAAGCGGCCCTGAGGTGTTTGGGCCATGTTATTTTATGGAGAACATCAGCTTTTATTATTGCAAGAAATCCATCGGCATAGTGCCGTATCTCTGGGGTGGTCCAGAGGCGTCGCCAATAGAGGATTGGACGTAATCTTACTCGATCACTAACTGATCTTCTCCCCAGATCAAGGCCAAGCGGGATTAGTGGGGTACTCTGGGGAAGTCCCGTTATACCCCTAATAAACCTATTCTCGGATATCTGCAAGGGAAGAACCTTGTCAAAGCCACATAGGTCCGCTCCGTACAGGGAAGACCCAATGACCTTGGCATCGTAAACTGCCAGGGCTGCTTTGATAGGTTTGGATTTTGATTTTTTGTGTTCAACCCTTAATGCTCCCACGACCTGTTGGTGTTTCAGGACCGCCTTTTCTATATGATAGGACCACTTTAAATTGTTAGTGATCTGGACCCCGAGGTAAGTAAATACACTAACCACCTCTAACTCGTAGTTATTCAAAGATATTTTTGGGCGAGCTCTACGCCTAGGCAAGAAAGTCATCAGCTTGGTCTTGCCCACATTCACTTCCAAGCCATGTTCCCCGCAAAAGTGGTCAAAAATATGTAGGGCACGCTGGAGGTCACCCGGTGTTTTGGACAAGATCAGTGTGTCGTCGGCGAACATCAGGATCGGGACCCTGATGCCCGCCAACGAGGGTGCATCAACACAGGCATCCAACATCCGAGCCACAATTCCGTTAATAAATAACGAAAAGAGCAAGGGTGCCATTGCACATCGCTGGTGAACACCACGCTCGACAGGAAAGTCGGCGGAAGATTCACCGTTCGTGCCCCACTGAACCCTGGCAAAATTGGTCTCGTGCAGCCTCATAATTAGGGTGAGTAACTCAGCTGGGAGACCAATTTCACTCAGGACTGCCCAAAGCTTTCCCCTTGGGACCAGGTCGAAGGCAGCCCGCAAGTCGACAAAGGCGACATACAGGCTGCCCTCGCCAAGCACCACCGTCCCCCATTGAAGTAAGGCAAACCGAAACACCTGGTCAACCGTACTTGTGGCCCGCCTAAAACCGGCCTGGTAAGGAGACATTGCACCATTCTCTTCAACCCACTCCATTAGCTTGTTTACCACCATTCTCCCCACCACTTTCTGAATGGTGGCAATCAAGCTTATTGGCCTGTAGTTAGCCGGGAGGGACCTGTCCCCCTTTTTGTATATGGGTATAATGATCGCCCCCTTCCATACTTCTGGGACTTCAGCTCCTTTTGCAATAGAATTTCCCAGGAGGGAAACATACTTGGCCCACCGACCCATATCATTTTTAAAAACATCAGAGGGTATCCCATCAAGACCTGGGGCCCTTCCTCCTTGGGCAGCACATATTGCAGTCTCAGTTTCTTTAAGAGAACACAGATTTCCAGTTGCAAAAACCACTGGGATCATTTTCACGGGCCCAACCTCCTTGGACTCTGCTTATTGGGGTTTAAAGTATTCCACCCATGCACCCTCAGCGACGTTGTTATCGGGCTTGTTCGGAGTACCACCTCTACCCCACTTTAATAATCTCCAAAACAACCTGGAGTCCTTGGCCCCTGACGCTTCCTTTAACTCTGTCCAATACTCTTCATCCCATGTTTTTTTCGCTAGTAATATGCTAGCCTTATAGTGCTTCCTAGCCTTGCCAATAGCTTCCCTATCCCTATTCCTAATAGCGCCACCTAAGGCTAACATGGCTTCCCTGCACTGGTGGTTAAACCACCTAGCTGGTTTAGGTGATTGTTTCATGTTTTTCTTACGTGCTCTCATGAAATGTGGTATTATGTGTGAGAAGAGATTATTATGTATATCCGTTATTTCCCTAGACCCTGGGTTAACGGAATTTTCAGACTCCATTGCAGCGATTGCAGCATCCAACTCGGAACTTATAAAGTCCATTGAATCCGCATTCGCCAAGACACTTGGCCAATTAAGTCTACGCATGTCGTTTGTCATTATGGGCATTTGATCTTCATTCAATTGCTGACTATCTGGCATGATTGACCACCAATTGTGGTCCACACAGAGGGGATTGTGGTCACTTTCCAATCTACCCTCTACTTTCATGTCCCATACCCACTGTCATAGACTAAGGCTGCAAATGACATAGTCTATCCTACTACTACTAAGAGCATTGTCAAAGGTACAAGCCCCTTCACTGTCACCTTTCGTTCTCCCATTGAGAGCTCTCAACCCATATTCCAGGCAAATGGCATTCATTAACAAGATGTCTTTAGTCCATCATTTTACAGGAGCTAGGTTTAGGATCGGGACACCCCACTGTGTGTCCTCGTCCTGCCCCAGGGGATCATCTATACTATCTAGTGGCTCAAATGTCCTGTTCAGGCCACCCGCTACTATGGTTTTATACCCCAATGAGTGTGATTCTAATGAGGTGAACAGGGCCTGTAGAGTGGGGGAGCTTCCTGAGTTGGTACCCCTAGCATAGATATTATAAATATC